>NC_080594.1:37166833-37796063 GCF_027887145.1 Ammospiza caudacuta
GAATGTAGATTTAGACTAGATACAGGAGAGTTTTTACAACAATGGTGAAACACTGTAAAGAACAGGCTACCTAGACAGAAATCACATCCCTGGAAACATTCAAGATCAGGTAGGAAAGGATCCTGAGCAACCTTGTCTAATAGAATATTTCTCTGCTCATTGCAGGGGGGCTGGACTGGATGACATCCTTTCCAACCCAACAATTCTATCATTCTGTGATTCCCCTGTTATGGGACATGACTTTTGGTCATGTAGGAGTCTGCTGTAATTAGTTGATGCTATTAGTTGTGAGAATTTATAGAAGGGAAGTCTCAAAGTCTTGGTCCTGCATAAGTTTTACTGACCAAGTATTTCATCCAATATTTTGAAGTGTAGAGCTAGGAATGAATAAAACATACAACACAATACCTCAAGTCATAGTTGAAAGTTTAATAGAAAAGATGGAACATTCTCAGCTTGGATACACTTCTCCACACTTCATTCCACTGGTAAGCAAATATTTTCAAGGACAGGTCAGGAAGAGCAGATACTAATGCGTCAGCAGCATTAATGTGTCAATTCTGACGTTAAGCAGAGTTGTAACTTTTGCAAAATAGATGAGTTTGAGTTTAGTTCTATTGCATTGAAACTACAGAAGTATCTATATAGTCTAAAGTTCCTCTGTACCAGCTGACAATCTAGACCACCAGGCTGTTAATAATTCTAGTTTGTGCAAACAAGGCATAGTTTGCAAAAATGCATCCTTCCGAAAACAGCCAAAACAAGAAACTGTTGTTATGGAGAAGATGCAATAAAAATGGAGAAGATGCAATAAAAAAAAAGAGAATCCTTCCCTAAAATGGTTTTCCAACCCCAACAGACTGTTTCTCAATGAAGTCCTGAGATTTTCTTCCATGAGTTTTTCCAGTAATTTTTTTCAATTCATATAAGCTTAATACTCATAGATGTGAATTGCACAGCCTATTTACATGCTGTATAAATATTATTTTATGAGCTTGCCAGCTACTGTTCATAACAGGTGCTGAAAGCTCGGTACAATTACTCCTTTATAAAGGAAACTCATAGGGTTTTTTCAGAAGTCAGAACTTAAGAGAAGTAAGGAACTGAGAACTCTTCTTGGAGCTACTTTAGTATGCAAAAACTGTATTCAGGTTCCACATTCCAGTTAAAATACACATGTACAATACTCCAATCTTCTTTATACACTCAAACCGACTTCCTTTAAATGAAAGGAAGGCATTTCATTACTTTGGATTTATGTACAATTGCAAGTCAACTAGGAGAAATATTATTGGTATCACTCTCTAAGGGAGGAACAGTAATTTTATATTAAGAAAGTCCTTATTAAAAACCTTATTCTTAAATAGAAAAGCAAGGAAAAAAGAGCAAAAATGTGAAGTTGTTACTAACCTGCCTTCTGACTTCATATATCCTTTAATGAGAAAGCTATAAAGCTATTGCTGTAAGAAACTTTCTTTTGTTAATGCTGTAAATCCAGGAAATGTACTGCTAGAAATATTATTCCTTTATATAAAGTTAAGTAAATGCAAATAATTAGGCCATTATCCAGCTGTAAAAAGCGACTATGTTATCCCTTGGTCATACAGTAGATTTAAAAAAATGGTAGTTTTCTGAAAGACACCATTTACTACTTCGTGAACACCTGTTCTTTAGTTTATATTTTTAAAATGATCATGATATGATGCCTAAATTATTTTTGGTTCACCAGCAGTCTAAGACACAAAATATATACATTGCTTTTGTGTTACCATGACATTTTGGTTGTATCGCACATCTTCTGTCGCGGTACCACTATCATATTTTTTTTAATTTGAAAATAAATTAACAAAAAATGGCCAGGGCATAACCTCCCTTCTTAGATATTTTTTACATAGCTTCATAATTAATCAATGTGTCTGAGACACAGAGTAACTAATGAGACTTTCTTAAGAAAAATGTCTTTTATCTCACACCAAGATATGAGGTGCTCGGAGATATTTATTCCTTTTAAAAGACCAGTATGTAAAAATATTTCATAAGCATCATCATTTTTTTATCCTTTAGAGATTATTTTTATATACTTGTTTTCATGTGTAATGGTTCTATTTTTCTTCTGCTGGTTACTCTCTCTTTTATTGCAAATAAAAATATGTTTGGATAAATTGCACATAAAGTTGTTTATTGCTGCTTAAATCTACTGGAGGTTTCAAAAAAACATATTGTGCCGAAACTCTCATTCAAATTGGGTAAAGATTCTACCTCCTGTAAAATTCTATGCCTTATTTCTTCTACATCAGAATCTTGCAAGAGGATAATTAACAAAAGAAGCTGAAGAGGTTTGTTGGTGTTCGTTGACATAGACCCAGCAAGCATGAAGCTAAGTTTGTTTACAGGTTGTAAAGGCTGAAACCATTGCTGAATTCTTTATTTTCAGCTCCCTCTTTAATTTATGGTCCTTAATATGAAAATGCCCCCTGGAATGGTCCGTGCCTGCACAGGGCCAACACATAGACTAGTAAATAAAGCAACCTCCAGACAGTCCTTGGATCTAATGTGGTGTGGCATTCCTTGGGTATATTTTTCTAAAACCAGGAAGGCCTCTTTTCTCTCTCACGGGAAAAGTTATTGCCCCTGCATTGTGCTTGAATGTGGTGAAAGACCATTAGCCATGGTCAGCTAAAACCATGCCAGGGAGTACAGGAAAATATAGGACAGTATGGGACAATCACAGGCCAGAGCTCACACCCAGCCAGTGTGTTATTAATTAATAGAGAAATTAGTCAGAGGGTTTGGGATAGGAACCTGAGTGACAAGCTTCAGTCACATGAACAAGCAACTCCTGACCCAAAGAGAGCACAAAGCTGAATGTGAATGCAGGTGGCTCCCCAGCACAGGAGATGCAGATTCTCCTTTGTTTGGGGAAGTGAGAAAAGGCAGGAGTGCATAAGCTCTTTAGTGAGGAAGTTTAAACCCCAGGTCTTCAGGTGACCATAATTACATAGTCTTGAACAGACCTGTTTAGTTAGCACAAATTCTTTTTGAGAGGTGAAATATACACATGGTCTATGTTTTCAAAGAAAATCTTCATGCTTTGAAAGACACATAACTGCATTTAGGACGGATGAACCTACAGCCTCTGTCATGGCCTACAAAATACTGTTTCAGCTCATATGAAATGGCAGAATTTTATGACAAGTGATTTGGGTTAGTTTCTCGGTGTGTACCAGAAGTACAGGAACATTTAAGCACATTCCTGAAAAGCTCATGCCCATGGATGTGACTGAGCTGGGTCACTAAAATCACCAATTGCTTTCAAAAATGTCAGAAAATAAATAGAGCTTACTAATGTTAAATATTGGCACATAATTTGGTGACTCATCACCTTCTAAAAATCTCACTCTGCAACTGCTGACTAGTAAAACACCAGCAATGTCAAACAAAAAGAATAATTTCCTTCAAGAGGTTTTTCCATTTTGCCTGATTTTTTTTTGCCCATTGAAGTCAATGGCAAAATTATCTAGGATTTAAAGGGCACAGGATTAGGTCATTGGTGTCTCCTAATCCATTTGTCTTAAACTTCCTGAAGGGAGACAAGTGCTGTAAGTGTAGAAGAGAAGACATTTGTTTTAATTTTGCTTATTTGAGGTAACAAAATCTGGCACCAAATGCATTTGTGTGTCTGGGTGTAATTATTCTCCTTTCAAAGAACTGCTATTTCTCTCTCGCCTCAGGGCCATTAAGGTGTTAAGTACAAAGACACTGCTTGATGGAAGTAGGCTCCAGACAGTCTGAGATGTGAAGAATCAGCCTGGAGAGAGTTCCCACATCAGACTGTTGATTAAACAAAGGTAACTCAGTACCATATCACCAACAGTGAGTGCAAGGGGGTGGGGAGGGAAGAGGAAAAAGAAACATTGCAAGAATGAAAAGAGACAGAAAATCCTAACCCTCATATCCTTCACAAAATTATTTCCTATTACATGTTTTTTCCCTTAATGTCTCTCAAGTTTTAAGTTTAATATTTCTGTTGAGTATAATCACAGCTTTGTTGGCTGCAACAATTTATAAGGTAAAGGCACACAAAACCAGAAGCTGGCAGCAAAGGTTTCCTTAATAGCTGCTCTGTAAGTGTGATCATGGGTTTCAAGGGCTGCACTGTCACCTCCAGTGGTATCTTACATTGGGTATTTTTCTGGTTTGGACACGGAAGTTTTCACACCTGGACACATATCATGCATAGTGCAGATCAGCTATTAGCTCTGGAAGGTCTCAGTCAGTCTGTGAAGAAAGTCAAAAAGTAGTGATCGAGATATATTGAACTGAACAGAAAATTTAAAATTTCCCCATGGACTTCAGAAAGAAAATAATTTTTTTCACAATTTAAAAAGACAGCCTCTTCACTTCTATGTATTGGGGATGATACTGGGCTTAAATACTATGTTAACACTAATAAATCTTTGTCTCAAAAACACATTGAGAGGGGATTCAATCATCTTTTGCCCTGGAGTTTGTTTGCTATTTTTTGTGTGAATGGTCACAAAAGGTGAGTTTTGGCTTAAGTATTAGGGTGTGATTGTGAAACATTGGTGGTACATAGCCATATCTCTTATTTTACAGGAAAGAATCAATGGAGGTCACAAGGCTATTGCCAAGATCATGTTATAGCTTCTGTTGAAGAGGTTATAACCCAGATAAAATCTTTTTATCATTATAGAACCCATCTAGATGGACCTCATATGCAGAGCTCCTTTCTGATATATGTTGGAAACAGCTGTCTGTCTGGAATAATTCTAGCAGGCGCAATACTGCACGAATCTATATGCAGAGAGTGGATTTCAGGATCTCTAAATAAATCAAGCTTTTTTGATTCTTTCTTTCTGCTGCTGGAGGATGTATTACAGGAAATAATGCAATAAATTCTGAAGTAGCAGAGATAAGTAACCGCTTTCTGGTTGTTTTTCACATCGACATAGCATATGTGCAATTTCTCATTAATCATGGAACATAGAAGACCCATCAGCAATGGATAAAGACATGATGCAAACAAAAATTCTGCATTCTCACAAAAAAAGAAAATATATAAATATATATATATAATATTATATATATGTAATTATATAATGATGGAGTGGTTTGGGTCATAAGAGGCTTTAAAGATCATCTGGTTCTGATGCCCTCCTGCCATGGGAAGGAACATCTTCCAGTAGACTGGTTTGCTCAAAGCTCCATCCAAACTGGCTTTGAACGCTGCCAGGAATAGGGCACCCTCAGCTTCTTTGGGCATTTTGTGCCTGTGCCTCATGACCTTCACAGTGAAGGACTTCCTCCTAATGCATTATAATACCATTCACTCTAGCAATTCAGGGACACTCTTAGAAATAAGCAAATAAGAAAGTAGCACAGACATAAGAGAGAATATGCAGGAAACATTCACAGTTATAATGGAAGCAAGAAGAAATCTACAGTGTCACCAGCTTTTCAACTGACCCCAGCAAGCTTCAAAAAAATATTAAGGTCTTCCTTGAAGTTGTAAAGTTTGTATGCCAAATGAGTGAAATAGGGACTTCTGGAAAAAAGTATGCGCCTGAAAAAATATGAGATGGCAGGGAGAGAGGAAGTGAAGGATAAGGCAGAGAGCAAGTTCCTGCAGGCAAATGTTATTCAGAAATTTGGGCCTTAACTGTGATTGACAGCAATGAATATTATCATTCACAAACAGCATCTCCAGTTCTTTTTAACAAGTTTATAATAAGAAAAACAATAAATACTTTACTTACAAAATAGGAAAGCAAATTTGCAAATAATTTCCTATCTCCCAGATACAAATAAGTCTCTGTAGGTTTTTATCAACTAAAAGTCATCTTTTCCCCTTAGAGTACTACATCATGAAAGCATCAGAATATCATAACAAGGACAATATGAACTGCTGAAATGATGGAATGCAGGCTTGGATGCCACAAATGAGAAGTGTATTCTCAACGTGCCATTGATTGAGCCAGTGGAGCAGACTGGCAGCATACTTGTCATGCTGAAAGGTGATTGATAACAGGAGTATATTATTTATAGCAAGCTTTACTATATGATTTTTTATAGAATTTCTTGCAGAAGAGTACAAATCCAGCTTGCTATATTTGCTTATCCTGAACAAAGGCTCCATATCTGAAATGATATGGATAGACACCCATTCTGAGGTAACATCCTCTAGCAAACCTGCTTCTTCCTCTGCAGCTGATGCCTTATTTCATTTGTGTGAAGAATCATTTGTGCCCAATTTTGAAGGAAGAAGGGGCAGGCAACTCAGGAAGACTGCAAGGATGTTTGTTGTGTGGTCATGCAAGTGAAAAATCAGAAGGGCCAGAGCTTAACTAGAATTTTATCTGTCTACTGCCATACAAGACTGTAAAAATCATTTCTAAAAATACATTAACAACAAAAGAAGAGCAAAGGAGAATCTCAATCCTTCATTGCATGCAGATGGAAACATAAGGACAAAAGGATGAGAAAAAGGCTGAGATACTAAATGCCTTGTTTGCTTTAGTCTTTAGTATTTGGTCTCCAGGTACCCAGTCCATTAAGCTGAAAGACAGGGACAGGGAAAAGAGCAAAGCCAACATAATCCAAGGGGAAATGGACAGTGGTCTGCTATGCCACTTAAACCTGCACAAGTCTCTGGGACTGGATGGGATCTGCTCAATGGGTGAGGGGGCCAACAGAATGCTCACTGAGGCACTTCCCATCACTTACCAGCAGCCCTGGTACCCATGGAGGTCCCAGGTGACTGCAAGTTAGCAAGTCTATCTACAAGAAGAGTTGGAAGGAGCATGTAGAGAACTGCAGCCCTGTCAGCCTGACCTCAATACTAGAGAGGGTCATGGAGCAGATTATCTTGAGTGCCACCATACAAAATGTGCAGAACAGCCAGGGGATCAGACACAGCCAGCAGGGATCCATGAAAGACAGGTCTTGCTATGTGAAATTATGTGTTAATTACAGTGTGATCATTGTTCTCCCAAAAAGTGATTATTCCAGAGAGTGTGATAGATTCACCTGAAGGCACGTAGATAATAGAAAACTTTGGAGACGAAATGTTTCTTAGCAACATATTTAGAAGTCTCAGACAAAACTATGAGGAGGCTAAATGATTGGGCTAATTTTATCCAGGGAATGTAGGGTAGAACTGGGAGATGAATCCCAGACCTTAGATCTGTATCTAGATCCTGAGCCTGAGAAATGCGTTATCCTAATGGTCTTGGAGATCCTTTCCAACCTAAAAATTATGTGCATCTCTATTTCTCCTGTCACTGCTTAAGCCTATATACCATTGGTTAGTCTATGTGAAAATAGGTTTTGAGAGGCATCATGGCCAACTGATCCAGCACCACACCAATAAGTAGGTTTGTTGCAGTGTGACTTTCAGAATATTGTAATTTTAGGGGTGTAAATATTGTTAAATAAAGGACAGTTAGCATTTTTAAAACCTAATAAACAAACAAAAACCCCAAACAAACAAAAAGAAAACAAAAACCCTATTGAACCTAAAAAAAAAAAAAATCTGAAAGCACCCCAAACCCAACCACATAAATAGCAGAGGTATGAGAACTAAAATGATACAGGAACACTTGCCAATTGACACATTGCAACAATCAATGGGCTGCTTTTCAGAGTCATTTGCCAAGTATTAAAAATAAAATTGAGTGGAAGATGTTTTCAATTCATAAACCCCATCCACCATGTCCCCATGGGCAAGGCCTGACCACAGAGGACCACCAGGAACAGCTGGGACCAAGCTCACATGGCCAGAGGTAACAAATTTAGCATGCTGCTTCTCCTGAACACCAACAACCTCTCCAGCAAAGCAGGAAAGGGGAATTAAAAGTAACCTGTTTCTGCAGCTATACATTGTTCTACATATTAATAACTACTCTCTGTTGTCACAGAGACAGCAACTACTCAAAAATCCTTCATATGGACCTTGTTATTGCACAGAAATTAATGCTTGTGCTTAAGTCTGTCCTGACCTAACTCATGGCAAACATGCATTTGACTTGCTTACTCAGCACTTCTCACCAAAGACATGCACACGGGTTTAATTAAATATTGAAATTAAATTAATGAATTAAAAAATATCACCTGAGGAACACAGCATCAGTCATAAATGGAGAATTCATTCTGAAACAGAGATATGTCTGACTATTGAAAATAGGAGAGAGAGGAAAAACATCATTTAAGGGAAAAAAAGTAACTATTGTCCCATAAAATCTGTGAGGTATAAATACAGCCTTTGGACATACGAAATTAGTTGGTGTGCTTTGTTAGATGTTTTTGATTACATTCATTTTTTTTGCACTGATATCATTAGACTTAGCCAGTTATACATGCACAGCAATTAAATCAATAATGGCTCTGTGTTTTATAGAATTTCCTTTTTAGCACTCACAAATCTGAAGTATTTTTACCAGTATTTTGTCCAATATGGTGCAATAATTTAAATAGCAACATTTGGCAATCTAGAGAAAGTTTGTGTGGTATTTTTAGTAAATTTAAATTTACTCTCATGGATGAAACACTGCCTGAGAGAGAACAGCAAGAGGCTATCTGTGCAGTGAGGCCTCAGTTTGAATAAGCCTCGATAATGATTAACATTTTTCCCTTTAGGGAATTCTTCTCTGCAGCTCTCTGTTCAAAACTGGTACCTTTTGATTCATCAGGAATATGTTCTATAAATTCACATGAAGGGCTCAGAGCACATAAATTATCCAAGACTGAAATTTCACTTTATTTCAACTATTTAAAGTTCAGTATTGAGACTAAGACAATGAGCTAAGTGCTTCCAAAACCCAGTAGCAAGGCTGAGGCACTTCTAAAGGATATTTCACTCCTTGCTAACATAGATATTCAGATGTGCAAGTACTTCCATTGGCTAAAGACTAGTCTGTGGACACATATAGGTAGCAAACATAGAGCTGAAGTCAGGTGTAGCAGTCCTAACCTTGAAACTAACTAAAAATCCTATAGGGATGATTAGTGGTATAAAACCATATTTTTTAGGATTTCTGGCAATGTCTGTGTATGGAAATCTAACAAGTATTTGTTTACTTGGGAACAGAATGTGTTTGGTATGTAAATTATTGACAGTGGACTTTCTCATTGCTGTTTTCACAGTGGAATATTTTCAAAGCAGCCTGTGCTTTTGCAGTAATTTTTCCCAGTAAATAGATTACAGACTGAAATTAAAGAAGTCGCAGGTATATTTGTGCATATAAAAGCCCAAAGATAGAGGGATTGGGTCCTGCAGGTACTTTGATCATCATATCTTTGCCTTCACAACACAGTATTAACTTGCTTTTTTAGTTAGTTTCTTCAAATATTGCCTCTCTTATTCAAAAATAATATTTTGTGTGTATCACTGTAGCCTTATTAAAAGAACTTCAAATAAAAGAATTCATGTTATGAGGAAATCAGCTCAAATGATGCTGAGCTCTGAATCATAAGTTGACTGCTTCAGCATTCTGCACGAAGTAAGGCACTTCCTAGTGGTTAAACTCATTTTACAAGCAGAAAATAACTGCTACCATGAATACAAGTGCTTTGATGTGAACATCTTCCATTTGCAGAAATGTTTCTGAGGACCACCACTAGCTCAAAGTTTCTAAGAGAGGCAGGTAAAGACACTTTTTCTGCCCTAAGAATGAAGGGCTGAGGTACAGCTGACTTCGTTGATGGTACTGGACAAGAAATAGAAAAGTTGGATTAGAAAGAGTGGAAAAACCAGGAAAATCTTGATAGAGTACCTCTCCACAATTAGGGTGATTAAGAACATAGTGAATGGAAAGGTGAAGAGCATAATAGCTGTGAGCAGATTTAGTCAGATTTCCTTATTTATAGGGTTAGGACATTAACTTACAACATCTGATAACAAATCTTCTCAAACATAAGATAAAATGGATACCTTCTGGAAGTGTTCTATCTGGTCATGGAGGATGTGCTCTGAGACTGAAATTCTCTCTCTCCTGGCCCATCCACAATTTTTAACATCAAATTAGCATGGATTGAGACCGCGTTAAAATAATGTAGATAGCAGAAAAAATACTGTTCAAAAGCTAAATCAATGAAAATACTCATATTTGAGTGAATCAGTGAATGTATCAGTCTGGTTGTATTGTGTGTTAACTAAATTAATTTTCCTTTTAAATAGATGGCTTTTTAAATGCACAGCTATAAGACATGGCTGATGTTCAGTCTTTTTATAAAACTGGTCTTTTAAGTTTTTATTTTAAAAAACTCTGTTGTTGATATTTTTAACTATTACTAAAACTATAAGATTATAAACATGTTTATAAATTTAATGGAGTTTATTACCAGCCTTAACACAATTGCAAGTCTTAACCCCAAATCACCTCCTGAAATCCCTGCCACAGGTTAGTAAAAAAATCAGCATAATTGCAAGTAACTAAGTAGAATTTTAGCATAAAGTCTGTACAAGCACTAAAACTGATGCTAGAAATTCAATATTAATTGTGTTGGTAGAGTTAAAAAATCTATAGGTCATGAGTGATGAAAATAACTGAAAGAGTTTATATCATTTTGCTCATTGCATATACATTTTAAAACTTCTTTGTATATAAAGCTGAATGGTACATGACGCTAAATATAACAACGCCATTTTCTTTTTCATAACCAGTTTGGAGTTAATGTGCTAATTAATATGTATACACATAAATCAGAACTCTTATAAAAGGAAAAATATGCAATAATGTTTACTTAAATGAGATTAAATAACCTAACTTCATGCTGTTCTCCTACACATAGCATTTTGCTGCAAGTGTAATTAGACAAATAAGATGCTTCCACTAGCACTGCATTTTACAGATAATTCATTTTTCAAGCATTAGTGCCAAGCCTTAGTGAGATCTCTTATCTGTGTTATACAGTGCCAATTCCATGCAGGTTCTTTTCCTGTCACTGGAAGTATCTTAATCATGAAGAAAGTTGTTGTGAGGTTTTTCTTTCCCCCTAACTTATCATCAAACTTGTAGATGAATGTTTCAAAGTATTTAGTTAATCATGTATGAGCTGCATTTTAATAAGTTTATATTGGCTATATCTTTATTGATATCTCATAATACTAACAGTGAATTTTAATCCTTTATTTCTCCACTATTCGCAATAGTTAATCATTATCAAATTTTAATTCCAGAATATCAGAATATCATATGAAATCAGAATGTCAAATGATGACCAAAAATACAAGAAATAAAAATACTAGTAAATTTCATTTTGACTAAGGAGTGCAGCTTTCTGACTTTTTCAATTTAATAGCCTAAAAAAAGAAAATGCCTATTTGAGAAACATGGAACATTTAATTTCAGTTGACATGTCTAGGTTTAGCCTTACTCTGAGCTCAGAAAAGGGCATGGACAGAATTCTTTCTGCCTTCCTGGTACCTCTGTTTCAGCATTTTCTGACTTTGAAATTCTTTCATGTTGATATCCTTGTCAGTTGCTCAAGCTGTGCAATTTGTGATGAAAAAATCAGTTTTTCTGAAGAGTTGCAGGATCTAGGAAGTTTTTAATTCATCAGAAATTTGAAATATATTCTAATTCAGATTGACACTGAACCAAAACCAAGTATATATAATCTTTTGGCAAACTGTAAAAGAGAAAAAAAGAGAAGAAAAGAACTGTAGCAAAATGTTCAGCTGATGATAAAACCTGAGGGGAGTGGCTGATACACCTAAGGCTGTGCTGCCATTCAACAGGACCTTGATAGGCTGCAGAGTTGAGGGGAGAGAAACCTTATGAAGTACAACAAAGGCAGATGTTGGGTACTGCACCCGAGGAGAAATAACCCTAAATATCTGTGCAGGTCTGGGCCTGACCTAGAAAAGAAAGCAGCTCTGCAGAGAAAGAATGGGGAGTTTTTGTGGATGGCAAGTGGACCATGTGCCAGCATGTGCCAGGCCTCCTGCCAGGAGGGCCTATCATATCCTGGGGTTGGGAAGAATGTGGCCAGCAGGTCAAGAGAGGTGACCTCTACTCTGCCCTAGGAGGCCACATGTGGGGTATTGTGTTCAATTCTGGTTCTCCACAGTTCAAGAAAGACAAGGAGCTACTGGAGCAGGTTGATGAGGGGTCTGCAGCACCTCTCTTATGAGGAGAGACGTTTAGTCTAGAGAAGAAAAAGCTGAGAGGTGATCTCATCAGTACATGTAAATGTCTCTAAGGTGGGTGTCAGGATGTTTATAATGGTGCCCAGCAACAGGACAAGGAGCAATGACCACAAAGTAAAATAACACGATCCATACCAACATGAGGAAGAAGTTCTTTATACTGAGGGTGGCAGAGCCCTGGAACAGGCTGCCCAGAGGGATCATGGAGTCTTCCTCTCTGGAGACATTCAAAACCCACCTGGACATGTTCCTGTGTCACCTGCTCTCCTAACAGGACAGTTGGACTCGATGATTTTCAGAGGTCACTTCCAACCTTAACAATCCTGTGATTCTGGTAAGAAACTTTGGAAATTTACAGTAACTTTTGGAGCCATAGTATTTGACAGAGGCTGCAGAGAATTAAATAGAAAGAAGGTTTAGCTGAAAGACAAAGAGATATTTTCAGTGATTTTTACTAGAAATTCTTCTCTACAGCTCTCTAAATAGCAGGAAGAACAGAGGAATGAGGACAAAAAGTGTACTAGATTATAGAAGAAAGGCTATAGATATAAAATTTGAGCCTAATATAAAAAAGGCAGTAGGTAGGGATGATGTAGATAACTACCAGTCTTTAAAGCCAAAGAGCAAAGATGCAGTAGAGTGGTGATGATGACAAAAACATACACAGCACTGAAAAAATGTGGGAACAAATATTGCATGAGACAAATTGAGGGAGAACGTTCATATAAAAGTAGATCTCTCTGCAATAGCAATCAGACGAGAAAAGTTTATATGAAAAAGGTGAAAAGCCGACGTAGAACTTTCCATTTTCAAAACCCAGTGACTCTATGAAGAATGCTGACACAACATTTTAGAGACATGTCTCTGAAATACACTTCAAGGTATGAAAGTACAGTCTCAAAACCAGAATGCTTTCACACATGATCAAAGCTAAGCTGTGCGCGAGCTAATAGCATCCTTGCAACTATGAGCCAGAGTATCAGAGTTCAGCCAGTCAAGATACTGGCCCAAAAATATGCATTCGCATAGACTGGTCTAGACAAGAAGGATGCAAATTGCTCACACTCTCCAGATCCATTATCCATCCTGGTAAACTTTATAGAAGTGAATTTATGGGAAATGCCCTAAAAAATTCAAGGTATTCCTTCACATCTTTCATACATGATCCAGTTACATTATCTGCTTTAAATATTAATATTGGCTGTAACTATAACATATAAAATTCAAGAAAATAATTAAAATTATAGGATTTTGGATATATTTTATGAGATTGTCCCATGAACCAATGTTGAAACATTGGCCTCTTTGTACTTAACAAGGTTAGATGATTTTTCAGGTGTGAGATAGGGAATGTTGTCCAAGGAAAGAAGGAAAAATCTCTTGCATATTTTAAAGTAAGACATAAAACTATGGAGAAAATAATTGAAAAATTATCCTTTATTAACTCTAGATTTGACATATGAACTTCTGTTACTGCACATGTTCCCACGGGCTGTGCTGCTGAGGTAAAGAAATTTCATATATTTTACCTTGCAAGCGAGTTTCATTACACATAAAGATAATTGTGATAACCATACAAAGGGAGAAAGTCTCCCACACCACCGTGATAATGTTCATTTGGACTTCTGTATTATTTAATGATCACTCCTGCAATAAAAGCAAAAATAAATAGGTGAAAGACCTGCTACTCTATTCATCATAGCTCCATTTTTGTCAAGTTCTAGGGAAAAAATTACAATTTGATGCCTTGCGTAATAACTCCTAGCATCTCAACTAATGAGCTTCTAAAGCGGCGGATCATTCACTTTTATGTGCAGTTGACCGTTCTTGAAATTTTCTTGGCTCTATATATAATTTATGTGTAGCTTTTATAAAGTCAGTTTCTTTAATTTTAACTTTTATTAGTTAATTCCTCCTTTCCTCTTAAAGCTTCCCTCATGTGTTGATTTTTGTAAAGAAATATGAACACAAAATTGGGGTAGCATACTAGAGAATTAGAAACTGAAGATCAGGCAGTGGCCGATAATACATGTTTTGCTAGACTGAAACTTGTGTGAGCCAAACATGCAAAATTAGCCAGTTTCCCTTTATTATACATAATAAATAAGCAGGATCTGATTATTATGCTTGGATAGGATTTTCATGCATATTTTCTATATATTACTACTCAAAGCTTTATCTAACCAAGGCAAATAATTTTATTTAACAGGCATCTGGAAAATGTATATAGGAGTCATACTTTGTCTTAGTGAAAAATTGATTATTCTTCCAGAAAAAGGTGTCAGGGTTCTGGAGGTTTTTCAACTCTGAGTCTTCATAGTAAAATCTCTGAAGACAGCTGATAAAATGAGCTTGAAGTGTCTAATCTATAGACTTATAAAGAAGTGCAAATAACCTGCACAAGAAGTAGTTACTCACAGAGGGCAAAGACAATGGTCTACATTTTAAGCAATGAATCAGGCTCTTCTCTTGCTTTTATTATTTAACTTTTATTTAAGTTTGGCTGGTATACCGAATTATGAAACATTGTACAAATTGTTTTCTTTTTATTTAATTTTCTTCTTTTTTTGGAAATTGTGTTTTAGTCTACCATACAGTCATCATCCCCTGGGGAACTATATATGTCCATTACTGCTCCTTTGTAACATTCAATAACAGGGAGTCATTTATTCTCAAAAGAAGACAAGATACATGGCAGAAAGAAATAGACTCTTCTTCAGCTGATTTTATTAAAAATTTCTTTAGGTTTGTCCTCTTCTATCCAAGGCATTCATGTAGACGTTGTGCTTTCAGTCATCAGAACATTTATTTTCATGGAACTGTAAGATTAATGTTCATAGCTCACAGTGCCATAGTTTAGATCCAGATTTTTCAAGAGGCTCACTCAGGTACCATAACACTCCATATTGCCACCCTCAGCTCTGGAAATGGAATTCATAATCTCAAGTAGGGGCCTAAGTTCCAATTACACAGCAGTCAGATAGAGTTCAGTGCTTAGTTTCACAGCCCCCTACACACTGAACTCACAAAGCCCAACAGGAGGCACTGAAAGGAAAGCTTTTCATGGCACTCAACAACACTCCCAAATTGGTGGCTCAGACAAAGACCCACATCATTCCATTGCCCCACAAAAACCTATGGCATTTCTTTTTGCACAGATGACTGACTCAGGTCATCCTCATCAGCTCAGTCCACCCTGGAGCTGGCAACATAAATTCAGTTCCCTCTGCAGCCAGAGGAGGTTTGAACTATACACCCTCTCTTGTTACAAGTTTTTTATTCACACTCAGTTAGAGCTTACTGGGATAATGGAATTTCTATCCTTCTTGACTTTCTAAAGCTATAGTAATCACCTGGAGCAGAATTTGAAAAGACTGACCAAAATTAGAAATATGTTACAAAAAGCAGATCATCCTAACTTCCAGTAATACATCAAATACTGAGATGTAGTTCCAACATTCCTTACTTTCTTTTGACTTACACTCTGAGAAATGGAGCCTAATAAAATTCTCTATATTCACATATCTTGTATACAAATATTTTTGAGTTTGGATATTTATTCTGTTGATTAGAATTCCTTTTAGCTTTTCTTTTTTGTGTTTGCAATATGACTTTGCTGGCATCCTGCAAGCTTATCTTAAACATCTAACTCCTAGTCAAATAATATTCTGCTCTGAAAGCTTTTGATATGCTAATAGAGCAATATAATTTCAGACTTGACTTCAGATTAATATACAGTAATTACTTACAAACAGGTGAGGCCCTTTTCAGTTTTACTGCCCCTGTTTACAGATCAAAGACCTGGTTTAGCCCTCACATCAAAGATATGTTTTAACCTTTTGAGTTTCATCACAGGGAAAAGACCTGAATTACAATTACAATAATTTTAATTGTCAATGAATAAAAGCATGATCAACTAGTCAGACGGCAACTTGTCAATTAGAAGCATCAACAAGCATAAAACCTGACCTACAAGCAGGAAGATTCAGGCTGGATTCTTCGTAGACCTACCCATAAGCTCCACCATGGGTGCTAGATAAATTCTCTGACTTTTATCATAAAAAGTACTCCAATAAATAATCCTGATATGAAGAATACCCACTTCAGAGAAAAAAACTTTCTATTACAATGCTATCAGAGCCCTATCTAGCATGTATATGCCCTTCAATCATTTTATGGATACACATTATTATGTTAAAGAGCATTTTCATAGGAATAAGTGGGGTTACTCTTGTGAATAATATTGCACAATGTATAAATGCAAGATCAGAGATTAATTTCTCTGTAATAAGAGGAATTAAGTAAATAAAAAATTTGAGAAAATGTATTATCCTCTGTATATATTAATCAGTCTCCAGTAAGGTGTAAATTGTGTTGAGAAATAATTCTCATTCCTTCTCCATCAATGTTTCACTTAAAGTTTGCAGCACCTATATTAATATATTTATATTGCACATAGTTATACCGGAAAACTATAGCATTTCTATTGTTCAGTCAGGTCTCAAAGGCTTTAAAGAAGAAAACTCAACAAATTATCAGTAAAATTATTAATTTGCGTTAGTCTTTAAATAAATTTGAAAAAACATTATTCCAGGTAAAAATCTATTACCACAATCATGAGCAACAAATAATGCTACAATGAATTTACTACCCTTTTATAAGTCTCTAGCTTACAAACTGGGACATTTTATTCTATCTTTTATGTTTTGTTCTTTACATCCACGTTTGTAGATATATGACAGTGATATGTGACTTTTGCAGATTATTTCTGCACAGCATAAGTGCTAAAGAGTACACAAAGCATAATTTGCCTCCTCCCCCATCAGTCAGCAATACCAGCAATATCAGTCAGCAAAACTGTAAAAGTATAATTGCCCAGGGAATTCATTGCTTGGGATCCCCGTTTTGAGGCACTTAGCTCAAGCTACCAACATCACAATTGATCTATGTCAATAAACCTATCTAATGGAGATAGGAGCCTACAGGCAAAATTTCTTTAAGAGCAGTGCTGTCTCTCATCACATGCTGCCTGGTGACACCCACCTCTTCCACTTGCTTTTCATGTCTTTACCATTTTCCTCTCTTACTGTCTTCCATATCCTTCCAACAATTTAATCCTGATGCCTTCAGACTCCTTCCAGATGATGATTTTCAACTCTGTAAACAGTTCAAGACCAGGTTGGGTATGGCCCTGATCCACTGGTCTGGTGGAAGGTGCCCCAGTCCATGGAAAGGGGGTAGAACTAGATGACCTTTAAGGTCCTTTCCAACCCGACCCATTCTGTGATTCCATGACAATGAACAGTTGCAATGCTTTTCATATGCACACCCATCTCTGTACACTCATCTCTTTTCTCCTGCCTGATACTCTGAGCCACTTGTAAAGTTTGATCTCTTTTTTTTATCAACTTAACATACTGAAGTCCTGATCAGTGATGAAGGCCTTGATACACCAACAAACTAATTGCAATGCATTTTAGTAACAGTTGTAACATTTGTAGCAATTAGAGAGCTCAGTTTTATTTTTAACAGTAAAGGAAAAAATTCTATTTCCACCGCAGTTAGTATCTCTGGATATCGTATGAATGAGACGTTTGCTTTAGCCAAGTCATCCTCTTTTCTTGCTTTGGGAATATTTTAGAAATAATAAGAGCATTTTTTCACAGTCACATTGCTTTGCAAAAGATTTCATTTGTTGGCAAGGAAACAGCCTGCAAATCTTTCTTGTCCATGACATGTATTTCTTATTTATTATTACTTTGCCCTAGAAATATATAGTAAATAACTTGTCCAAGTCGTCTTGGCAAGGCATCATTTTTGTCTTTGTCATTCATCAAGGAACTAGAAAACCAGTACAGCTTTCCATTCAGCTTGTGTCAAAGATATTGGCACTGCTATAGAAGATACCGGCCACTATTTGTTGCTTTGACACTCAGAGTAATAACATTGGTTGGAATGAATTCAGTTTGTATGACCATATTATCCTCCACATGCACTCTACTTGGAAGCTTTGTGCAATAATATTTGTCACATTCCCCATTTCTGGCTGCAGTTAATACCCATGAACAAGGGAAACACTGCAACTTAAATTCAGCAAGTCAGAAAGGAGATCGACATTACTTAGGTTTATGTTTCTCAGCAGACGAATACCTCTTACTCCTTTAAAACCTTCTTGATAAAATTGCATCTGTTATTCAAGAAAAAAAAATCTCTCAGTCTCTCAGTGGGCTTCAACGGGATTTTCAGGTCTTGAGACACAGATCTGGTGTCCAGACCATCAAGGTTCAAAATGGCACTTTCCAGTAATCTACGGGAATTTTTGTGCACAATTTGCATAAAACAATTCATAAGGTCCAGATGGAAGTTTATGTCTGCATTCTAGGACAAGCCTTTAAACATGAATTTGAAGTCCTTTTCTGACATCAGGGTGTCTACCCTACACTGCCAAAGCATGTACCAAATAATTGAAAACCGATGAAGAACTGAAAACATGGTGATAATTTCAGATAACAATGCAGAAAACCTTGATTAAGTCAAGATTTTTTACCAAAATGTCAATAGGAATCCACCACTGACAAAATCAGGAGCTGGAGCAGCACTTTTTTTGTAAGGACTGACTGAATTCCTGGTCGCACATGTCTGTACCATAACAACCCCTCTGAGGCAGTTCTATATTGTTTTGCATGCTTTCCAGGAGAGGACAATGATTGATCCCCTATGTAATTTTTAATTCTTATATCAAATCAGCAATTTGCTATAGGCTGAGCTGAAACCCTGAGAGACATTCATCACCTCTATGTGTTATACAGCTCCCATGCAAACCCTGGAAAATGCCCTTAAGGAAAAAAATATTAGGAAAAACTGGATTTCATTCATGCCTATTTTAGCCCTCCTCCTTCAAAAGACAAACACAATCACATAGACTAGAAATAACTCTTCAGTTGTACCGACTTTGTAGGCAAGAAAAAACATAATTACTTGTCAGTGGGTATAAAATACAAGCAAAACTTCTTTCCATAAAGTTGAAAATTTCACAAAAGAAATGCCAACTGCTCCTCGAGGACCAGCTGTAGGATGATTTCTTGGCAGTAAGGGGATTAGAGACATGACACATAGATTAGTTGGAATAAGAAATCATCCACAGTGCTAGAGGAAACAATGAAATTAAGTATGAGCTTTACTAGTTTTGCCATACTCCCCTGCTCCAGTTTTGTTTAATGCAATATGTTTATGTTTTTAGTGCTCATTTTCTTGTCCAGTTGAACTGAAATGGGGACTCTATCAGGAACATGCCAATAAAGCTGTCTTCTAACTAATGCACATACATATAAAAGATAATCAAATTTGACAGATTTAGCAATTTAGTGGATGATCATAAAAATAACCATATTTTCTTCATAAGACTCTTAAGCTATTAACTACCAAAGTTTCATACACTGATGAGACTTCAGAATAAGTATATTTATGGTTATTTGAGAACAAGCCATATAATGAATTTTACTTCCAAAAATTTTACAGTTTATTTATTTATTTCTCTAAATATTCTACAGGATAGGATAAAAATATCCAAAAAATAATAATAAAAAAAAAAGTTCAAGTCCTTACTGGACTGGGATGTGTGAAGTCTAGTTTATAGTTTTAGGTTACAGTGTCTGTCATTTGTGTTTGTCACATGGAGTGTACATAAAATGCAAAATCCATCTATGTAAAGAACCATTCACAGTGGGAAAATGTATTATCATCCCGTCAAGTGTGAAAACTGTCTCCATCATAAGACATGATAGCCCCAGTGAGCCATCAAGGAGACTGCCATTTCTGGAAGGATCCAAACCGAAATCAATTGTTCAGTGATTAATACCACTTAACCTATATACTTGTCTCTCAGCTGAATGTGAACCAGCTTATCTTCCTATGTCTGTTTGTAGGTCAATTCTACCCAGAGCTACAGTACATAGGGCGGAAACAACTCCGTTCACTCCTAGTCTATCTCTATCACTTTTTGCACAGGTTTGTAGCCCTGAGAAAAATAAACGAAACTGTGAGCTACACAGTATTACATATGTTCTGTATAAGCACTTTGACCACACCAAATACAAGGTCATTTGACTTAACACAATAGGCTTAATTAAACTTTAAATTGGTATGATACAAGATGCATGCAGATATCTGTATTGCTGTCACATATGGAATTCCGTGAGGCTTATCTCTTATTCCATGAAATGCAAAAGATTGGATTATATATCCTAAACCTCATGTGAGGGCAGTGAAAAGAGAGATGAAAAAGACTGTTCTGCTTCTTTCCACGTATGAGTGCAACACATTGCTAATATTTTTGTTTTTTTAATTCCAGCAATTGAAAGAACCATAAGATTTCCTTCTGTGCTTCCAGTTTCTTTGGTGACCTTCAGTAATTTCAGCCCCCCTCAGTTTCTCCTCAATTTCACCTCTGTTTTCGTCTGTAAAGATAACATTAAATTATTTTATTCACAGAAGACTTCATATCAGATAGCAACGATTATATAAAAGTGGAAGAAACCTGACAATTACTGTTAGCAGAGCCATTTTCCCTTTTGGCTCCCTTTGCCTTCACTGCTTCTGTCACTGTTTTCTGTTTTCATGATCAGAATGAAGCTATTTCTCCCAGCAGCACAGGGAGATATCTTCCTTCAACAGCTGCATCTCATGATTTTGCAGTGTTTAATTTCTTTGTTCACTAGCAGAGACTCTTTCTAATGGAAATCAAGTCCAGGCTTTTCCTCCCAGACAAGATAACTCCGTAGTGAATTTTTATAGTGTCTTTTTATGACATTTTTGCCTAGGAGAGAGTTGATTTTCCCCAGAATAGCTGGCATGCAGTTTGGATTTTTGTTGGAAACAGTGTTGATACACTCAAGGATGGTTTGTTATTGCTGAGCAGTGCTCACACTGAAAACAGAGCCAAGGCCTTTTCTGCTCCTCACCCCACCCGGCCAGCGATGGGGCTGGGGTTGCACAAGGACTTGGGAGGGGACACAGCCAGGACAGCTGACCCTGACTGACCCAAAAGTTATTCCAGACTATACAGCATCATGCTCAGCATACAAAACTGGGGAGAGAAGAAGTAAGGGAGAGAGGGAAGACATTCAGAGTAATGGTGTTTGTCCTCCCAAGTCACCGTTATAATGTGATGGAGCCCTGATTTCCTGGGAATGGCTGAAGAGTTTTCTGCCCATGGGAAGTGGTGAATTATTCTTTGTTTTTATACAGTTTTTTACATACACAGCTTTTATTTCCCTATTAAACCATCTTTATCTCAACCCACAAGTTTTCTCACTTTTACTGTTCCAATTCTTTCCCCTGTCCCACGAGAGGGAAGTGAGGGAGCAGCTGGATGGGGATTACTTGCCAACTGCAGTTAAACAAAGATACTTAGTTATGCAAGAAATGTGAGCTTGGAAAGACCTGCCATTGGGTGGATTGAATTGACTAGAAGACAAAAACGTGTCATGATCAAATTAGGTCAACCAGTGTCAATGACAGAGGAAGAGCAAAAGATTTAGCATCAGAGAAATTGCAAATTTTACCTGGATAGAGAAGTGGAGCACTCAGCACTATTTGTGTTTTAAGCAAAAAACATTTTTCTCCAACACAGCTGAGTAGTGTTCATCACACATTTATGGTTATACTATGCCAGGGCATACACATATATTTTTCATGCTGCATGCTCCGACTGACTTGCAATACCCTGAAGTATCAGCATCTAACCAGATTTGTAATATACTAGATTGAAACTAACCACAAGACGGAAAACTAGACAGGCCAGCAAAAGAAAACTTATGGATCAATGCTGGAATAGATTCTTTCCTCGCAAAAGTTATCAGTTCCAGAGGACACAGCCTCAGAGCATCCCTTTGGCAGGATGCAGTAAGAATTTTTATGGCAGTAAGAAAAGCCATATTTATGCCAAAACACACTTATAGCTCAGACAAATGCCCCTGAGCCTACAGAGTTCACTCAAAACCTTAATGCCAAGCAGAAAGCAGGCACAACAGGGAGTATTCTCACTGTGTCATGTCAGGTTCCTAGAGTTGTCAAGGAAGGTTACAGTCCCTATGAAGTGCTCTGAATCATGCTATGAAGGACAGTACTTCTGGCTTAAGAGGGATCATGGAGTAACTTCTTGGGCATTTTGCTAGAATGACAATGTGTATTGGAATCAGTATTCATGGAATGGATGCCAAGACAGCTGCAGGCATTTCACTTTTATTCACAGTGCAGTGGTACTGAAGCAAAATGTCTGTGGAGATTCAGCACCCAGCAACAGAAACCAAGACATTTGTGGGACAATAAACTCAACCACAGAACAGGGGGAAAGAACGGGGGGACAATGACAGAACCATCTGCAGAGCTGAGGGACTGCTGCTGTCTTCTCCCAATCACCTCATCTCCCAAAACTGAATCTAATGCATGGAGGAAAAAGTAAGTTTTGAGTCCTCAGGTTGGCTCCAGAAGGAGGCAAGACTACTGAGTAGTGCAGTCCAATACCACAGTCTGATGCGGAAAAAGAGTAAACAACAGAGGAAAGATTACTTACAGTCGCTATGAGCACTCACTAGAAGTTTGCATGTGAATCATTTATGAATCACTTATGGAAATATGGGAAATCAAGAGGGCAGAGTCATAAGGACAAGGTAGCTCTAACAGGGAAAGTAACATTTCCAGATGCAGAAACTATTAATTCAGATGCTCATCTCCTCTTTTAGTTATACTGCAACACGTGGTGATATTATTAAGTTGGTGTCGAAGCTGGAAGATGGTTTGGTTAATAATTATGTGCTTCTTTTCATTATATAGTGATCTTCCCTGTGATGGATTTTATTATTTGGTGTAATTTTAAAAATAATTTGAAAGGTATCAAACTTGTCTTCCTTTAGTCACAAACCATTTTTGGTTCTTTGTTTTTCTCAGGACTCAAATTTTAGAATAACAAAAGCAGAAAAGTTATATTATCAAGACAAACTTGATAGAGACTTGAGTCATTTCTTAGCAAAATTTTCTTTTGCAAGGATTAAAAACAGCAGAGCTGTTTTCACATCCTGCTCTTTTCTTCTGATGTAATCCAAGACTAGGTTTTTTGACAGCTTTTTGGATTTGTATAGGGTTTTTTGTTTGTTTGGGGTTTTTTGGGAGGGTTTTGGTGGATTTTGTTTTGGTTGGTTGGTTGATTGTTTGGTTTGTTTGTAGGTTGGATTTGATGATGTATTATTAGCTTAAAGAATGTCATTGGTTATATATATATTCATAATAACCTGGATAGCTAGCATTTTAAGTGGATATGGCAGACCAAGGAAAGGAGAATAATTATCCTATGATAGGTGAAAGGTGTTGTTCAAGTGATGTAAAAGGTTAGTGTTTGAGCTAGAAATAGAATCAGATTCAGAACTCCTTGAGAAAGACCATGGGATGACAGAGCCTACAAACTTCTTCTCCCTGTCACCTTTAGAACTGTTGGACTTAACATATCACAGCAGCTTTCCAGCTTCTTCTCATTCCAAATTCAAATTGAAACCAAGGTCTCAAACCCCCCAAATCAGCCTCCCACTACACATTATTCCTAATGTCTCAGCCCACACCCGTGATAAAATTATGTAGAAATAAGACAAATCACAGAATTGAAAGTCTATGAAAACAGCTGGGTTTACAGTCTAAATATTGGTTGTTGCATTTCTGTAATGCTTTGCCTGCATGGGAGTGTCCTGAATATATTGTGGATGATACTTGGGTCAGAGTGTTGTATTAAGGCATTTGGACTACACCTTGGTCCGAGCTTGAGAAAACTCCACAGCAGTGACACTGCTGCACATGAATCCAATATAACAGCACTGAGATGTCCTTGAAATTAAGAGTGACAGAATAATTTACTAGCAATGTGGGATGCGATTAACTATAATGAGATGACACTGACCAAAATGAAATTCTAAATTGAATGATTTCCTAGTAACAACAAGACTATTGGGATGCAGGACTAACCCTCTATGTGAAATGCTTTATTTTTTCACTCATTTATCTCAATGCAATCATCTGAATGAAAGCTGAGGTTGGACCAGAGATTGTAAAAGGAGAGTTTGCTGATATGCACAGGACAGAGACTGAATGTCATAATACATTGTTTAATAAATAACCAGCATGTGTTCAAAAATACAGTGCCTTCTTATTATCCAGCCATAGAATTCACAAAGTGCAGTGGCACCAGTCAGTATTAAGAAATTAATAGGGTGTAAATGAGAAAAATGAACAAGTGCAAAAACAGTTCACATAGAGAGAACCCAAACATTGCAACCAAGTCTTATTTTAAAATATGGATCCTCAATAGCAATGAACATGAGGTAAATGGAGTGAATAGTTTGGTTGCATCTGCAAAAATGGTAAAATTCCTAGAAGACTGATGAGGAGTGTCTGGTGGCTCTTGTGGATAGCAGTATGAGACTTCAAAGAGATAGTTGTGAGTCTCTTCTGATCCAGAACTCAATGCAAATGAAGGAAATTCAAACTCCAGCATCTACATGCAAATTCAGAAACATTAGAAATTCTCTATTAATTGACAGGATGGGATGTGGGATGTCTGACCCTACATGACTGGAGAGACTGCTGAGAGGAAGCTTTCACCCTGCAGAAATGCATCTTAATAGTAAGAACAGCAAAACTGTCTGGGAAAAAGCTCCCAGCAATGACAATCAATGGTTCAGAACAAATACAATTAAACAAAAGGTCAAAGACAAAGTAATGAGCAAAAGCAGACTGACCAAGAGGACCAATGCCCAGTTTATGTATAGAGGGATGAAATACAAAGGCAGAAAGAAGGTATTCACAAAAGGGCAGCCATGGAATGGAATGAACAAAACAAGCAGAATATGTTGCAGTTCAAAATAAAAAGTTTCTGTGGAAAGAGAAGGAAGGTCAGTATGGAGAACTTCCTTTTGTGGGATGAGATGGATGCTGAGACTGACTCACAGAAGATATTAGAACCAAGAGCAGCATCACAGGTGGACATGCAGAAAAATTTGTTAAGAGAAATCTGACTCAATGTTAACAACCTGATGAAAAGTTTTCTAAGAAGACAGAAAAAGTCTCTTTTCTTTTAAAAGATGATGAAGAAGCTTATTTGCAATTGTTATCTGAAGAACAACAATTGAAATATTCCTATTCATCTTCTTTTCACGCAAAGAAGCTGATCTTTCTGCTTTGCAATCTTAATGATCAGTAAGGGTCGTAGTATCTGAATTTAAAAGGCTAGACCAAAAGCTTTTTTCTGTAAAACTAGAGAATAAGTGGAAGAGCAAGTTTGAAAAAGCAGGAAAACCTATGAAGAGTTATTTCTGTTTTGCAAAGATGCTTAAAGAAAAATTAAAAGTAAATAAAACACCTGATCCCAGAATGTGATGTGCTTCCCTTAAATAGAAAAATATTTAGAGGATCATCCAAAGCATCACTTGCTACATTTCCTATTTGTTAAACTGGAAAAGTAAACCATTTTACTGTCAAGGAATAAGTGCAAAAAGGGAGAAAGAACAAAGAATGATGAAAGCATTTATTGATGAAACTGGTTCAGCTTAAACTAAAAATGTCAGTACTCTGTGTTAATTAAATACTTTAAAGTGATTTGTTTTTAAAGATAATATTAATTCGAGAACCCTCATGAGAGAAGACACTGAAAGTTGCATGTCAAGTGACAGAGTTTTTTACTCTACAGTAGATTCTCAGATCTCACTGACACAATGAACCCAAGAAAAAACATTCTGTAGACAAAACTTACTCCCCAGGTCTTATTAAAATAAGAAATGCAATTTCTCAAATTACATATACAATATTGGAGGAGTGGGAAGACAAGAAATGTAGAGAAAAAAAAATGCCACATAACTTCACCTAGCCCCTCAACCTGGCTTTCCATCTGCTGCAAGCTCCTGCTTCTGTCGGCTCCTGCTCTCTACATGACCTCTAGTTACAGCTCCTTCTCCTGCTTTCCTTTTTGCCTTTTCCTATATTACCTATTCTTCTGTGATCTGTAATCAGTTGTAATCTTCAGCTTTTGTAAATATAAGATCATTTCCAAAAAAGGACAATGGTACCTGCTGCTTCACAGTTTTTCCCAAACAGACATTTTTTTGCTCCCAGCAATGGTAGCTTTGATTTCTTACATAAGTAGACAAAATCTTAAAAGTGTGAGCTTTATGTACTTGTTTATGTATGGTCATAGAATCATAGAAAGGTTTGGTTTGGAACGGACCTTAAAAATCATCAAGACACTTTCCCTGAGATGGGCAGGGATACCTTCCCTTAGATTAAGTTTCTCAGATTCCCATGCAATCAAGTGGCCTTGATCACTTCCAGGGATATAGATATATTTCTGATATCTTGAGGTGGGTAGGTGGTGAAGATGAGATTTTGTATTGTGGCTGTCCTTCATGAGTAGTTTACAAACCTCTTTTGTTATTTTGGTTTGTCTACTACTGGAAGCATACCTTTCCTACAAAATATTTTGGAAATTGCTTTTGGATCATGAAATCTTATTTGTCTTGAAAATTCCACTGCACATAACATAAAAATTCATACTCACCTGTGCTTTTTTCTTTCATAGTATTTTTTTTTCTAATTTATTTTAGAATTCTTTCTCCTTAGTTTTTTCCTTTTTTCAGGACAGAGGAAATGGTGTCCTATCGTACTACTGATACCTGCCATCAGCAATCTTTCTTGTCATTCTCAAGAATGTCCTTTTGGTGATAAGTTGTGTATTTCTTGTCCTTGAGGGGATAAATTTACTTTTATTTTTGAAACACCTGTACAACTAAATTTTAGTCCATAGGAGAAAACACCATCCACCCTTAGTTTGGTGCCTCCAATGAAATTTGATGGAAATGAGATCACCCAGATTCAATTCAGACACAGTCTTCTGGTGCCTAGGCATACTTCAATTTATTTATATTTAGAAGGTCATTCTTCCCACATCAATGATTCAACACATGTTAACAATTCAATCACTCTTGATCCTCCTTTCCATCTCTGGAAAAGCATTAATTTAAATAATTTTTGAATTAGCATGGGAAGACAGCTTAATGTGATGAAAATTTTATACTCCCACTTCTCCTGAAAACACATAGCTAGATCTTTAGATGTAGATCTTCCAAGATGTTTATTCCTAATTTTGCCTACTGAGAATAATTTGAAGTTTTAGTTTAACCAACTCTTAAAACCTTCAATGCTTCTTCCAGAGGAATGGAGATGTCTAAATGGGATACAAGTAGCTAAGAGTCCTCTGAAAACTTGGAGTTTAAACTCTGTTTCTAACTTACCCATCTATAAAATGGGCATAGTATTGCAGCATCATAATATGCTAAGCTAGAAAATGTTTTTGAGATGCCCAGGTACAGCATTCAATAAATAAAGAGCAGTGAAACTCACATGGAGTATTTAAATAGGCTTCAGATAATTTAAGTGAACCTGGGAATAGCTTTCATCTCCTATGAATGGACTTTGAGTATGTACCCCTACCACCAAAGCCCTAGACTTGTTTATTGCCACTAACCTACAGTTTGCTAATCAAGTTATGTATGTTATCTGGCGCCTCATTTGTACTTTTCAGAGTACTTTCTTTATACAAAAAAGAGGCTCTTCCCTGGAACCAAAACAGGCACTATACATTTTCAAAAGGTATTTTTTACTC
This sequence comes from Ammospiza caudacuta, assembly GCF_027887145.1. Taxonomy (NCBI): domain Eukaryota; kingdom Metazoa; phylum Chordata; class Aves; order Passeriformes; family Passerellidae; genus Ammospiza; species Ammospiza caudacuta. Next base: position 37,194,700 of record NC_080594.1, read on the forward strand.
TGCGATTTCAGGGGAATTTTCTGTAACAGAAAGATAAACAGTGAAATCTCACTAGTGAGAGAAAAAAAAAAAAAAAAAAAAAAAGATAAAGAGACAAGACTTGAGCTGGAGATGGATCAGACCTGAAGCCTCTTTCTGAGATTTTATGTTTCACTAATTTTTCCACAAATCTCAGAAATTATGTAGTTTATTTTGAGATCAGATTTAATCAAGACATAATTACACGTTCAAAAAGAGGTCTGTAATGATTTAACTGGCAGACCTTAAACATGATGAAGACAGGTGTCACTGAAATACATTTTCAAAAGATGGAATTGGCCACAATTGTTTTCCAGCACCCCCTTTTATTTGCATTTGTATTTACTGCGTCCTATTTGTCATAGTGTTTCACAGGTCTAATTTCACACTTGCTTCCATCAGCTTTGTGACCTGCTTGTAATTTGAAGTTCCAGTAAACTATTTTTTCTACTTCCTTCTTTGGGTACCAATAAAACCTCCATCTGCGTTAAAAAATTAATATTGATGTGCAGATTGAGTACAAAAATATACCTAGACCAGCTTCCAACAACTCCTGATGATTTCATTAAATCTTTTTAATAGCCACTGTCAGTGGGAACTCTGCGTTCTCAGAGAAAATGACTTGCTCTATTTCTTCAGAATCTGTATTTGATTTTTAAAGTAAAAGGGCCCCAAGCAAAAATAATAGACAATTATTTTGCCCACTGTCAAATTGAGATTTGTCAACTAAAATACTTTATGGGACATGCAGTGGATGTAGTGTGTTTTACTTGGATACAAAAAATTACACGTTGTAGTTTAGTTTCACTGATTGCCCTATTAAAAAATGCTGGTATATTAACTGGTTTAGTTATTGCTTTAACAGTTTTATTTCAGAATAGGAAAAAGATTATACTGGTCCAAAGACTTTTATGCCTCTTCTTTCTTTAGCTTCTAAGGAATACTAACTGAAATGTGATTACAGCAATCAAACATTACAGTAGCTGGGTAAGCATAAAATGTAATATGGAAAACTCTCACTGTTTATTTAGGGTACTTCCCACAACCTGTGAATTTGATCAGGACATAAATTCAGATTGCTTCCTCACCATTTCAAATTAGGAAATACATGTAATAGATTTTAGTAGAGAATGAAATATGTCAGACTGTAGAACAGGTAGCAAATTCATAAAGCTCCCTCAAAAGGTTTCAGGGTAACAAAAATCCATTGTTTTCCTCACTAGTTCTGGGGAAGATCTCTCTCAGCTAGAACTGTATACATGTGCTATCATGAGATGAAGTAGGGTGTGGATTTATTAGGTACACCAGTTGCTCTGTGAGTAGCAGTTTCCTGCAAGCACAGTTTTATCCTTCAATAAGCTGGATCATCACTTGTCCTGAAGATAAAGAGCCTGTTCAGAATCACTGTCCTGGAGTAAATCCCCTGGCTTTCTCCATGGCATCTTGGTTATTGCCATATAATTCAAAACAATAAGAAAAATTTAATTTTTTTTTAACTTTTTTCTACTGATTTTATTTCAGACAACATCTTTCACTGCAATAAAGCTAGGATTTCTTATAACTGACTGATCACAGTTTTAACACCAAGCTGTGTTTAAGGTCTTGCTGAGTGAGGAAATGCTAAAAGATTCATTAAAAATAATTTTATTTATCTAAGTTAGCTATTCTGTTTAAACAAGTCTGCAAGTATCATCAGTAGACACACAAGATACCATAACAGGTCATACCAAAAGTCCATCTGTCTTAGCATCTTAGCTTTACAAGTGCTTACTACAGAGCAACATAATAGAAATTACTTGTAACAACATTTCCCAAATATATTCTCACCCCTTCCAATCCATGTGACTTTTATCTTTGTTTTTATACCCTGCACAGGGTTTTCGTCCAGGAATCTGTCTAGCAAGTTCTTGATCCCACATCATCTCTTAGCATCCTAAGTGTAACTTGGGATAGAGTTCTTCTTGTGAGGAATCAAAATCTCAATATCACAGAGGCCAAATATTCAAAAAGGCATCTCTGTTCCATCTATATTTTTCTGATACTTTTAGCTTTTCTATTCAGTGAAAGAAACTCTGCACGTCCATCCAACATGTTTCACTCTCCTACCAGTGGAAGACACTGCACCTTCATTAAATCTCTGCTTTGTCCTTTTCTAACTTTTTCCCAGTTGTTTCATATATATTTTGAAATGGAAGCAAAACTATGAACAAGATAGAGTTGAACAGTGGATTCAGTGGATAACTGAACCATCTGTCTGGCAAGACATTATCTGAGTTATTGTGTTTCCAAACCACACGATATGATCTGATCTACTTTTGACAACATGCTATCATAGTATAAGTAAGAAATAATAAGATGTAACAGGATTCTGATGTAACACACCCCAAAAAGGGTTGTGAGAAACTGAAATTAGATTTTTATAAAGGTGTGAAAATATTAGATAGCTATATTTTGAAAGGAACCTCCATTTTAATTAACATATGTTGCAAATGTTTGGGCCATATTTATGAACACAACTTTTAGCAATTTCAAAAGATTATTTTAAACTATTTCTACTAGTGAAAGGATTATCTTTGTTTCCTATTCCCAAGTATGCAAGTGTCTGATGACTCTCTGTCAGGATTGCAAAGGAGCTTTTCAGTCACCTGTCCAGGACAGGACCTGGTTATTCCCTAGGGCTCTCCATGGATATATAATACAAGCACAACTATCAATATATTATTGATAATTTATAGATTCCAAGGGTAAGACTGAAGAGTTTTCAGATTAAAGACAAAGAATTGGCATTGTGTGTGTACATGAGCACCTCTGGTTTCTCTTAGACATGCATCTGTAAGGTTTTCTCACTCATTGAGGTGGCAATAAGAAGCAGAGCTGACGCACAAGACCATCCAGTTCATTCAGGAGCATTCAACAGTCCTCTCTAATGAAAGCAAAATGCTTAATCTGATCATAAGCTTTTGTATTATTAAAATATGACAATCTGAAACATATGTATACCAAGAAATATGGTAGCTATAATAAAACTCTAAATGACATATCAGAATGGAGAAAAATTTGCATTGAAATCTTGATAAATTATGGCCAAGAATGTCTGCATCATTTATGAGAGTTGGTCAAGAGGAGTTTATACTGCATTTTCTGCATTTTAGCAAGGAAAAACACATGGTTTTTGAAACACTGAAGGGTAAATTATAAAACAGAAAAAATCTCATTAAACCATAGCATAGAATCATAGAAATTTTGAAAAGTGACCCTCTTTCAGTTCTGAAAAACAGTCACAACTACAGATACTCTACAAGAACATGGTGCAGACACACAAATTGTACACATATATCCCCTCCATAGCAGACTGCTTTTCGTTCACTTCAATTGATTGCTGATGGGACTTGGGTTGTATGCAATTTGTGTGTCATTCCTCAGCAGCAATAGGGTTGTTGAAAAGTTGCAAGGGTTAAATTCAGTAGAACTGATACCTGGAGAGGATATTTATTGTGCAGTTGCCCGTGTTTTATTGTCTAGTGATATTGGACAAAAACTTATCACTTAGGCAGCCAAGAGAGCTCCTTCATTGCCTTGGGACCAAAAAAAATCTTCTTATATTTCATAACAAATATCATAAGTGTTCCACATCTGTCTCACATGTTGTCTGTCCTTAGACAGCAGGATGGATTTATCTGCAGGAGAATGTTATTTCTACCCTGAGATTTTCAAGTCTTACTTCAGGAACCTGATGCAACCCTGAGTGATGGCTTTTTACAAGATCTTGTGACATATTTGAGAAAGGAGAGAGAGCTAAAATGTTCCTCTGGACAGGAGTAAACACTGAAGGGTTCATGTCCAAACAATAACATCTATTCACAATAAAATCTTTTCCTGGATTTCAAAGATCTAATGTGAAAGATCAATTTATAAAAGCGCTTTTGGTCAACTGAATCGTACTAATTCTACAGTTACAGACCAGCATGCATTTTATGAGGTTCATGAGATCTTGGGAAGTTATGTCTTTATTAGCAAGCCAAAGAGAATGTCATGTATTTTCCCATTATGGACATTCTCTCTTTCCAAGAGAATAATATGGTATTTTCTATGATTTCTCTGAGACTCAAAATTCAAGTATGCAAACTCATTTTATTTATTTAATGAATTTAATTTCAGAAATTGGTAAAAAATTATTTTCTAGATAAAGTGGAAAGGTAATGTAATACTTCAGTGTTAATAATGAATGACTGAATAAAAAAGTATCTTGAAAATTAGAAAAAAATTATTTACAAGAAAGTGTGGAGCCACTAATTAGAACTGTCTTTTTTAAAACTGAGCTGAATAAAGAGGAAACTGGATGAAGGCTCCTTAGCCAATACACATAATTTGTGAACTTCAAGAACTCATTAAAAAATATGCTCTTCATTAGCTTCTTGCTAAACCAAAGTGTTATTTTACATAAGAAAACTCTAAATTTGGGGGGAAAAAAACCGAATTCTCTCTATGAGCACTCAAAGTTGTGTTTAAAATGAAACAAACTGTTGAAATAAAAATAATTCTAAGTTAAAAAACCAGTTTAGAAGTGTAAAATAAGTAAACTTAATGAACACAAAGATAAAAACTTGTATTCCTTCAGACATTATTCATATATCTTGCAAATCATCAGAAAAATATTTTATAGTCCAGTTCCAGTCACTGGAGCCTTGTTCCCAGACAGGTTCTATAAAAGGCACCTAATTTAACATCCAACGAATCTCAGTAACTCACAGACTTCAGGTGGGGCCTAAGTGTCGAATGGGAATCTGGGACAATTCTCTGCAATAATGAATGTGATACAGATTAAGCCTGCCCATGCATTCATGATTTGGCAGTTCATAATTTTGATGAATTTATCACATTATAACCTCATTCCGTCATTAGCACAAGGAAAGCAAGAAATTCAAAACTTTATTGACAAGAGCTCAATTCTGGCTCCATAGAGAATGGCCATGGTTGGACGTCTTACATGAACTTGCTCTACTAGAAGCAAATTGAAATTAAGAGAAAACATTATTCCTTTGTTAGAATCAATTATCTTCTCAGAATAGCTTCATATGAACTGCAAATTCAGGGCTGCACCCTCTTTCGGGTATGTGACTCAGTATGATTTAGTGAACTCAGTCAATCAGGAAATAAGCACCGTTTCATAGAAAAAAGGGGGAAATTTATTACAGCTTTTTACTTCACAGATTGTTAAATCTACTTGTCACAGTCAGAATGCAAATCAGTTGCTGCAAGTCCAAATAGACATCTGGTAGATAAATTCTTTCTTAGTATATCTAAGTTTTCTGTTTATCTCCCTATACCACCATCCTCCCACCATTGTCACATTCTTCTTTAAGTATATTTGAGGAAAAAGCATTGCACACCATGGCAGTTTGGTCTTGGCTGGAAGTCAGTGTCTAAAAAAGCCATTTTAGTATGCCCCTCCTAAGCTGGACGGGGAACAGAGCATATAACAAAAGGCTTATGGGTTGGGATAAGAAAAGGGAGAGATCGCTCACCGATTACCATACTGGATAAAAAAGACTCTATTTGGGAGAAGTTAATGGAATTTTTTACCAGTCAAAATCAGAGAAGAAAACAAGATCTTTAAGATGCCTTCTCTGCACTCCTCTGTCTTTCTCAGGCTTAACGTTATTTCCTATTCTCTACCTTCTCTCTCCCAGCAGTGGAGGGAGAGAGGGAAGCAAGTTACAGTAAGTTCATGTTGCTTCTGCCACTGCTTCCTTCTCAGGGAGAGGAGTCTTATTTTAGGAAATGTATCTGTAGGTAAATGTGAAGGTTCAAATGCCAGGTAATTTTCTAAGAAAAGCCTCGTTCTGTAGGACATTGCACAATTTCCACCAAGAGAGTGACCATGGCACAAGGAACTTAGATTTTAAATGTATAATACAATGTTAAAGACAGTGATTTCCTTCTTATTTCAATTTCTCCTATTCAATGGTTCTAAATACCTCTACCCCAGTACTAAAGATCATCCTTTCACTATTTTACTTCTATGGCATTCATTGTTTAATACAGCACAGAAGATTAAGAGCTTTCCTAGTGTTACCAGGGTGGCTTTTTGTCTGGATTGGTTTAGTAAATTTAAATCATGCTTACAGTACAAGAAAAAAAGCATTTAGCCTGAAAACAAGAATCTTAGACAATGTTTGTACAAGAGATTTAAAGGGACAGACTTAAATAACAAGTAAGCTATCTAATATCCCTCTATTTGTCTAGTATTTCACAGAATATGCAAAGGCATTATTGCAACCCAAATGAAAACTCTTGGAGTCATTAAGAGTAATGGATAAGCATTATTGCTTTGTTGAAACCTCCAGGCAAGGTCAAAATTTAACATGAAAAGTAGAAGTGAAAATCAGTCCTTTTCCCCTCCCCCTCTAAGCAACAGATTAGAGAAAACCATGCTAGCTAGGAATCTCAGCATTTTTTTGGTCTACATTCAGCCAAGTCTTTGGTACCTATGACTGAACTTGAAATCTAAAATAGCATTAAAGCAAGAGTTTTCCCTTTTTAAGGAAGGCAATATGTAAGTTTGTCAGCAGGCAGCAGTGAGGTACAAAAATACAAAGTTATCTACCTGGCATCAGGTCCTCATTTATATTTTTGCTTAACTTCTTTTGTAGACCTTTGATTTTACTAAAAAACACCAAAAGTATGACAACTAAACTATGGCAAAGCATCAAGATCTCTTTGATTTCTTATTTTCATATTTTTCTTTCAGGGAACTTAATTTTTTTTTTAATTTGAAAAAGCAAGTAATTCTTCCTGCCTTTCATAGTTGGATTATTTTAGCTGTGACATCTGAGAAATTGTTCTATGGTGTTTAATTTACCTGTAGCACAATTCCATTTTTTTTATAAATCCCTGAGGGTCTATTGCTTTCTATGAAACATATCTAAAAAAGATACATCAATCAGCATGGCATCACTAACTAGGCTATGATATTTTCTAAAAAAATTATTAGCCATCAGGGAAATCAAATACTCTCTATCTCTTTGAGGGCATCCTTTCTTCTATTAGGAGTATCACTAAGTTTATTAAATAGCTTCTCCAAACTTTTGACGTGAAGAATGTCCTCCATTAAGAAAGGGTTAGAGTGTCCTTTATCAGAGAAGGCATAGTCTTGCAGATTATATGATAAAAATTGCATGTGATCTGACTCTGTTGAAGGATCAAAACTTCCCTTGGATAAAGACATGATTTTTTTTTTACAACTGACATATTCTTTCAATAGGTAAATATTAGGGGTTTTTTCAGTTTTGTCTCAATGGAGATATGTTAATATAAAACCCACAAACACAAAGAGTCTCTGCTCCCAGAAAGTTTACAAATGGTACAGTTCCCTTTAAGAATATTTACATGAAATTTCAGCAGAATTGATATTTTGACAGCAAAGTTTCACACTGAAGAAGCAACTCAGCTTCTAATAGGGTTTCTACAAAATTGCTTTTCATGCTCAGGAAGGAAATCTATTTCTGAATTATTACCAAGTAATTTTCAAGTTTATCCTACTTAACATAAAATGTATGATCATTTTGGAGACCTCCTGGTCAGCGTGTGAAAATACATTGTACTCCTACACTCAAAATTGTTTGTTCTGCTTCATAAGCGAAGGTCCCTCCCAAGCAGCAGGGAGTTAAACCATGTTTCCAAACTCAAGGTGAACGCTTGTGCATTATCACACCAGCACGTTATCACACTAGCAACCTGACCCTCAAAGCCACATTCTTTCAGGGACATTTTCCCAGTAACTTTTGAGATAGTCACTCTGGGCTCCTTCAGCAGAGGAGGAAAATCAAAATGTTTTAAAAACATGGTTCATGAGGACAATTTTGCACATTTCTGTTTGGGTAGGTGAAAACATATCCTGCAAAGTGCTCCCTTTTTTCTTTACTGACTGTAAAATAGTTCTACTGACTCCGGTTCTTGCAGGCTGAATTAACATCTAACAACAGACGCCTATATTTTCCCAAAGGATTTACAGGAGGATCATCAACGTTTTTTGCTTTATTATACAGTGTTTGTTTGGTAGCAGGGCAGGTTTTGCAATGCCATTTGCATAAATTCATATCTCACATTCTCATTTGCAGACTTGTAATTTGCAGAAAAGTCTTAAGAAATTCTCAACAGACAAATCCAGGCAAAGGCTTGATGGACACCACTGTTCAAATTTTAAAAATTGTTGCAATTACTACATATATTGCTGCTACATGCAATATATTTCTAATATTGCTACACCAGACACATATAGCACAGTATCTACATTTCAAGTAATGTCACAGGAAAGAGGAAAGGAAAAGCAAAAAGCCAAATTAAAATTCCTTGTCTACCTTAATGTAGTTAACTAATTAACATGGATATTTAAGTCATTTTCTATGTAAATAGGGATAATAATTAAGTAAGTATAACAGAAGTAAAGCAGGAACCACGTATTGATCTAAGCCTTAATTGTTGTTCTCTGTCAAAAATAAAGAAAATTTTTCATGACGACATGGAATTAGGAGGTTAATATTAGGTGGAGGTCTGAGATTTTTCACAGAGACCAGCTGGTCATCAAGAAAGATATGTTTTTCCTAAATTAAGCAGTTTTTTCATTTAACCCTGAGTATTCCCCATCAAACCGTACTATTTAATTAATTGTTGCTGAAGTTGATTTCTGAATGCTGAAACCTTTTTTGGCTTCTTTCTGGAACACCAAATTTCTTATTCTTCCACAAGTTAGCAATAATTGGCTTTGAAACAATTGTACAAATAAGCACAGGCTATTGGAAAGCATCTTATATGTGAAAGTTCAGCTAAGAAGCATCTCTGATAAAGGAAACAAGCACAAAAAGCTGAAAGCACCTGAGAAAAAAAGCAAATTAACCGGGCTTCTGGAGTGAACAGATGTGGTGTTTAGAGTTGAGAAGTATGATTTGCCCCTGTGTTATTCTCTAATGAAACACAGAGGCAAGACAGCGTAGCTTACTATGTTTTCCATGCATTTTGCCAGAGGCTCACTTGCTTCCTTCTAGGGTTTACACTATCCAAAGCCATACACAAGAAAAAAAACCTGTTCTGAATATCTTTTACATGGTTAGGAGTAAAACTCAAGACAAATTCTTTTTTTTCAATCATTGTGATTGATTAAAAATAAAATCCAATGGTTAGAGAGAAAGAGCATACAAAAGTGGACGATGACATTAACTTAGTGAAAATATTTTCACTGGCTGCTCAGCTGTAATATTGTCATCAAACTATTTCATTAACAGGAGTTTAGCCAGCTCATCTTCTCTAATGCCCTATTGCAAAGGCTGATCTAAAACCAAGGAGAAAAAGGTATGGAATATCTTACCCTGGAGGCAGAGATTCTTTATATTATTGCCTTTGTTATTGCCTTCAGATAAGCTTGCACAATTCAGTATGTAATACAAGTTCAGACCTAAAAGTCATGTTAATCCCCAGATTTTACTAACCTTCAAGATGTTGAAGAGTAGCTGGGCACCAATACCAAGAATAAGAAGGAAAATATCTAAATATTAAGTTCAAAAGTAATTTTTCTAACTGGCATAATCTTACATGAGTGCTTTATTACCTGCTTGTAAGCAGAGTAAATTATGATCTGTGACTTTCTCTATCATCTGTCCTTAATATAGGACACAATATTTGTCTTCGAGGGTAGGATCAGATTATCAATTGTAAATGTCTATCAGTGAGAAAATCATCCTGGGCTGCTTTGGCAGTCATTGTAGAGAAATTGGCACATTTATCTTAAAAGTCTTTATATTCCATGTGTGAAATAAATCATTACTTTCACATTCTAAAGAAGGCAATTTTTTCATCTGTATTGACTACAAAATGAATTGCTCTGAACTTAGCTGAGAGAAGTCACCTTTGTGGCCCCCTCTCCAAGTGCTGGCACTTGGATCTCCATCTGCTCCTATGCCCATGACACAGGCAGTTTTTTACACAGAAAAGGGGTTAGAAAGGGATTTTAATGAGAATACAGAACAGACTATACTTACAGGCACAAGGCATAGCCACATGCACACAATGACCAGCCCAGTTGTCTACACAACTCTCACCCTTTATTCCCATATCTGTTTTCCCATGTTTGTTCCTCTCCCAAACACCTTGGTCCCTCATTTTCCACTTCTGGTTCATTTCACAAGCATTCCCTAGTTAGTAATCCTGAAATGCTCTCCCCACCACCACACAATGTGTCTCGCCCCCCTAAGCAGTGACTCCTCTGATCCAGTCTTTCATCTTGTAATATAACAATACATATTTTCAAGAATGAGCCCTAGAAGCACAAGATTTATCATCCAAATTTTCCAGACTTTACAGAAAGATCACTGAAATGTAAGGACTGAATCACAACCTAATACAAACCAAAGCAGCTCTCACCTGGCCTTTAATGATTTCAGTGCATCATCCCCTTAAATGTGCCTTTTCACCAGCTTTACCACACTGAGGAACTTTCATTTCATCTTCCATTTTGCAGGCACTGGACATGGCTACATGGCAATATTGTCAATATATGTAACTACATGAAAGTTGTTTCTCTTCAACTCACTTGTTAAAATTTTTCTGGAATACTTTAGGACAGAACAGTTACATGAGTATCAGGGTAGGTATGTTATGTTGATACATGGCCTCCATAAAATTCTCACAAGCTTTTAACTATTTTCTTCCAATATATCACAATGAAGAATACTCTTTTGTTTTAGATTCCTATGAGGTCACAAGGAAAAAAAAATTAAAAAGGGAAAAAGACATGTTCATTATGAAAAGACAATAAAATATGTATGGGAAGCTTTACACTTTACTATTTTTGGCAGCTTTTCTTTCCTTTTTTCCCTTCCATTTAAAACCACTTCAATCCATCAGTTCTGAAGATGACATTCCTTTTTTCCCCTAGCAAACAACACCAGAAAACTCCAAGTACCCAGCCCATAAATTTATTTCTCTCTTTATCTTGAACTCCACTTGAAATTTTGTTGTCTGACACTTGCATCTCGTTCATTAGCAGTGATTTTGTGGTATCGCTTTACAACTGACTTTGTTCTGACACATAAGATCAGAAAAGCCTGAGCCTAAATGCCTCAGTCATAAATTTTAACTGTCCTTCAATTTAAATGCTTCCTGAAGACTGTTCTCCATTCAGTGATTTGTAGATGCTGGGTTTTTTTCCCCTCTGTTATTACATTGCCCTCTAGAAATGCTGACAAGGATTGGCTGCACGAGTTCACCCTGTGTCAGCCTTTCATACTCTTCCAAGTTGAAATGTTTCTGTTGTCATTACCAAGAAAGATTCAACATATGTAGATGCATATTCTGCACACTATTATGCTTCCAGCAGCCAGATCATTTCTTTTATCATGCTGTCAGCTTTTTTCAGCCCCTAGAAAGTGCCAGCCTTTGCACATAAGATCCAACCCACCCTTGGTGATACAGACGCTGCAGGAAATGCAGTTAATGGGATGTTTGTAGGCACACACTGACCTGTGGACTCTCCATGGAGAAGGGATCCCCAAACCCCAGAGTGTTCATGGTTTCTTAGGATCAGCTACAGTTGATAAAATATGTTCATGTATATGCTGTGTAAATTGCCCAAATTCTTCAGTTGTTATGATGCTTACATACTGCACACAAAGAATAACTGAACAAACCAAACATCTCAACGAGTCAGATTTTCAAAGTTTATAATCACATAAGTAACAGCTTCTTCTCACATTTGTCTACGATCACACTCTAAAACACATGCTAATATAAATATTGAGAGCAAGAAGATAGGCAAAAAGTCAGTTTGAGCCTTCCCTGCCCAACCAAGCCCACTGTATGAACAAGGAGTAGAGTTGCTATGGTGGACCTATGCAGGAGATGGATTTGGGACCAAAAAGCTGCTTCTGAATGAGTAGTTTTATGGCAGAAACCTGATGAGCTCTGAATCATTGCTTGTTATCGTTATTATCCCTGGAGGAAACCAGGATCCAGGGTTACACCTCTGGGGAGCTTCCATAATTCACTGATACATAACACTTGAGTGGTAATTGCAGCCCACAATGTTCTGTATTCTGATATGGGGTTAATTTAGATCAAGATAACAGCAAATTAAATACAGGTCAAAATAAATGCAACAATAACAAATTATGTTCTATGATGAGATAGAGACAGCAGGAGACAAATAGAGACACATATCAAATCCTGCATTCAGTTTTGTGCCCTTTGCTACAAAAAAGACACTGAGGTGGTGAAGCATGACTAGAAAAGGGCATAGGAGAAGGGGTCCCAAGCACAAGTCTGATGAGGAGTGGCAGAGGGAGCTGGGATAGTTTAGCCAGGAGAAAGGGAGTCTCAGGGGGGAGACTTATTGCTCTACACAACTGTCTGAAAGGAGGCTGTAGCCAGGTGGATTTCTTCTCCACAGTAAAAGGTGATGGGATGACACAAAAAGGTCTCAAGTTGCACCAGGGAAGGCTTATATTGGATATGAGGGAAAAATGCTTAACAGGAAGGGTTTTCAAGTATGAACAGCATGCTCAGGGAAGTGTGCAGACACAGCGCTTGGGGACGTGGTTTAGCGGTGGACTTGGCTCTCCCGGGTTAAAGTTTGGACTCAACAATCTTAAAGATCTTTTCCTACCTAAATGATTCTATGTACAGGAATTATGGGGATATTTGAGACAGGGCTGTTTAGGCAAGGAAAAGAGTCAGGATATAGGAGCAAGAATACAAAACAACAATATGGAGAGCAAGGATTAAGGAGCATGTGACAGAATCAGAAATGGGGCACAAGAAGATCAATAGGAGTCTTTAACTTGAAAAAAAATTAACAGAAAGCAGGACAAGGAGAAGCAAGTGAAGAGAAATGCTGACTGAAGCCTGAACTCCTGTACAGTAACACTTTTCCCTATGTGAAATATTTTTGTCAGACCATAGAAGGCTGTGGAGTGCAGAAATGGCCTTCCATCTGACTAGTAGGAGTAGTGTTGATAAGAATATTGTAACTATCTGTGATGTGGTAGCAGGCAAGAGCATCACTTATATTCACTGACTATCTGGCACTATGAATAATGCAGATAAAGCAACAAAACAGGCACTAGTGCCATAGATAGCTCCTGCTGGCCCAGATACAGCAGACACCAAGAAAACATAACAAATAAAACTAGGAGAATTGATCAGGAAAGCAGCAATCATAGCTACCTGTGACCCAGGGACTCAAAAGCAATCTCTGGTCACTTTACTTTCTTTCAGAAGAAGGTATATAAATGGGCCTTTTTTTCCCCTATCCCTATTACTTCACAAAGAGTATCATCCCACCAGGTTAACTCAGCATTTCCTACTCTTTCCTACTCTTCTCTGACCATCTGCAAATTATTGGCAATGATTTTATTTACCTTATTTTACATAGTAAACATATAATTTCTGACCCATAAATGAAAATAGCAGTAATTTTGACAACTCTGTAACAATACATCTGGCTTCCCAAGCAAGTTCTGCCCTGTCATCTCCAACAAAGAATTCTCTAACTATCAAGCTTCTATGGTGCTACAAGCTACGTCAAATTCATTCCCTACAATGGGAAAATGGGAAAAATGTTCCTTTAATTTCTGCAAGAATAGAAATTAATTACTTATTAGGTTATTCAGCCTCATACAAAAACTTCTAGGCTTGCATGTATGTGAGGTTTGAAACACTTATTTGCATAAAGCAAGTTCATGTAGGAATAGTATAGAATATTGACAAGTCTTATGTCATTCTACTTTTAATTTAAGAAAAAGGATTTTCTTCTTAAAGAAAATATTCTTTACATTTTTGCCATTTCCCCCCCCCAAATGCAATAGCTCAAATCATAGAAGAAAATAAATTATCCCCTTTGGATACTGCAAACAAAATTTCTCTACCCATGTTATTATCCATTAAAAACAATGTACTAAAATCAGAGCAGTACTTTACAAGATGGAGGTACTACTTCTGTTGTCACCTAATGTACTGTTTAAACCAACTAATTTTTACCACAGCTTATCATATTCCCTCTGAACAAATTATCCCCATGCCTGAATTTACAACCAGGCACATTAACCTTAGACCTCATCTTACCTCAGTAAATCTCATTCATTTCCTCCAAGAAGAGAAGGAGCCTTTCAAAGACAGTTTGGCTTATAATGCCACTTTCCATTGTAAAGTTAGCTGCTCAAAAAACGGTTTTGCTAGGGAGAATTAAATGCCTATTTGGTTTTTTGCAGTCATCTAGTATCATGCAAAACTCATGGAGAGCAATGGCTTTCCTTTGGAGAAGTGAATTAAGTCAGGTTCTCAACTGATGTAAGGTGAGAGTTAAAATGTTGAGGTTTACCACTTTGTGGTAAACAAAATTTGTGGCCTTGATTTCCATAAAATATACTTTTTCATGACAAAACGTCTGTAGATCCTAACTAACTAAATTTTCACAGAGTTTTAATTAGCAGGAATCTGAAGCAACTAACTGCCTGGTTCACAAATTCAGAAACACAGGTATGCAATTTCCTGAGACCTGAAGCTCTCAGGAAAGCTTCTTTGTTATGATACAGTGTGCTGGCTTTATACAATATTTACACCAGCCTAGTTTCCTTATTTGTGAATTAAAGCAATCTTGTAAATTTGCAGGATATGTTGTGATATAAATGGACATGCCAGCTAGGGATGATGCCATATGACACAGAGAGTTCTGGAATGAATGAAGAGGCATATATTTCATGTGGAGTAATGTGACACACTTGCAACGTGTCAGATCAGGAACTTATCCAGAGAGTGATGCAGAAAACTCTGAAAGAAGTGAGATATATGCAGTTTTATACCTTCTAGAAAAGAAAAGAAAAGACAAGAAAAGAAAAGAAAAGAAAAGACAAGAAAAGAAAAGAAAAAGAGAAAAGATCTCCATCTGTCCCCTAGTACCCTGACCAAAGATTAGGTGCTGAAATCAGTATCCTAAGTATGCGTGTCCTAAGCTCCTTCTAGAGATAAGGGAAACAAATATCTCCAGAGGGATTCACTCTGCTGCTCTTCACAACTTTGTATCAGTGAGGCTTCAGGTCTCTGCTGAGATCCCAACAACAATGTTTTCAGGGTTGAAGAATCTTCCAGTGATGCTGCTGAAGGACAAGGAAAGCTGGTTGGTTCTAAAGGAGCAAGTGCCCTCACCTGAGTGGAGACCATATAGTGTACTGCTCTGGAGGACGCTACAATAATCTTTGATGATTAGTCCAGAAATATGGCATTTCATCCTCCCATCTGATATATCCTTTAAAAAGGTGTCTAGGAGTGTAAAAATCCTCGTTTCCTTATTCCTATATCACCCTATCCTGCCTGAGGTGGCTCAATTATACGTCTATTGCAGTAAGTGTTATTTATCCAAGAGGCAGGAAGTCCAATATGTGTTCTTCATTAAACCAAACACAAACCTAGGTTTTTTCCAAAGGCAGAAATTTAGCCCTATCAAAAACATTGTGTTTAGCTTTCCAAGCAAAGAGATACTTCAAACTCACCTTTGTGAAGTTAAATTTACTTAATACAGGGTTACCTAATTGCCTCCCTAAGCTCAAGAGTTAAATGAGGATATAACCTGAGGCATGCTGCAAACACCACAGGGGACAAGCAATGCATCAAGTAAAGTTTAGGCAGTAGTAGTTTTTCCTATACATTCACTCCTCCTAATCTAACCTCAGTTGCAGGGTATGTTTCAAAGATTCAGGTAACCAGGGCTTAACCTACATTTCTGCTCATGCTTTGTTAATATGCACTGAAATACAAAGATGCCATCCCCCGTGTAAAATGAATAATCATCTGATTCATCCAGTACAGCAGTTCCCTATTTAATATCTTCATCAAAGGAAATTCCCATGAAAGTCAAGTGAAACTCTGCCAGATGAAGGACCTAATAAAAAACTTACATCCCCAACTGTTCATAACTTATGATTTATGCACTGCTTTTACCAAACAATGCATTTCATATATTCTTTGATTCAATACTGCACACAATCTTATTCCAGTTATTTTAAGAGCAGATACAAGCAATTTTTTTGCAGAAAAACCCTGACTGTCTGCCAAGAATTTGAAGAGGAAGGCACTCATTTTCTGTACTGTTTGACAGCAACTCAATTTGTTTTAAGTATCCCTGAAAGGCCGTGTGCACTCTGGATTAAAGAGTGGGAAGGGGTGAAGTAGGGCTAAAAGGCAAAATGTTGACTTTCATCAGACTGTGGTCTACATGAAAAAAATGTCCAGAGGTCTCAGGGTGACTCAGGACATGTCTGAGAATTGTCTTCTTGCACATTAGACACCTGCTGTTTTAAACAAATCTTCGGGCTTTGCAGAAGGGTTCAGCTCAGCAGAAAGAAAATTCATGCCAAAGAAATGTATCCAGTTACTTGAAAGCAGTTTCTAACTATTTCTCAATTTCCTTCAGCCCACATATATAGTCATCAAAAGTCACTTGCTGTACATACTCACATACTCATTTTTGTACAGCTTGCTTGAGGGTTGAGAGGGACTTCATTATCCAAGGGTCACCTGGAAATCCTAAGACTTGCTGGGAAGAAGAGTATCTCACTGTTTTTCATCAGTATGGAAGAATTTTTCTTACTAGGAACACTATTCTGGATCTTTGTACTCCTAAGTATTTCCTTCATCCCTCTCAAAGATCTAGCTCTGCTTGTAGTTTTGCTCAGTGCTGGAGAAAGGTTGCTAGAGTTTGGCATGAGTTGATCAGTCTCTCAATTTCAACAATCCTACTAAAGAGACAAGGATATATTTCAGAATCTGGGTTCATCTACCATCAGACTGTGCCTTTTTGAGCTGAAGATGGATACAACAACATGAATACCACAGATGGATACTACAACAGCACTTCTCTCAACAGAGGGCATCAAAGAGACTTCAAACTGTGACATGCAGCTTCACTTTTCTGTTGGTCTGCTAGGTTTGGAGTATTGATTGGTTGATTTGATGGTTGGGGGTTTTTGGGATGATTGATTTCGGCTTTTTTTAAGATAAAATTTAGGAAAATGAGCTTTCATAGGATCTGATTTTTAAAAATCAGAGAAAACTCCCAAAATGTATTAGGGCCTCATGTTCCTCTTTTGAAAAGCTAAAAATGCTGGGAAAATTTGCTCTTTTGAATATCTTGCAATGTACTGTCTGTATAAAAAATATATTATATAACACATGCAAGCATATATTTCCTTTGATTCTTTTTAGACTTAAAAAGGGAACATCTTACATAACATATATATCTGTAGAAGTAGATTATCCTTTTTTTTTTTTTTTTTCATAGGCTGGAGGAGAGCTCCCTTTTCATCATAATTAACTACTGAAAAGTGGAAGTCTGGGTGATTAAAAGCATTTTTTTTTTCTTAAATGAAATTACTACTCCCTAGAGGCTAAACAGAATATACTCTACATATACACATTTTTCTCTGAATAGTGCTTAGCTACATATGTATAGATTCCATATGATTGATCTAGCCAGGAAGACCATTCAGAGCAGTGGTACCTGGTAAAGGACAGCCTCAGAATTAAATGTGTGTCAAACCTCAATCTAATTATTATTTTTCTAAATTACGTTAGTCAAGAATGTCCCCCTACTCCACAGTTTAGCATATTTTAAAATTCAAATCTCCTCACAACTTCCACTGGATTAGGAAAAGTTAATGACAATCAAGACAGGGTACTTTCTTAATAAAAATTCAAGTACATGAAGCAATAGCTTGTCTTCCTTTTTAAAACAGGACAAAAACAAATGGAAACTATATGAATTACTTAATTCTTCAAAATAAGACATTCATGTAAAGATTCATAGACAGATGATGACACTGATCTTTAGTCTTATTTTGTTAAAGCAAATTTCTTGCCTCATAGCAAATTAAGTAACTTAGCAGTGTTATATTAGTTTCTGCTGTGTTATTAAAGGTTTGTGCTGAGTAGAAGACTCAGTCACTTAGATTTTTTTGTTAGATATTTACCAAAAGGAGAATGAAAGATAGGCTGTATCCAAAGCAGTTTGTTGTACAAAAACAAGAATTTTTGTGCCACGTTTTCATGTTTTCACTATTCCATGTCCAGATCATTTCTGATACAAGTGGGTCCTTTTTGTTCATCAGTTTATTGAAGGGAAATTGATTACTAATTGGAAGTACTGGGAAAATAAATACATTGAATTAGTTCCCAAGGAGAGTAATTTTAAGACAAACATAAATCTCATATTTTGTTTAACTTCAAGTACAGATAAATGTTATGTTACCAAAAGATCATAAATGTAACTAACAACATACTATTAATATTTACTGCTTTCAAAAGCTAAAATAAACTCCACCAATGAACAAAATGTTAACAGTTACTGAGGTAATATTTTGATAGTATTTTTGTTTCTTTCAAAATTACATTAAATTACAACACCCCAAAAAATTTAACGAAAAATCCCTACATAAAATTGATCTAGACTCTGATAATAAGTTTCTTGTCACCAATAATATGAAAAGATATCATCCAGTTCAAATACAAAAGATTATTATGAGTTAATGAATTGGAAGAGACAGTGACATGAAATGTAAGACAGGATTTGAACTTACATCTGACTTTTTTTAGTAAGACTGTTCTCTGTTCTCCCACCTTTATCTGTAGAGAAGGGATAGTGATACTGATCATCATTTTAAAGTGCCCTTTCAATGTGCAGATCAAACACACTGTACTATGTTTGGCGTGTCCCTTTGGGTCAAATTTACCAATGACAATGGAAACACGGGACCCCAGCCATGTCACTAATGTTAATTTGTAGAGTTATTTGTAGAATAAGCATAAGACCCATCAGAATCTGACTCATTGTAACACTAAGCAATAATTGCATAAGAATACTGCTTTCCCATAATTAGTGTAAATGTTATTTTAGCAGGAATATGCTAAATGCTCTTTATATTAGGAAGGAATATTTAGCATTATATTAGCAGGAATATTTAAAATGCTCTTTAAAGATTTGAAAGAAGAACCCATTGAAATTCCTCTCAAGACTCCTGTGGCAGTTTTATCCAGTCTTATCTGTTACATCTTCATGAGAACATTTAAATAAAATGGCTGACTAGAATAACAAATTCATCTGAATACATTGACATTTCATAAATGTGACCTATGCTAAAATCAAGACAGTGGTCATAGAACTGAGATGACATTAGGAATTATCTATTCTAATTGCCTTTCTTCTACAAATAATGAGACAAGATGTGTTTAGAAACTATTCTTAATTAACACAAGTTAAATATCAACTCTTTTAAAGCTTGCTGACATTAAACAAAAATTATGTTTGTTCTTCTTCTGCAGCAAATGAAAAATAAAATCATTTGCTGTGATCCAGTAAAGGACATGAAGTGTAGGAAAAACCTAACAAATCTGTAGGAGATCTTTGAACTAGCAATTACAAAAAATGCACTAAACTCCTGGTAGCTGTGGAAAGGAAACATATATTTAGAGTAGCAGGTGACTAACCAGTTACACTTGGAAAACCATTCCAATGGCTTTCCAGACCACAGCCAATAAACCAGAAAACAGAAGGATGATACTGAGCAAACCCTGGGAGCTTAATTAAAGTAAGTCATGAAGAATGGGGAAAAGCTGCTCTTTTCACAAAAAAAACCTGTGCCAGGTTTTGAGAGTGGATGATTTGTAAGTGTGAGATGCTGGCATTATGATTACAAACAGCTAATCAGTTACTGCCATCTACAGAGCTGATCTCACAGCTCCACATTGATTGTTTGGGAAGTTTTGTGTATTTGGTGTCACAGAAGTACTCGGCAGGTCAGATCTTCTTCTGTCTAATACCAGAGGGAATCTTTTTCACTGAATTTAACAAATGCAGAAACGTGCCAAATTTGTGACCTGTTAGTTTGGCTCTGCACCAGAGAGTTAACCTGCCATATTATTATTTCTGTGCCTGAGAACATTGAAGAAAGCTAAAAAGTACTTTGCACATTAATATATTGTATATTTTTTAATTTGATAGAGGATTTGCTGAAGATCAAAGACATTGTTTTCTTTCTTTCCCACAGTTTTCCTCCAGTCTTAACTATCTTTTCAAAATACTCTACAAATCATATTTAGAAACAACATGCCCTAAAAGTATCCACACATGCACAGTGAAATTTGCTTTAAATTTTCAGAAAGCCTGAAACAACAGTTCTGCTATCAGGTGTTTGTGTCAGTAGTAGTGACACAAACACCATCATTATTACAGCTCACTATTGCACACAAGAATGCACTAAGAAGAGGGAGGGATAAATAAGTGTCTTATTTTAAAAGTAAGAGTTATTCCAGATGGTATTAAAAAAAAAATTGGATAGTAAAACTGAAGGATAAATGTGTCAGTATAATAATTTTCATCTTTTTAAAGATGCATATTCCAGTTTTTGTTAATGTGATTTCAAAAAAATATTAAATGCCTGCAACATATTTCCCCAGATGCCTGTAGTATATTGATATAAATGGCACAGAAATGTAATGATATTTGGAAAGGATCTGTTGAGTTTCATCTCTGTTTCTGAGGAGAAAATGGACTTTTCTCCTCAGAAATGCATCTGCAGAATTCTTTTTCCGTCAGCTATGATCTCTAACTATGGAGAGGTGGAGAAATATACCATAAAACAAAAGTAGATATTTGGTTAGGATACTGGACCTGATGCTGTTGGAAAGTACTTTGTGAATTTAATTTGCTCTGCAATTTAAGTTGCAGAGCAAAGCGCTCTTGTACTTCTGCCTCTAGCCAAGAAAATGCACTTCAGACCAACAAAGGGTCAGAAGCAATTGGCAGTTCTTGCAGGGGCTGCTGGACTACACAAGGCACTGACAGCACACAGAACCCCACATATCACTGAGCTGAGTGGTGGAAAAGGCAGGGGGATGGAGGGATTCATTTCCCTTGAAGTCCAGCTGTAACTGCATTTCACAGAACACCTTGAGATGGAAGTGACCTTAAAGATCACATTGTTCCTATCCCCCTGCCCCAGACAAGGACACTTTCCACTTGACTAGGCTGCTCAGAGCCTCATCCAGCCTGGCCTTGAACACTTCCATGGGTAGCCACTTCCAGGGATATTTGCACAACCAAACTTAACAGCAATATCATTTTTTGCCAAACTTGGGCACTATTTGCACAATAAAGAAAAACAGCATGAAAAATATGTGTACCAGCACCACCTAGTGATGTCTGCCAAATCATTGGTTCCTCAATATTCAGAACTCAGAAGAAACCTCCCCAGCTGTATGCAGCACCTGTACCAGCATGCCCATGAACATCACTCAATGATCTTTGAGATGACTTTGAATTTTGTGTCTTAATCTAATTTTTATACAATACAGGCTTGCATGTTTTCGATTAAGATCTTTCTTCAGCATACCGGCAAAAATATTTGAATTTACTAAAAGATATGTGATTGATCAGTACAACGTGAAGTGCTGTAGCACTGTATACTATCTCAACATTTTAAAGGTGTTGGCTGTGAACCTCAGAGGATTTTGCCTAGAAGTCAGCTGTTGAAACATTTATTCACAAGTAACTAATTAGTAAAAGCCTGATGATGACATTGAAAGATGTCTCAAGTTTATGAAGACCTTGAACAATAAAGTTTTGGACTTTGATCTAACTAATTTTTTTGTTACTACAGCAGTTGTTTTTTTATCTGGAGCTACTTTAATTTATTTTTACCTAACAGTGATATTACATTAAAAGAATACAAGGTACAATAATAATATATGAAATATTTAAACATATTTTCTCATAAAAAAACAAAGGTATTGTATTCCACATTTCAAAAGATCCAACAGGCATGATGCCAACAGAAGAAGTAACCTGTGTAGGCCAGAGCTGATACAACAAAGCAAACATAGCAAGCAAAATTCTTCTGAGTACTTAGTGTTATATGTTCACGATTCCCTCAGCTAGCCTGAGGAGTCATGAAGAGCAAGGAGGTATCCCACTGTTCACCCCACCCAGCCTTGTTCTGCTGTGGAACACAGGTTCTCCTTATTCGAAGAAATGAGCAGGAAAGGGAGGCAAATATTGGAGTTACCCTAAATTTTGTCTTCTATGTAGTGAGCACTATTATTACTTCTGTTGTTATCATCATTGTGGTTGTTATTTGGATGGGAAGAAGTGAATTTCACTTTTGTACCTTTGCCAAGGTGGCATTTCTCCCCAGATACCTGCAAAACTTGGGAGGCAAAGTATCACTATATGCCTAATAATTTTCTCAGCATTTAGACACGTGAAAATTTGAGAGTGGGGTAAGATGGACAAGGCCAGGCTATGAGGCTCTGACCAGCCTGGTCTAGTGGAAGGTGTCTCTGTCTGTGGTATGAAGGGATGGCAACTGGATAGTCTTTAGGTCCCTTCAAACCCAAACCATGCTAGGATTCTATTTCTGCACCAGGGACAAGAGATTCAACAAAGGATGGTACTAAATACCTACCTACAGTCTTTTTCAACAACGAAGAGGACAGTCTTTGGGATGTTTAACTTTTTTACCCATTTTTCCTTTAAAAGTAACTCGAAACCAGATGGTATCATAAAGATAAAAGAAACTCCATTAAGAACCAGCAGAGATGCCATTAGTATGCTAATGGCCAGATGTCTTCTTAAAGAAGATACAAAAGAGATAAAAGATATAAAAGGTGTCAAGAGAATAAATAGATCCTTTATTTTTTAATGTAGAATCCAACACAGAAATGACCAATAGGATAAAGCAATTCAGCAAAGGAAGAAGTTTAAAAAGTCATTTTAGAAGTCTTGGCAACATTGACTGGGGAATTTAAAAAAGTTCCTGTTAAAAGTTTCTTTAATGGCTTTATATAAACCAGTGTCCCTGAGTGAAGAAGAGATGTTAGCTAGATAATGACTTTTCACTATATAACTATGATAAAAAATTACACCCAATAAAACCTCTTCAAGAAAGATAAAATGCCACAATACTTCACATATGTTCCATCAGAAGAAAACAAATCTGGTCACAAATATCTTAAACTAGCTACCTAATTTATGAATAATTTTACAAATAGGCCTTTTAGAAATAAATTCTTTAAGACACATATGCATTTATTTTAGTTTAGGTACGTCAGAAGGCTCCAATTACATCCATATCTCAAGTCCTGAAATATTACCTGAGCTTCTTTGTTTGTTTTAAATTATTTTTATTCAGAAATGAATAAAAATATGAACTTGAGAAAAATCTTTCTAATATACTAAAGAGTCTTCTATCTAGGAAGTGGTAACTGTACCAAGCTGAAAACACTCAGAGAATTATTAGGTTATGTTGTATTGTGTTATTTAATTTCCCCAGTTATTCCCCCATATTATGTATTTCCCCCCTGCTTATGTACAAATGGTTCCTCCCTTCCCCGATTTTCCCGCCACTGCTTCTCCTAACAGTTGGCTTCCCTGGTTACCCCCTTCC
This sequence comes from Ammospiza caudacuta, assembly GCF_027887145.1. Taxonomy (NCBI): domain Eukaryota; kingdom Metazoa; phylum Chordata; class Aves; order Passeriformes; family Passerellidae; genus Ammospiza; species Ammospiza caudacuta. The sequence continues at coordinate 37,218,198 of NC_080594.1, forward strand.
CCCTCAACTGCCAATCTCCCTTTGTTATATAACTTCCCCTCCTCTGCACACCTTATATGTAAGTTTTTCCTCCTCCCTGGGCCCAGTCAATCACCCCCCACTCCTCCCAGTTTTCTGGAAGCTTCGCCTCTCTGGGGGTTGTGGTTGGCTGTGGTCCCGGGGCCCCTCCTTTATGTTGTATTCATTGGCTAGTCCTTTATGCCAGTTATGCTTGTACCTCTCCCTGGTTGGCTAGTTGGGCTTCCCTCCTCTCTCCACCCCTTCCCTTTAAAAACTTGCTTTCCCCCTTGTTTGACGCCATTTGCTGGTTGGCACTCTCCCTCCTGGTCTGTGTCATCCGACCCTTCAATAAATTGGAGTTAGCCCCCAGCTAGTGGACGCCTCTTTTCTTCGTCCCTCTGCGCTTTCCATCCACACCGTGCATCCAGCCCAGCCCAAGGCCAAGACGCCGGGGGTGTCGGCCACCTCCCTCCCGCATTGCTAGCCGGACATTAGGGCCAAGTATGCCCTCGCGCAGGTTAAATTCCACAGTATTATTATATTGTATGAAATGCATTAATGTATGAAAAGTGTAGGGTTTTTCTTCTTTAGTAAGCAAGAAAGTCCTTGTTACCAAGTGTGTTCTGCCATGCAGCTGCCTGGCTTTGATTCTTTGACATAGAGGGACAGAAGTCCACATGTTTTATGTTGTCCAGTTTGAATGTTCAAAACTGAAATATTTGGTGTGCTTTGTAGAGCCTTAAGGAAGGTTTCTTTAAGATAGTCAAGGGAAACAATGTTGGTTGAGTACCTGGTCAAACTGCGCTGCCATCCTTACTCTGCTTCCAGCCAGCAGAAATACTTCAGTAAGCATCTATGGTTAAAGTTACCTTTCTGGAAGCTAAAGATAATGATACCAATTTCTTCTAGGAGTAATCTGAGATTCACATGCGGAAAGTCCTGTATGAAAAGTGGTCTTACTAGATAGATGCAATTGCTCAAATTAAGCTTGTCAATTAGAAGCGAACACATCGATTTTTCACTTCAGCAAATAAACGGCTCTAATGTGAGTGTACTTGTGGTGTGGCATTAACAGTAGGGAAAAAAAGGAAAGGAAGAAAAGGATTTGAGGCCCACTAATTGTGGAGTTTAATGACTTAAAGTACTTTAGATGAGATGATGTTTGTGGGCCTCAGAGGACAAGAAAGGACATAGCCATATGGCTTGGCAAGAGAAAGAGGTTTAGCTGTGGTTTACCTGATTTGTAGTTCATAATTTCTCTTTAAAACAGGAGTGGGAACACTGAATTTTCCAGTCAAATTTTCATATGAGTTGTATATATGAAGCCTGGAAATTACTCTTACCTCTTCAAAAGAGGACAGACAACAGAAGTTTTGTAGAAATGCAGACAGCTAAAAGAACAGAAATTGAAACTTGTTAACAAGTTTAGAAAGAGCCATGTAGTGAATTTTGAGGTCATATGATAAATTTATAAATGTTGGTCTATTAGGAAAATGTCAATCTGATATTGGTTTCTGCATCCCAGTTAAAGATTTCAAATTAACCAGATAATTGGACCAGGTGAAGTACATCTGAGAGTGCTGATGGAGCTGACCGGTATCATCTCAACAAGGACAAAAAGGAGGATGTTGGAAACTCAAAGTCTTTCTTTAGTCTCTGGGAAGGCTGTAGAGCAAAACCTGAAATCTGCATCCAGGGTTTTGAAGAACAGTAAAATGACTGCAGTCATGATGGACTTACCAAAGGCAAGTTGCACCTTCTGCAGTGAGGCAAGGTTTTGCAGGTGATGTGAGACCAGTAGACATCAGCTACCTTGACTGTAGCAAGGTTTTCCTCAGATTTTCCATACTAATACTTCATTTAGAAGTCTAAATACAGTCAAGATACTAAATGTGTTGAATACAAAGTGTGTAGCCAAATGACTGGACTGGCAGGTTCAGAGAAATCCCGCTGGTAGCCAGTTATGAATGACATTTCCCTGTGATCAGTACTGCTTTAAAGATTTTTCCTGCAAGTAATGAATTGGAGATTGACACGAGTGTGCACAAACCAAATTCAAACCAAGGAGGAATGAACAGCTTGCCGGGCAGAGAGCAGGGCAGTTTTTTGAGGGATCTCAATGTGCCGGAGAAATAGACCACCACAAAGAGCACTAATTCTATCCAAACATAAACTATGTGATGGAAAATAAGCCCATCTAAAGGAAAGCCTCGGGGCTGGCTTACTGGAAAGCCGCTTTGCAGAACATTAGATGGGGGTGCTCATGCTGAACAAGTGGAACCAAGCTGGCAGTGTGTCTCTGCAGCAGTGAGGGCTTACCCACACACTGCTTTAAAATCACAGCTAGTACATTGAGGGAAATGGTTATTTCCCCTCTTTGGCCCTTTTATGGATACATGGGAAGTGTTATGTCTGGGTTTGGACTCAGCAATGTGAGACAGTGGCATGCTGGAGGGAATCCAGAGAAGCATCAACAAAGATGGCTGGGGACAAGAGCACATGATGTGTGAGGGCAGACTAAAGGAATTAGATTCATTGTGACCGGAGAGGAGAAGGCTGAAGGGGTTTTCTAGCCTGAACACTCCTCCTCAGTTGGATGCAAGAATTTACCTTCTGTGTTTTATTGATGCAGTCATCCAGAGCCGTCTGGACACAATCCTATGCAATGTGTTCCAGGAAAACCCTGCTGGATCAGGAAGGTTCGGCCAGATGACGCTACTGTGATCCTTTCCAACCTTAACCCTTCTGTGATTCTGTGATTTGTAGATAGGCCCAGACACATTCCTGGGTTTCGCTTTGAACTGAACTCAAGCCCCAAACATTTTGCTCTCTGCAAAAACTGAGTAAGAGTTTCCTTACATCCTATCTGAATAGACCCTTAACTCCACCAATTCTTTATCACATACAAGTGTTTAACTCCAACTTCCATTTGTTTTTCCACTTGCAGCCACACAAATTCTGTCATTTGCACCATATTCTCAGCAACATATTCTCCTTTGTTTGCTTGTGGATATCATGATCCACTTAGTACATTATTTTTTAAAAAAAAAAAAATGTTTTGCTTTTCTCTTCTGCTGCCCTGCAAATCTCCAGACACAGGAATTAGAAGAAAAACTCTGATTCCATCACTATGGGAATTATGAATATGCAAGCATTTACCCAAAGTTTGAATGTTTTATTTTTTTTTTAATTTTAGCAGAAAGAAGGTTAGAAAAGAGAAATCTCTCCTAAGCCAACAGAAAAACAAACCATTGGGAATTAAAGCTGCAGTTATACAGCTAATTTTTTCCATTTTTGGGAGTCTTAAGTCTGCAAGCCTAAAATGAAAATCATTCTTAAATCATCCTGCAAGGTTCAGTGTTGCAGAGGTCTAGTGGAAGTTTTCTGAACCCCAAGAACATGAAGAGCTGCAAGGGTAAAATAAAAATATATTGTCAATTTATCCTGAGAATTCAGCATCATAGGGGACCAGCTGAAGAGTGCTTCACTGTGGATTTCCTTCCCTCCTAGAATTTGAGAATGATAAAATTATGCTGAAAGAAATCAAATCTACTCCTCAGAAAAAGGCTACTAATAAAGCTCAAGAAATTACAGACAGGGGAAGCTCAATAACATCTAGATTGTTGCAGGTTATTTGTCAATAAAGTATGAAAATTAGGACAGAATTAAGAAAACAGACCTTCTCTTTCACTTTCCTCAGTATAAATTGCTAATGGCAAAATTGATGACTAGTGCAAGTGAGAACAAATTTGGCCCAAGGAGAACTAATTAGAAACTCATGCCGAAACACTCTCTTTCAGTCTGCCTGTGGATGCAAATCTCTCCTCTACAGTGCGGAATTTGATTGCACATTCGACACTGAGAACATCACCCAAAACCCCTTCTGCAGGGAAAATGGTCCAGCAAAAATACCTTTTAGGTCAGACCTTTAGTTTATCTTTATTATGGAACTAGTGTTATCTTCAATTTCTCACATGGAAATGAGGAGTAAAATATTACTAAATGGTAATACAGTGTAATCAGTGAACAGTTTTTCTTCATCTTATTAATAGAATATAAACTACTTTTTAATGTTTGCTGCCTTTATAAAAACACCTCTTACCACAAAGACATATTATAGCTTAGCACAGAGGTAAGTATCTAGGTAAGTGTTCAGGAAGTGCCTTTCTTTTTAAGTAATTACTTCTATACCTTTTTAATAATGTTAGTCATATTGGTTTAAATAGAGAGAAGGAACAAAATATTTGGGTTGAAAACACTTCTGTCACTTCCTGAAGCAGTAATTGCTGGAGACTGCTTGAAATGAAATTCAGTCCAAACTGCTAATTTTTTACTGATTCCTTTTTTATGAGAATTTAGCCTTTTCAGTCCTGTGCTATGGCACTTGCAGACTTGTGGCACTTGCATGGAGAAAAAAGCACCCAGCTAGTTACTTTGAATTAAAACGCCCATTCAACAAGGAAGCATGTAAAAGTATTTGGCTAAATTAGCAAGTACTGCAGTGTCTCTACAGTGTGAGGGAAGATAGATCCTGACCTACACAGCATTTCAATCAACAGCAGTCTTTCTATCAACTTAAGCCACTTTAGAAATGGCTAGTGGTCCATTAAGTCTGCATCAGTGTAAAAATGAGTTATTCTCACATCTAAATCTTCCTTGGTTTTAACAGGACTTAGGCATATGTTTAAACTTAAGCAAAACCTTAATTGGTTTCAATATAAGGAAGTTGAATTGTGAACCTTTAATGAAGGGAGAAGCTAACAGATTAGTATGAGCACAATTTCTGCATGGAGAATTAATTCTCTGTTTATATGGATAGATAAAATACTGACATAAAGTGATGCAAAACAAATCCCAGTTTGGAAGGAGCTCATTGTGTTCTGTCTTCAGGTGTTTATTTTTTATAAATTAAAACTTATTTTGGAAAGAAGATCTTGTGATTCCCACTGATTCTCAGACTCTTGCCAAGTCCAGGTGCATCATGATATCCTACTGCTTTCTGTTCATTATAACCATATTTTTAAAATTCTTTTTGCAGACCTACAATCCTGTACTTATTGGCAAACTAAACCATTGATTGTGATGGCAGTGCCTGTTATCTTTGGTAGTGAATAGTTTCAGCTGAAAGCCCACTTGTAAATAAATCATATTTGATACAATAGCTTCAGTATATCAATGAGTTATTTAAAAAATACCATATGCCTGTTGTTTGGGGTTTTTTAGGGAGTTAATGAATTTTTTGAAGCCTTCCAAAATGCATTAAAAAAAATGTTTCAAACCTTTTCTCTTTGCTGTTACTAAACAAAGAAATGACACTGCATTATTTACACTTCCCTTGCATTTCTTTGCTTTCTGGCTCGTCTGTTGCAGTGAAGGCTGCAAGCACTTTTCTGGGATGAGCAGGATGACCGCCAAGACTCATAAGCAGATTAAAAAAAAATTTTGAAACAAAAATGGCACAAGGCTTACACCGTTCCAGGAGATTTTGATGGCATAAAATGTGTCTGACCTTTTGTGCAATGGAGAAACATCATAAACTTTGTCTTACTCAACTCAATAGCATGGAAAAGCTTTAAAGAGCAGCTGTAATGTCCTCCTGAAAACCAGTGTTTTATTGAGAGGTTGTACCATTTCATCTGGACATTGTAAGAAATATGTCTATTTGTAATATCAGTTATCTAATTAACAATGAAACTACCTAAAATATGTCTCCATATTTCATTTCGAATGAAACAGAACAATTATCAAAATTATTTGGCTGTATTTTAGAAGGTAGTCCAACAAAAACTTTACATTGTGTAAGTATTCACAAAGCTTTAAATATTCTCTTTTCTGATTTTGAGATATGGACATTTAAAGAGGGTTGTGTTGATCAGTCTGGTAAATGAATTTTTTTCCTAAAATTTAGGAGCAGGGAAGAACAGAGTAAATACAATATTGAATTCAGTATCTAAAGGTTACTTTGTCTATCTCCACCCTTCTGCTTCAAAATACCAGTGCAAAGTAACTGTCACATAATCATGGGGAGTTAGTGATTGGAATGAAGGATATAAAAGATAGAAACCTTGCCTCAAATGCATCTATTTAACTTAACAGATTTCAGATTGACTGAGCTAATTTATAATAGGTGCAGATCTGCCCCAGAGATATAGCCAAAGGTAAACAAAGGTAAATAAAGCCTTCTCACTGGAACTCAGGCAAATTAATGTTCTTCTACTTATCTACTCATCCACTCTAAACAGAAGATTTTCCTCACTTTTTTCACTATATATTCATATCACTTTTTCCTGAATATAAATATTCAAATTTATGGTAACAAATTTGCAGTACAATTTTACTAGAAAGAAACTGCTAGATAATGCAGAACAAGATTGAACCTAATGACTGATTAGGTTCAAATGATTTGTTTTATCAAAAGTTCAGTCACAGGTGAATGCATTCAAAGGGTCCCATAGCCTTTTATTTATTTGGGATAACACACCTAAAGAATGGCTTCACAGTTGAGGGTCTGACCTGTGGATGTAGCGATATGGTCTGACACCGCTGCAGCTGCCACTAAGTCATTTTGATGTGTGTTGGGCTGGCACATTAGGAAAGGGCAAAAAATTTAAGAAGAAAACTGAAAATCAGCAAAATAGGACCAGCACCCACAGCAAGCAGTGGCTCCACAGAGGACCTCACCATTCCATAGTGATTCAGAGTCGAAAGGATGGGAATCCAGGCACACTCAGAAGTGCTGGTAGTGCCACTGTCACAAATGCCAAAGTAACCCTGAGACATAAAGAGGATGTCCCCAAGGAGTACCAATTCACCAAGTGTGTGCTCAGATCATGTCTAATCCCCTGGAGAAGCATTGAGTTCAACACGAAACACATCACTCATGGTTATTTTAATTCAAAAGTGCACAGCGAGGAAAAGTGGTACCACTGACCTTGATTTGCATAATACATACTTGTTCGAGCAGACCTGTCAATATGGCCAGGTCCAGAAGCAGCAGATTGCCCCTGTTCTGAGTTCAGCAGCCATTTGTCAGCAAATCTGGTAGTCTGCTGCCCAGATCATCACTGCTGCTAGCTCAGGGCTGCATTTCCTACCAAAGAGATGAGAGACCTGGGCTGAATTTCCTCATGAGACAGAGTGAGATTAAAGCTGCATTTCTTCAGGTGAATGCCCTGGTCACTTGACTAACAAGCTTGCAGTGGAAGAGTGAGGTGAAAGGGAGCTCTAGATGCTTTCAGTGGAAGTGGGAAGTTGTTGAGCAAGGAACGCAAAACTCATAAGTTGCAGCGAGGCGTGCGCGGCCCAGAGGGTCAAGGTCCGGCTAGCTATGGGCAGGGGCCAACACCCAGCTGCAATTCTCTGCCAGCACCCCTCAGCGTCATATGGCCTTGGGCAGTGCTGGCTGCAGACAGGCTCTCGCTGGTGAAAAGACGAGGAAGGAGCAGGACACTTCACCGGGGGTCAATGTCGGTTTATTGGTGTTCCAGAAGATCCAACAGAGCTGAAACCAACGGGGGGAGTGACCAGGAATGGAGGGTGAAACAAGATTATAAAGGGAGTGGGTGTATAAAGGAGGGGTTTATGCTGAACCAATGGGGAAGGGTGAAGGGATGAACTTAACTGACATAGCAAGGAAGCCAATAAATACAAAGTAAAGGAGGGGCCCCGGGACCACAGCCAACCACAACCCCCAGAGTGGAGAAGGATCTCGAAAGTTGGGAGGAGTGGGGGTGATTGACTGGGCCCAGGGAGGAGGAAAAGTTTACTTATAAGGAGGTAAGGGGAGGAGAAATTATATAACTTAAGTAATTGACACAAACCAAGGGCAGGGGTAAGCATAGCAACATAACTGTCAGTAGAGCTATGGCGGGAAAACTGGGGAGGGCAGAACCATTTTACATTGAACAGGGGGGAACAGCACATATAATGGGGGAGAAATACAAGTAACTTAACCACACACTACAACAATAAGTCAGAGATCCAATGAGGTGAAGCAGAAAATGAGGGAAATCCTGGATTTTGCTCTGCACTGATTTAGTTGTGCACTTTGCATTTAATTGTGGTGGAGTAAGATGTCCAATATTAGGAATAGAAGTCAAACCCATCAGACAGAGTCAAATCTGTTTTATCTGTCTTACTGCAAAATGTTACTATCCTGAAGATATTAAGAATTTTATAAAAGAGGATTTGTCGTGGTTTTTTCCTTTTTAAATTTATTTTCCATAAGCAGGAACTGGATAGTTGTGAAAACATATTTTATAAAGTGGAAATGTTAAAGGCCACCATCTGACTGATCAGCCTTGTCTCCTTACTTGAAAGTTCACCCCCTACTCATATCATAATCACAGAGCCTGTGAATTACTGTTGGAAAAGTTTATTCTTGTAGAAGGTAATGAAAATATAAACCTGAAAGCTGTTTGGTAAGATTCCTGGACAAAAAAAGGACTCAAGTGACAGTCGCCCTGACAAAACAAATAGGCCAAACCTTTGTCTTTTGGGTTATATATCTGATTATGCTATAGGTATGTAAAAACCTGAACCTAGTGGTTCTAAAACTGCAAAATCTACTTAAATTTTTAATGAAAAATCTTAATGAGAAATTGTGTCTACTTCCTATTTATTTTATATGCAATTTTAAAAGTCTTTCTTCCTGCTAAACACTATTACAGCTTATTTGAAATAAAAATGTCCTTGACTGGAACATTAGATTTTCACTTACACTAAGTTAGAATTGGTGTGTTCCTTCTGCTAAAATCATCATTTACAAAAAGCAGTCTACTTTTCATTCTTCTAAGTTCTATTATATTTCTAAGAGTTTTATTTGCTTCACTGAAGGTACAGCTGATTCAGGAAGAGATGCTTCTGCAGTAGTTCAGAGAGCAGAGTCCTTATTTTGGATGTGTCAAGCTTTTCTTCCAGAGCCCTTGGCATCTGTAACTATTTACTGCAGATCTTTTGCACAATGAAGGTGTAACTGTTAGCAGAAAGAAAAACACAGAAAGGAGATAAGTTTATTATGAAATTAGGTAATAGAATACAGACATTTACAGTTAGATAATAGTGCTTCAAGAACACATAACAAAATTTATGGGCTGATAAGTCATCTATTTCTTGCAAAATTATTACTTAGTTCTGTTTTCAAGGTTTGTATCACCTTTCTCTGTGCATTCCTGCAGTTAGTATACCAGGACATTTAGTGGGTTGTGTCCTGGGTTGACTATGTGATGCTTTTATCCCCAATCATCTCATTCTGTTTATGTTGAATAATAAGTTTTGTACCTTTAAGAGTGTTCCAGAGGGTGAAGGGGGAGAGAGAAGAAGCAGCAGTTTGTTTTCACACACTGCACTCCTCCTCCACATTCCTGCTCCTGGACTGTGTTGTCTGTGGATGGGCAGACAGTGGGACAGAGCTCTTCTTTTGCTTTTTAGTTAGTGTTAGCTAGCTGAGGCAAAGAAGTTCCCTGAACTGTTTTTTTTTTTCCTTTTTCTTTGGACCTCTTGAAACTGCTCTGGCCTGAACACCCAGGGGAGCACCGGCAGCTGCAGCTGTGGCCCACCGGGCCGGGCCTGGCCTGCAACAATTCCAGCACCAGAGGGACTGATCAGAGACTGAGTGAGCTGAGCTGCAACCCAGGGACAGGGTTTTCTCAGTTTGTCATCTCTTTTAGAGTGGCAAGGGGTCTCATTGTTTGATATTGTTTTGGGATTATTGTTTAATAAACAGGTTTTTTCCACCTTTCTCAAGGGAGGTATTTTTTCTTCCCGGAGCAGTTGGGGGGAGGGGCTGGTTGGATCTGCTTTTCCCACCAGAGCTCCTTTGGGGGATTCTTCCCCAAATTTGCTCTAAACCTGGACAGTTGTGTTCCAGTAACAGCAGTCCAGACAGAGAGAAGAGTCTTGGAACAGTGCTGCAGTTTTTCAGCTCAGGCTGTTTCTAGTTGAGGTGATTTTTGCACTTCACAAAGATATCCCACAAGTCACGAGCCCTCAGGGACCCAATTCGTTTAAGAAACTGAGTAAGGTTTCAATCTAAGATGCTGTCACACACATGAAGGATCTTCTTAATTTCACCTTCAAAACCACTTCAGCTCAAGTTCAGACTAGGTCAGAGGGGAGGAAAGAATCTTATAGTTTTGTTTTGACTTCGTTTGCCCTCCCTGACTCTGTCCTGACAATACAATCAGGCTTTCAGCAAGGTCTCAGTTCCGTTTCAGTGGAGAAGTCAAGGACTAAAAACAAAGACCAGACAAACTTTTGCCCTTCATTTGTCTATTCCATATCTGTACCATAACACAATAACCAGGAAGAAGAAGATCTACCACCCTCATTGTCATCTTTCTATGAAAAAAAACAAATAATCCTATTTTCCTGTTATGGAGTACCAAATTAACTTCAGAGTAGGGTAAGACAAACTTTTGAAAACTACTTTCCTGACAGCACTTCTGATCTCACAGACTACGTAAAAATATAGTATTGTGAAAATAATAGATTTGATATTAAAGTACAGTATAAATATATAACATTGAACAGGCCATGATTTGAGGGGGCTAATCAGCGACATATCCTTCATAGAACACAGCATAATAGTCAGTTGTAAAAGTGAGTTGGGAAGAGAAGAAAGGAAAATCTTCCATCTTCAGTAGTCATCAAGGACAATAAATGTCTATAAACCTTTCAAACTTGTAAAAACAGTCATCTACTATTCTAGTCATTAACCAGATAAAACATTTTCACTGAAACTTATGTCCAGCTTTGTTTCCTCTACACATTTATTGTGTCTTCAGAACATAGTAAGTATGTAGATTTTAAATCCATTAAACTAAGTTATGTTAAACTAAATAAAATAAACCTAAGCTTATTTGATAGGCTTTATCAGTGCTGCAGGTGATATTTACAGACCTGTTCCCATCCCATGTTCAGTCATGTAACAGAATGATTCCATATAAGTACTGACTCATTTTTGAAAGGAAATATGAAACATTTGAGTCAATATATTTTTTAAATGTCCACAGGTCCTCTGGCATCATATTTAACAAGGCAAAGCCTGGTGGTTTACTTTATTAGAGTCTCAGCATTTCATGATGCAGTTATCTTACCCTGAGGAATAAAAGTAGGAAAGACAGACAGACTGGGGACTATTTAATGACTATGACAATGCATGCAAATGGCATGGCAACATCTGAGTGGTCAGTGGATAGATCTTTCTCACCTGATCCTCTTTCTGTTATCTCTTCCACACTGCAGGGCTGCCTAGGTTGTAGCTACAAGGTACACACACAGATCATGAAGAGCTGCAAACATGAGGTGCAGCAAACATCAGGTGCCTTGCAGCCTCAGTTTCAGGTTTGTGCGTAATTCCCAACAAAAGCCTCTAGAAAGATCCTGAGTGTTAACCTTTAATGAAAAATTCCATAACACTGATAAAAGAATCAGAGGGGATGTAATAAGCCGAGAATGAGCATGTCAGGAAGCCTTAGGATTACACAGGAAGGTGACCTTCTTCTCAGATGTGTATTTCTGCAGAGTGAAGCCTCCCTGAAAGTCATGACTACTTCTTTAGGCTTTTAATCCTTTGTTTTCATGTGTAGCCTTACCACAAAAACTTATTAGTGCTCAACCATGTGTTCAGGAACATTTTAGCTATTCTGAAAGCATGAAAATTACATATCCAGCTAACATGAAAATGTGTTTGACAGCCATGTTCTTCTGTTCAACTCCTTTCTGCTATTTTAACCCTACTGGATTTTCAACTAGATTCCCCAGATGGTAAGGATTGAGGAAGTCAATGGAAAGAAAAGAGGGAAAAAGTTAAAATTCAAACTTGATAATAAAGGTCAAAAATATAATTAATTTCTCTCATCATAAAACAACATTTAAAAGATCTTAGAGTTTTAATTTTTACACAATATAATTAGGGTGTAAAATGCACTAGCAATAAATGGATTCTTTGTCGTTACAGCAACTTTGGTGTAAACCTTTGGTAAAGAGATTGAAGAAACAACAGTAATCATGATACACTTGGAAGCTGTTGTGGTGTTTATTTCTTCCTTGATGAACAGCTGCTATAGCACTTTGCACCATTAAAATCATTTAGTTAGTCTCTAAAATGTGGAAAGCAATTTCTGAAAGGAATTAATTGCTTCTCTAAAAGCTTTAATGATTTTTTTTCTTCTTTTCCATTTCAGAAATACTTTCACCAGATATACATTGAAGAGTCATTCTTATAGTGTCAAAATTATACATTGACAAGAACATGTCACTAAAATTTTGCTTCTACAGCAGGATGAACTTCACCGCAATAGTTCAAATTCCTGTTTAAATTGTGCCTCTCTCTGCAAGCAGGAGAGTAATCAAGGCAGGAGGTTGAGGGAGAAATCCAACCCTGCCATATGGTTGAAAGAATGTACCTTTCTGAAGAAAAAGGGCAAATTATCTGCATAGCTTTTGCTGTGAGATGAACCCATAAACAATTCATTAGCTGTTTACTGTGTGTTGATAGATATCGCAAAATCTTACATCCTCAGATATATCCTTAGACCAAAAATGCTAGGGTGTGCTTTTCTGAATCAAATGGAATCACAGCTCTGACCAGCTTTATTTTAGCAGAAACTTCTGTCTCATGCTTGAAAGAGTGTAATGATAAACACTCCTTCCATTTAGCACAGTTCTTGGCAAGTTCACAGCAGTCCTCAAGGTCTTTTTTTAATTATCTGAGCTGCAGCTAACATTTCCCAAGGAACTAAACTGGAAGAAACACCTGACAAGACAACAAAAACACAGATAAATGAAAGTTCATATTTGGTTCCATAATTATTTTTATTGCAATAATGTAGAATCTTAGTTTCAATTTTAGGTATTATGTCTTTCTTGTGAAAGGTATTGTTGAAATGTATGTCCTGTTCCTGAATGCTTAGAGATAACACACTAAAAACATCCATGGTGGATGCAGGCAGAATGACATTTTTGAAGAAAATTATTCAGTCACTGGTAGAGTAAATAGTGTCCTTCAAATGCCGCTGGTATGACTGCAAAGTAGTCAGTGATTTTGTTGATGTGCAATCAAATAAATTCCTTTACAGAAAATTCAACATAAGCAAATAATTAACTTTGTAGTGCCACTCGGCCAAGAATGATAGAAACCATAAATACTGCATTCCTTTTATTTTTTAAAGAACCAATAAATTAAAGGCAAGAAATAGCATTATGGGAAAAATGATACATCAATTCAAAATTGAACAGCAAATTAGATTAACAGAAATAAGTCTATGAAGGGATCTCTGCAAGGACAGGTCCACTGTCCACAATTAGACTGCAGACTGTAGTTGAGAGCCCTCAAACCTTTTGCAATAAAATCTATAGGCTATGAGTAATTTTCCCTATATTCTTAGTGATCTGACTAGTTGATTGGTTATAATCACTGTAAAATGTTCAACTCAACACAGAGCCCCACATCCAGGTGTCATTTCTTTCAATAAATCCCTTACTACTGCCCCTATGTGAGTTTTCTTGTCAAGAAGGCTGCATTGAGGGGAAATAGACCCATGGTTGCCTCCCCCAACTCTGAGCTCAGCCTGAAACTTGTGAACATTCAATAAGTCAGGTGACTAAAAGCTACTGGTGGCTTTTTTTGGAGCTGGTAAATTTTTGGTATTTCCCACACTTTCTGTACCTAATAAGCTATCACCTTTGGTCCCCCATGATCTTGTCATTAAACCATCTAGACACAGCAATTAAATATTTATTTGGAAATACTGTTCTCCCTCCAATTGGTGTTATTTCATCATTTTCTTGGTTTGCTTCCTAGTTATTCCAGTATTCCTTTTCTTTTTCTGAACAGACACATACAGGGATTTCTAGCCTGATAAATTTGGTCATTCCTTTTTGCCTATTGCTAGAGTTGCATCCATACATTCTCTCAGATGTTGTAAGGCTGCAGCTGTACCAGCTAATTCATCCCCTTTACTAATTTCTGCAGTGCCCTTTGCATGACCTAGGCATGACAGTGATTTCTTTAGATATTTAAGTTACCTATTTCTTTTCCATTTAATACTTTCTTGCCTTATGATGTGAAAAATTCCTATTCTTTCCAAAACATTTTAACTGGATGACATATCCCAAGGCCCTACAGCACAAAAATTGTCTGCTAAGAATCAAAAATGCTGTAGATATACTTACAAGAGTTGGGAGTGAAGTATTAAATTCAAAAGGTATAGTTAAAAGAGCTAGGAGTGAAGAATTAAAATCTAGTGGAAAATTCTTTTAAACTTAACTCAGTGGAACAATTGTGGGCTTATGCTATATTTTCCATAGAGTTTTCATGTACTATTTTGCAATTGGTTCCCTACAGTTAAATATGTATCCAGAATTTCACATATTTCACACACTAACTAAAACAAAACCTCTTAATCTGACAAGAACTTGTATTCATCAATACAGTTACATTGAAAAAGAGAGAGATGCAGACCAATACTCAGCTTACTTTTTAAGGGATGCAAATATAGCTGCTGGGATATGTAAGATACCCAAAAATTTCCACTATCATCAATAGACATATCAAAAAGTCTTGGAATCCAGACTGTTCTGGAATCCAGCAACAAGTATATGACTACTTCTTATCTACAGGCACTTTAGATAATGTAGAACACTTAGGTGAAATACTTTAGAGTGTCTAGGAGGCTCCAACAGCCTGGCAAATACGGTGTTGACTTCTGGAAGACCCATATTCCTTCTGATGTAGCAGCTGGTTAGCAAATAAGAAGTCACAGGGTATCTGTAGACAACTGAGTCCTACTCTGGATTTTCCCTTTTGGGAGCTGGATTGCTCTTAAATCTCAGCTGATTGCATTAACAGGTAGGAGTCTGTGAGTTGAATGACACATCTGAGGTGTTTGCTGGAGTAGAATCAGCAGCTCTCAAAGTCAAAGAGCAAGCTAAAGAAAAAACCTCCCTTGATTTTCTTCTCCTTATGTTTCTTTCCACCTTCAGCAGGACAAGGGTGTCCATTTAACAAATTCAAATTTCCAGAGTTACAAGTAAAGCTATATAATCAGTTCAGGAGAATTATTTCATCACAATTACATGCTGTGCAGCCATTTGTGAAAGTGTAAAGTCAGCTTAAAGGAGGGAAATTGATATGTCACCATCTATTGATAGAGGTTCTAATAGAAAGCAAAGGACAAAAGTCAGATTTATGTAAATGCTACTGTTATCATTCCAGCTAAAAAGTGAAACTGGCACAGCCCTATTTCTTTATGCAGGACAAAATACTCACATCCCATATGCAATAGAGAGAAATCCAGTTAGGAATGACAAAAAATCCCCCACAATTTTAGAAAGAATATATGTCGATTATTCAATTAACGCAATTTAGAAATTGACAAAACAAAATATAAAACTGATAATCTCTGGGTATGTCAGTCAATCAAAGCAATTAGATTCCAGATTATCCTTTTTGTTAATTTCTTCACTGACGTAATGATGTGCCTGTGCCTCCCAACTGACTTTCAGTTTGTCTCTCTGGGTTCCTTTGACTTCTTTTGTAACCTTGAAGAGCATATTTCTTTCTAAGTAGTCCAGCAAAGCCAAGAGAAATAAATGGCAATGTTAATGGTATACACAACATAACTTTGTCTGTAATAAATGTGTATGGCATTAGTGTGCAATTCCTGTTAGCACAGAACCCTGGAAACATTTTTCTCCAGAGAGGTGAAACTCACCCCAGTATGGAACAGCAGAAAAAGGAGTGAAAGTCATTTCAGTTACTACTTCATGACACTCACTTTCTTTCTTAGTCTTTGTATTTTCTTTTCTGTTTGAAGCATGAGAGGCTATGAACAACAGAAGCATGAACAACAGCTATTAAAACTTCAGCACATTCGTCTGTTAATTTAATGTAAAGCTGCCTAGAGGAAAATGGGTAATCTTGTTCTCTTCCACCCAATCTTATGGCAAGAAAAACTATAATGTTATTCTAAGCAGATGTTTGCCTAAATCATTGTTTAAATGATGCAGATTTTGCTACTTTTATTGACATTCCTTAGCTGGTCTACCAGAAATGTTTTCCTAATGCCCATTTGAAATCACTCTTGCTGAATATTAAGGCTGTTCTTGTCTTGGATGACAGAATGGGGAATACAGTTATTAAACATGAAAATGTCATTACAAAGCTTGAAGGAACTGTAAATGCTTTGGAACCCAGAGAACAATTTACTAATTTCTATTTTGCATTTTTTTAAAAAATGGTTGTTATGTCTGCCTGCAGTTGCCTTTTTCCTAAATTAAATTCCACATATTTCCATATTTCTTCATTTTTCAAATTTATGATCATGTTCTATACTCCTGTGAGATGACACACATCTTTTTTGAGGCTGAAGTGCCTCAAGCTCCAAGTTCAAGAGCTTAGTATTATCAAGTTGAGAACAAAAAATAATTATGTGTATCTAAACATAAATACATTCTTACTTAATGCAATGCATGTCAATTATTTCAAATTCAGATACACTGTAGGAGAAGATACCTTTCTCTAAAACTGCTGTCTAAACAGTGGTCCTCTTCTTTGTTCTGTTCCATTAAAAATTTCTACCTTAAAATTTGCAATTCTTCTTGTAAATTCGTATAAAACAAATAAATTTATTTTCTTTTATGTTATCCCCATTGTAAAAAAAAACTGAAGTGAAAAAAGTCCCTCTGAAACCAGATGACATCCTAGCCCAGTATTTTCAACCACTTTTGCCCATTTACCTTAGTAGTTAAATCTCTGCCCTGTTGCTCTACCTCACCGCTCTGGATACTTCAGATTCATTCTATGTATAAGTCTTGATTTGCCATTGCTGCTTAATCTGAGACAGTCATTATCTGCTTGCAGTCCATCAGAAGCTGACACAGAGGATGACAAAACTCTTCAATAAAATCCAAAAAGTAATTCTTCCATGTGCAGGCAATAAATATTCTTAAGAGCTATTAGATTTATTTGGATCAAGGAATAAAATAAAAAGTCAGTTTCAAGTATTTTTAACTACTGCAATTAACACTTGCCCTTCATATAAATATGATATAGATGTACTGGTCATAAGCTGGAATTTATACAGGCTGAAGTAACACAACTCATAATCACTAAAAGTGAGATTTATAAAAGTTTTGCACAAGTGCTGCTGAGTATGTGGCATTCATTTTTCCAGGAGCATTTCAAATGTCCTTTTAAAAGCCAACCAAAGGTTGTCTTGATGTGTCCATTTAATTAGAAGCTGAAAAATGTGATCCTCATGCTGTTGTCAGGAGCATACTGCATGCAGGGATTGAAATACATTTGATTGGCTCCTCAATGTGTAGCTGCACTTCAAGCAACAATTCTGGAGCACAGATAATTGGTGCCCTGCAGCCTTCCCCACTGAAAATCAATTGAATTTCCATTATGTTTCAATTGTCTTGCAGTGGGAAACCTACAGGGTTTCATTGGCTGTGGTTTTTTTATTATTACCTTCCACACAAGAGAATAAAAGTTTTTAATGCTTTTTCCTAGGTAAACTACTAGCAACACAAGAAAGTAATCAATTCAAACAATCTGCTCTGCATGAAACTCCCTTCCCAAAAGGGCAAGTAATCTTCTGTATAGTACTGATTTTCTCACTTTCAAGCCTTGCCTCAGTCACATTGGTCTGCAGATATTTTTGCAGGGTATTCTTCATGTAGTACTTCATGTTGTAATAAAAAGGAAATCTGCAAGCTGTAGATTGAGATGCAGAAATGCAAACTGAGGTCTGGGTGAGAGCCCAAGACAAGAGGCCGTGAACTGCCAACCTTTGGGATAGTAAAGGGCATGAAGATGGGTGCCAGCCAAGGGAAGAAATACTGAAAGACACAGCAGGAGCAGGGAACCGCTGACCTTTTGCTGAACAAAGGAGATGAAGATAAGTGACTCCAGCAGAGTCTCATCCAGAGGTGGATGAGCAGCAGAAAGGGAGGGCAGGAGCAGAAGGACTGAGGAGGAAGGGTGAAACTGGGTAGATGGTGAGGGGGACCTTTTTTGGGGGTCCCTCCTTGGAGCCACCAGATTGAGCTGTTTTTGTGTTACTGCTCTGTGAATAAATGGCTTTATGGAACGAGACATCAAAGATCCTGCCATGGCAAATCCAGGGTTGAGCCAGTCAGGAAACCAGTGTGGGTGTGGGTGTGACTGGGGGGTGTGGGGGAAGTCAAACAGGGACCTGTCGGGTCACTGGAGCCGCTGCTGTGAAGGGGCTTCAGTCCCACAGTGACAGTCCCTGAAGCTGGCAGTGCCACTGCCACAGCCTGTCAATGGTCAGACCAGTTTCCTTAACAAAATAACAGAACAAGCTTCTCAGTTACTCCTTTGTATAGCCAAAACCTGTGCCATATAAAACTGAATGCAGACCGGACTGAAGCAAGGGCATGTTATCACCACTTTGTATTTTATTTACAGCAACTGTTTTCACCTTATTAGGTTGCAAAAGACATGACATCCATATTGACTTCTCACTCCTCTTCAACTCAAATTGGCCAGCACTGAAGAAAACTCTTATAGTCATTCAAAGAAAGTTGGATGAATGTACTTCTGTGTAATGAAATACAGCTTTACTAAGAAAAAGAATCCATCCATGGTCTTTCTCACTTTACTGACGGCCTTCAGAAACAAGGCACAATGATATTTAACTATCTGGTCAGAACAAACATAGATGGCATTTGGGAAATAAAGGAGTAAAGGAAAAACTAGTGCTTTATTAGATCAAATCAATTGGAAAAGAATGTTCTTAAAATGGAGCACTGTATTATTAACAGCAGTCTCCCATGCCTTATTCTGATATTGTTATGTGATTTCAGAAAACTCAGGGGAAAGGCAAGCATTATTTTAACCCTCTATCAGGTAACAGAATAAAAGATTTATGGAGAGAAAAAAAGTTGTGAATGATCTTGAAATCAATGTTCCAACAAGTAGTCTAACATCACTTTACAGTATAAAGAGATATCATCTGTGGCTCTGAAAACTTGACTTAACATTTTCAAGTTATATTTTGAATGCATTCCTCCTCTGTAATGCTGAAGAGTTAGATCAAACACTTGCTTCCATAAACTTATGTGTGCCAAATTCCTAATTTAATTCACAAAGTATAACCAATGACTTACTAATGGATGTTACATTAATATAGCTATAGAAACAAAATTACATTAATTAAAACTTTGTAAATGCTGTAATTAAGATATTCAGTGACAGCTGCCTTTCCTGTCCCTTAGCTTCGCCCAGAAGTCTCTCAGCACTACTTATTTTGGAATTGGCAGCTGCATGGATGCAGGAAAAGCCATCTGTTGGTATTTTTTAAATGTTAACTGAGAGAAGTTCCAAGCAATTGCCTCTAATACTTAAAAAAATAATAAAATTAATTATTTCTTTTAAAATTGTGTCTGACTTTGGCAGGAATTATGTCATTAGCACTTAAAAATCAATGCGTCTTTGACTTCCTATCTGACTGATACACTCTACCAACATAGGTTCAGAACAATACCTTTGCCTTACCTGCATAGGTAAAGCACTTCACGGTTCTAGCCCGGTCATATTTGAAAAGCTGTATTATCCAGAGAGATACTATCATCTACAAAAGGTCTATAAAGTCATTCTGTGGATACTTGTTCTTCTTCACTATCAAATCAAGGGATTTTTTCCCTTACATTTGGAATTTCAATGGGTGCAACAGAGATAATTTTGCGACCAGTCCATGTGACCCTTCTTTCTCTTCTGTAACTTTAGTATCTGCTAAAGCAGGCTGCCCTTCACATATAGGAAATTCAGAAAGCTACCAAAACTCCTCCATATTAAACTATTTGCTTTCATATTTTAATTTCTTACATATCTCAATGGACCCTGGATCTTGCTTGTCAGCACAGCTGACTTACTCCCTCTTCCCCTAATCTAGCATTCCTTTTCTGTTAATTTAATCTCACAATATGAAGCCATTTCCTTGTGAATAACATTTCTCCCTCTTTGATGTTTACATCCTCCAGACAATCTGTTGCTGTTATCAGACCTGAAGGAATAATGAATTCAGTGAATTACACATTTTTTCCCTATGTCAGCAAGCAGATGGTATAATTCTCAAACTCATTCATCATTTAAAATTATATTGGAAGAGCTTTCAGTTTTGCTGCGTGGGAGCTACAGGAGTGACAGACATGCTGCACATCCACACCAGCTAAGTTAACTCCATGGTTTGCTCCCATGTCCCAGTTCCCCAGTCACCAACATTACAAAAACATTCATTCACATTCACTCCTGAAATCTTTGCTAGCATAGACTTACTCTACCCTGAGAAGAAACAGCATAACATCGTGATAGTTTATTTCAAGCACAATTTGCAGCAGTCAATAAGAATGAAGTAGCATCAGGTCTGATTTCCTACACCCACTTCAAAAGCAGGCTTTGTCTGCAAACATTTTGAAGTACTTTGAAGTCCCATCCTCGCCTTTCAGGCATATACTCAGTACTATGTTAAAAACTCAATGTTCCCGTAATCTGAAACTCAGTTGTCTTCTTGCTTCAGACCCTGCAATAAAAAAAAAAAAAGCCAAAAATAATCATTGTAATCTAGGGCCATAGGGAACTCATGAAGAAATCTTCTGAGGAGGTTCAAATTTGAGTTGTACAAGGCATATTCGGCAACTCTACTGCTAAACTTAAACAGCTTTGAACAGAATGGACACAATAGCTCTACGACACTTCACTGTACATAAAGGCATTTAATATTGTAGAGGTAGCCAGGAAGCCTGCATAAGAATTTTACACTCTTCCAAGGAAATGTTCTGTTTAATTCAATGGTGCAGTACCTCAGGTGAAACAAGAGCAACTTACCAGCTTTTCCACTGACAGAAACAGGTTGAGGAACAGGGAGAGCATGTAGATACGTATTTGATATTTTAGAGTTTTACTTTACAGAAGTGTGCCAGCCTCTACTTTCTGAGGTGACTTCTCATTCAAAGCAACCAGTTATACATATGACAAAAGACACAATGGAGCTTTTAAAGAATTTCATTATTAAAATATAAATAAAGCATAAATAAATCACTATGAAATTTAGTAGTTACCTTGCATGTCTAAGAATATCATAAATTTCTTGTAAATCTGATGTTACAGTGTTTCTAGAAAACTTTAATTTCTAGAAGTCCGGGGCAGTCTAAGACAAGATTTTTTTTCAGAGCTGAATAGATAGAATGAAAAAGAAAGTGATAATCTCTGATGCCAAATTTTCAGTGCTGACTCTTGTAATAGAATGTAAACCCATGAATTGTGTAACAGAAGTTTTCCCTAAAATGCCTGGAGAGAATAGCTCATCACAGAAAGGGACATGAATGAACCAGTCATAGATTAAGGAACCACTTAAACTTTTGTTATAAAAGAATATACCTCAAATCCAAAGACAATTTGAGAGATGCATTATTTGGTACTAACCATCCTGAATCCTTTCCCTAAAGGGAAAGGATCTAAGCTCTTTTTCTTGGACAAGCAGAGAAAGATTTCATTCATTTATTTGAAACAGCTCTTTGTGCTCTATTTCATTATTTAAAACAAGTGCATTTCAAGTGCAAAACCAAATTCTTTTATTTCACTGAGGAGTTTGATCCTATTTCTCAAGCAGCTAACCGCCTACTTTCTTGCCATGTAGGAGATCAATATTTCATCAATATTTCCTTAGCCAGTGACTTTTTAGTACTAAAGACAAAAACTTTCATTCAAGAACTACGTTGTGGTATAAGCAATAATATAGGGTTGCAGAATTATGTTAATTCTCTCAAGCTTAGTGAACTAAGCTACTATAAATCATGGACACTTACACTGCTTCTCTCACACATGCACCTGTGGTGAGACTAATCTAACTTCTACGCTTGAGCTGGCTTTAGAAAATTAAGGGTAATTTTTAAACACAGTTTTCAGATGTTGTAATTAAGGGTGAATAGAGGACCTACGAAGATATAGTTCTGCTCATAAGCAAATTAACTGAATTCTTCTGCATTCCATTAACCTAGAATGTATTAATAACATTGTGATTCAACTACATAGCAATGCAAAAATATTTTCATTATTTCAGGGACTTCTTTCAAAGTTAGAAATTTCAAAATTATTTTAAAAGTCCTAGGAAGAAATCCCGTAATCTCTGGTAGGTACTTTATATTAGCAGAGTTACAAATACTCATAAATGTGGCTTCATCAAATTACTTGACTTTGGATTAAAATTAATAAATTAAAAAAATAGAAAAAACTCCAGTAAAATTTATTTCAAATAGTCAGCATTGTTTCCATATAAGCAAGCTATCAAGTGAACATATCAAACACACCACAATCTTTATGAACTTCCATTTACATCTAATTTATTCATGTTTAAAAATGGAGTTTTGTGATATAACTCCATTATGCCCTGAAAGGCATTGATAAGTCAAGAATTCATGGTACTAATAAGAGCAAATCTTTTTTTCATTTTTGAAATTGTTCCCATGAGTTTTAAAATAGTTTTTAAACTTTCATTTTTGAGACTTTCCGCCCTCTTAGATTGTAAATATATGAAAAAGAAAAACAATGTCATTAATAAAAAGTGGGGGTTTTCTCATCAATAGTAGAAAGAGGAGAGAAGATGAAAGGGAAAATTCAGTACCCAATGAATTAAGGACTTCAGAAAAGTCTTGGCATAAATGTGAACCCACTAATTTCCACTAGCAGAATCAGAGTATTAGATGTCCACCTGCATGAATATTTTGTTGTGGTAGTCTGGAAATTAACTTTGAAAACATTCGTAGCAGTAGAAAAAGTGTAGAAAATGTCTTCTACATTTGTAGTAGGGAGTAGGGAATGCTTGCACAAGGAGGTTTTTCAGGGTTTATGTTTTCACACATATTAATGACACTTTCAGAGGACTAAAAATCCTCACCCCATTGCATTGCAGAAACTGATATGTATATGGAAATAAACCTGAAGATAATTTTCTCTTCAAATTCTCTCCATCTTTCTTCCTCAAAGGAAACTTGAAGATGTCAGAACTGATGAAATAGATTAAATGGGTTTAGTCTTACTTAGCAGAGCAACTGTTAGGGATTCCAGATTGTACTGTTGATATTAAACACATTCCAATGAAACAAGAAGGTGACAGAATCCTGTCCTTGAGGGATTAATAGATAATTTAAGAATAATTATCCTTCCAATTCACAAGGTTGAAGGAAAAAAAACACCTTTTAATCAAATAAGGAGAGCTTGATTAGATATTTGACAGCGTTCTCTATTGGTTTGGGCTAGATAGTGCCATGAAGAACCTGACTGCAAAGTAAAACACACTCTAGATAAACATAACACAGAATTCTGATTTTGATTCTAGTCAGAAACAGATATTAAGAAAAAGAATCAAGAAGTTACCAAGATAGGCAGGGGGAGAAAAAGCAGCCACTGCACTCAGCTGCACCCTGGTTTCCAGCAAATAATCCTGTTCCTGCAGCACAGCAGTTTCCATACTTCGAGATTCCATCTGGCACTGGGGCACCCACAGCGAGTTTGAAGATGACAGTAAGCTGAGTAGTACAGTTGGTAGCACTAGAGGGAAGGGATGCCATCCAGAAAGATCTCGACAGTCATGAAGAACGGATTGGTGCTGTGAGTGCACTCAATCCCATTGTCTATGCTATTGATGTAGCTCTTAAACTGTTATTTGTTTCTGTACACACCCTTAAGGAACTCTGCTCCTCACTGGTATCCACTTGGGAATTGAGCCACTGACCATAACTCTTAGGATGCAGACTTCTAGCAAATTCCTCAGCCTCCTAACCGTCCATCCACCAAACACATATGTTCCCAATTTATTGGACAAAATGTTGTGCGAGACCATTCCAAAAGCCCTACAGTAATCCAGGTGGATGACTTGTGTAGCTCTTCCCTTGACAATGTCCCCTGACACTGTTACTGGATGTATTAGAAGGGCACTAAATTCATCAGGAATAATCTGCCTTTGATGAAGCCATGCTGCCTGTCTCCAATCACCTCCTTGTCCTCCATATGGCTTGATATATTTTCCAGGAGAATCTGTTCCATGATCTTACTGGGCACAGAAGTGAAGCTGACTGCTCAGTAGCTCCCAGGATCCTTCTTTTTATCCTTTTAGGAAATGGGCATCATGTTCCGCTTTTTCCACTCTATGGGGACTTTGCCTCACTGCCATGACTTTTGAAACATCATGGAGAGTGACTTTGCAGCAACATTCATCATTTCCCACAGGAACCTGTGGTGCATCTCATTATGTATCCACAGACTTGTTTATTGCTCAGGTTTCTCACGTGATCTTAAACCTAATCTTCATTGGCCTGTAGTAAACACCAACCCTGAGTTTTCTTTTGCTGGTTTGGCAGCTAATTTTTACCTATAGCTCCTAATGTGTTCATCCCTTGTTTTCAAAGACAATTCTGTGTAGTCAATCAATGTATTTTTTTACATAAAGGGCAACCCTTCTGGCCCTACCTCTGCCTTTCTTACTTGTCCCTTCTAAATAATTTGTATTCACCAATATCACCACTCTAGTAGCCTGATTCACCCCACCACATACCAGTAATAGTGATTAGATCACAGATTTCCAGCTGGACAGTGGCTTTCAGCTTCTCTGGTTTGTTCCCCATCCTTTGTGCATTGGCCCAGAGGCACTTCAGCCAGGCAAGTAACAGCTTTTTAGAGGAACACACCCTAATTATTTTGAGGCTTTTCACAGGCACTTACCTGTTGGTTTCTAAAACATCGACAGCCCCTAGTTCTCTGTTGCTCAAAATTCTGTCCCCTTCTTGTAATTCTGGTCTAAATTTCTTTTTAAAAGTGAGATCAGCCTTTTGTGAAAGACCCCCTCAATCCACTTTATGAGCAATTCCCATCAGATCTCAACAGACTTGGCTTCTGAAAG
This sequence comes from Ammospiza caudacuta, assembly GCF_027887145.1. Classification (NCBI taxonomy): domain Eukaryota; kingdom Metazoa; phylum Chordata; class Aves; order Passeriformes; family Passerellidae; genus Ammospiza; species Ammospiza caudacuta. The sequence continues at coordinate 37,243,124 of NC_080594.1, forward strand.
GTACATCCTGGATTGCTGTAGAAGTCAAAACCTTGACTGTGTGACCATTGGTACAACCAGGTATTCAACTGCTCACCACCTTCTTCATAAATTCTCCTCTCTGACTGGGAGAATAGAGGAGAGCACACTCCCTGTGCTCCAGACTGTTTTAAGACTGCTCTGACAGACTTATCGTATAATCTCTTTTGATTGCTCTGTTGCCTCATCACAGTATCGCTGGACCCTATGTGAAGCAGTAGGAAAAAGTGATAATCTGTAGGTTTCACCAGACTTGCCAGCCTCTAGGTGTAACACCGAATGCAAGCTCCTAGTAGGTTGCAAATTTCTCTGGAGAAATTGTCTGTATAACAAATTGGTGTTTTGTTGCCTCTCAGTAAGGAGTCTCTAATTACCACTAATAATTTACATCCTTTTCTGGTGACACTGGTTCTAATGCAGGCAGGTGTTTGGATCAAATTGCATGGTTGACTTCTTGTGTGTCCTATTTTTTTCCTACATGCTCTTCATTATTTATTCCCACATCACTGTAATTGTTAAATAGCGTTGCTCCAGGGGAAAGGTTCTTCTGTTTTGAGCAAAGGCAAGGATCCAGTTCACTTCATCTCACAATTTACTTGTATCAGTCATTTGAGGGTTGAATTTAAACTTCCCTATTTCTTCAGATGTTCTTTAATAACATTTCATGAGATTTTTTTGGGAAACTAATGCTCTGAGAAAATGTTTAGTCCTTTTTGCATCAGCCTTTACAACAGAAACTGTTGCACTACAAAATTTCATCAGCCCTACTTAATCTAGTTTAAATAATTGATATAGAAATGTTTTGTACAGCTGTGCTAGATTGAATCACACCCCAACTTGCCATGCATTTTTTTTCACTCTGTAATCATAATTGGTGATACTTATAAGGAAAATCAGCAGACTTATTTGAAACTGCTTGATGCATTCTCTGCTTTCATATTCGTTGACTTCCTCTCTGTATTTCCATCCTTCTGAAATTTAGTTATAAGTTAGAAGCACTGAGAAAAAAGAAGCGTACATTTTGATAATTTCTTAAATTTTCTCAAGAAAAACATGTGCTTCTGAAAGCATTTGGGTCAAAAGATTTGGAGAAATTTTCTGGATGGAATTTGTCTAGATTTGTCTCAGGCTAAAGAAATTCGAACTGCTTGAGTTTTCTACAGTAAATAAAACATCCATCTGAATACGAAAAATGGTGGCTTATGTTACCATCAACATTTCATTTAATGGAATGGTTAACAAAATCTGAAGGACTTGAAGTTCAAAACTCTCACTGCTCCTGGCATCTCTAAATCCTATGAATATATAAATTCCACTGTATGCGAAACACTTTTTTTAAATGCAGGGAATTAATAGTAAATAGAAAGCCGTGTAACATGCAGGATGCACTAGAGGAGGAGAGGGAGCTGCTCTTGCTGGCTTTTAATTCAAGATAATACTGCCTTGACTCTACTGCCTTGACTCTAAATCACTACCAACATTTTTAAGAAGCAGACAAATTATGTACAGCTACTCCTCTTCCTCCTTTGACTGAAACTAAGATAGTGCTCAAAAACTAGGTAGTGCTCAAAAGAGAGAGTGTTTGTCCAAAGAATTGGGTCACCAACCAAATGTGGGAGAGAGAACTCCATCTGTCATCTTGCTGTAGAGTTAACAGAGCTCATTGCTCACCTTCAGACACTGGAATCTAGGAATGTTTAAATCTCTTGATCTTCATTTCCTTAGAGCTCAATTACCATCCCTAAAGATGTGTTAAGTCTGATCTTAAATATACATAGGAATAAATGCATAATGATTATGAGGTCTTTGGACACTATGATAATAACTTCCATAAAAATATGAAGTCTACAGAAGTACCTCTGCTATTTTTTCTAATTCCATTCTCCTGAACTTCATTGATAAATATTAATGCTATTTTAATACTTAAACATCTTCCACTGTGTGTTCCTTGTACTTTTTACATTGGCACCTAAGCTTCCCTTAAGAAATTATAATAAATTTCTAAAGACCTCCCCAGCACATTGTCTCAAACCAAGCAAACTATCATTATAGCCCATTTTACTGATTCTTCCTGTGTTTTAGTAATACCCACAATATGCCATGCAGAGTACAGGTAATTAATATGTGAATCATTCAATTAGAGCTATGCAATTTGCTGAATGTTGTCTTATAAACACTGCATAGCTGAACATGAAGAAACAGAAAAACAGAATTAATTCTTCTACACATTCACAATAAAATAAGAACACATTCCTTAGAAATTATTAATAGCAAAGATTTCTAGCACTGTTCTGCCACTAGGCACTTCTTTTCCTGTTGGTTTCTAAAACATCGACAGCCCCTAGTTCTCTGTTGCTCAAAATTCTGTCCCCTTCTTGTAATTCTGGTCTAAATTTCTTTTTAAAAGTGAGATCAGCCTTTTGTGAAAGACCCCCTCAATCCACTTTATGAGCGATTCCCATCAGATCTCAACAGACTTGGCTTCTGAAAGGTACATCCTGGATTGCTGTAGAAGTCAAAACCTTGACTGTGTGACCATTGGTACAACCAGGTATTCAACTGCTCACCACCTTCTTCATAAATTCTCCTCTCTGACTGGGAGAATAGAGGAGAGCACACTCCCTGTGCTCCAGACTGTTTTAAGACTGCTCTGACAGACTTATCGTATAATCTCTTTTGATTGCTCTGTTGCCTCATCGCAGTAGGACCTTCCAGTCTATGGAATGACCTGAAAAAAATATCTATTTTGTTATCAATTGATTAATTTTTTACAACTTTAAAAGTTCTTGCCTCTATTTCATAAACGTCATTAGAAATGCTAGACCCTGTTTTTGCCATTTAATGTGTCTGTACATAAAAAACTTTTCGAGCTTTGTGGGTGTGAAATCTTTTATTTATGTCTTTATTATTAGAAAGATTTTTAATAAGAGTTTATTTCTTCAAAATTAAGTAATAATGATAGCCCAGCTGATCAAGGATTAGCCAAAATGTTCATGGAGCTTTAATTTTACAATACAAAAACTCCTACTGTAATTACTATTTGTTCTTGAACATTTCTAAATCTCTTTACCCATTCTAATACTTGTTAACACAGCAAGCCTAGTATAAATAAAAAAGGAGCTAAATGTTATGTAAATTAGGAATATAGATATAATTGCACATTTATATTTCATATACTGCAATACAGTCTAGTCTGAGAACTGTGAAAGACTCCTGCACCATTTCCAGCCACAACTGGCAACTTCCCACGTCTTCACTTTATCCCTATAGAGGAATAGCATAGGAACTACCTGGGCTGCGCCTCTGTAGCCAAAAATATTTAACTTTTCAATTCCAAGACCAGGACAGGATGCTTTGGAGACTACTTTTTGATTTCCAAGCTTGTCTCAGTCACTGTGTCAGCCACAGATGTTTTTGGTCCAGATTATGTGAAACTGCGTGTTTACCATTAAATAGTCTCAATAATTTTTCTTAGATTCGTTTATTAAAGTAGACAAGCCAGAAGAATATTTTTATTGTCCTTATAGCTACTCTGTGAAATTACAAAATTCAGGAAGCTGAAACAGAATTGAAATTATGAATCAGTCTTAATAATCAGCTCAGAACAAATCTACAAACAAATTTAATATCTGAATTAACTCCACTGCATTTTCTTAGAAAGGGCACAAAACTTAATTTGAGAGAAGAAGGAACTAGCCAGGAAACATATCTGTTGTGCATCATCACTACTGGCTCTATCTAAACACAGATAGCAAGGCATAGGTGCCTTCTTCCCTGACTTACTGACAGATATCTCACAGACCCACCTGCCTTAGGGCAAGACAGGACTCTTAATACAATATACAAAGATGTGAAAAATCACTGGCCTTGAAGAAGATGTATTCAGTGATCTTGATAGTAGGGAAAAAAAGAAGGTAAAAGAATGGACTCAGGTCCAAGATAAGAAGATGTGATCACAGGATATGGCCAGGATTTGTTGAATTAATACAAGGTGCAAGAAGCACACTGGTACACAGTCTCGGATAATTAGCAGAAATTAACAGACAATTAATCTGGAAACAGAGGAAACCATTCCTGTGCTGATAGCTGATCATCAGATACTGGTTTTGAAGATCTCAGGAGCCAGCAGTGAATTGCAGCAAAATAATGCTGATCTGCATCTGATTAATTTCTGCAATGAATTCATTCCAGGCAGTGGACAACAAACAGATTCACATACTTTGGAGATGTTTGTCTCCCCCACACCTGGTTGTATTACAGGGTATCCAATAGAGCTGTTAAATAAAATCCGCTTAGCTGAACCAATAATAAGATTTGTTAATACTGTTTTTTATTTGATTCACTAAAGTGCCTAACATTCTAATAGAATTAGGTATTTCAGCAAAATGTGCTGAAGTAAAAAACATCTCTGATTAGAAATTGGTGGTTTTAAAATTTCAGCTAAAATAAAAACATAGCAGCGTCTGAAATGCGAGGATTGACATTTTCCAACTTGTGGCAAAAATGTCAAAACAGTAGAACTTTTCACAAAACACTGCAGTGCCATCATCAGTGATAATCTTAATGAAGCCAAAGAATCAGACAAACGTCATGCTAACAAGATGGTGAAGGCTCTAGAGGGGACAGCATATGAGGAACTGCTGAGGACAGGAAACTAAGAGCTCCTCATTGTCTGCAGATTCTTCAAAAGGCTAGGCAGAGGGACAGACACCAATCTATTGTCTCTGGTGATCACTCAGAGGACCCAAGGGAATGGCCTGAAATTGTGTCAGGGACGTTTAGGTTGGATATTATGAAAAGGTTCTTCACCCAGATGTTGGTTGGGCACTAGAACAGCTTTCCCTGGAAAGTGGTCACAACACAAAGCCTGGCAGAGTTCTAGAAGGAACTCTGTCAAATTGTTCAATTTGGACAACTGTGTCAGGCACAAGATGTGACTCTTGTAGTTCTGTGCAGGCCAGGAGCTGGATGTTGATAATTCTTGTGAGTGCCTTCCAACTCTGGATAGTCTGTCTATGAGCCTTTGAACATCTGATACTACACGTGATACAGAGAAACACACGATACTGCAGACAATACAGATACGTATCATCTAGAGATTTCCTCTGCTCTGCTGGAAAGGAATGCATTATATCCACATCCACTTAAATAATGCACTGTCATAGGAGTGGCACAGACTTTGACACAGTCATCCCAATCTGGTTGGTTTTTCCCATATCATACATCACTTTTGCTGCAAATGATCTGAAGGAAACCAATACATGCAGGTAACTCAACACTGAACTGAGGCAGGACAAATCATTATCAAAAGGTTTTAAGTGCAGCTGAAAGCAGAGATCTTTGGATATCTCATGTGGAAACGTCTCAGAGGATATTCCCAAATTAAAGTGGTTGTACTTCTAAGGGATCTCCAGAATTGAGAATGTTTTTTTCTTTTACTACTACTTATACAAAATGTCATTTAAAGGAGACACAAACAGAGAAATCAATGTTGATAAAGAATATGCAAGTCAGTACAAGCTTGAACAAAATACACAAAACCCTAGAGCAGAGCTGAGTGCATCCAGAGAATTCTGTGACTAACTGAAAAGACAGAATCAGACATATCTGTTCACCTAGACTTACTGGTGACAGATGCCTGAATAAACACAAAAAAAACAGAGGCTAGTACTTCATTTGCAGTTAGAACTAAAGCAGCCTGGCCTGTTGCAGCTCTGCACATCAGAGAATTTAAAAATAGGAATTTTCTACCTTGCAGAAGGCCTGAGGAAAAAAAATTAGAGAGCAGGTGGATCAAAAATACAAAATCACCGGAAGTTTGTCACTGTCCTCAGAACAGGGAGCAAAATACTAGGACTTAGCTTTCAGGGCAGATTCATCATGAAGGATGGTAATCCATGGTAATGTCTCTGGGATCATAAATTTGCATGTAGTATAATGTGCAACTTCTGGCAGGGCAATCACCATGCAGCCTTCCTCTCCTCACTACGGAGACATTCTTCCAAGCATCCTTAAATGCTGAAATTACATCCATTCTTAGGTGTCATTCTGAGAACTCTAATTAGTTTATATTCTAATACATCAACAGAGCATAAGGAAACAATTATTTCTTTACATCTGAATATAGCCAGATAGAGCCATTTCTGTGTGTGGATTTAATTTTATTTATGTGACTCTTATGGGCTAAATAGTCTCAATTCAGAATGTTTTTATCTGTATTATTTTTTGCAAAATATTTATTTATTGATTTCAGTATTTGAGGAAAAGAAAACACAAGTTTTTAAAGAAATATTTAAAACTTTTTTTCTTCCTCAATCTCAGCTTAAGCCAAATTCTTATCCTTTCAAAGTCTCAACTTCCCTTGCTGTTAATATAGGTATTAAATTAGTAACATGAAAAAAAGTCCATGAACACCATATTCAGTTCAAACAAGGAATTGTTCACACTTCAGCAGATTGAGCTGATCTGACTTCAAACAGGTGATGCAGTTCTGTAAACCAAAACGGAAGAAAACTTACTGAATGCAGGCTGAAAGCCCACCACAGAAAAGGTAGGGTAACCACAGTATAATATCTACTGGAAACAGTTTGACCAAAAAATTGTACTCAATCACTTTTAAAAGCCTGAAAATGAATTTTTTTACAATGTATAATGAATATACTAATAGAGTAGAGGGGAAAACAATTGGCAAAGTTAGATTTCTTCAGGATGAATCACCTGGAGCATTTATCCATGTTCACCACCTAATCTGTTGAAGGTATTATTGAATGGGTGTGTGAAAGAAAAAAGAGCAAACAAGTCACTGAAAACAGTCACTAGTGGATGAAAGTGTAAATGGGCAAAATTCAAGAAAACACCTTCTCTTCCACCAGTGCTTTTATAAAGGCAAAGTTCCACATATGTACAGTGATAGATTCACAAATTAGGTTAAAGATAGTTGGAGTCTCCATATACTCTGTAAGAAAATTTTAAACAATTGAACTTTAGAAGATGAATTGTCTTTTCTATACTTCTAGTGAGAAAAACATTATTTTTAAAATTTTATTTTAACTCTATCTGAAAGCAATAAGCAAGAAAGAAAAGCAATTCAAGGAATGACTTTAAAATCGAATAAAAAACTAAAACCACTTTAATGGCCAAATCAAATTTTTCTGTAGATAACATAACTAGGAGCAGAGCAGAAAGAGAAGAGATAGAAACTTATAACACCGAGTGGAATCTTTCAAGATTTTACATAACTAAGTGACATACTTCACAGAATTTCCATCTAATGCGACAATTCCTAAGTTTTTATTTTCTGACTGTCCTTACAGGATAAGAATATTTTTGTTTGTTTGTTTTTACAGTCTTCTGCGCAGCCTGAGTCCATTCAGGACTAGATATGGGTTTAATTTTATATGCACTTTCTTCCCTCAGTACCAACACATCCAAAATAATGCAGCAAGCTTTACATGGTTTTCAGATGACAGAGATATATCTGACCAAGAATCCATTCTTATCTGGCTGCTTATTCAGCAGACAACCCATATCCATGGCTACATCCTCATGCCTGCTTTCTCTACTGGGGGACACCTAATTCTCTAGCTGTTCACTTTTCATGTGTAGGTTGGCTTTTTCAGATCTGTAGTTACAACAAAAACCAAGGAGATCTGGTGCATTTCCTTGAGCTTAAGAGCTCAACATTCTCATATTCCAGTACAAAGTGTCTCAGTAAATTGTGCTTATTTTCATCTCAAGGTGTACATTATGTATCAAAGATAGAGCTGAAGTAAATTAATGCACTGCCATGATTTCCATCATTAGCTTTGTCCATTAATTTGGTCTGTTGACAAACTAAATACTCTGGCTAAGAAACATAGTTCAAAGCCCTTTTTAAAATAAATCTTGTGCTTAACTCAGTGGTGGATTGCTTTATTGACTAAAATGTGTCACATTCCAAAGCCTCTGTTTCCTGCAGGACATGAAGTTCTGGCAAACAGAAAAAGCAAATTACTTTCATGTTCTGAATTTTTCTCCCACATAGTGACTTGTTTACTCTTCAGCATGTTCTTCTTAGTAAATATTTTCCTTTTCCTTTTGCCCCAAATAACCCCAGAAAAGTGAAATTAGGTTCAATAAACTAATGAATTGAACCTCCCACAATTCCATGGTTTTTAAGGTTTCCCTTTTGAGAGTACCAGGTTTTGTTCTACCTAGAAATAGGTATTGCTGTCACCAGTGGTGTAATAACTTCATATTTTCATTTTATGATGGTAATAAGAAATTTAAAGACAGAGGAAAGACTTTGATTGCTTTGTGTAGAACATAATGTTGTGTCCTAAAGACAAGAAACAGAAAATCAGATTATTATCATAAAAATATTCTGAGAAGTGAGATGTTTAAATATCTTTTAACAGGCAAGACTGAATCTGAGTTTTTGAAACCTGTGCAAGAATCCAAATCAGTTCTTATTATTCAAAATTCTTCATAACTAGTTTTTTGAGTTGTAGTCCTTGATAGAAATATTCACTGACCTCTGTACTCTAGTTTTAAACTATCTGAAATATTAGTTTGATAAATGCACTACCCAGTTATTTAAAAATCAGTCACTTCATTTATTGTGCTCACCATAAGAATATCTAAGCAATTAATTCTAAAATAGAGTATCATCAGGATGTTTAATACATTGCTACATTAAAATATAAAAGTAGAAGTAATAAATGAAATACTTAAACTGATAAATTAACTTTTAGAATCAAAAGAGTAACTGTCTTTGAAGTTTTATTTGTGTTATAAACTCAAACTACATTTTATTACTAATAAATTTTCAGAGTCTATGGCTTATCTATGGAACAATAAAATTGTGCAGGAAAACTCCTTCTGAAAGTTACTAGGGGTAATAAATATCACTTGTCTAAGAACAATTGACTATAGCTAGCTAAGAGGAAAGACAACTCCACTGAAGGAGAGTGGAGATGGAGAAAAGCAAGACTGAAAGAAAAGCTGAGCTTTCAATTACACCAGAGGGTCAGAATCCCAAGTGGACTGAATGTTGCTAATTGGAAAGACTCTGCAAAAGACAGGATGGAAAGTTTTGTGGCCTAGAAGTCATGATCTATAGTGAAAGATAAAAGTAACTCTCCTGACAAGAAATGTGTAAGAAATGGTCTTTGTGAGGCCTGTATTTGTCATACAGGAGATCTCTCTTTGATTGCAAATACCTCTTTAATCTAGAAGATAAAAGGTCCAAATGAACCCAGAGACTGAAAGACAGAAAATCTCAGACTACAAAGAAGATGCAATTTTTAAGTAATCAGTGGAATTAACTAATTAAATAAAAAACAACAAACCAAACAAAAAAAAAAAAAAAAAGGCAAAACAAAGCCTTATCATGAGCCATAAAGGATTCTATATAATTTGAAAACTTTCAAAAAACAGGTTATGCCTCAGAAGCTTGATGAAACTATTTTGCGAGATTCTTTCTTTTGCCTCTAAATGTTTTAGACTTGAATCCATCTTAGGAGTTCTTTGGTTTAATTTTTCAGAAATGCAAAATTCCCCTGTAAAATCCTCATGTAAAAAGACATGCTTGACTGGTTTAATTGTTTAGGAATGCCCTCTAAATTTTAATTATGCTATCTACTGGCAAATGTAAAATGAAAATATTTTTAAAGATAATTCCCAAAGAGAGATTTAAGATCCTTTATATAAGAAGGCTCTGTATTAATACAAATTTAAAATGTTGACTGAATGTTGACCATGATAGAAATGGAAATGGAAACTGAACCACTCTTACCTATATCAGCCAGAACAATTCTTTTATTCAAAACTATATTTAAATGCTAAAATAGGTATCAAGGTCTCATTCATTTTTTTATGGATATCCAGACTTCTGTGGCAGAACTGAAGCACAAAAGATGAAACTTGCAATGGTTTTGTGAAGTCATCAACTGCAAAACAGGATGTATGGACATGGGTGTTTGGAAAACTGACCCAAACGATCAGCAGTGGAAAACTAAGAAGTTCAGTTTTAGTGTAAATTTTATGCTTCAGTCCTTGAGAAGTTGAAGTATTTGGTGAATATTATAACAGCTAATAAAAATAAAATGAACCAAGAGTCTGAAAGTAAAGCTTCATTCATTTCTACACATAAATATGGACTGATGACTCTTGCTCTCTCTCTCTCCCTCTCTCTATAAATATATATGCCTTAAAAAGGAATAAATTTATTTTCTCCTTTGTGTCTCACTTATGAAATAGATGTGCCCACACTTATCTACAGAAAGGCATGCACTCGTGGCTTTGAAATATTTAGGACTCTTCAGAATATTCTACACATGTATGAAAGAGTCAATTCCCTTTTAAAATTACCACTTCAGAGATATTATATCATTACAAAAAAAAAAGTCACTTGAATGCCATCATACAGTCTTTTCAGAATATTTCTTGATCTTGCCCTGATCTTCTAATATCAATTATACATAAAAGTGAACAGCTACACATGCAATATCACTATTAACATCTTTTTCTCCCACAAGCTTATTGCCACCTTATAATTCTTATGCTAATACAGACTTTATTTGAATTGTTCTAAACATATATTACACTGTCTAAATCACAGGCCAGAATGTACTTTGATCTGATATTTTCCTGAATGGTACTGCCTGTAATAAGCAATAATGTCTTATATGTTACTCATGATGAGTAAAATTTGATTGCATCCTTAAAACCTGTGTAAAGCTATACATTGGTGTTGTTTGTCATTACACATCTGCATCCAACTCCATTTTAAATAGCATAGAACAGAGAATTTGTCACAAGGGAAAACCACAGGCATCAACAATAATTCACTTGTTCGGATTTTTCTAAAGGACTGCATTAGGTAGGGAGATTGCCTTGATGGCAACTAATAGAGAGTCAGAACTCAAATTCGATAATTTAACTAAAGAAGTGTTTAAGTTAATATCCTAGAGAAACTTCATGATGCTTGTATCCCCAATTGTCAGTTCTGTTTATGCTGGATTTTGAGTTCTGCACCTTTAAAACTACACCTGAGAGCACAGGGGGAAAGAAGGAAAAGCTGTGGAATTTTTTTCATGGTTGTATTCAAAAACATAGAGATAAGCAGTGCCCTCAGAGATCTCTACTCTGCAGACAAAAGGGGAGTATTCCCTTGCTGGTTTTGCTGGTTTTTCTCTCATTAGCTGAGGCCAGAGGTTTTTTTGGAACTGTTCAGCCCCAGAAACACCAGGGCTATTGTCTGGGGGGCCCCCCAAGCTGCACTGCAGCAGAGACACCCAACCCAGAGAGACTGAGAGAAAGCCAAGGATACACCCACAAGATTCTCTCCAATCCACAGAAGGACTTTTTGAATTTGCCATCTCTTCAGAACAAGATGTTTCATTGTTTAATATTATCATTTTTTCATGTCTGTGAGTACTTTGCTTGTTAAATAAACAGTTTTTTCCACTTCTCTGGAAGGAGATTTTCCTCCCTAACCAGTGGGGGGGCCACTTGAATTGGTTTTCTCGGGGGACCCCTTCAGAGATTTCCACCCTAAATTTCACTAAACCACTGCAGTCAAACCTGTATGAAATCTGTTCACTGAAATAAATTCTCTTCTGTGTGCAGAGTGCCTAGGAAAGTGCAGAAGAAAAAATGAAAAGGCCTATAAAGGTCTCTATAAACAGGCAATGTTTACTGCAGTTGCAAATGTTTTGTGCTGTCTTCAGTGATACACCGGCTCAGATAGAACAGCTCTTACAGACATCAGGGATCATCTTTTCCCTGGTTTTGTTAAGATCTAGACAAGGTTCACAGGTCAATATACATCAAAGAGCTACAAGCCTCAAGGTGCTCAGTACTGCAGTGCTTGAGATGTTTGGAATTCGGATCTGGCAGCAAAACAGCAAGGTCAAGGACAATGCTCCATGTACCTTGTTAGGCTTCCTGCTACATCTTGCTAGAACCAGCATTCAGATGGTTGGAAGGGAGCCTTAGACTTACCATAATGACAGCCAAAAGGAAGGACTTCACTGCCAGAAACATGGACTCAAGGACTTGAAAGATGCTGTTAAACATCCCTGTGAAACCGGAAAATAGACCCTGTAGCCATACCTTTTCTTGGAATTTCATTTTAATAACTTTTCTTTTCTTTTCTTTTCTTTTCTTTTCTTTTCTTTTCTTTTCTTTTCTTTTCTTTTCTTTTTCTTTTTCTTTTCTTTTTTCTTTTTCTTTTTCTCTTTCATCTTCCTTCCTTTCTTCCTTCCTTCCTTCCTTCCTTCCTTCCTTCCTTCCTTCCTTCCTTCCTTCCTTCCTTCCTTCCTTCCTTCCGCCACTTCCTTCCGCCACTTCCTTCCGCCACTTCCTTCCGCCACTTCCTTCCGCCACTTCCTTCCGCCACTTCCTTCCTTCCGCCACTTCCTTCCGCCACTTCCTTCCTTCCCCCACTTCCTTCCTTCCGCCACTTCCTTCCTTCCGCCACTTCCTTCCTTCCGCCACTTCCTTCCGCCACTTCCTTCCGCCACTTCCTTCCGCCACTTCCTTCCTTCCACCACTTCCGCCACTTCCGCCACTTCCTTCCTTCCTTCCTTCCTTCCTTCCTTCCTTCCTTCCTTCCGCCACTTCCGCCACTTCCGCCACTTCCGCCACTTCCGCCACTTCCTTCCGCCACTTCCTTCCTTCCTTCCACCACTTCCTTCCTTCCTTCCTTCCTTCCTTCCTTCCTTCCTTCCTTCCTTCCTTCCTTCCTTCCTTCCTTCCTTCCTTCCGCCACTTCCTTCCGCCACTTCCTTCCGCCACTTCCTTCCTTCCGCCACTTCCTTCCGCCACTTCCTTCCGCCACTTCCGCCACTTCCGCCACTTCCTTCCTTCCTTCCGCCACTTCCTTCCGCCACTTCCTTCCGCCACTTCCTTCCTTCCGCCACTTCCTTCCGCCACTTCCTTCCGCCACTTCCTTCCGCCACTTCCTTCCGCCACTTCCTTCCGCCACTTCCTTCCGCCACTTCCGCCACTTCCTTCCTTCCTTCCGCCACTTCCTTCCGCCACTTCCTTCCGCCACTTCCTTCCGCCACTTCCTTCCTTCCGCCACTTCCTTCCTTCCTTCCGCCACTTCCTTCCGCCACTTCCTTCCGCCACTTCCTTCCGCCACTTCCTTCCGCCACTTCCTTCCGCCACTTCCTTCCTTCCGCCGCTTCCTTCCGCCGCTTCCTTCCGCCACTTCCTTCCGCCACTTACTTCCTTCCTTCCTTCCTTCCTTCCTTCCTTCCTTCCTTCCTTCCTTCCTTCCTTCCGCCACTTCCTTCCGCCACTTCCTTCCGCCACTTCCTTCCGCCACTTCCGCCACTTCCGCCACTTCCTTCCTTCCTTCTTCCCCATGAAGAATTGCCCACTGTAGGGTAAGTAACTATTTATATTTCATGTTGCTGCATTTAATTTTTTACACCAATAAACATGCCTTCACAACTTTCAGGCTTGACATCTTAGTGGCAGCTAGTTCCAGACAGAATACCCTAATATACACAAAAATATGCAGCATTGCCCTGTCATGACATGAGTCAGCAGCTAGTAGTATGCTAATATAATATTAGCATTGATTTTCTAAGCTATTCCAGTACAATACATTTATAATACATACAACTATTGTCAGCATATGCCAAATCGGCAACATTGCACCAATTTGATCAAGAGAAATGGAAAAAATTATAAAATTAATAGAATATGCAACAGCAATATACTTAGGCTTTTTGGAATTCATTTAAATGATCTTGCAGCATCTTTCTGTGACCATACTACAGATCTCAGCTACCTAGTTCTTAATAGCTTTTCTATTCTTACAAGAATTGCTTAGCTTATGCATCCATTCACATACTACTGCAAATATAAGACAAAGAATTTCCACATTCTGGAATTAGTTTTGTCAGCAAAGTTGACTTGAACTTAAAACCATTGGCAGAGAGGTCCTTCATGGTAGTCACTTAGGATTTTTCTGAAATATTGTCCTTTACTACTGTGGTGGGTTGACCTTAACTGGCTGCCAGCTGCCCACCGAACCACTCTATCCCTTGCCCTCCTGAACAGGACAGAGGGAGAAAATACAATAAAAAGCTCCTGAGTGAAGGCAAGGGCAGAATGATCACTCATCAGTTCCCGTCAAGGGTAAAACAGGTTCAAGTTGGTGAATTAATTTAATGTATTGGCAATTAATAAGAGAGAGGGTAATAAGAAACAAGGAAAAATTTAAAAACACCTTCACTCCACTCATTCTTTCTTCTCAAGCTCGACACCACTCCCTAATTCTCCACCTCTCCCTCCAAGCAGTCTAAGGTGATGGAGAATGGGATTTATATACTTCACAATGATTCATGTCTGCCCCGCCTTCTTCAAGCTCCTCCTCTGCTCCAGGACACAGTCCTTCACAAAATTCTCCTACATGGATCTTTCCCAGGGGCTGCAGTTCTTCACACAGCGCTCCACTGTGGTTCCCTTCCATGGAATGCATTTCTTCTGGAAAAGACTCTTTCCATGTGGGCCCCTCACAGTTCCTCACAGGAGTGTACTCCAGGGATGTCCACACAAGTGTTGCTTCCTGCAGGGCACTTCCACCTGCTCTGGCACGGGGTCATCCACGGGCTGTAGCACAGATATCTGCTCCATGGCATGGTCTTCTCCACAAACTGCAGGGAAATCTTTGCCTGGAGCACCTCCTCTTCCTGCTTCTTCATTGACCATGGTGTCTGCAGAGTTCCTTCTATGAAATATTGGAAAGCAATCACATACAAGGGGATTCTAAATGCTGTCTTCTTGCATACCAACAGTACTACCTGTTATTCCTTATCCAACAATTTCCCAGTTTTGGGGATGTTCAGAACTTCTTCAACTGATCACAAAATTCAGTTATTTATCATCTATGTAAAAAATAAAATTTAAAATAAAATTTAAAAAACTCAAACAAACACAATCCCCATTTCCTGATATTGTAATCATGTCTTCAAGTATAGCATATACTTGAAATGTACATTATTTCTAATTTCCTAAATCTCAGGACTACAGATTTCCAGACTACCTTTCTTTTTCAGCAGAAGCTGGTTTTCACCTGTATTCTCTTGACTATGCTTTTAGTTGGCCTATTTTGTCATTTTGGTTGGTGGGATAAAAAAAAACAAGATCCAGGATTAATGACATAATCATTGATGACATAGAGTTGATGCATTTATTAAGCTCTTACTACTATAACACAACTAAATTTTTTTTAAAAAACTACCAATATTGACTCAGAGCTAATTGTTAGATAGGTAGACTTATTCTTAATTTTCCTATATGCACTGAGATACTTCCCAGAGCAGAGTAAGGATCCTATGGTTTGACATCTATTTCCAAGGGTATCTTCTTGCCTAGTGTCTATTTTTGCCTAGTGTGTTTTATGCAAAACACAATTAAATAAGAATGCAGAAAGCTGCCTTGCGTCTCAGGAAGGGAGGCTTCAAGATAAATTTCCTTTTAAACTGCTAAGTACAGGTTCAATACACTGGATATTGTTAATAACTCCCTCACATAATTAATCCTCTCCACACTCTGTACATAAAGGTCAAACAGTCCAGGAGACAACTCCAATTTTTTTCAGCCAAAGATAATAGGAATTATAATACCTACATCTAGCTGTATTTTCTTCCCCAAAACCACACAAGAATGGGCAGAACAACTCAGATACAGAGTGTCTTGGAGAACTAAACATAAGGTTATATGAGAATACGTAAAAAGCAGTGCAAAATGCATCTCTGATCAGGTAGCACAGAACTGTACTGCCTGGCACTTTTGAACATTTGCCGATTTAGCAATTTATGAAGTTAAACCCTACAGTGGAATTCATTAATTTCTATAATGTAAATTATTTCCTCAGAAGCGTATTTCCCATAAGTGAGATAGTTTTGCTGTGGCCATGAATAAATCAAAAATGAAGTAATCTTTATAGGCAGTGCTAAAAAAAACCTGACTCGGGGGAAATCTGAACGTAAATAACACAGAAAAGTTTACAGAAAAAACACAACACAAACTCATTAAAAATACATTTATATTATGGGGGAAAAAAGAACTACATGAAAAAAAATCTGCCTAAGCTAAGCATTGCAGATCTGACATTCATTGTATTGATCAAAACCCTGTTTTGTCAGGGAAATGTTATATAATATAATTTTGACATAAATTCAGTAACCAAGAGGACAAAGAGAAATCTTTAAGGTCTAACATGCAGTTTTGAGGCTTTAATCAAGAAAAGAATGATGACCAACACTTTCTTGAGTGAGTAATGATTTGAAGTACATTTTTCCCTGTGGACCTATCAAGAGGTGCCTTGAAGGGAATCACTAGAGGAAGAAAAATGGTCAGCATTTTCTGAAAGCTCTCTTTTCAAGGAGCTACAAAAATGGCAAATCAAGACACCTCAGCCCAGTTTTTAAAATCTATCTGCTCATTCTGTACCTATAGATATCCTTATTTGTACATTTGTATAGAAGGAGACAAGTAGATTCTACTGCTACTCCTTTGCCTTAAATTAGCTTTCAATTAGCAATTATTTTATTTTACAAAAAAGCAGATAAAAATCATTTATCTTACTTGGAGATATGTAACAACACCATTGCTGTTAATTACATGCCAAGAAGGTCCGTATCTGTGATGGATCCCAAAAACAACTCCTCCAGGCTTCTGTGGTCACTCCACACATGCCACATTTCAAAGACTTTAGGTATTGTGTTTGTGCTCAGGAAACTTGATTGGACAGAGCCTTACATAACATGCCTTACATAACATTTCATTATTTGTAGCTCTCACACAAACTGTGGTCTTATTTCTTCTTTTAGTCAAAAATTGCAATAAACAGGATTAAGCATTTTGGAACAGAGTTCATCTGATGATGACTATCAATATCTTCCTTCATTAGCCAAAGTCATGCTATATATATATTTCTTTATGTGTACTCAGACAAGTTTTTTCAGGGTCAATAGTATACTCTTGCAGTTTGGACAATGGTGGAACCCCACTATCTGATGCTATATTATTTTTAAACTGCATCTGTAGAAATAAATAAATAAAAGGCACATAAATATAATGGCATGTGGAGCAAGACTGACAGTACTCTGTTATTAAGACAGCCTAACACTTCTCTTTAGAAGGACCTGTTTCTCATGGTTATAACTACCTTACATTCGTCAAAATCAATTTTTTTTTGTATTTATTATGGCTTGATTTCTTCTGCATGCAGATGTATTTTGTGGAGTAGCAGAATTCTTTGGGACTTGCTCAGGCATCTGACTCTACCAACCAATGACTGAATTCTGCATCACTTTTGTCTCCACACAATGGCTAAGCCCAGGAACACTTCTCTTACAATGGCTTCCCATTAGTCCTCTCCCCTGCCTTTACACAGGTACATGGTGCTCTCTGAATGAACTGCAATATTTCAAGCGTGCCTTGTCCATTCCTGTGCACTGAATAATGGAGGAATCATTAGGAGAAAAATATCATTGTTGTACAAGAATGAATAGAGAAAAGAAGGCAAAATTAATTGGCCAAGCAACCTTATTCAATATCCTAACTTCTGAGAGCTTGATGTGTCAATCTCAGCACAATTTTTGCAGACAATACATTCAACTTATTTTATATATGTCTAGTTCTGTTTCAATAGTGCCTGAAGCCACAAACTAAAGTGAGATGGAGGTCAATCAGATTTATATATTTCATCCTAATTATGTCACACTATTTTTCCAACAAAAGAGGATGAATGCTAGATGTGATTATGTTTTCATATTATATTTGTCTTGGTACCTCTGAAAGCAAAATAATATAAGTTGAGAAAGATTTTTACATTACTTGTGGCTGTGAAAAAGTTCAGTTCATTTGTGTTTGGTGTAATTATGAAATGATATAAAGTCATATTGCTGTAATAAGTGGTATTCTGGCATCAAACTTTTCAGTTATTACTCCATTTTTGCAGTAATAATGCTTGTAAGTGTGGTTTCTGATAGGCATATGTAAAGAAACTATAAAGGGTGTGGGAGAAAAATCAATGAAATAAATATTTACAGAGGATTAAGGTCTGTAAATTATGCATCTCCTAAAGAACATAACTTTCCTGTCAAGCATCCTATTGATTTTCTTAGGCTCTTTAACCCTTCTTCCTCTCTGGTGAAATTATTCTCATGAGAAATAGAATATTGCTAAGTTTCAGAGATAAGTGATCCCTCAGACTACAGCCTTCTTTGGCTCTCTATGGCTATCAAGGAGAACTTGGAAACATGCAAAAAAAAGTGGTACTGGCAATACATGTACTATTCTGAGTACTTCAAGAGTGTTCAGTCTTACTGATCCTCCTATCCAAGTAACAAACTTCTTGTAAAACCAATAGTCATAAGATACATGATACATGCTTTGGTGAAGGAGAGAAAGAAAGTTGTGAAAACCATTTACAGATAAAAAACCCTCCCAAAGAGTCTCACCATTATATCACAGAATAAATTGGAAATGGGAATACTTCTGGGGCACAAAGAGCTCTTATAATGTCCACTGTCCAAATTATTCCACTAGTTATAATAAAAAATGTAATATAATATAATATAATATAATATAATATAATATAATATTATATTATATTATATTATATTATATTATATTATATTATATTATATTATATTATATTATATTATAATATATCAGCTTCCAGGGGTTGTGTCCTCAAATCTGGCCAATAGCAGACAGTTACAGTTGATTAAGAATAGAGTGAGTGTGCATTGTTGTCATGGTTTAGGCCTGGCACAGACCCAGTGCGCCCATGAGAATACCCTCTCCCTGGTGTCTGCTGTGAGATGTGACCAGGAATAAGCAAAGCAGGCTCCTGCTTAGAAATAAAGAAAACTTTATTAACTAAACTACAAGAAAAGAAGAAAAAAAAAACCATAAGGGATAAAATGAAAACCTTACAAAAGCACTTTCCTCCTCCCCCCCCACCAAACTTCCCAATGCAATACATTCCCCCAAATCACCAACTCTCAGTTCAGCACCACCCTTTAGAATACTCAATCTTCAGTTCATGAAGAGGAGTCCTTCTTGCACCATAGGCTTTCCCTGGAAACACGGTGAAACCTCGTGTGCTTCCATGTCACTCAGCACCGCCTGGAAAGTCCTTTTGCCATCGTGACACCTTCCTCCCATGCCCAGTGCTCTCACCCCTGTGCATGGACCAGAGCTGCTTCTAGGGTTGTCTTTCAAGGATGCCTTGTCTCACTCCAAAAAGGCACAGTCTCTGCTTTGGGACATCTGTCCCCCCAAATTTTTGACCCCCTGGGGCCGAGGGTACCCACACTGAACCCTCCTGGTTCTGAGGCACTGCCTCCCCCTAAATGCAGTCTCTGTGTCACAGGAAAAAAAATGGTCTATGGCCACACAAGAAAAGTCCAGCCAGAAGGCCACTCCGTTATCTCTCCCCACTCAGCCAGTCTTCTCCACTTCCCTCGGACCTATCTCTTGTTATCTCATCTCTTATCTCTCTTCTTATTCAGCTCCAGGAGGATCAGCATTTTGCAAGGTCTCAATCATGCAAGAAAAGGGTTAAAAATTTCAGTCTCTGCCTGTCCCAGAGCTCCGGAACTCCCACGCTGCCACGCTGGCCTCTCACTCCCCCCCTTCTCCTCCTGGGCCGGCACAGCTATCGAATTCAGACGCCCGCTCTCTCTCTCTCTCTCTTCCCTGGGGAGGGCTGCCCAATGTCTCGGTGCTCCTCCACCCTTCCATCCTTGGGCTGGGCCTACCTCATGGCCGCGTGGCTTTTCCCCTCTCCCCGGCCAGCCAGCGGCTGGGACAGGGGGAGAGATCCAAAGCCTTTCCCGACTGAAGTCCAAAGAAACTCCCAGGCCCGCAGCTCTGGTTTTTAACCCCTGTTTTTCTCAGAGGCGGATCTAGTCCTCAGTGGTGGTACCAAATGCCAATCCTAAAATCTGAGCACCCATTGGCCTGATGGTAGTGACCACAGCATCCCAGAAATCCAATTTCCGGTCCGACCACCACAATTGTACTTTTAGAATTCCCCTCACCTGTCTGTGAACTTCTTCAACCAAATTTAATTTCCACATACTTTGTAACACTCAAAGGATTTCTCTTTCATGAGCTTGTGCAGTTTTTCCTAGCATCAACATGCATTTTATGAGTCATTATATCCCTGGCAAAGATTGATCAAAGGCTCTGGAAAAGAGAGCATGGAAAGGAAGATTAGTCATTGAGAAGTCTTTATCCATATAGAAAAATAGGAGCACTTGTAGTGTTTGCACAAAGAACCACCTCTTTCTAAATGTGTTAAACCTGGTTGACTAAGTTCATTGAATTGCCCCTTTTGTTAGAAGAAAGAATGAACAATCAATTTATACCTATAGTATTTTTGCTGGGGGCTTTTTGTCATTCATGAATTGTGCTTCTCTATCACGCCCTCTTCTTCAGCTACTTCTGTTCCCAGATGAGTCTTGGATAATTCCACTCTTCTTTATACATAAGTCATCCCATAGCTCTGAACATCCTCACTCAAAATCTTATACATTCTTCTACATCCAGGTAGATTCCACAAAACTGGCTACATAATGTAACCTGTCGTGGGAAATATATTTGAGCATGGTTACCCAAGTCTACCAAAGAAGCACATCCTGGTACCCTTCCAGTATGCTCTCTTTAGTCATGAAGGTAAAAATGTGTTAATATGATACAATTTTAGTACACTAGCAATAAATCAACCCTCAATGTATTCTAACATTGGATATAGCAACCCCAGAAAAATATTGTGACAAACTTTGGAGAAAGAGTTTTCTCTCCTCACTACGGTCTCCTTTCCCTTTGGAGTCTCAATGTTACCCTATAGCTGTGCTTCCTGAATGTCATGGTAGCCTCAAAAGCATTTGGAAAAGTCAGCTAAAACACTTGGAACAGAGCCTTGGACTGTATAAATCTGGGAGCTGGGTTTGCTCATTTTCAATTACTGTGAAATTTCCTTGTCTGACCTTGTATCAAAGAAGACATGTCTGGGTAAATTCACAGCCCATAAGTGAGAGATCTAAGCTCTTTACAGTCAATTGACACAGCTGCTTGTTTCCAAAGGGGCAGTCAAAGCATCTAGTCCAGAAGTGATTAAATCTACAAGGTCTGCACAACGCAGTTTTGCAAGGTGCCAAAACCCATGTATGGACAGTTTGTGCTTCCATTCATACCTTCTTTTCTGCCCGCAAGACTCCAGAAACAAATCAATAAATGCCTATGATCAGTGATATCTAAACATACCTTTGATATTTGTTTTAAGTTTGGCTTCCTTAACCAGTGTTTTGAGCTGCCAGGAAGCCAAACAGCCACAACAGCACAGTGCTGAGTCTGACCCAAAGCCCTGTTAAGAATTGCTATCATATTTACTACCATTTTGTAGCTTCCACTTCAGAAAAAGTTTGGTTTAAGACACAGTTGAGTGACACCTGCTTGCCAAAGGCAACATCAGCCATCCCTAAATTTCTTTCTCAATCTAATAACTCCAACAGGAAACTCACCCCAGACCAATTCGCCAGAAACTAGTCTATGTATCATTAGAGAAGCTGAGAGCTGATTTATATACTTTGTATACCAAAGTGAAGAAAAACTGGATAACAAGCCTAAGTATTTTGTGCAAATTCATATTTGGAGTTTAATTTCTTATTCTGTACTGAAACTAGAATTGTCACTCTTCTCATCTCCAGCTGCTATGCAGAATTCATGTTCTCTATCAGTATGAAGGTTGATATGAGCTGCTTTTTATTTCTTCTTGTAAAAGAAGAGATCTAACTTCATTGGTCACATGAAGATCCACAGGAAAGGCAGAAATCAGTTCTTTGAATTCAGATATATCTGTGAAATTATAAGCCCAGTAGGGGTGTAAACTGAACACCAACACTATTGCATAACCATGACTTCCCCATAGAATATAAACCACTCCTGGTCAAATTCAGAGTCACAGAATCATAGAATGACTGGGAAGGGACCTTAAAGATGATCAAGTTCCTACTCCACTCCCTTTCACTAGACCATTCCAGTCCCTAAGATGTTAGCACACCTTAAAGCATTAACTCCACACATGCTCAGGACCTCCAAAAAATGTCCTCTCTTTATCTGTAATGGGGCAGTGACATTTGTGTTTCCATTTCTGATAAGACGTTGGACTAGTCAATGTGTCATTCTCCAGGCGTGGATCCATAAAAAACATCTTTTTGTCTCTAACTAAAACAAACTGCAGCACATGGGGGAGGATGAAGTCCCCTCCTTTGTGAGAGCAGCCTGTCCCTATGTCAAGTTCACAGATATCCCATAGTCAATGAATCTGCATATGCCTACTATTTCCTTAGGCAATACATTACTGAAATTTAATGGAGCTGTGAACATGTACCAGAGAAACAATAAAATCTTCTTTCCAGTTATGCTCACAGCAAAAATGTGTTCCTATTCAGGTTCAGGAGCTAATTAATAGCAGAATATATTTAAGTACAGTAAGTTGCTGTACATGCTTTGGAATTCAATGAAACCTAATAAGCAAAATCAGACTCTTTATGTAAACTAATCACTTATGGTTAAGCTCACTTTGTAACACCTTCACTGCATTGTTCCACAGACAATAAATTGCTCCTTTTAGTGTAGGCAATATTTCTCAACTCTCACATTCCATAAATCTTATTTTCTTCTTATTCTGCCAGTTTTATTTTAAACAATTGTACTGAAGTGTGCACCACAATTCACATACCATGTATTACCTCCTGTCAACAGCTGTTTCCTACCTTCCAGTTCCAGTTTCATATTTATGTACCTTGTCAGCTGGGAAAACAAATACTTTGAAATCTCTTCCACACTAAGAGGAGAAGATTATATTGGATAACACTGTCAGCAGTATCTTGGGATTTTGACATGATTTTTATTGACCAACACCAGCACAGTTGTTAATGATTTTGATAACTAATATTAGAACATATTTCTGAGGTCTAAGGAAACATCTTTACACATTATTACACAATGTTTACTTTGAAGTACTGCAATTGCTGCTAAGGGCAGCCTGTTACATACTGAATTGTTTTTATTGGTTTATGATGGAATGTTCATGTTTCTTATTTACCTTTCCTTGTTGATTAAAATTCTGTATAGTTTGATATTGACCTGAACAACATCTAGAAAATTAATTAGACTTACAGAAAAGAACTTCCATTTAAGTACTTAGCAGGCTTTAGGCATCACTAGGGAAAAAAGTAAAAAACTCCACCTCATAGCTGTTGAGAATTATATTCCAAAAGGTTGCAATTCCCAGTGATATGCATGGAAAAATGACTAAGCCCTCAAAACTAGGGAAGAGCCATGCTTATAGTACAGTTATTGAAGAGAAGTCAAGAACTCACTTTTCCTGAACTAATGCTCCTCTAGTAATAAAAAATGCTCTCCTTAATGCAAGGAAGCAGTACCTTACTGGTTAATGCCTTAGGGAGGTTTCACTATTTGTGTGTGTGTTGTACATGTGCTATAAGGCATAAGCAAGATCATGAGGCAGAAAGGTAGATAGATTATTTTATTATGTCTTCTGAGTTTATAATCTCATCACAGAATGCAATCAGCTTGAACGTGTATTTTCCCAAAATAAACTCATGCTGACTTCTTCAAACCACCTTCTTGTCTTTAATATGTTTGGAACAAGTTATCAACTCATCCTGCTCTTGTTTTAATGGTGCATTTTTCTCACAGAGTCCCACTCTACAGAAAAATACCTGTGCCAGAATGAGTAGCTGTTTGCTAAAACCTGATCTAGATATATGGGAAGATCCAGCTTTTGTACAGCTTTTCATCATAGCACACTTTGATTTAGTTTGTGTTTTCTGGGGAGTTGGGGCTTGAGCAAGCCACAGAAAAGGAAAAGTATACAGATCTAATCAGACAAGTTAGCAGCAAACTGACACTCACATTTTCAGAGTCCATCTTTTGCCTTACTTGGTAGTTACTTTCTACTTTTTGCAGTTCCACCATCTAGTAGAAAAGGAGTTGAAACTATGACATTTAGTAACAAACAGTTCTATGGGGACCTACGAGTAAAATTCTCATCTTGTTAGCCAGCAAAGAATTTGCATGAAAAACATCTGGCCATCCTTTTTCTACCAAATTCTGTTTGACAGAAATCAGATGAAAATGATTGTGACTTCATTTGGATCTAAATGCGATCTGCTCTTCACAATTAGTCTTTAAATAATATGAATTCCTGATATAAGAAAGGTAGCTTGCATCTAACTGGGGATAAACTTTATGATCCCACATCTCCACTGAACTACAGAATGCTCTGTAGCTCACTATTTCTGTTACTTTTAAATATCATCTTGTGACTGATTTAGTAATCAATATATCTGTTAAATACTGCCAGATTTGTGAATTTAATAACCTGATAGGTCTTTAACACCTCTTTTGGACAAAGATTGAAAAACCGGTCCAAACAACTGCAGATTAGAGGCACCAGACATTGTATTGCTGTAGTTGAAATGGTGTTTCTTTGAAGTATGAATTCTTCTTCTTTTGACTGTATATCAAACACTAATTTATTGTTTACAAGTTTGCTATTAAAACTCTGTATTTTCAGTCATGAAAATAATGAGTGATAAAATACTGATGCTATTCTTCTGAAAGAACATTCATTAAAAATTTAACATGTGACATGACTGATGGAATTTCCTGCCCTTGCCAATCCTCCTATTGTTAAAGTCCAACAATAACCAAATTTCTGGCTGATATTATATGAATATTCAATGAAATTTTTCTTTCATTTATGTAAAAAAAAGGATAATCTCTATTTAAGTGTTTAAAGTGATGATGAATGGAAAACCTCTTGCGGTAACAACTTCCCATTATTGTTTCATTATTTTTTACTGTCTTTTTTTTTTTTTTTTTTTTTTTTTTTTTTGCCAGTGTGAATGTTTTCGCTCTACTTTCTGGTCATTGGAATTGAGAAGCTACTCAAGTTCTAAAATGCATCAATAGCAATAGAATCATAGAATACACAGAGCTGGACATGATCCAAGAGAATCACTGAGTCCAAACTATGGCTCTACCCAGATCTAGGAGTTAAACTGTTTATCTAAGAGCATTATCCAAATGTTTCTGGAACACTGACAGGCCTGGTGCCATGACCAGTTCCTTGAGAAACTTCTTACAGTGCTTGACTGTCCTGTCAGCGAAGAACTTTGTCCAAGTATCCAATATGAAAACTCCTGATGCAGCTTGATACCATTTCCATGTGCCCTATCAGTGTTCACCAGAGAGAGATCAGCACCTTCCTCTCTATTCACTCTCAAGAGAAAGCTGTAGAAAGCAATAAGCTCAGGTTATCATCAACTGGTTTTGATGACAGAAATAATGTAATTCTGGCATATCGCAGTCATATCACTAGGAAAAAATAGTGAGCCTTGGAGAGCTTTTCTTATGACCTCCCTTTACCAAGATTACCATTTCAGCATAATTGTTCTAGTAATTTTTTGCAAGTGGTTCTTTATATGACTTAAAGTTTCAACAACTTTTATACTTTGTATAAAATTTCTTAAAAACAGTTGCAGTAGAGCTATATTCATTGAAAGCAGTTTACAATTAATTTATTAGAAAAGGATAAAATTAATAAGTTTTTTAATAATTCCAGATTAATCTTATCCATAATTTTGCCAGGCACCAGTAGCCCTTACAGAGTGCTTAGCACTCTTTGTTGCTCTACTCTTGAATTCTTTTTTTTCTGATACTCTTTTATCATCAAAATTGGATATCACCTTCCAGTATAAGTCTCATAAGTGTTTTTATTTCATCTGTGTGGCAAGGTTTTGGTAGTGGGGAAGGCTGCAGGAGTGGCACATGAGGAGATCAGGGACTGCCCCTCTCTTGGATTGAACCTGTTTGGGCTGGCTCCAAAATGGACCAACTTCTGGCCAAAAAAAGCAAGACCTATCAGTCAAGCTGGTTCTTCCTCTGTTGTAATGTTTTGAAGAAAGGGTGAGAAATGCTGTGCAGCATCTGAGGGAGATATGGACTGAAAAAAAACTGAGAGAAGAGCCCTGTGGATAGAAGTCAGTGGAGAAGGAAGTTCTCCAGGCACCACAGAGATTTCCCTGTAGAGAAAACCACGGGAAGCAAGTTTGCTCCCCTGCAGCCCATGAAGGAACAGGCAGGAGCAGATATCCACACTACAGCACACAGGGGACCCCATGCCAACAAAGGTGACATGCCCTGAAGTGAAGCTGCAGACTGTGGAGAGCCCATATTAGGGGAGGCTTCTAGGCACATCTGTGGGCCCATGGAAAGAAGCCTTCAGTAGAGCAGCAGTCAGATTTTAGTCATAAAATTGCTTCGGAGAACAATGAAAATGTGAATTTCAACTGATATTTGGAGGGACCAAGTACATGGAATTTTCTGTAATTTTTTTTCTGTATTTTTATTTCATTTGTATTTTTATTTCTCTATTTTTATTTCCTTCATTACACTGACTACAGGTGAGAAAAGTCTAGATCGACTTCCGGTACTGTCTCTTGTCAGGTATTTATATACACCGATTAGATCTCCCCTGAACCTTCCCCATACTAAATAATGCCAACTCACTCAGATTCCTTTTGTGTGGCAGATGTTCCAGTCCCCAAACTATTTTATAGACAACAGCTTCTGGCTCAGTGCTGAAGCAGACACGAGCCTATGAGCAGCTACATCTCTGGTCCAACCAGAGCTGTTGGTTCTTTTTCAGACCTACCTCTGTGCTGTTTCTCTTACCAGCAACTCTGAAATCAGTGCTGAGTACACGAGGAGATGTTTGGCTGGCTGTAGAGGTGCTTTTCTAGCTGCACTGGATAGGTGGCTGTACACAAGTTGAGTGGGTGCTCCAGCGGGAGGCACAGAACCCTGGACAGGGTCATGGAGGGGATCATGGTGACAGGCAGGATCCATGAAGCAGGGCTGGAAGCAGGGGCCTCAGGCAGGAATGCAGGGCCAAAACAGACAGGAACACAGGAAGCAGGACAGGCAATGGAGTAGAGCAGGACACAGTCTACACACGAGGCTCGGAGGTCAGCTGGTGTCTGCCAAGTGCCCAGCCAGAGGAGGGTGATACGTGAGGGTGAGCATGGGCCAGCGAGGGCAGAAGAGTCAAAAAGCAGGCTGGAGCCAGGGCAAAAAGGACAAAACCAGGCTAGAGCCAGGGCAAGAAGCAAAAGGAAAACAGACAAGATCCCAGAGCTCGTGACACAGTCACTTTTATACCCCCTGGCTCTTTCCTTGGTCCGCCAGCTGACAGGAGACCATTGGCCTAGTCCAGTGCTCCACTGCAGTCCATTGGAGGAGCCCTTTTGTCAAGTGGAGAATCTCTCTGGAAGGTACAGTGGCGGTCTCCTGCTGACTGCCTGTCCCATGTGAGACATGAAATGGTTGCCAGGCAAAGTGACTCCCAAAACAGGGCCCTATCCTGGCTTCTCCCAGTTGCCTTGGGCAGATGGCACACGTGTAGCCCCTCCCCCACATCCCTCTGATAAACAGAATAACAGATAACAGTGTTGAGACAGGAATCAAAATTAAATTGGTTCCTCACAGCAACATTTAAAACCCAGTTTAGGGAGCCTCTGAACTTCAAACACAAGGCGCGCAAGTCCACACCAAGTGCTCAAGAAATGCCAATGTCTTTGGGAACTCACCTGGAGACTCTTTTCCCATCATATGAGTTTCAATAATTAAATTCTCAAAGCTTTCTGAAAAAGAGTTTCTTTGAAAGAGTCTCAAATTTTATATCACAATCTGTCTTTCCACCCAAAGGTCCTCAAAAAAAAAAAAAAAGCCAGCCAAAATTATTAGCTGCTTTTAAAAATCTGACCGTCATTTCATCCCCTAGGTTCTTAGCTATGCTGACAAACTCAGGAAAGCCTTCAAAACCCCACTCATGAAAACAAAATAATTAAATTTATTGTTAATTGAATTCTTCCTTCGCAGAGAGCCATCAGAGTCTAATATCCCACATACATCTTACTTTGGCTTCATGCTGCCATTCTGTACAAGATAAATTTCACCCATCAATGAAATTTTATCAATGACTCTTATTCTTAATAATCACATCAGGGCTTTTCAAAATTAAACATATGAGCCAAAAAATAAGAACATGGATGCCAGCCTGCTTGTAATACTGAGCATCATAGAACATTTTGCTGTCTTACTGGAAGACTCAGAGGATCTTGGTCATTAAAAGACAATAATGGAAGGGTCTCCCAAAGAGCATATTTTGATACTCAAATTATTGTAAAACTAGTAAAAGACTATTAAATTCAGCTAAGAGGGCCATAATCCAGGAATTCTCTTCCTAAATAGCCAACCTTGAGCATTCCATCAAATCAAATACTTTAGAATGTTTTATCCCTCCCTGTAGATACACTAATACTATAAACATTGGCATTACTAAAAGAAAAATGAAAAACAGAGATCCACATAAGCATAAAACATCTTTAGTAGATCTAGCAGCCGTGCATACTTACATCCTCTTCCTAGGGGACTGTTTCACAGATTATTCCTCAAGTATGCCCTTATCACACACATCTCTCTTTCACTCACATGTTCAGCCAGTGAGCTTCATTCTCTCATTTTCATTTTACAGCCCTGCTCTCATTCACAAAGGAGCTATTTGCTTATTTTCCTGGAAGTTATTACTACCCAGTCCAGTAAGATCTGCTACACTGAAAATTACTTCTACTGGCTTCTAATAGTAAGGAGAAAAAAGCTGAGATTTCATCACAGTGTAACCCAGGTGTCCCATCCCACTGTAAAAGGGGAGTTGGGGAGGATTCTTTTTGACAGATTTCTCAGATGAAAATAAAGTGTGAGCATGGCAATATTATATTGGAGAACTGTTTATTGATAAAGAAAGATAAGTGTTCCTACTGAAGGGTGGTAGAAAAGGGAGCAGAGAAGGAAGAAGAGAGCTTTCTCTCCCCTGATCGGCTGCCAGATGAAGCCTCCCCAAGGACAGGGCTCCCAGCACCTGTAGAGCCTCTAGAGTAGTTTTTCACTTCATGTATTACATAGGTTGAGGCATAAATAAAAATCAGATTGGTCCCTCTCACCAGGCAAGATGGGGTTTCTCTAGCATTTTCACAGCTTACAAATAAATGACATTTTAAAAATTACTTTTGGGTTCAGAGTCTTTTTAGAAAATCCTTTTTCATTCCATTGTCTTCAAAAATGCTCATATGGAAGTAGGAATTTTGCTTGTACCTTTTCTAATCAAATAATGTGAACACTTCCTGACCCCTTCAGGTCACGGTTAATTTGTTATCACTGTGAATGCAGACAGTGTTGCCTTTCTTCTGCACACTCCTGAGATTTACCACATGAGGTATTTTTAAGTATAAATCCCTTAACATCTGCCTTAATTTAGTAGATAAGATCATTAACAGCCATTATATCTAATCAACATCTAATCCTCGTAGAAGGGATTCATTAGCAGGATGAAATGGGAGCAGAAGCCCACTAATGATAAATGTTTATTTTCTCTGAATAAATTTCCACTAGGGAAGAGCTAGCAACACTTTAACAACCTCTTCCAGAACAGTGCTGCACTGCATATTGAAAAATCACCCTCAAGCAGTAGGTCATTAAGAATGTGCTGCTTGTTTTACATCTATAAACAAAAAACAGACTCCTTTCAAAAAGAAAAGGGATTTTCAGACAACTTAGATGCAGGTATAACAACTTCTCTTGAGTCCTGTGTGCCTTCTTGGGCATCACAATATAAGAAGGACATAAAGTGATAAGAGAATGTCCGAAGGAGGGCTACTAAGATGTGGTGGGTCTAGAGTGGAAACCACATGAGGAGTAGCTGAGGTCCCTCGTCTTGTTCAGCCTCAAAAGAGGGGAGGTTTAAGACAGATATTACAAAAAGGTTCTTCACCCAGAGGGCGATTGGGCACTGGAACAGGTTCCCCAGAGAAGTGGTCACAGCACCAAGCCTGACAGATTTCAGGGGGCATTTGGACAATGTTCTGTGGCACTGGTGTGACTCTTAGGGTGTCCTGTGCAGGGCCAGGAGCTGGACTTCAATAACCTTTGTGGGTCCCCTCCAACTCAGCATATTCTGAGATTCTCTGAAAGGTTTAAAATAGTCAGGACAACCTTTTGTTTGCTGTGTCATCTGTAATACAATATTCCTCTCTGAATGAAGATTATGTTATTGTGTTTTCAGGAGCTTTTTGTTGTATTTTGACATACAGGACTACACACCATAGCACAATGTTCCTGAGTTTTGTATTAAAATAAAGAAGAGAGCATGACTATACAGCTATGAGCTGAGTCCTCTAAAGTCACCAGGTAGACTTTTTGAAATTCCTGTCCTTGAGCTTCTACTTTTTCAAATTAAATTGTAGATGCCTTGTCAGCTCTATTAGAATGTAAATCACAGTAGCTATATATTAAAGGTTTATATGTTAGAATGGAGCGATGTGGGGTCACTCAATGAACACTTGTCAAGTAGTAGTATAATAATAAGGCACATTTCTCCTGCCAAGCTCCCCATATCTTTTTTGTTGCTGTTGTTTTTTGCTATTATTTTAAATTAGCTGAAGAAGTTAAAATTAGTTGTACTAATAAAGTCATTAAATAATCCAATGCTTGCTGAGGACTGATTTTATTTTAAGCTATTCTTCTCATGACAATGTTTTTGTCAAGAAAATAGTTGCAACAGTCATAAATTGAAAAGTAGCTCCAAATTATTTAAAAGGTTTTCACTGTAGAAAAATAATTTGCTTACTCCTCAGATTGTAATCTATAGATGTTTAAGCATTTATTTCTCTTACATTGTAATTTTGTATGCTTCTGGAAACAAGTGTGGAAACTACTCCTGCACTTTAGCCATTTGTATAAGCACCCTTCTGCAAAGCCTGAATCCCTAATTTGGCTGAACAGAGAGAATCTGAATGTTAAATACATCTTGATTATGTAAGAGAATCTATATAATTATTACCTTAGCATTTCTAACCTCAAAGATACACTTAGACACTACTGCCTTTCTGTTTCTGGGGTTTGGTTAATGTTTGTATTCAAGTTACATTGAATAAAACTTCATCATCACTGAAGAGAGGATCTGGAATCCAAATCTAGTACTGACCAATTCTCCAAAAGAGTCTGTGTCTCAGGGCTACATAACAAAGCTCTGGGTCCTTCTTTCTAACCCCATCAATGCACAATTTCTGTGCTATTCTACCAGTATCAAATCCATATCTCCTTAGCTTAGAGAGGTGGATGTTTTGGAGCATTATATCAAAGTCCTTACAGAAGTCCTGTTGGCTATGTTTTGAAACCAAGGGCAGTCCTAGCATGTCTGATCTATATTTTGTCATGAATGCAGCCTGTCCAAGATTATCTCAAGATTCCTGATCACCTTCCTGCCAGACCCTGTCAATGCAAGGCCTTACAGAGTTACTGGGGCTCACAAAAAGTTGAGGCATTCTGTACTGAGCATGATCCAGTGATCTTCCAAAGAGCAACAAAGGCTCCTTTATAAGCAGACAAAGAGGGTAAGTAGGTCCGTTGGCCTAAAAATTGCCTTGACACTCTGGAGAATGCTACCTTTAGCTCAAACCTGGTCAAATTAGCCCCTTGCAGGAAAGTGATTGTCTGAATTTTGACTTATTTTGTTTTACCTCAGAGATTTTCAGAGTTCATAACGGTAAATTAATCTGGAAATTTTGAAAACATTTAAAAACATCTCATTCTGTCATAAGATATAAAATTGAGATGTGTATTTAACATATACCCTTCATATTTGTCTTTGACATTATTTTAATCTTCCAACACACTTCATTTTCTTTGCTTATCTCTGTCCTGCTATAGTTGTTGAAATCTAAAATCCATACAAAAGTTTCAGTAATGTGAAATTTGACACACTCTAGAAGTCCCATTAGTATGAGGGTATATTTTATTATCTCCTTTTTGCAGATCTGATAATACTCAGCAAACAAGATGAGCAGAACCAGAGATAATTGTGGCAGTGATATATACAGTTAGCATAGGACATAACACCGAGGTGGGGAAATTTCATACCATCAGTTTGGGAACATGGCGTTGTTTGGTCCTTTCCACTGCGCCTCATTTCATCTCAATCCATGTCATCCTATTCACTGCATTTCCAAATTTGCATTTTGTTTTTAACACACATTTGATTGCATCATATGTTTGTTTCAGTGTGTTTGTTTCCCTTTCACTTCCTTTCATGAAAGTAAAGTCTTAATTTCATGAAAGGAAATGAAATCTTGCAAATTCAGTGAGGATCAAATGGGCAAGGTTTAGTCCATTTCCCTGCACTTTAGGTGATCTCATTGCCTTTTAAAGGTTTTCACTTCAGTGTAGATTTTTTTCCTTTTTTTTAAGCTTTTGATTTCATTAAATATTTCTCCTGTCTTTTCTTTTGACTCTTCCCTGATTTCAAGATTTCAATGAATATCATTTTGTGAAGTTTTGGTCCTTTTCACTGCAACTCATTTCATCCCTATACTTTTGCTTGTAGTCACTTCATTTGCAAATTTTCTTTTTTTTTTAAGTGCTTTTCATTTTGTCAGATCTCCTTTCCAGAGTGGTTATTACACTTTCTTTTCTGGTTTCAAGATTTCATTTCCTTTCATAAAATTAAGACTTTCCTTTCATGAAAGGAAATGAAATCTTGTGAATTCAATAAGGATCAATTCGCCAAGGTTTGGTCTTTTTTTCTTTACTTTGTGGCATACATCATATAGTTTTCTCTTCATTTTGTAGTCTTTTTTTTTTAAGCATCTCATTTTCTTCATTTTTATTCTGTCTCTTCTTTTCCCTTATTTCAATGAATATTGTTTTTGCAGGTTTGGTCTTTTCATTCCACCTCATTTTTTCTCAGTGCATTTCATTTTATTCACATCATTTCTAAATTTTCCTTTTTTTTCTCTTTCATTTGATTTAATAATATTTTCTTTCCACTGTTTTTTCCTTTTGTTCTCTGATTTTTAATTATTTCTTTTCATGATATCTATTTTTTTTTTCATGGAATAGACTAAAATTCTGCTTCTTTTCAGTTTTAGGAGGGAGGAAGAAGGAGATTAAATTTAAGTAAATCTTTTCTCTGCAGAGAAATCCTACATGACCAAGTTTTTCTGGAGTAATTATTGTCTGTGAAACAGAGTTTTCCAAAGGAGAGCTACAGAGGAGTCAGAGGGAGACTCTTTGTCTGAATCCATAGTGATAAAGCAAGGAGTGAAGTGTTGTTCAAACTGAAAGGGGAGAGAGCTGTGAGGTCTGCTCTGTGTCTCCTCTTCCCCAGACTGAACAGAAAAATTAACCTCAGCCACTCTTCCTGTGGCTTCCCCTCAAGGCCCTTCACCATCTTTCTGAACCTCCTTTCAATGCTCTCTAATATTTTAATATATTTCTTATATGTTTAATAGTACAAATAAACCACACCAGTTTGTCAGTTGGGCTCAGTTTCAGAGACAAGTCCTGGGTCAATATAATTTATCCATATAAAACATAGCTACTAAGAATGCATGAAAGAGGATGGTGAATGAATTGAGATGCATTTCTTCAACTAAAATGACATGGTTCATCCACCATGGTTTTCTCCTTCTACAAAGAGCAAGAAACATGGAAACCTGTGCTTCCTACATTAAGAACTGAGAGGGGACACCTGTGTCTAGGCTATCACATCTAGCACTACGAGCATCAGTGTTACTAGAAGGCTCAGCTGAGACCATTGTACAATTCAGGATTTGGGAGCCATCTTCCCACACATCTGGAGGGAAATGACACACTTGGGACTTTCAAGAAGCTGCAGGCCTGCCTAAGAAGCACCTCTGAGGCTGAACAGCTGCAAGTTGGCTGCCTGGCACTAAAATAATCAGCATATTTTTCTACAGGGCCTGGTGTGCTTAGCATATTTGAAATGTGCACATCAGCTCAGTCTATGAAACTGTCATTCACAGCCCTGATGCTACAATATTTAACACTTTTTGGACAGGAGTAAACTACGTTCTGCAGTACAGTTTGCACTCATCAGGATTTATGGTATGTGATGATTAATTACTGCAAAACTGGCAGTCCTCCAGTTCACATCCCGCAGTCCTGCTTCCCACCTGAACAGATCCATGGTTCTATTGCTGGCTGTGTATGCTCAAATTATCAGATTCTGTGCTCTGATGCATAGGCCAGCTGTTTAAGGACACCTGGCACAAAAAAAACACCAACCAAACAAATAAAACTCCTTACATTTCCAGCACAGAAATCCAAATCCAGACTGATTGTGTAAAGAGACCACAGCCTGTTCTGACCCCCAAACTGTGCCTGAGAGCTGCTTGAGACAGATGACAGCAAAGCCATGCCAGAAAAACAGGACATGTGGATGTCATGCAAGCCTTGTGCACTCTCAATGCTGCTGCATTAATATAGGTGCAACCTTTTAATTCTTCAGTAGACATTTGGTGAACTCTATTCACAGGCTATCCATCCCTTCAGATGAAAAACATACACACACATACATACATATGCACTCACACACTTTAATGTGTACAGTTTAACCTTCCCCCCTTCAGGCAATTGAATATTTAAAAAGAGTCAGAACATGTTTACCTTGTTACAAGGTTCCTATAATGATAACTATACCTGGCAGAAGGGCACACCACTTCTCAATGACATCACTTTCTTCATGCCAGGGGCTGATTCCCACTGAATTTACACTGCATACCAGCAGCTAATTGCCAAAGCCATTTTCAAGTTCCACAAATAATCAAGGCAGAATTTTCAGAATTTATATATTTCATCTTGTATTACCTCTAGATTTTGGAAATATCTTAAATACACTGCTTAATGAAGATTGGGATATCCAGGGCTTTCTGTAAGCACTGCAAACAAGTAAACATGGAGATATTGATAATGGTGTGGTTTGAAAGCAAGCCAGTACACCACCCATTTATAATGTGGGCAAGATAGAGTTTATTCAGACATAACTTACACCAGGCCAGAAATAAATCATACTCCAAAATCTTTATCTACATTTTATTAAAATTAATAACTGTACAGTGATTATCAAAGCAAACACCAAGTTTTATAATGAAGTAGGTGGACAATTTTTGCTTCCTGCAATAATATCAGGGCCAAAATCATGCAGAGGATTTGCATCACATCTGTTTCAGATCATGACACAGCTTGTGCAAGACTACTCCCTTTCCCAAAGGGTGCACTGGCCTCCCTCTGTATGGGCATTGGCACATTGGCATTGGCACCCCTCCATATACATGGCCCTGCTAAGTAAGAGACCTCAGCCACAGCATGGCTGAGTAGTTCCTCTTCCATCTCCAGACCCCACATGTCAGAAGCAAAGGAACAGCCGACTGCAGTTCTGGGTAACCTGTAAGCCACTGAGATACACCTTGATCTCTGAATCCCAGCTGTGAAGAAAGGATGCAGTGAGTATCAATAGTACAAAAACCAGGAGCTGATCAGCTGGGAGTAGAGAAAGGGTAATCTGGTAAAGAATGCAGGAGAGTCAGAAGAACTGCATATATACCCCAAAACTACGCTTGTACAGGCTGTGCTCATAATGTATATAGAACCATCATCAATTCCCTGTAAGTAAAAAAAGAGTGTTAGTATCACACTAGTAAGAAACTACCTACTTATAACCATGATTTCTAAGGAAGTCTTTCTGAGGTACAGCCCTTGTGTAGTTAATATAAACCCATAATGTTCCCTTCTGGTTTAAATGTTATGCTTAGTTTTAATTTAAACTTAATTTTAACCATAATCTAAACTAGTTTTTAATTTTTTTTTTTTGTTTGAAGTTTTATTTTTTCTATCATCTTGCTTCTCGAGAGACATTGGCCCCTTAAATGTCTCATCTAGTGATACATCTGAGGATCTCCTAAATAAATCATTTTCTCAGTATATTTAAAATGCTAAATGTTAATCAGATCATCAGTCTCAAGAAATGCACTTGAGTATTTTAGTCCTGGAAGAATCTCCTAATTCTTACTGAGACAGTAAATTTTACTTCCAAATATATATAAGTAACACATTGTTGTCCTGTGTTCTGTTCTTCTGCCTTTGTTTTAAATCTTCAGTGGAAAGAATATAAAAGTTACAGAACACTAATTATAGACATTTATCTCTTAACATGATCATTTGCTATTCTAATTAAAAAGAAAAGAATTATTAGGTAAGGGCAAGTGATTTAAGGCATCAGCCCCTTTTTATCACAGTACAAACCTGCAATTGCTGACATAACTCTTGACCACTCTACAAAATTGTACATCTAGTAAAGGTGCAAGAATTGAAGGCTGACATTTTTAAACTTAAATCGTTAGATGCTTTCTTTACTAGCATTTTACTGGACTGCCTTTAATTCCAAAAAGTTGATATATGATAGCAAAGTCTCAATAAATTTCACCCTGAATGGTCAGAGGCACTGTCAAGACTAATCATCTTTAGAATGAAGGCAGAAGATCCTGGCACAATTCACTCCTAATTAAATTTTACTCTCCATTGAACATTCTGCTGAAGTTCATAGCTGCTGGCCCCAGAGCAGAGCCTAAGGCTGTGGTGCTACCCCTGATGTGTCTAGTGGCACTTCCACATCTCTGTAACTATCCTTGTATCTTATCACCTCATCAAAGCACGAGACTGCTTTCTGAGCACCCTGAGGAAAAAACAGGCAGGCATGCTGTGTGTTACTCCTGGATCTAGCTAAATGGTGAACCTTTCTAAATCCAGGATTTAGTTGCTTTAAATTATGGATGATGACAGAAACCAAGAGAACAAGCATAGAGTATTAAAGATTTACACAGCTTCCCCAACTTCTATAAACAGATGTTCAGATACCATATTTTGTTATATTTTCTAAAACTAAAGAAACATACATCCTGTTTAAAGAGGGCAACTGTAAGCATACTTCTTTTTAGATAGAACCTTTGTTATAAAACAAATAGCAATTTATGCAGCTTATGACAGTATCACTTTTTCATACAGGAAGGAGGGGGCAATTAAACATTTGCAAAGCCTTCTTAATCAATAACCCCTAACCTTTTCTGCTCTGATACCTGTGGTACTAAATTAGGTGTTTGTGACTCTTACATTGTAATTAATGTTCTTACCATTACAATGTCTTGCCCACACCTGTTTTAACGCCATATTTGGGCTGCACTTTCTTCATGGCAGAAAAAGTTGAAGGTACAAATTTTGTGCAGAACCTTTCACAAAGTGACACCAGATTCTGAGGGTAATTACAGGTGACAAGTCACCATGAGGAGCTGTTCCCCATGAGAAGTAAGCCGATGTGATCCTTACCCACCAACATAGAGGAGCGTACGTAGCAGTAAGGCACAGCCTGTAGGTCACAATTGAGATTGAAAGAACCTCTGGAGCTCCTCAGGATCAGCTAGAGCAGGTTGATGAGGACTATGCCCAGTCAATTTTTGAATACTTCCACTGACTGAGACTCCATAACTTTCCTGTCTGACCATATGCACTCTAAAATCTTTTCCCCTAAGCTTAAATTATATTTGCTGTATTTCAGTTTGTGTGCATCATCTCTTGTCCTGTCACTGGACAGATTCCTGACTATTCTGTGCTTGCATCAGAGGAATGGGAAATCAAATCCAATGTAATTGCTTACCAGCTGCTGACTGAGGCCAGGCACAGATCCCCCAGATCTGGGTTTGTGAAAGTAAATCACACTAGCAAAGACCAAGGAAAATAAGATATGTCATGCTCATTGTCACAAGGTCCGCTGACCAATTCAGCAGGTGTGCCACATTTTCTGGGGTTTCCATGTGCAGCTGCTATGCCTGCAGAAATCCTTTTTGTTGCCAATCATGTGCCTTGTGAGATAAAACTCTAAATTGACTTTCCTAAGTCCAGCCCTGCACACTTAGATAAATTCTCTCTGTTTATCCTGGGGCACTTGTCCCTGCCTGCAGTTCTTGTACACCTTCTTTTTATACTCCAGTTTTGCCAGGAGTTCCTTGTTCATCAGAGGAAATCCAGCCACCTTTGCATGGCCTCCTACTAAAACAGATCAGCAGCTCTTGAACTTGGAGTAAGGTGATCACTGAAAATTAACTGACTCTCTGATCTTCCTCTTCTCTCCTCTCCTCTCCTCTCCTCACTTGGGCAGTAACCCAACGACAGTCTTCCAAGCAACTCTCAGAACAGTCCAAAATCTGTTCTTCTGAAGTCTAAGGTTGTGATCCTGTCATTTCCCTGGCTCTCTCAGGATCCCAAGCTTCACCACTCCAGGGTCACAGCAGTCAAATCTGCCCCCAGCCTTCACATCCCAACCAGCTCTTCTTGTCTATAAACACAGAAATCTTTTGAGATAAAAGCACAGCAAATAAGCAAACTAACCTCCTCCAGAGGGAGACAATAGCTCCAAGCTGAGTCTGAAGTCATACTCTGTGAATCTAATACAGAGAATCTACAATGTAATATACATGTAGATATAATCCTGGCTTGGATTCTAGTATAAGGATAAATTGCTATTTCCAACAAATAATTATTACAGGATAGAGTTTACTGAAATATGAACCATAGTGCTTCTGGCATGCCTTCTGGACTTGATAACACTGTAACACTGGTAAGTAACTAGGAAATTGCTAAGAAATCATCTAGGAGAAAAGTACTCTTCCAA
The DNA here is from genome assembly GCF_027887145.1 of Ammospiza caudacuta. NCBI lineage: Eukaryota > Metazoa > Chordata > Aves > Passeriformes > Passerellidae > Ammospiza > Ammospiza caudacuta. The sequence goes on from NC_080594.1 coordinate 37,281,834, forward strand.
TTTCTTTTTCTCCTTATTCCAATTTGAGTAGTTTGTCCAAGATTTTAGTCAAGGAGATAGGAAAAACCTCAAAATCTAATTTCAGTGTCTATTTCCATGTCCAGTCAATGGAATAATCAATAATGCATAAGCAGATTTTATACCAAAGTTCAGTGTTTTGAGAAACATCTTCTACAATCTGAACTTGACATAACATTTTTGTTCACAGAAAACTGTTTCACTATAGTATCACTTCCAAACAACTGAAGTAAATTTTCCCTTTTTCTTAGCAAAAATTTTAAAGTAATTGGTCTTCAAAACCTAACTAGTTCTGACATTGTAAAAGATTATTCATTGTAAGCAAAAGAAAACATTTCCCACAGATAAAACTAAAAACACCTTTAAGAGAGAGATTTTATCAGCCGGTGTGAAAACTCTTGGCATAAGAGCAAAGAAACATATATGGATTAGTTATATGTTCCAAGATCACCGTGACCAGCTGGTTCAACAGAAGTAAATACTGGTCTCACTTGACAGCTTCTTCCCTCTTGATGGTGACTCTATTTATTGTCACAAATGAAGATTCTCAGCAGAGTAGCACACATGGTAACAGGCTTGCATATTTTCCTTTGAGAAAGGTAAAAGTGCAGACTGGCAAAGTTTTAACAAAGATAGGTTATGACTGGTTGGTCTTTTTATCTATTAAAATATAAAGAGTATATTGGCAAAAACAAACACTAGAAAGGTTGCAAGTCTGTAAATCTTATCTACTACTTTGTTCTTATTGTTCTCATGCCTATTGTGTGCCTTTCTTCACATGCTTTATAACAAGAAAGTAGACATGGACCTCTTCTTAAGGCTCTGAAAAGTTGAGTTGGATCCTGAGTCTGGGAACGTGAGAGAAAATAATGCAGCATTTACCCATTTTGGTTGCAAGTAGGGAAAGAACAAAACCCCAGCTCAGCTGCTCTTTGGTACTTTCTTTCAAAGAAATTTATGGAAAGGAAACCCTTATGCAAGAAGACAAATACCTTCAGAGACTATAAAGCCCTAGACAACTTTGATGTTTGAGAAATAAAAAGTGAAATAAAATTCTCTTCTAGGTTCTAAACTTGTCTGAACAAAATCTTTGAATCACCCGTTCATAGTGATGTAGAACATGAACGGACATAATATTATTATAAGGCTTGAGAAGCTTATATCTTAAAGTAATTCCAGGTGCTTAGATAAGAGAAACTGTCTAGAAATTTCTGCTCTTATTGTTATTGTTGTTATTACTATAAATATTTTGATGATTATCCAAATAAGTTAGTTTGTAAAATAACAATTAACCTTGTTTTTTTAAATCATAACAGAAGGATAACAAAGAAGGCCATGGCAGAAAATAAAAGTCAGATGACCAGAATGTTGGTATATTCACATGCTTTAGTCAGTTAAAACCTCTGATCACAATCATTCACCTGTTTTCCCTGTTCTTAGTTTCCCCTGTACTTCCCGTTAAGTATGAGAAGATGTGAGTACTGAGGAAAGATCTTCTGGATAAAATGGCTTTGCTACACAAGTCAAATCTAAGAATACTCTAAGATGTTTAGCACTAGGTGCCTTTATATCTCACCTCTGGTACAGCCACATTTTCCTTTGTCAGTCCTTTGATTTTTGCCATCAGAGCACATCATTAATCATTGTTAAAAGTCTGCAACTTACCTAATGCAGTACAGCTGAGGCCTTGGGGCATGACATAAATATCTATCAACAAGATGCCTTTGCATCATAAGATTGACCTTGTACAGTGTTCAAGTCTTATGAAGAAGCCTTTGATTTTGGAATTAGAAGACTTTGTCCATCTCATTAAATGCGCAAGATCAAGGGAATAGAGTTTCCATTTGCAAGTAAGCAGGTATCTGCAGCACAAAACATCTAGTATTGGTCACAGGAAAAAATGAACTAACATACAACAGACAAAAGCTTTTTTGGTGGAGAATATATTCTCATTTGCTTTTCACACTGGTGATATATCACTATAGGCCCATAAAAATATAAACTTTTGTGCCATAGCTTCCTACTTCCTGGTTCCAAATGCTTGAAATGAAAGCACTGTATTCTCCATGTATATGTAACTAATTCAAACAAACAAACAAACAAAACCAGGGGAGGAAAAAGAAAACAGAAGAAACACTGTGCAACCAGCTTCATTCTGCTTTAAATCCTCCCACAGGTTGAGTATTCCTAATTTCTATTGATGTCAATGGTACTCAAAGGGAACTAAATTTTTGCAACCAAGGAGTCCATGATAAACTATCAACAGCACCTCTGACACTACATATTCAAAGGCACTGCCTCCAGAGAGACCATTAATGCTGACACACAGAGCCAGCAATTGGCCTGTGCACCTCCAAATGTTTGTTTGGCTGTATCAATCACCATCTTGCCACGTGATTAAGTCCTTTTCCAGGACGTGGTTCTGGAAGTCAGACTGCCCAACTAATTATTCAAGGGACATCAGACAAAAAATTGGCCAGGTTTAGAATTAAGCCACAGAACTGATGTTCCTTTCTCAAAGTGGTCAGAAATGTATATTCATCACACACCGTCTACAGTTCAAAATATGTGTCATAAGCAAGGCTCTTCCCAGGGAAAATGGCATTAGTGAAAAAATCTCTCACTAAGCAGACACCAAGGGAGAATGCACAAACAAAAATTATATGATGACTGTTTAATATCAATAATGAAGATTTTCTCTCATCTGAAAAATATTTGTATGATTAGAAGTATCCATCTTCATTCTCCAAATACAGTCTTTTTAAAATGTCATTAAAACACTGAGATGGGTTCTTCAATCCCAAAATAACCTAGGAATTCAATACATTAGTATCCTAGTTTAGTCCAGGACGGGGTTAATTTTTTACAGATATTAACTGCAGAACTATAGAGTTGTTCTGCCTTTGGCCCAATGATTGTGTGATTTGCACAAAGTGAAATAACCCCAGTAGGCAAACCTAGAAGAGCAGCTAGGATTACATGCAGGGTTTGTGTCTCTTACTTGCCAGTAGGAGACCCAGATTTAGACACAGTCAATGCTGCTTTAAATCCATTTCATGGAAGTACGGTTAAATCATCAAAGTCTTATGACTTTACAAAAAGAAAAAAGATGTTTGTGAAAGAGGTTAGGTAAGACAAACACACCAACTCACATATAGCTAAATCTACTGTAGACAGAGCAGGCTCTAGTTTTAACATGAATTACCTGGTCAGGATGACCAAGACTTTTTGGAAATCTGCCGTTTGCCTTTGCTTGTTAACTTATTAAACCACGAAATTTTCCATTAAGTAGGATGAGGAGGAAGTAACAATTTTTTTCCTTAGTAAAGATCAGGACTTTTGAAGTGATGTCCTTTTAAAAATTTAGGGCAAATGTGGGTGTTTTCAACTGCCTATATTTCTTGCACGTTAAGCTGTCTTGTTAAATGCAGTATTTCTTCCTAATAGTCTTAGTCGATTGTTTAAAACAAGTTTACTTTCTTCACTTTCATTTGGAGTATACAGACTATGTACTGAAGAATACTATTTTTGGAATATTTTGTTTTTGCAGATAGTTGATTTCATAAAGAAATTGTCACATTTGAAACCATAAACCAGTGTAGAGTTTTGTTTGTCACTGTTGCTAAATATAACTTAGCTCTCCAAAGATAAAATAGAGATTCATTAAGCTGCTGCATGCTTTTATCCATTTTCATGTCCCTGAAAGATTTCTCATTTATTACAAAGAAAACATGGCTAATTGTTAATTAGAAAGTGCATATGAATGTGATAAGATTTAATTAACTCAAACAAATACAATTCAAACCTTTAATATAAAGATTTGGTTGCTCTCTTTTTTCTTTTGATTTTTCTCCATGGAAGAAAGTTCTAAGTTTGCAAAAGTCCTATTTAATGCCCCTGTTACCCTGCACAATTTGACCCTTTTTAATAAATTCCTTTAAAAAAGACAAAAAGAAAAAAGTAAAAATGATCTCACAATGTTTAAAGATCTATGAAGTCTGTACTTCAAACTTTGCTGGAAAATTTTAATTGAAAGAGTTTTCCATCAGAAAATACCCTTTCAATAACAGTGCCACTTTTGGCCCTGAGAGAGTTAAGGTTCTTCATAGTAGCTACTATGGGTCTATGTTTTGGAATTGTCCAAAACCAGCTTTGGTAACACAGGGATGGGTTTGTTACTGCTGAGCAGTGCCCACACAGAGCCAAGGCCTTTTCTGCTCCTCACCCCACCCCACCAGCGAGGGGGCTGGGGGTGCACAAGGAGCTGGGAAGGGACACAGCCAGACAGCTGACCCTGACTGCCCCAAGGGCTGTTCTGACCATAAGGTGCCACATTCAGCAGAAATACTGCAGGGAAGAAGGAATAGGAGGTTGTTCAAAGCGATGCCTTCCTCGGTCACTGTTGTGCACTATGGAGCCTTGCTGTCCTGGAGATGGCTGAACGACCGTGGGAAGCGGTGAGTTAATTCCTTCCCTTGATCTGATTGCTTGTGTAGCTTTAGTTTTCCCTATTAAACTTTCTTTATCTCAAGCTATGAGTTGAGAAAAGTTTTCCCACTTTTGCCCTTCCAAATCTGTCCCCCATCCTACCAGAAGAGAATGAACAAGTGATTGTGTGGGGGTGAGCTGTTGGCTGAGGTTAAACCATGCAAACAAGCTTGTAACAAGAAAAGCAAGTCAGTATTTATTTAAAAAATAAAACTTTACACCAAGAAAAAGCTGGAAATTTACTTTTCATAATAGATGCTATTTTTCAAATTGATTTTTCTTTATATTAGCTTTGTTACGTACGTTAAGTTCTGACTCAGCACCAGTCAAATTACACTGAGTCTGTCAGGTCAAGTTGGCATCACTTACAGTCTCTGTTCCCACCGACTTCTGTATATTTAGGAAAATGAAGGACCAGGATGGAAGATAAAGAAGACCAGATAGCAGGATCCCTCTATTTGTGACTTAAAGCTCCCTTTCTGGTAAATTTAGTTTGCAATGTGTAGATACAACCTAGCTAATAGAATCAAAAATTAAGAAAAATTGCCTTACAAAATAAGGAATCAGCATATACATTTATAATTAGAGTAAATTTTTGCTTAAATAAACTTTTATGAAATCTGAATGCAGCAAAAAAATATATTAATTTGCCCTTAAAATCAAAGTGCGTGAAATATTTCAGATTGATGGGTGCAATGAAAATTATATCTCACAATTTTCACGTAAAAATTACCAATTCTTCTTGGCAAACATCAGATGATACTCTAGAAAGCATATATTTTCTCTGTAGCATAGCTTCTGAAAAATAATTACATTGGAAAGATTTACTGGAAAGTCTCTTAAGCTCTTTCATGTTCCTCTGTCATGCAAAGTTCTGTTGGGGAAACTTATGTTGCATCAGATTTGCCTGTATCTATCACTTCATAATTACATAATTAGATTTTCAGCTAAAATTTGGAAATAGATATTGTGCTTACTATGTATTTGGATAGCTGCTACAACCCCAATATATCAAGTGACTATGTGTGCCATCATCTATATATCTATTTTGATAAGCTTATTGTAATAATTTTCAAAATAAATGCAAAGTCAAAACTCTGAATCTCAAGATTTAGTATATGTGAAGAAGTGCCACGAGGATGTGTGGATGTGTGTTGTCTTACAGCACATGCTGGGGAAGAAAAACAACAACAAGTGTATCATTTCAAATAGCCTTTGAGAAAAGCATCAATCCTAAAAACAGTTCTGAGGTCTACAGGGTGTGCTAATAATGCACCCAAGAAGAACAAATTTTTTCCAGGCCATCTCCAGAGACAGGAAAAAACCTCACTCACGCGCCAAAACCAATAAATATCAGGCAGAAAAGAAAGAACAGTGCAAGATAAACTTTGGATTGGACCTTTCAGCACTTTCCATAGAGGGGAGGAGGCATAAAAACCCCAATGTTATGCCTTGTAAATGCTACTAAATGTCCATATTCAGACTGTTTTCTTGAAAAAGAAACTGGATTTTATTTGCAGGTTTGATGACAGAACTCAGCTCTTGCAACACAAGTCAGCAAAAGAGGACTCAGTTGCTCTTGGATATGCACTATCACATAGCCTCACCATCCTACAGGTAGAAAAAGTAGGACAGGAGGATGAGTCTTATACAGAGCTTGTCATCCCCTTTGAGGTCCTCATCAATGCCTTCAGAGTGAGAGACTGTCCTTTCCATTTAGCTGAAATACCTTACATTTGTAATTTTAGCCCTACTGTGATTAATATTGTGTTTGTGTCAGGTTATCAGCTGCAAAATTGGAAAGAATGGTAAAGCATCCAATGAAGATCTCCTCTCATACTCTCTTAAAACAAACCTTGCAAACCTTCATAAATTATACTAAAACCCAGAATTTAACTGCATGAAGAAGCATATTCCCTACTCAGCATTTTTCATGTCTAAAAAAGCTATGCTGCATTGCTACCCTAACAAGTAGTGTGACTTTGAACACCATAATACACAACATCTGTGTCCACTCCCAATGTGACCAATGATTTTCCGCAGCCAGGATAAATTATCATCTTCAAGGATGAAAGCATCTGTCTCCATGATGTATAAACACGTCATCCCTTTGGCCTAAGAAAGGATTCATCTAAGCAAGGGAGCAGAAACAGAGGCATTACAGCAAAGTAACCCCTTGTGGGAAACCAGCTGTTAGCTATTTATCTTTGTGTGGCCAAGGAGCCTTTATCCAAGATACAGCTGTTCCTTCCTTTCCTCCTTATGAGCTACACCTGCCTCAAGCAGATGAGTGTGATTGTTAAATGCTTTTCTCAGTATTTAAAGTCTTAGACCTGATCCTAATACTCTCTTTTACTCGCTGGTAGTATTTTAAAGATGCTATCAATTTATCTTTGTGGTAAGAAAGAGACAGGCTTATTTTTACTTTCATAGAGATGAATGAATAAAATCTCTCCTGTTTTTTAAGGTGCTACAAATCTACGCAAGATACCTATTTTCTTTCATCCAACTATGAATTCTTAATGGAGCTGTAATATTATATGACCTCAAAATTTTTAATAGGACTGAAATTTCCCAAAGGAAACATGTACTCCTAAGCATATGTCACAAACTTCTTTCTCTGTACAAAGTAATACTCATACAGAGATTCCAAACAAGACTCATACAAATATTTTATGGTGAATTACACCAACTACAATGACATTTTTCTGTTCAGCTGACAGCATTGGGTTCTAGAAGCACAAAGTCACACAAGGATATGTTTTCTACTCACCCATATGCAACTGCATAGTTAAAGTCTTCACATTTGCTTTGTGTCCCTCCTCTCCTAAGTCCACATTCCTCGGCACTGCATGCTCATACAATTCAGCAAGATTATTTACAGAAGCACTGGAGGGCACCACTCCAAAACTGAAGCACCTTTTCCAGATGTTGTACAAGCATGCAGGAAAAGATTGCAAACCACACAGATAAAACTTCAGAGCAAAGAACAGGCAGAGCTGGGAATAGATCACCGGTGTTCCAAATTCTCACTCAGTGCCCTTTTTGCTCATAAATGATTGATTCACAGTTGTCTTAATATTTATATCTGAAGCCACCAAAACATGTTTGGAAATGTTTGCCTAGCAGATTCAGTTTCCAAATGGCACAACACACACTGATCCAGTTTGCTGAGGTTTCGACTTTGCTGCCTCACCTGGTCAGCATCCACAAAGCATCTGAAGTTCCATCCAACAGACATAAAGGTTGATGAGTACACTGAGAGTAAGCACCAAGGCAGTCAGAATTCATTCAATGTGAAAGCTCCCTTCAGCTGAAAGAAGCAGGTGATTAAAAGCAGCTCCTGCTGGCAGCCAAGATCTCTGCTGGCTGCATGCCAGACACCTGCATGTCCAATGCCCTCACAGGTGGGGCTGCCTGTGGCCATGGGCATGCCAGGGCAATGCAGACTGCACGAGCTTGGCCTTGCACAGTGCCCTTGTATGTCTTGGTGGGAGCACAGACAGTCTGTCTTCCTCCCTTTGCTCTCAAAGCAGCAGCAGTGACAATCCAGGACAGTTTCGCTCCTGACAACATTCTTTGCTGGCTGGGACTCCATCCTGCTAGAAATCCTAAAATCTGCAAATCATTCCCTGTCTCTCACTAAATTCATCAGCAGTTGATGTCTTTTTCACTCAGGAAAGGCAAGGGATGATAATTGCAAATCATTCCAGTAGATAAGCAGGCCAAATAAAGTAGTGTCTGGTAATTCATCTAACCAACTTCTTGGAATTAAAAGGGCTTTCTTGTAGATTGAGAATAAATTAATCATGAATCTATAAACCAAAAAGCACTGGTAAACTCAAAGAGAATAATGAGTACATGACAGGAAGCAGAGCATATTATATGCAAGGATGTATTTTCTCATTAAGCGCTACGCATAAATATGCAACCTTCTTTTCTGAAGGACGTGAAGGATAGGCTGTAGGTGGAAAACACTAAAAAGGAACAAACAAAAATTTGTTATTATTCAACCACCTACATTCTTTCTTATAAAACTAGGTGCATGCAGACAGAGAAACAAAACAAAAATGGGGGCATAGGAATATGCACAATATATTCACAAAGATTTTTAAAAGGGATTTTTGGCCATTTGGGAGGTGAAGATTGTTTGAATTTCTTCATTTAATTGGGAAAGGATTTCAGCAGCAATTAAATTATTTAATACAATTTACATTCATTTTTTTTCTCCAAAAAGCAGAAGGTGGAAGGAAGAGAAAATACCCTTTTTTCCCCTCTAATGCTTGTCCTCCCCACAGTCACCTGGAGGCTGTGCAACAAGGCTCCTGAGGCTTCTGTGCTCTTTGGCCACACACTAATATAACTTTGGCCTATTTTATTATAAACTCTGTGGGTTCTTTCTGGTTATCAGCTGCATATTGATTCTTACTACTGGCCCTGCTGCAATACACTTTTACTTAGGAATTTCTAAATTATATCATCAGGGAAGACTGCCTCTGTGCTGAATTTTTTTCTATTCTCAAACAAACCCTGTACTGCCTCCTAATGTATTAGCTGGGAAGGGCTGCATGGTTGGGTACTTGTACTCTAAAGGTGGTGTCATTTCAGAACCTGATGTAAGGTTGAGCAACATCAGTCAATGAGGTCAGTGCCTCTAGGGTCTTTCTCATCTCTCCAGAGTCACAGCAGTGAAATAAGCTGCAAAAGGCAGTCATGAAATCATTTGCTGTTCTACCTCTGTCTTTCTTGTACAAATGAAAATTACCCTGCACTGTAGGAAAAAAAATCCAAAACCAAAAACAAAAACAGAAAAAAATTTACTTTATTTTCCAGCTCTTCTGGAAAATAAAATAGCCCTATTATGTGCCTCATTGTATAGGATATGGCATTTTTTTCTTCTTGTTCCTAATGTAAATTAAAAGTCTTATAGTGTGTTTGGTTTCCCAGAGTGACCATCTCTTGGAGTCCTAGAGACCAATACATATTATTTCAATATACCTCTCCACCTTCATTTTCTCTTGGTTGCTTTAAGATAAAAAGTACCTTTTTAAGATTGAAATTGTTATTGTCATGGTAAAATTAAAGCTTTTATTTTTTGTCCTCTTCATAATTTTTGAAGCACAATAAACTCAAACCAGTATGTTTCCTCAATTTTCTCTATTTTTTGGACTTCTTCCTGTTGTAACCACCTGTAGGCTCAAGTCTATCTGCCTGGTTTGTATGCTATCTTCAAGACTTTATCTTCAGTGTTTTGGGGTTTTTTTTCATTTAAGATTTTTAAAAAGTGTTACATGAAAATTATAGATATCCAACATGGCAGTGAACATACACCTTCTTTGTTTCTTACATATTCCTTCCTCTTTCCACTATGTCCACCTATGACCATGCAGAATTGGCATCCTTTGCTTATGCTCTGCTAATGCACTTGCATTTATATCCCTACTTTACTTATGCAATACTTTAATTTTGTATAAGCTATTTTAGTCATCTCTCTGCCTTTTTCTCTCTCTAATTCTTGATCCTTGGTATGCCAGATCACAACCATCTTCTAGGATTTAGGCCACTCCCTATTAACCTTCTCGAAACCAGACTAATTCCATAATGACCAAGTAAGAACCAGAGATATTATTCCCTATTGACCAAAGGCCCATTTCCATTCAGCACTATTTAGGAAATGAAAGGGGGAAAAAACTTCTTCTAAAGTTCTGTGCTCCTTTGTGTTAGAAAAATTACAGAAAGCCAAAGAATTTAACAAAATTATGGAAAGAAATACAAATCTTATTTTAACTTGCACCCATCACTCCTGAGCTCAGTAGACACAGTTCACTTACCATGTCCCTTAGAAACCAGTCATGATATGCAAGTCTGGAGAAGCAAACTCTTGTATAAAGGATGATTCAAGTGCATCAACAGCGGGGATGGCAGGAATAAAAAATGTGGCAGGTGGAGAACATGGAGGTGACATAAAGACATGTGCATAAGACACCTTGGAAGGTCCTTAACGCCCTTCACAGAAAGGATGGCTGTCCCACAAAATGCTTCTATGATCATTATTGTACCAAAGGAACTGCACATCTTGTTCACCTTGCACTCTTCCATGTCAATTCAGTTGAGTGGCCAGAAGAACTGAGAGGTTCTTCCCAGCACAGGCTGGATTTTCTTCCCAGTACCTGGAAAATTTTGTTCTGAGTATAGTTTAAAAACCCTTACAAGCCAATACTTCAGTTAACTATGCATATTTAGTTTTACACTTCTCACTGTTATACACAGCAGAAAATTTAAAGGATCATGTTGCTCATGTTTGATTTAATTAGTACTTGGGGAATCGGGTCTGGCAGGTTACATGGCTGCTTGCAGGGTGGAAATTCTCAATTAGCAATATGCAAATGAACGCACAAAAGCCATGCTTCCTCATTTTCACCTTTGACCCTTTGCTCAGTTTCAGGGGGTAAAGCCGGCCAGTTATAATTTTTGTCAGAACAGGATTAATAGCTTGAGTTCGCACATCCAACATGGGGTTGCTTTTGTCATCTCACAGAACAACAGTAAGTACAAACCACTTAGATGCTGTCATTTATAGTAGCTCATATGTTTTAAGTGTTTGTAAAGTTGGGGGCCTTCTAAGGATCATTGCATTTCTACATTTTAGTCGATTCATTTTGCTGTTTCATACAGAAAGAGTCATCATCATTACCAAGACAAGGGGTTCTCTTTGAAATCAGAGTTTGTCTTTCAATTCTGCAAAACTAGAATATGCTTCTGTGCTGGTCATCTTGCCAGTCATAGAGAGAATCTTATTCTTTCATCCATTTCTGTTTGTATTTCTTTCCTGTATATTAATTTTATAGCCTCCCTTTAATATTAGTAGGAAACCCAAAGAGAGTCACATGTCTTGCTTCTATGCTACCACTGATAAAATGCTGATGGATTTAATGGTTGCTGCATGGGCATCAGGAATTGGTGTCTGCATTCTGTGTAAAATAATATATTCAGCAATAAATAGTTGGAAAACTGAGCAGTAATCAGCTTCTCAAGGTTTCTCTGAAAAACAAAATTCCATTGGGAAAACCAGACTGGTTTTGCTGTTTTGCATTTTTTTAACCTGGTGTTTATTGTTGCACAGTCCTTTTCTATGATCTTGTTGCTAGGGTCATTCACAGTACAAACATAATTTCCACTTAAATGACACAAAGCCTTTTAGTATATTAGAGGGGAAGAGGGAAGATTCTTTTCCTTTCTCTATAAACGTAGAAGCTAGCTCAGCAATAGAAGGGATGAGATAACAACTGATTAACTTCTGTACTATGGAAATAGCAAGACTTTTTAAAAAAACGCAATTAATTGTGATCAAATATTATTTTTATGTAGGTGGTATTTCAAGAAACCCAATTTTTGCCCGTCTTAGTAGGTAATTGTTATCCAAGGATATTGGAACTATAAAATTAATTGAAAAAAGAGGGAAAAAGGAAAATAAAAAATATTATTCTTGCCTGAGTGACTAGAAAGTGATTACTTCTTTTTTCACAAAAAATAAATGGTTTTCTTTGATGAGCAATAAGAAAAGAAGCTGATGAGATATGTTTTTCTTCTCTGATTCATTTTTCAAATAAGTTTCTCAAGGAAGTTTCCTGCTGTTTCAAAATAATCCAGACCATCATACTAAATAATTACTAATAAAAATATATTGCCTGTTTCTGCAACTACAGCATAAGTTAGTTGTTTAACTGTAAAGAAACATAATAAAGAAATGTGGTTAGATTACTGCAAATGTTGAAAACAAACCAAAGTTTTTGTACTTACAGTCTGCACATTATGCAGGTTTCATACATCTGTTTCATATATACACTAAAAGAAAAAGATCTAAAGAAAAATTAAGTGAAGATGAAAAAACTATATCAATACCTTTCTGCCTATAATAATAATTGCAAAATTTTGGTTCTCTTAGAATTTGACACAAACGTTTGATTCAACTTCAGACTTATTCTCACTTTTCCATTTAAGAGGCATACATTACACACATTTCAATTAGATTATATTTTTCAGAGGAGGAAAATAAAATAGCTGATATTCACATCTGAGATTACACACCATGGTCAGGAGTCACCTGAGAGTCATAGCCAAAGAAGACATTTGTCTACATCTGTCCATATACTAAATATTTCCTCAGAATGTAATAAATACTGTCAGAGAGTATAACCAAAACAGCAAATGGAGCAGCCTGCAGGGAAAAAAAAGATCAGACTCAAGTGTTTTTAGAATTGGATGTTTGAGGTTAAGCACTGAAGAAATACCCATTTAGGCTGTGGGAAATGAGTTCTTTAGGTTACAGATGACTGAGTGCTCATGGGCCAGCAGCACAGCTATCAAGCAAGTTTTACAGATGCAGGATGACCTGAGGCCAGAACACTCAAAATCCCTGAGCCCTGAAGTTGGGCAAGGTTAAACACTGAATTAGGGGCACTGTTTCATTCTTTGCATCACATTCCTGGCCTGTCAGCCTGGGCCATTCGTTCCAGATAAGGAAAATACCTCCACGTATTCTTCCCACTTCTGAAATTTTACTGAAATATCTCTTCTAGTGCCTCTGCTTTGCTTCTCCTAAACTCTAGCCATGACCTGACATCTTTCTTGGAGCCTCACTTTTCTTCTACAAGCCAAAATGACAGAATCACAGCATGGTTAAGGTTGGAAGAGACCACTGGAGGTTATCTAGTCTCTGCTCAAGAAGGGTTTCTTAGAGCACATTACTCACGATTGTTTCCAGTCAGCTTTTGAGTATTTCCAGGTAAGAAAAAACACAACATCTGTGGGCAACCTGTTCCTGTCATCCTCAGTAAAGTTATTCCTCATGTTCATGTGCAACTTCCTGCCCATTTCTTCTTGTCCTATTGCTCAGCCAAGAAGAGCCTGTCTCCATCCTCTTAACAAAGGCAGCTGGATAGGGTCCTAATTTCCTTATTCTTCACAAAAGAAAGAATGCTTCAGTCTCAGCAGTTAGAAAATATCTTTCCAAACTTTACAGAGCAGGGGTATTTTTTACTACCTCCTTACTAGATGGCATTTGATTTTAAATTATGAGTGGATGCATTTGTCATGCAAAGTTTGTTCTTCATATTTGAATTTCATTTTCTGCCACTTTAATGATTTTGGAATCTCATAAAATTTTACAAGGGTTGTCATTTTTCTGATACAACATAAAAATCTTGGTATGATATAACAAGGACATATCTTTGCTTTTAGACTAAAATAAGTATTCAGAATTGGTATTCGTCTTCCCCACTGCTCTCTAATTACTTTGATTAGGTCTAGTGTGTGGTTTCACTGTTCATTATAAAATGTGATCTGTTTTTATAAAACAGATGTCTTCCTGATCCTTTTTATTCAAAACTAAATTCTGTACATTTTGCACCCAACTGATGGCCTCTTACTGCTTTCAATGAATAATTTTCCATCAACAGTGTCATTGATTTGTGTGAATACATGCTGACCAGAGAAAGTAAGAGGATTCTTACATACTAATGATTTTATAAAGCAATTCTTTGCTGAAGTAGCAATGGCACACATTCACATATCCTAAATGTGATGCTACTGTCCTCAGTACCTCCACTGAGTCTTAGATCTTTGATGGAAAAATATTCAACTCCAATATTTGTGTCAGAAAATACACTTGACACCTTACAGGGCTCCAAAATGCATCCATCCCTGCACTAATTTAAGAGGAACGTGGGAGTGGACAAAGCAACCCAATCTAGACAGGGGACACTTTCCTGCCAATTGCTCACAGGACAGATTGCCCTGAAGCCAAAAAGAAGCAAAGATGTTTTGTGCTATCATCAGTCTTCAGAGCTTCTTCACTTCCAGAAGGAAAGCACAAACAAAAGAGCAGTACTCCAGGTTCCATGGAGTAGAAAGTTTGACTGGACTCTCAGCACGTGTGATGTATCATCAGACTGTACTGACAGCTCTGTCTCGTACTGCAGCCACAATCTTACCATGTAAAGCAGCTGCTTCTTGAGACAGCTGGAAAACTCTCCAGAAAAGCAGCTCATTGCTCTGAGAAAAAGTGTTCCAAGTACCATCCTTAAACCAGGCTGAGAATTTTATACATACTAGAGAACAGCCTGTACAGAGATTTTATGTCTTCACTGGTGGGTCAAAATCTTATCAGCTGACACCTGTGGGCTCATGCCTTGAAACAGAAATGTTTACAGACATGTGCATCTTCATAAATAAACAACCCACAAATCACATCCCTGTGTGCATTTTCCAGATGTTTTTCAGAGGAAATGGCTTGTAGTTGCACTTGTAATTTATGGTGGAGCTTATATGAGGCCCATCATGGGCAAAAAGCAACAGCTATGCTTCCCTTTTCCTCCATTTCAGTGACTGGCCCATAACTGGACAGCCCAACCCATTACTTCCCAGCACCCACCTGCACCTTCCTGCAACTTGATCTTCCCAGGGCTTTCTCTCTGTACTAAGATTCTGGCCCACCCAGCACTACAACATGCCATTTTCCTTAGTTTGTTTAATGAAGTAAAATAGATCACGATTTTCATGATTCCTGGAAGGATGAATGAAGGGAAATTCACCCATCAGATCAGAGAGGCACCAAGCATAAGTGGGTACAGGCTCAGGAAGTCTGTCTCAAAACTTCCACAGATATGGAGAAAGATTAACAGCATCAGGCAGGCTAATGTACTTCAAGCACCACTTAGTTATAACCCATAAACATTACTGCACATGCTGAATGAGATTTGTTTCGGGAAGTAACTCGTCCATTTCCCAGTTTTTGGACTTTCTGAAGAACAGAAGAGTGATAATGAAAGTTCCTATGTAGGAAGGAACAGCTATTGAATACAACACTTACAAACCCTCTTTCCATCAAATTATTCACATCAATGCAATTGCATTTTGCCCAAGCACCTCTAAGTGAGGTGGTCTTCTTTTAGAGAGGACTTTTTAGACTGATAAGAAAATCTAAAACAAAAACCCCCTGACAGGAGCCTACACATTTTGTTAATGTGTTTTACCTGCTCAAACATTTAAACTTTTTAAGGTTTAGGACAACAAGACTAAACTGCAGAGCTTATGTGGAGGAGCCACTTTCAACAGGTAACACACATAATAGAAGACAAAAGGTAGCACAAATAGGCAGGCATGCTTTACATTGATCAACAGTGGGTATTCACTTAGATATTGTATCTCTGCACTATTTCTGAGCTGGATGTGACATCTTCTGTTAAGTCTCTGGAGCTCTGGAGCAGGTTCGGAGTTTCAAAGAGATTCCAAAATGCAAAATTTCTGATTCTCTAATGAATTTATAACCAACCAGACAAACAAACCCAATGCTCAAGCTCTGCTACAGGCAGCAATGAAATATATTAAGTTCTTGGCCATGTTATGTAGACTACTCTATGGTGTAGTAGAAAGTACAAAGCAGATCCACTTGTTGTCTTACATTCTCATATTCCTGAGCCTTTACATCTCCTTGATTTAAAATTAAATGTAAATTTAAACACAAGCCTAAATTTAAACATGTGCCAAGAAAAATAACAAAATCAGCAGAAGACCTTGAAACAGAAATGGTGAGTGCAGTTATTCCATCTGATATTGCACTTTTGTTTTTCTAAGCCTGCAAAATCTCCTGTGAATGGTATGCATTTTTCTAATAAGTATGCTAATAAGCAAATAAATAAATAAATAAATAACAAGTAAATATCCTATCTTAGATAATCATATGCACATGATCAGGAGTCAGACACTTGTAGCCACATTAGGGTTCTTCCAGTTGTCCAAGCCTGTTGCAAGTTTAGGAAACACAGACTAACATGATTGCTGACTTCACACCAGTGCCTGGGAAGGGCGGGTGCCATTGATTTCCAACCAACAGGAATTCCCACACATGAGACTGTGATGCGACAGGGAATCCCACAATGGAATCCCACAATGGAATCCCACAATGGAAGCTCAAGGTGCTGAACATTTAATTCTAAAGATCACAAACTGCTTGTGACTCCAGCTTGGCCAACCAATCTCCTGCATGATAAGAAATATATTTCTAAGTCTTAAATTCACTTAACTGCTAAATGATATATAATGTTCTTTTCCCAAATGTTTGTGCATTCATACTATGATACCAGATGTGCAAGATTATTAAATACTGTAAGATTTGCTTTATTTTATGCATGGAAGAGACCAGAGGTCCATCAAAATCAGTAACACCACAAAGACATGCACTAAGAGAAATCCAGCACCTAAGTTTTCTTCAGAGTTAATTTTGGATTGTTTTCAGTAAAAATTATGCTTAATAGTGGTCTTGCTAGTCTTATTTTCATAAGCCTTTTTGAGTGTTTCTGATATTCGCTTTTGGGCTAAAATTGACCAACATGTAGTTTTTTCAGGAGAGGGTGAATTTCTAGGAAGCTGGAAGGAAAATAACTTGTAAATAAGCCCGGGTTGCAAATCAGCTAGCAAGGTAGGGAGCAGTTTTTTCATCTGCATTTTGGGTGCTTGATTGTATAGGGATCAGAAGTTGGAATTACAGAATCATGGAATCTTCAAGGTTGGGAAAAAACCTCTAAGATCACCAAGTCCAACTATTGATTAATTAAAGTATACAAGGTATACACACGACTGAGATCATTAATTTAAAGAAAATTCATGGCTCAGAGGACGTGAGCTTTTCTAAAACATTGTTTTCACTGTATTTTCAGCCACTAGGTGCCACACTGTGCTTTGGGAAGGTCTCAGCAGTATCCCTGGCAAACTAAAGAGCCAATGTCCAGTTTCAAGCTATGTGGAAGCCTGTTCTTTTTTTCCCGTAGATACAGATATTTTGTATGATCTCTGTTATACTTCAAAATATAATTATATGTTCTGACAAGCAGAATTAACTCTTAAAAGTTAAATTTTGCTTCTCAGTTTCTGAACACTTAGTTCTGCAGCCTTCAAGCCCTATTACTGTGGAGGAATAAAATAGAGGTGTAAAATATATGTGTGCTTGCAAAGTACAGCATTACTGAGTCAATACAATTGTTTTTCACCCAAGCTGCTGAAAGGGATATGTAAGAACACTAATAGTTAAACCAACATTGTATTGATATATAAAAGAGCTGATGGTGCAAAGGGAATAGAAGCCAATCAACAGACTAATTGTTATAAAGAAAACTACTAATAACTTCTCATTATCACAACTGCGATGTATTTATTAAAATGGACTGTATCCCTGTCTTCACCTGCCCATTAGGATAGTGCATTTCTTACGAACACTCAGTTAGAAGAAAACCTATTCTGAGTTTACTTCTGTGTATAATTCCTGAGAGCTGCTTGCTGTTTCCAAAAAGGATATTCACTTTATAATAGCATTCTATTTATCTTCTGTTTACTCCCCTGAAGTAAAAAACAAACAAACAAACAAAAAAACCCCGACTAAACAACCAAAAAACATAAAAGAAAAAAACACAAGCAATTCAACTCCTCAAAACCTTCTTCATAATCCAGCTTTAACTTTGCATTGAGCTCAGCTGCTTCTGAGTTCATTCATTGCAACAGTATGAGCACCCTCACCTCCCGCTCAAGAATGGCACCAAAGCAGAGCACAGTTTATACTCACATTCTCATCAAGTCTTTATTTCTGAGTGTGGCTTGACAGGGTATTGCCATTACCCTTTCTCTTCACAGTTTTTGCCATGAAGAATTAGATCATGAGTTTATCTATATAAACAGGAACAGACAAACCTTGACCTAGCAGGTAGCCCTCATGCTTTTTGCTGTCTGCATGTGTAGTTCCAAAGTCCAGGAGATCAAATACACCGTATTGCTCAGAGTTTAATTTCTTGTGTGAAAAATTACTCTTTAACTGCCTATACAGTGTTTTTTAGCAACTGGCCCGACTGATGCTTCTGGCCAGACTTCAAAGCTCTTTCTGAAAACAATACACACTCTCAGGTTAAGAAGGGAAGCACTGATTTCTCCCTACCACTCAACTCAAACAGGTCTCTTGAACTGAATGACCACATGAATTATCCTGCTGTGAGAAATAAATGGGCCTGCTTTCAACAGAGACTCTACATGATACTTAAAGCTGTCTTCTGGGAAGTTTTAGCTTGGTTATACGCAAATACAAGGTCTGGACATTGCTGCAGTCTTACTCCAACACTGAGATATTTTCTGGCTATTGCTTGTATTTCAGGTCTTTACAATCCAACTCTCAACATCAACTGAAGCAAGTGGTTGCTTGGAGACCTTACTTTGGTAGTTAGTAATCCCACTGACTCTCTTATCTAACCAAAGTTTTCCCTTTCAATATCCAGGAACAAGTGTTAATGAGCCTCCAAGTTTAATAAACCTTCTCACAAAACCCTGAGAGAGATATCAGAGATATATCTCACAAAACCCTGAGAGATATCAGACTAGAGTACACCACATTCTAGCATGTTTTGCTTCAGTGCTGTTCCCTGTTTCTGGGCATATTATGGCATAATAAAAGCCCTGGCAATCCCCTTACAGAGGTAGAGCATATAATATAAATCTTAATCCTCAGGAATTAAAATCAAAATACCATAAAAAAACCCATGCAGCAGGTTTACAAGTATGCAATGATCATTTTTCCAGTGTGCTTTTTCTCTAGTAGCCTTCTGTAGAAATTAATGCACAACTACGAATTACCTTGGTTCCTTTTCTCTCTACCACATATTCAACAATGAAAGCCCTTCCAGATAAATGACATCCTTTCTGCTAAATTTCCTATCAGGTCCTCCAACTTTCATACCAGCCACTTGTATTCCAGAAATCCATTATTCTAGCTCTGCCCACTACCCAGGCTCAGTAAATGTACAAACCCAGAAATGAGACTGTCTCATGACTTTGTAAATTAAGGTGTTGTATATTAGCGTGTCTATTAAAAATAACCTCCAGTTTTCCTATTCATCACCTAACACAGCTGAGTTTGAAATAAATGCACAAAAGTAACTTGATTACTGGCATTTAACACTTGATCTCTGCACAAGACCATGGCTTGCATGCAAAACAGGTACATGCAACATAGATGTCATAGATGTAAGAAGAGCTACTATAAATATTAGGACCTCAGCAGTGGTCAAGCAGTATCTATAGTCTTCCCCACTAATACCTCAGAAGATGAAGCAAGTCCCTTTCTTCCATCAACCTGAAGCATGAGAGGATGTCACACAGTAAGAAAACTCTTCAGACATATTGTGAAGAAGTGCTCCTAGGTAAGAGCTTTGTTTTTCACTTTAAGACAGTCCGTTCATTAAAACTGTTATTTTCTTTATTTACAGATTTTTTTAGGATTAATGACACATAAAAAAACCATAGATGGCTTCATCAGCAGTGGCACATTCTTGTCTTGTTAGCCTGAGAGGTTTCAATTTATGTCATTCAGTAAAGCTGCAGACACTCCAATTATCCAGACATGATTGCTTAAATAGAATGGTCACATGCTGCTTGTGTCCCAGCCTTCATATTAGGACATCATAAAATACTGTCTTGAACACCAAAAAGAGACCTTCCAATCTTTGGGATTAACTATTCTGGTTCAGTGGAAATGGATTCCAACAACACACAGAAAGTTCTCACCCCAGGACAGTAAATCATTATCTTCACCCAATATTGATTCTCCAAGAAGGCCTTTATTCTCATCAACTATTTTTCTGAGGTCCTCTGCTTAAGGGACAGAAATATTAGCCACACCACATGAAATCAGAAAAAACATAATGCATTTTATAAAGTTGCAGCAGTAAGGTTCCATTACTGGTCTGCAGCCTTCCTGTGAGCCCCTGCTGAAGCTGCCAAACGAGTCCCCAAGGAGTTATTTAGCAACTATCTTGGGTGTTAAGCTGCTTCATCAATTCTGAGTGCCTACAAACCTCTGCAGAGCACAGGAGAACTCCTGAGGTGAAGTTTGTTCCTTCACTAAGAAGAGTGTAGATATTTGGAAAGCCTTTCCACACAGAATGACTTTGCTTAGGGACATTGCTTATGACTATCAGCCCACAACACAGCTTCATGTTAAGACTTTGATACAGTCAGGCACCCTGACCCAGAAGGACTGGTAAAATGAACTGAACCTTATTATTTCACACTTAACACAGGAGCTATGGACAATTGAGGCCAACTTCAATTGAAAGAGGTAGAGCAGCATTTGAAGAAAAACATATCAGAATCCAAGAAATCCAAGACGTCCAGATGTGTTATATTTATTCATAGTCATAGCCAATTTACACTCAGTTCCAAGCTTGATATGATTTGGATTCAAACTAGGACTCGGAACTAAAGCCACAGATGGAAGATTTTATAGTTTCTATACATAAATGCATTTCCCTTGACACCTCTGGAACCTTCAAAACTTCAGACTTTCCTGAAAGGTGAAAGGCACAAATCTGCTAAAATTCCTTAAAATATTCATACTCTTCCTGACACTTCTGATTAGGTATTTTCCTGCAAGACCTGAGTCCTCCATCAGTGGTTAGATAAGGTCCAGTTTTCTCTTTGATACTTTTTAATGCACACATGGAAGCACCAAGTTAATTGCTGAGGAAAGTTGAGTTCAAGTGACATGCGTGTATAGATTAAGTTCAGGAACTGTACAAAGACACGTAGCTCCTTTACTTTACAGTCTCAGGATATACAATCATTGCTGAAAAAGACTCCTTACTAGGTGAGGTCAGGTAATGGGAATGCACATTTGGCTGAAACTAAATCCCATCGAGAGGCTGGATACAGGTGAGCATCTGCAGCCATAATGCAGCCTGTAAAATTAAACATACATACCTGAAAATCATCAGATTTTTTGACAGACCTGTAAGGCTGATGGATTCCTGACTGATATTATTGGTATTAAAAAAATGCCTCCACCTATTTTTATCAGATTTTTTTACCTAGGGCATTCTGGAGGATCCTGCTGTATGATGAGACAACCATTTTTAATGCCCTAATTTTTTGTTGGTGGTACGCCACTGATGTGATATAACTGGATATATGTGATATAATTTTCTGAGGCCTGTATTTAAACATCCAGCACTAAGACCATCACAGATATTGCAACCATCTGTCCAGAAACAAGAAACTTATCATCAGTCTTATCTATATATCCTATAGAAAAACCTAAAAATCTTCAAAAAGAAAAGTATCACAAAGTAAGATGACTTGAGTAATCTAGAATGACCATCTTTGTATGAGGCCTGCAGAGTTCAGATATACAAATAAGTAAAAACTTAAAGCATTCATTCTATCAACTATGTAAACACAATGATCAAACTTACTGCTGAGACAATGAGACTTTAGCATTTGAGCTTTAATCTTTATTCTCTGTTTTGATTTCTGTAGTTCTTTTATGAACCCAGAATTCTGAATACTCATGTAAGGTCTGCCAGCTCATCAATACACATAAAGACACATTTCTAAGTAATTTACTTTATTGATTTAAAGTTTACCAAAAAAAGCAAATGCATTGGAACCTACACAGTATGTGTATATATGTTTTATTGCAATTGTTCTGATTTCCTTTTGCTCCAGGCAAATTTACCACAATCAAAAGCTAGTAAACCTTGATCCAAAATGCAGGACCATCATATAATATTGTGAAAGCAGAAAATATGAGGCTGGGTAGCAGCACTCTCTTTAGTTAAAAGTATTTTTAATGACTTCATCCTTCATGGTTGCCCAAAGCACCCTGTGAAATAAACCTTTAACTCTTATATTGTTTCTGTCTTAAGGGTAATGAGCCATATGTGAAGACATCTGCAATGCCTGAAGGGAATGATCATTAATTAGAGAGTAGACAGGACACTTTCTGATTGCTGATATGGGGTGGGGAGATGGGAGAAAGCCTTTCAAAAAGTCACGGGAATTAAGAAAGAAAATTAGTCCTTTAGTTGACATGAATCACTGTAGATATCACAAGATGTGAATACTGTAATTCTTATTTTTATTTCTTGTATGTGCTGGGAAGAAAAATTGCTGCACTGTGGGAGCAAGACACCAGAGAGGAAACAGAGAGACAAGAGAAAGGAAAAGGCTGTGGAAAAGGCTAAGACAACAGCATATGTTGTTTATATAGAAATGTCTTTTGGATTATCTGAAGGAAGATACAAAAGCAGGGTACAGGTTGTATGCTTAACCTCTTATTTTTCCCAGCTCTAATTGCCCTTAGTTTACAAATTACTAGGTCAGGCACTCTCATTTTACAGCTTTCTCTGGAAGTAGGTGAAGCCTTGGCATCTCCTCCTGGCTGAATATCCATTTTGAGTCACCTTCCTCTAAACCTTTGTGTGGCACCATGTGGTGTCAGGCGCAGCACTGTGCAGGGACAGCCCTATTTGCCTTCTCAAGGAAGCATATGAAGCTGGACTTGCAGCAGAGTGAGAGTTTTCTATAAATTTGTGATTTCTTCACTGTTATGAATCCCTGGCTTTTTCCTGGCTTGGGGAAAAACAGCAGGAAGTGTTTTGCAACTTGCAACTTAAGGAACAGAAGACACACAGAGAATAGAGAAAATAATTTAGGGAGAAGTGGAAAAAATGATTCATGCCAGCCCGAGATAAGAGGAATGAGTCATCACCTTGCTGATCTATCCCCATTGATCATAAAGGGAAATGAGACAGCTAGTTCAGAACAGATGCCTGACTCTTGGGCTCCTGAAGTCAGACAACCATAATCCCTGTCAAGATTGAGAGATTAGTGGTTTAGGCCCTCAAGTTCAACGTGTTCTTGGAGGTGGCTTCAAGCTAGAAGTCTCTCTTGTGCTCAGGTTTAATGCTCTTGGTCTCTCTCCCTTGTTCTCTATCAAAAATACCTACTTGGCTCTTACATGTTCTGAGGAGGGTAGCAAACTTGCACTTTTCATAGACTTGCAAGTACAATCTTCTTTATAACAGCTGCATATATAAATACCACTGCTTTTTCAGGATTTCTTCTCTGCTGCTCTGTCTGCATAGATCCATGGTTTATATTTCCTGAGTTATATGAAAACAAAGTAATTTAATGGCTATATCATTTGCATTTTGAGAGTGTTAATTGTTCATTAAATACCATACGCTCACCTATTGTGAGAAATCTCAGTATACAAGGTACAAACCATCTAATGCATCCACAACAGACTTGGTACCCAAATACAGGAATAAAAAGGGACAAAGTGAACATAAATCATCTTGGATTAACATGGTTCTGAGTATGAATTAATAAACTCTGCTGTTACACCTAAACAAGAACTACTTGTTGTCACGTCACTATGTAACAGGAAGGACAAATGCTCCAGTCATTCACTTCCAGCTAGACAGGCAACTGAAGCATGTCTTTTCTCAGCTGAAACAAACCCTCAGGACAGACATTTCTTCATTTTTTGCAGCTTTGGTTTTTTTGGCCATTATAGTCTTATTACCTACAGTTTCTTATTTTTTTCATTTCAGTGACCCAACAAATTATAATTAATTGATTTCCATGAGCGATTGAAGATTTTGCAGGGAAGGAATGAATAGAAATTTGAGAAAACTTGTTTCATGCTTTACATAAAAGAATAATGTTTTGATAGGGAGTCCTAGTGTATCCAGTGCAGGAAGCACAACTTACTCTTAATTCCTGTTTTTTAGATTCCTATTTAAATGGAAGATGTGGGCTTCATGAACAAGTACTCTCTGTTTGTTCTGAGTCTGCTCAGCTAAGGAATTTTTCCCTGTGCACTTTGACTGTTCCCCAGGTAAATATACCTCATACTGAAAGCATGACAGTAACTAACTGAGGATTTAGATGCATTTTGGGAATTTTTGGACTGCAAACCCTTGACAGATGGAGACAGCCAAGAACATTTCTGTCAGAGTTGAGCCAGCATTACGATTAATGTTTATACATGACCTGTGGAAGTTAGAAAGAATATCTACAACCAAAAAAAATAAGATATGCCAACAAGAAACATCTAAGAGGATCAGCTTCCTCCTGATGCTGCTGTTAACACCAATTGCCTGGGTGTTTTCTCCTATATTCTTCAGAAACAGAGTTGGCTGCTGAATAACTATTACATTTTTTCCAACAGAGAAGGGTAGTGCCAGCTCAAGAGTTTATCAGGTGTAACATATTTCACTGTTTAGCAAGTTAGATCTACTGATTGCTTCTTTCTTGAAAGTAAGACACAACAACACCATGCATGACATGGCAGCTCCTCAAAGGAGCTCCTCATGGGAGAGGGGAGGTGCAAGTCTGCACTTCTCTTTCTTCTATGTCTTCAGCCACACAAAACAGTAAATATTGTAGCAATTATTTTTTTAACAAAAATTAATGTGTGCTTAAACAACACTAACATTTATACTCTGGGAAAGAAAATTAATCTGATCCTACTGCACAGTATTGACATCCCAGTGACTGACATGAGGGAAATCACAACTATCAGACAAGGAGATAGACCTCAGGTGATGCTTTGAATTAAGAAAAGCACACAGAAAATAAAAACCTCTCTTGAACTGTCAAAAGAAGATTGCTTTAAATGCAGGGTTTTGCTCCAAACAACAGCTTGGCAATTTCTGATTTTTAGAAGGAAAATCTGTTTCCTTTTACTTGAAACACTTATGGATCACAGCCCAGCCCTCAGTGACAGATGTTGATAACACAAAAACTGCATCTGATAGAAATTCTCATAATAAAAAAAATATTATGACTAAGACATCCATCCTGCCAACACGTATCTGTGGCCTTACCTTGTAACAGGCAAGCATTTTGATGTTTGCAATACCAGGAACGAAGTTTAGCTGGATTTTTTCCCTATTTTCTTTCGATAGCACAGCCTGTTTGGCATTTCCCCACAAGTGTTACTAGAGACAGCAGAAGCTGAGTTATTGGTTGCAGTGACAAGGGATAAGCAGTCAGCAATTTTTAGGCTTGAGGTTGCAAGTCCGGAAACATCAATAGAGTCAGGAGTGTAATCCTGAAAACAGACAAAAGCAGAAAAAAAATTGGGAGGTTACTAAAATAAACCTTGAATTCTGCTTCAAAAGGGATATGATAAAACTCCGCACGTATTTATACCTTCCAAACACTTCTGTAAAGGAACATAATGGATTTCTCACTGCCCATCTGAGGAAACAGGTTCCTGGAGGAAAACAGCCCTGGCTGATCATATTCAGAATTACATCCTTGGATTTATAATAGAGGTATTTGGGGTATGCTCCCCTGGGAGAGCAAGGCTGATGTCAACAGAGGGATTCACCTCACCTGTCCAAGCAAGTCCTCTTTAGTTCCCTCTCAGCTCAGCGAAGGGAAGCAAGCACACACGAGGCACAAGCCACCTGAGCTCTTTGAGGTGACTGCTGCAGACCCAGGAGAGCTGGAGAGTGTCCTATTCCTACATGTGTACAGGGATCTGAGGGTTATCACTGCAGGGTGAGCTCAGTGTTCTAAAGTGAGGAGAGATGTGTCACTGGGTTGAGGAAGCATACATAATTGTGTGCTCTAAAAAGATTTGGAAGTCAGAACTTCTCTGAAAAATACTTGCATGGCCATTGAGCGAGGATATGTCTGTTTTGGCACCAGTAACAGCTGCCTTTGCACTTGGGGACTCTTGCTGCTGGAGATCACACACACAGACAGTTATACATGCATCTTTAGTATCATCCTGCCATGCAGCAGCACTTTATCCTTATGTAACTACCTGCTTTTCTTGCCCAGCACCTCCTCCACAGAAGAAGCTTCCTTCCTTCCTCCTCCTGCTCCTCACGCTGGAGCCATCACTTTCCATCCAGGTCTTACAACAACCCTTCTCTCTCCCTTAATGTGATCTGCCACACTCAGCTTTTCTGTACAGCTAAGAGAGCTTTTATTGAAAGAAATTTAAAGTTCATTTAAGTCCATTTTTTAAATTTTAAAAATGTTGAAAAAACCCCCCCTTCATATTAAAAGCAGTATCTGCCATCCTGACATTGGGATAACAAGCAGAAACACAAGACTAAAAGCATCCAATTCTCTCTGTGTGCTGCTGGTGTGTCTTCACAATTCTTGGCCTGTGGATGCCCTAGAGTTTTGGCTTATCTTTTATAGTAGCATTTGAAAAGACCTCTAAAACTAGGGCAGGGGGAAACTCAACTTCCCTTTTCCTAAAATATTGAGATTTTCTTATTCATCCTTTGTTATCCTAAGGATAGTAAAGTTGCCTAGATGTATGTGCTTCACCTGGCATTTTTCTTTTTTGAGAGATGTGGTCCAATTCCCCTCCCCATTCCCATCTACTGAATCACAAATTGCCAAGATCACCAGGTGAGGGACCATAAGTGTAATTGCACTTAATTGGCAGGACATTAGACACAGCAAACTGAAAGTTCAAGGGCAGGAACATTAATGACAGATGCGTGTACATACAGTGACAGTCATTTTTTTGATCAGGAATAGAATGCAGAGATGTTTTAATTGTCATAATGTTATACATGCTGTGCTACATTTAACCTGACTGAGAGCTGGTGTGTGGGTTGCACAGAGTTTAACAAATTGCTGCTGCATGTGGCTCCTGTGTGATTCTCAACTCCAGCTGCACTTTACAAATACTCATCATTTACTTAGTGCGGGAAACAATGCTTCCCTTATTAACTTTTCTTACGATTCAACAAAGGTTACACAATTATTTTTTTTCCCAAGGTGATTCACCTCAAGTCCCAGTAATATTTTCATGGTCTCTGTTAGCTGCAGAGAAAGCAAATCAGGGAGTAGTGTGAATAACCTTCAGGACCCTGCATTGTCTATCTAGGCCATGCCTTCACGGCTCAGAGAACAGACACTCTGTTGGTTCATCTCTAATGGGTGGCTATCACTGGCTGTACCTTTAATGTTCTTCTGCTAATGGAAAACAATTAAGGGCAATAGGTTTTAAGAGGGCCAGCCAAAGAGCTGGATTATGGCTTAAAAGAGGACTGACTTTCAGCCACTGCTTAAAAAGTGCTTAAAATTGGCAGGGAAAAAAACCATTGTAAAATGCAGAAACGATCAGCAGGATTTGAGAAATTCTGCCTTAAAAAGCAATTGCAGACTTTGATGGAATTTGGTATAACAAAGGTCTGTATAGTCACTGTTCAGTATAGGTACCTTTCAAACAGGAATTTGTGCTTTATGTTTATGTTCTGGTCCTAAATCCCTTATTTCCAAATGCACAGTCTGTGCTCACAAATGACCAAAATACTGCTCATATTCAGGGGCAGAAGAGTGTCCACAGTTATGTGTTTATTCACTGCCATTTTCTAAAGGGATAAAATCTTCAGTTTCACTCCCTACATAGCTGGTTCCACTTCTGTGCACACACCACCTAATCTGAGGAGTCATTTAGTGCAGGAATGTTTCAAGTCACAGCTTCAAATTTTGCTCTCTTGTCTTTATGCTAGCTGTTATCAAACAAGCCTTTATGTGAATTAACAGGAGCCAATTAGCAGGAACTGCAGATAAGCCTTTATGTGTTTGATTGTATAGCAAAGAAATTAAATGACTGATGTTTTATCTTTAAGTTGCAAAACCAAAATAGCTTACTGGTATAATACAAGCACAGACATATCCTCACAGGAGCCACAAATTCAGAATATCACTGTAATTAAGGTTTAAAAGAGGGGAAGTTAATGCAAAGAATGTACGTAGTAGTGGTCTTGTTCTGTAGACATCTGATAGATACATTATGAATACAAAAAAAGATATATATAAACAAAGTTATAACATTACAGGAGCTTTTGCAAGATTTTCTCCTGTTACCTTGATTTTTCCACACATTAGCTTTGCAACATAGTTTAAGACCTACATTTGTTTATCTCCTGCAACAGTGGTAAAGACGGAATGCCCACAGAAGCAAGCTAATATAAAAAGATTGAGCAGAAACCTCTTTGCTGCATAGAAATTTGTCATTAAAAATTGTACTCACAGTTTGTTTTCTTCTGTGCTTGAGTGTGCTGATCTGTCCTATTACTCAGACCCATGCATTCAATGGATTATGTGTTTTCTTAACAGTGGCAGCACCTGCATCTGCCTTCCAGGACTGGTGCAAGAGGGCAATCCAAATTACTTTGTTTTTCCACTCACCCACTGTTGTGTACCTCAGAGGTTACAGAGCAGGTCTTTGGCCTCTTGAGAACTCACATTAATTTTGCCATCGATTTCCTGATTTCAGCTCAGTTATACAGTAAAGGAAGAAGGCACAGTGTCACAGAAACATCCATCTCCATAATTCACGTTACAGAGAGCTATGTCACATTTTATCTTTGTGGACAGTTTCATGAAGGCAGGTGACAAAGGTTCAACACATTTCCAACCAGATATGACTGACACTACAGTGGAAAACACAAAAATAACAACAGAATTCCATCAATCAAATGAAACAAAGAGACATGTATGGAGAGAGATCAGAGCAACAGGAAGGATCAGAGGTCTGAAACAGTCTGTGACAAAAGACAGTAAATATTAGGGCTGTGATGAGACAAAAAGCAGCAGCTTTAAGCCACCAGAGATGTCTAGGTCAGACCTGCAAAAATCCCAGTAAAGACAAAGCACAGGGATCCCAGGGAAGACTTGTTTGGGGAGACTGCAAAACCCCCATCACTGCAAGTCTCAAACACATGCCTGACAAACACCAGTCAAGAAGAACAGATGTATTGCTGACTCTACCTTCTTCTTACAGGCTGTTTTAAAAGATTTTTATTCAGTACTTAATTTCATAATGCGGATACACACATACTCATCTAAACAGTACAGAAAAAATTAGCAAGTTAGAAGTACAAGAAGAACAAGCACAGCTTAAGAATAGACAAAAATTAATTTCATAATAATTACAAGGTAGATGGAGATACTAAAAATGTAAGCATGAATGAATCTTAATAAATTAAATTATCTTTAGAAACTAATAAATGTAGAAAGTAATTATCTGTTCTGCTGAAAACACCTTTTTTAAAAATAAAAAAAAAAGATAATTAAAAATAATAATTTGGAGAACTGCAAGTTATGGAAAAAGTTAAGAACAAAAACAGCTATACTAATGTATCAAATATGCCTGGTGCTGAAATTCTCTGGCACAGAATAGTTTTTCTGCTTCTTCTCTGGCACAGAATGCCCATCTTCTTATCCTACAAAACTGAGTTTCTGTGCATGGATTCCCTCTTTGGAATGGTCTTTGGAAGCAGGTTTTCCTTCAAAACATATCACAAACTGTGCTGAGAACTACCTTAAGAGTTTAATAATGGGAACTCAAGTTCCAGTGCACAGGAATATTTTCTGTCAAAGTTTAATTTACTGGTGTAAACACAAGTAGTGATAGTAGTGCCATAGTTGAGTAATTCCCAAGATTCCCTGGGTTGACAGTACCACATGAGACTAAATTCTAGATGCCAGTGCCCAGAAGGTACTGTCTGGGGGCTGTTTGGGGCCATAGTTTTAAGCTTACAGTCCCTGAAGGGCATGGAGCAAAATGGTAAATGCAGTGTGGATGTTGCCTTTGCAACCTGAGATTAAAGAGAATCATGTGAATTTTGTTCCCTGAACTACAAAAGGGAGGCAAGGGGTTATATACCGTTTTAAAATGAATATAGGATTTCAAGTCTTAAGGCAAAAGAAAAACAAAAATAACATGCCCACTGATGCCATTGGTGTTCCCGGGCTGCTCCCATTGTTTCAAGCCCTGGCCATTCTGAGAAAATTAGAATATGGGAAGTTCAACTTATAAATGTGACTGAGCTTTGTACAGATTTTTGTTATTAGGGTTTGGGTCTAGCCTACTACATCACAGGCATTATTACTAAGCACCAGCCATCTGGCTAGAAACCAGGAACACTGTCTAATCCTGAATCCAAGAGTTTGTCTTTAATTTTATTGATAGGTGAGTGAATTGGATTGAAAGCTGAGGTTTTGGTCTGCTCTCCTGCCTGACAAGCACGTTCAGCACACAGTGCCTATAAGAAGAGTTGCCTTTATTCAAAAGCAGGGTAGAGAAGCCAAAGAACATAAAGGAAAAGAGCAAGCCCTCTTAGCCCTCAGCTCCACAGTCCTGCCTTTCAGATTGACATTCTGGGGTTTCCCTCCCCAGCAGCATTAGTCTCATGGTCTCTCTGAAGCAGTTGAAAGTGTCCTGCTTTACATTAGAGCAGTCAGAAGTTCAAATCCTGGTAAAACTGTCACGCAGTTCATGAATACTTTCTCCCTGTACCTTGCAGGAGCACTAAACTCAGAAAGAAAATTAAAAGAGAAAAAATTCATGGTAACTGAAGCCATGCCGCAATTTCTAATAAGAACTTGGCCTTTATTATAATAAAAGCTCTTTGTGTTAACTCTTTTATTAAGAGGGACCATGCAAATTTCTCTGTACACATGTCAGATCAGAAGGGGCTTTCATAATGCAAAGCCTTAGAGTATTTTCTGAATGTACCTGCATTTCTCTGAATTTGCACTGCCTGCTGTTCCTCTTCATCTCAATCAAAGAGAATAGCTCTGAACAAAGATTAATGAAAATCATTATTAAGATGATTATTGGCAGAGATTATTTTTGCTGTTAGTGTCTGAGGCATTCATAATATTATATGTAGAGGTGGGAGCCATTTTCATTAAAGCTCACAGACACACTTGCATATTTTTTTTTAAGATCAAAAACCAGCCTTAAATTAAAGGCACAAATGCTGGCATCCTGGGTACAACTGTTATTCCAGTCCCTCTGCTCAAAAGAAAAAGATTAAATGAACTGATATTATTTCCTAATTCCAGGCAGAAATGAATCACAGATCACTAGAGTGTCTCTGCAGTTTTTTTTTAAATTATATTTATTGAAATCAAAAGTATTTACATCCCACTTTATAGTGAAGAGCCTGCTTCTCTGACCAAACTTTCTTCCAGTCTCAAATATGACAGTGTTACACACCAGAGATGATATAATTTACTCACAGAAATTGCTTTGTCATTTATGGCCCATAGAATTCCACACTTGCCAGTTGTCTGGTTAAAAAATTATTTGAAAGACTTTATTTTTTATTGTGGTCAGCAATTTCCATTCCCAAATAATCCAAGCATATAACCAGCACTCATGTCTAATTTAATGTCCATAGTCATTGCTGATGTAATTATGGATGAGACACAACTTGCTTG
The DNA here is from genome assembly GCF_027887145.1 of Ammospiza caudacuta. Classification (NCBI taxonomy): domain Eukaryota; kingdom Metazoa; phylum Chordata; class Aves; order Passeriformes; family Passerellidae; genus Ammospiza; species Ammospiza caudacuta. The sequence goes on from NC_080594.1 coordinate 37,313,436, forward strand.
ATTTTAGGTTTTGTCCTGTACATCTGTGTCAGTCACCCTGGGTTCCATTTCAAAGACTGAGAGTATGAATCATCTAATATACACTTCAGATATCTGTTGTAGGGGCAATCTTGCCCAGAATTTTCTTTTTCATTCCTCTGAGCAACTGCAGATACCTAAAATTTAGAAAGAATAATTGTGCTGTGTCTGCGTCTGCTAGTCTTGCCTGTGAGACACATGGCCAGGACCTCTCTGGCTTTCTGGATGGCCAATACACCAGAAATGAAAGACTGCAAGACCTTGGTGCAGACGTTGCATCATGGAACCTATCAAGATATGACATTTTCCATTTCAAATCAGAGTAATTATATGAGCTAATTTAAGAGTCCTTTCTGCATTCTCTCAAGCCCTCAGCCCTCTGTCCAATGGAATGTAAGTGACCAGCTCTTCCAAGTTGTCCAAATATTTTTTAAAAAGCCCTGACCTGTAGAAAAAAACCCTCCAATTAGTGGAAAGTAGGTGCTATCTTACTTTATTACTAAACCCAAAAGCTGACTAGCCTCACATGAACAGAGACAGAAAATAATGATCAGGATTATGACAGTCTGCAGGCTGAGGCAGAAATGAAATTCTAATCCTGTTCCAGCAGGAGTGTGGTGCAAGAAAATACTATGAACACAAGGTCCTTTCCTTAGATGCTGCTGTTACTGGGCTTCTAATTATGTGTTGATTTCGAGCCATTACTACATTTCAGCAGTTTAGTTTCTTCCTTCCTCACGAATGGAGAGATAGACAGGAAAAAAGGTCAAGCTTGCTACTGCTGCTGCTGAGATTTTCAGGAGGGTATTCCTGCTGCAGTGGGTGATCATGCACCCATGTGCCCTGCAGACATCCAGCACACACCTCTTCCTCAGCCTTTCACATCTTTGAGCAAAGTTTCCATTGACTGTCCTGTGCTCGTGGACGTGAAGTGCCTGTGGATGGGCTCCAGAACATTTCTCCATTGCCTGTTTATCTCTTAACCATGCCACAGCAATGGATCTATTGTGACAGCTAATGAGAACATTTGGGAAATCATGGGGATTCAGTGGAATCCAATGCAAGTTAAATATATCACTGGATATATATAGGATTCTTTATGTGCTAACAAAACCTCTCCAGTTCTGATGTCTGAGTGTTAGTCTTACATAATTTTCCAATGTTGCTGTAAATTCCTAAAAGACGGGCAGATGATTGATACATTGTAAATTGCAATAACTATAAAAGATGGGGTGACTGTACAACATTTGGGTTTATCTCTCCACTGAAGCGATGAATTATCCAAGGGAATATGACAAGCAATTTTTCAAAATATAAACCACACAGTCAAGCAAGAGAGTATATATTCCCTTAAAACCTAAGCAAAAGCCATCAGAATTCAACAGCAGACTTTATGTTGACTTCAGGATGCTTGCAATGCAGGCTGAAAGAAAATTCATGGCTAAACTGTAAGGTGGGGTGTAAAGTAGTATAAAGTGATAAGTTGAAATAATACATTTTTATCCTAATTAATTAATTCTTGTCCTCTGTAAAATTTATATGTTTGTTTCTATGTTAGTATGTTATGTTTGAGGTAATTGCCTTAATCTTTCTAAGTCTGAAATGGAAAGATTTTTCTTTTAAAATAGGGAAATACTACACACAGTAAATACTGGGAACATAAATTTCAGAATGAGAGAGTGCTATTCTCCCCTGGGGCAGCATATTCACCTCATCCTCTATGGATTTCCTTTCTGTATAACATCTTCAGCAAAAATGCAATTCTTTCTCCAAAGTGAGTCTACATGACTTTATAGTAGAAGAAGGACCTAAATATTAAAGAATTGTGACATTTTCTATTAGAGAGAGAAAAAAAGCTGTGTTTCTCTGTGAGCCATGTCATCTGCACAATTCTTTGTATGCTTTATGTCACTCTGCTGTGGTTTTACCCCAGGAGATAACTTAGTACCATGCTGCAGCTTGCTCACTCCCCTCCCAGTGGGATGGTGAGAGAACTGAAAAAAGGTTAAACCCATGGGTTGAAATAACAACAGTTTCATAATTGAAACAAAGCAAATTTAATAATGAAGATGATGATAATGATGATGATGATGATTTATTGATTGATGATGATGACAAAAATAATAATAACGAAAAGGAAAATGAAAAGGAAAATGGAAGTAACAAAAAGAAAAAAGAGAAACGAGTGGTGCACAGTAGCATTGCTCACCCACCGACTGATACCCAGTACATCACCCAGCAGTGATGGGTCCCTCCTGGCCAGCTCCCCCCAGTTTATATGCTGGGTTGTCTGGTACTGAATATTGTTTTGTTCAGTTCAGGTCAGCTGTCCTGGCCCTGTTCCCTCCTGATTTCTTGTGCATCTCTTTGGATGGCAGAGCAGAAGAAACTGAAAAGTCCTTGACTTTGAATAAGCACAACCCAGAAACTACAATATGTTAACTACAACACACTACAACAGAAACATCAATATGTTAACAACATTATTCTCATACTAAATCCAAAACCCACAGAGCTGTACCATCTACTAGGATGAAAATTGACTCAATCCCAGACAAAATCAGGACACACTGATGCCTTCAGACACAATTGCAAACACCTTGATGACCTCCCCTGCTTCAGCAGCAAGTTGTGATATCATTTGGAGAAGTGGACAAGAAAATTTTTCGCACATCAGAAGCCAAGGTGAGGTAAAAATTCTCAAGCCTATCTCAAAGAAGAAAAATCAGAAGCACCATCTGCTTGTCAGACATGTTAAGCCTATGAAGAAAATGAGTGCTGTATTTTTTATTAGCAAAAGCAGACTCCTACACTCGAGAGCTTAAACATAACTTGATTTTAGATCCTGTCTGATGTTGTTTGTTGTGCACTGCCTGTTTATGTGGAACTTACCCAGTTGCTGACTACATTAGCTGGTAAAACAAAATATGATAATTCTCAGTGCAGTATGTAAGGCAGAGCTTTGTGAATTGCTTTTTACCAAAACCCTGGTGAACAGAAATCCTTCTGTCATCCACAGAAAAAACACAGGTCACCTGCTGTGTCTTAGTCCAAGAGATCCCAGCACTGTTTGTTTGGCTAGTGTTCCCTCCCTCTGCTGATTCCACCTCCTGCATTAAAGGCTGTCAGTAATAGCATGCTCTGAGGTAGAGCTGCTTGTCCAGCACAGAGGATATTGCCTGAATCATTTCATATCCCCCCCTAAAAATGCTCCACAAGAGCAGCAAATGAAACTAAGAATAATTTCAAATTAACACCCACATGAGAGAGCACAGCCTTTCCCCAGGGTTCAGAGCCACCGTCTTCAAAGCTTTTCATGAAAAGCTTTTTTATTTGAGTTTTGCCAGACTGCATGCACAATCTCAGGCAAGCAATAGCAAATACCAGAAGAGAAATTGTTCTGAGATACAGCAGGAAATTAATTGAAAGCATTGTGAATGTGTGCACACAAGTATAAAGGAACTGTCTGAGTACTTGAAGGAAGAGTTTACTGTACAAACATTTCTCTTGTTATTCAGTCTAAATAAACTCAACAAAATGTATTCAGAAAGGGGCTTTGTCAAGTAAGAATTACAAAGAGAGTGATAAATTGTAAGATAACAAATTTATCCATCAAGCTGAGAGTACCAAAGAACAGAGGCTTGCAGCAGCAGCAGCAGCATGAGAGTCAAAGCATTACATAGAATACATCAAAATGGTACTATGGCCAAGCTTAGCTCACTGTAGAACATAGCCAGAACTTAGAACTTAATCCCAGTTTTGGGGCAAGATCATTTAGCAACAGGACAACAACCTTTCACTGTGCTCCTAAATCTTTAGGCCCTAAATACCACCTGTCAAGTGGATCTAAGTTTTTGAAGTTCACAGGAACTATTTAAACTTGATTATTAGAGATTTCTTTCATAGAGACAAATGGGCTTTTATTCATTCAGAATTTATAGAAATTATTTCTAAGCTTTTAATGTTTAAATAAATGACATGGATGTTGGTGGAGATACAAATTTTCATTCAGTGATACTCAGAACTTTCTCCACAAGCTGTTTCTTGCATCTGTGGACAGAAGAGTCCCATCTTCTGAAAGCAGCTGAGATGTTAGCCTGCAGGGTCTGATGAGGGATCTTTTCACCTGGGTCAAGACTGCAAAAGAGTGATATTCTTACCTGGTCTCCCTGGAGTTAACTCCTACGTACAACATTTTGTGGATCCCCTAGGAGAAGCCAGGCTTGCCATAGAAAACAGCAGAGGCAGGGCTTTGCAGGGAGCCAATGTGCTACATTTAAAATACAGCAGCAATGCACTGTCTGCTCTACCCTCAACTCCCCAGAGGCAGGGCTGACACTCCAGGGCTCCCTGGCCACAGCAAGATGGTGAAGCTGCAAAAATTCAGTGGCCTGTGGTGCTGGGGTTGCCCAGAACACAGTTCCTCATTGAACATGCACAGTGATATAAATTGAATATTTTATAACATTCAATTTAATATTATATAATAATATTGAATATTTTATAATATTCAATATAAATTGAACATTTTATTAATCAAATTTAATATCCACTTCTTTCAGTGCACCATGTCTCTTGGTGGACATCTTCAATGGCATTCCAATGCTGTGGCTTAATATGGGTGACCTTACCAGACCTCCTCCTCTCTGCTGAGGCCAGCTTCTCACCCAAAATCTGAGAAGATGCCCAGTAAAAACAATAGCTGTGGTCAGGATTGGAAGAAACAGATGGCTGAAATAAGCTGTCTTAACCCTTTTCTTATGTTTTTTAAAACTTAAGAAGACAGTTGTCCTCACTGAGGGTTGTCAGAAACTCTGCATTTTTCTCTAGCAAATCACATAGTTATATGCTGAAATAGACATATTTCAATATCTTCATTAATTTTTTGTTTGCACATTGTTATTTTGAATAGTCAGGTGGACATATATATGTGATTTAACTTTATTCTCAATTCTTGATTTGAGTACAAATTTGAAGAATAAAAGAAGTGAACAATGAAAAAGTGGAGAAATTGATGAGCATCATAAGAAGCATATAGAGAAATGCATTGAAGGGCAAGGTTGTGTGAATGTTTTTCTCTCTTAGGAGAAGATTTTTGAAAACTGTAAGGAGTATTTGAGTGAGCTCTGAAGTCTGACAGTTTTTTGCAAGTTAAAGTAACCAAGGGAAATATTTTATATAAGCAGAGCTTTTCTTCACTGCTTCCTTTCCTTGCTAGCATTAATGGATGTTAAATATCATACAGCAACTGGTTCATAATAGCAGAAACCAAATCAACAAATCAAACCAAATCAAACAGCCAATAAATGGATGATGCTATGTGTGCCTTTAGGTACATCATATTATTTACATTCTGCACAAAACAAGCACCAAAATTAGCTTAGCCATCAAGGCCACAAAAAGCCATCACGCCTACAGAAAGACACCATCCTTTGATTTTGATGTATGGTGATGTATTTCCATGTATCAACAGGTTACTATTGAGGTGTGGCACTCTGTCTTGTTATCATCTGTTGCCTGATCAGTCAAGATCAGGATCCAACCATGTCAGTGTTATGAATGGATGTGGGGGTTTAGATAAGTCCTTGCCTTTTGCCCAGGCCTCTGCCAGCAGGCAGTAGCTTTATTGAGGTGCCCAGTATCCCAAAACACACTCTTGTTCCCAAGTTCTTTCATAACGGCTGATTTGGTCTATTGTAGAGTGAATTATTTATTTATTAGACAGAAAACTAACAGACATAAGACTAAAATAAAACTAACACTACACAGGAATAAGGATAAAAAGATAAACTACTGGTAGATATAACCAGTGTGAGGTTAGAGGTACCTATTAATGGCACAGCTAACAAGGAAATAATATAACTTAGGATTCAACGTATTTTACCACCATTACATTGGTGGGGTACACATGGAGATCCTTGCCCTCAATCTCCAGTGAGGTAACCACAGAACCTGCATACAGGCTCCAGGGAGAAGTCTCCCATACTTTCAGGGTGTGTGTGTAGAAAGCTTCTGCCTCTGTGATATCTCGTGTGTCTTTTATGGTTTGTAAAACAGTGTCTCTTAGTCAAGAATATTTCTTTTATCTCTTCTCATCAGCACTCCAGACTAAGATGTTGATTCTTAGCTGAGGCCTGAGCCCTTTTGGTGCCAGAGATGACCCCTTGCTGGGCCTTCCATCCTGGGTTATCTTTTAATGCACCAACTATCTGTGATGGGGGTTGGGGGGCATCCTGCCATAGCCAGGTACCAGGGAAAGACAAGACAGTGCAAAGTCACCATCCTAAATGAACTCAACAGTCAAGCGATGAATGGAGAAAAGAGAGCTACCTAATCAAGGAGAATAATGTGAAGCCCAGGAAATAACATGTCAGTGGCAGGAAGAATTTAGTTTGTTTTCAGGTAAGTACAAGAGACACAAGTAACAAAGTAAATTGAAGGTCTAGGGAGTTCACTGATAAAACAGCTCAGAATCAGCCATTGAGGGGGAGGGTAGTAGAAACCTAGACCATACCAACCTGAAAAGAGACTGGAGAGAAAAAATTTAAAGGAAATATCTTCATGATATTGGCCTTGGCTTTTAGAGCTGCCCTTTCTGGCTGTAGGTATAAATAATAGCAATAACAATTCTGATGGCATAATCATTTTTATGTAATTTTCCTGTTTCCTTACAAAGGCTAAATAGGTATAATGGGTTGGAATTTCTCTAGGTGTAGTACTTCATACAATGTTTTTCTTAGCAATGCTAAACAAAGTCCTTATCTCAGTGTTTGGGAGCAGTGCAGAGGGAGACATTCCAGGAAAGACGGTGCTGCCTTTTCTGTTCTGCCAGTATCAAGCCCTGTATGGGAGACTGTTGTGACTCACACTGAGGCATAATTTATTTACCTATGACCCAGAAAGGCAAGGTGAAAATTCAGCCCATTTCTCATGCTGTCCTTTCCAAGATCCTTAAATGATAGAAATACTGTGCTTGCAATGTGGGCTTGTCTCAGAGGTTTAAGAAATTATGCCTCTTGTTCTGCTGGATGTCAACAATAATCTGGTTAAGACTTGACATTGTAAGACACTTTTCCTAAATAGACAGCTACAACATCAATCCTCAGAAAAGCTTTTGCAACTTGCTGGAGGTGCATTCACAAATTTGACATGAAGTTGGTGGTGCTGTGTGGGGATTCAAGGTATTCTGAGGAGGGAGGAGTCTGTTTCCTTTGATGAATCTATTTTGGAAGAATGGGACACCTTGACTTTCTTCCAGCTGTCAAAATTACTCTGAAAAATGGATCATTAATTAAAAAGAAAGAAAAAATTCTTTTATTAAAGTGAAAAACTTAAGAAATAAGTGTGTTTGAAAGTGGATACACAGATGTGAAATACAATGTGTAGATTGCTACTTCTAGTTACACTTCACAAGGTTTTCATTTAGCTATAAAACTGTCTCAATACTTCACACTTCTCTAGATAGGCTGTTATCTCTACTCAAGATGCTGGCTGCTGTTTGAGAAATACTGTTGTCCTTTGGGAATCCTTCTGTACTTGAAACACAGGACATTCATGGAAACCGCTAAGAGGTGATTTAAAAATAAATAAAAGGATGTTCTTTACATGCTTCTAGAATTTGTAGTTGCAAAAGGTGGGGGAGCCAAGTAGCATCAGCAGGTCCAAAAGAAGTTTAGTCAAATTCACAGCCAGAACATCCATGAACAAAAGTAGGAAATAGGATGACATGCCTATCCAATGCTTACAGTTGTTGCAGGGAATATGAGGGAAAAGGACTGTGGAAGGTGGCCCGGTTCACATGCTGTCACTCAAAGGCATCTCCTATTGGCACTCCTGGGCACAGAGTACCAGGCTAGCCTGACTCATTGGCTGGGCCTTTACCCTGTCATTTCAAGTATCTGGACATCTTCTAAAGGTGAAAGCAAGGCCTATGTATATACTTGGTATTTAACTTAATTGTAAGGAGTTCATTTACTCACTGAAGATGAAGTCATCCATGAAAACAGGAATGTTGGATTTAAATTTTAGTTGTAAAACTTTGTAGCAAGCATATTATACAAACATAATAAAAGCAACAAGAAAGCACCTTCTTCTTCTCCCCACTCTTGAAATTTTGAGACTGCCACAAATTACAGGTGAACCTACCAAGTAAGTGGGAAGACATCTCATTTCTTCTTACTGCATTGCTGCACCTAATAAAATAGGATGGAATTTAGCCCTCCGTCATCTTTAAGCTGACAAGTGTGAATTCCGATAAATTCTGGAGGAAGTACTTCAGCTGATAAACAGAGAGAAACTTTCAGACAGTGTGCTTCAGGAGAAACAAATTTCAACTCAGTGCAAAAATCTACTGCTGGGAGTTTCATTTTAATCAGTCATTTTCTTCTTGTTTTTATTTGCACAGCAGTTCTGAACAAATTGAATAGTATTTTTTTCTCCTTTTGAGCAGGTTGGGATTCTACCACTTCCACTGTAAAGGAGAATTCAATTTTGCAGTAAAAAGTTCAAGAATACACAGATAAGAAACTTGAAGGAAGTGGGTGTGGGGCAGAAAGACCACCAGGCAGGAATGGAAAATACTGAGAAAATACAGAAAAAGGAGAAATTTTCAGCTGCATTTTACATGCTGAACCTAGGCATTTTTCTCCAATCTACAATCTTCAGCCAGAGAGAAAATAGTGAGCTTTGCTAATTTCATTTCTTGGTTGTTTTAGAAAGATGCATTTACATTTTCTGTGCAGATAAGCAGGACTAGACAGCTTGTGGAGAGAGATAACGTAAGCGCTGAGCTCTGTTGAACCTTGGCAGCTCTCTAATCTTTCAGGTTTTAATCTCAACTCATTGTCCAAACTCTGTCTCTCTAATGGCCAGAGTAAATCCAGATTTAGATAAAGAAATGCATGGGTTCGACTGAAACGCTGGTGGAGGCTGGATGCTGTGTTCTGAGGTGGAAACAGCATGAGCCTGAGCAAGGCAGGCGGGGAGGTTTTAAACTCTGCAGCTGCCACTGCTGCGAACGTGCAGCATGCAATAGTGGGGACTGAGGATGGATGGCTGGTGGCACAGAATTGGCACAGACGAGAGGGCAACGGCCTGGGGTCAGCTATCTTGGCCTCTTCTCATCAGAGAAGGCCAGCAGCAGCTTCCTTGGCAGGAGGATACAGAGATCGAGGCTGTACAACAAGATTTGTCAGAATAATCCTTTGCAGTTTAGGGACAGCTGAGCCAGACCTGTTGTCTGAGCTCAGTAGCTCTCACTATATTGTTATTTTATGACTTCATCCAGTCATCTTCTCTATGCACACACAGCCACTTGCAGCAGGGAACTTCAGAGATGAACTAAGTATTTTCTTGCTTTGTTTCCTATGAAGCTACAAGCAACCTTCACTTGAAGTTTTTAGGTACTGTGTGGGTAGAGACAGAGGAAAATTATTGCCTACAAGCCCTTTGTGTATCCCACATGAATTTATACAGCCTTTATGCAACTCACTTTATACATCTCTCTATTTCCACTGCTTTTCCCTGAAGAGCTGCATCCTGTTCAGTCTACTCTCATGTGCAATCTGCATCCCACCATTGATTACCTGTGCCACTGTTCACTTGGCCTTTTCTAGGAGCATTATGCCCTTGAAACAGAGACTAGAACGGCACACAGAATTTAAGATGCAGGCCCACCAGCACTTTGCACAGTGATTTAGTAATATTTTCTGTTTTATTCTCTTTCATAACAATTTTTTACATTCAGTTTGCATTTTTTACTAGAGCTGGGCACCGAGTTCAATAAAACTATGTATTATAACCCCAAGATTCCATTTCTGTGTAATAGCAGTTAGCTCAGAGCCCATAATTTTATATGTGAAGTTTGGATTGTTTTTCCCCATGTATGTCATTTTACATTTATCTTTTCTGAATGTCATCTGCCACTTAATCACCAAGTCTTTTAGTGTCTAACAATCTTTCTGCAATTCTCTATACAAATTCTCACTTTTAACTTGATGATTTGACTTAAACTTCCCACTACTATGGCACACCCGCACTTATCCTTACATCCTAGGAATAAAACCCTCACTCTGACCAGGCTGAGGTGAATAATTGAGGAGACTTGTGTTACCATTTTCATTCTAGATTTTAAATATTTGTCTGCTTGCCTATACCTGAAAACTTTTGCACCATTGGAAAGTTACACAAGCAGCATTGCTCCCACAGAAGACTGAAAGAGGAAGTGAGACAGAGTGAATTCAGCTATAAGGAATATCAATGTCATTATCTACAGAGCTATAGAAGACAACCCAGATAAAGGATTTCACAATAGCCTCCCAAAATAAGTAATTTTTTATGCCATTAAACTTGAATTCATTGCATAGGCTCTGCATATTTATAGCCTAAACCAGCTCAATATTACCATTTCTGTTCTGAGAGAGCTAAGGACACAGTAATATGAAAGGTCCAGCCCTGAAGGATTACAGACCAATACGCTGATTTAAGAAATTTGTTGAGGACATGTTGAGGACATGTCTAGTTACTCAGTTGAGTTCTTCTCTAAATATGTCTGTTTTCCAGAGTTGTGGATGAACCTGGTGGGTCTGGACTGGGAAGTAAATCACAGCCCCTGGTTAGCATTGCCCAGTTTTTTTTTCCTAGCTCCTAAAATTCCCCCTAGGATTAAAAAAGAAAAAACTCTAGGATTAAAAAACACCCGAACAAACAAAACACCCCAAAACAAACAAACAAAAACAACAAAAAAAAACCCCAACAACATCACAGAAAAAAAATATACTTCTTTAAGGTGGAATCCTAGGTTGCCTCTAAACAGATGGCAGCAAGAAAAGGTTTTAATAGCCTCTTGCCACCACAACCTCCAGTCCTGCCACATTTGTTGAGTGATTAGTGACATTAGAGTAGCTCCAAACTGTACCTTGAGATGATCTTTAATTAAGCCACAAGAAAGCAAACAAATAAGCAAACAAATAGAGGCTTGACAACAAGCCATTCATGGTTTGAGAAATGCAGCTAAATTGCATGTAATGCTTTATTGCTTTGAGTGAAAACATTTGGATTCAAAAGTTGGAAATGTATTATTCTGTAAATCTTCCCATTAATTCCATTTCATTCTGAATTCAAAGCCAGGCCAGCATTAATTTATTTCACTCAATTTCATCACCCCTGTAATATTATTCTTCAGTTTTACTTTCAATCTGGCTCTGACTGATAACATTTTGAGATCAATAAAAAGGCAGAGGTTGTTACCAAAAATAATGGTATGTTATAAAGCTGCTGTAGTCCAACAATTAAGGGCATTTCATTATGTAATAAAGCCATTGCTATTTTTTTCACTAAAGCCACACAACATTAATTCAGACACTAATTTATACATGGTATATTATTGATGGGGCAAAAATGTGCTAGTTTATATCAAGTTCAAAAATCATATATCTCTTAACACATTAAAATCAGAATCATCAGGAAGCTACAATGTGATCTTTCTCAGTTTAGACAACAGGTATGCATAGCATGGATTAGATCCACTTGTCAGAGTAGTGCTTCCTGAGCTGGGTGGTGTAGAAAAAAAGGAATAAACCATGTTCTGCTTTATAGAACTCACCAGCACTGCCTTAAACAGCATGACTAAAATTTTATTCTCACTGCTACTATCTAGGCTGAGAAATGTATTCAGGGGAGTGGTTATCACTGGCAGGAGTTTGTTACCGTTTTTAGGTGCACATTTCTCTCATTTCATGTTATAGACTGACAAGTGAACAAATGCACCTGGTATTGGGAACAGGAAAAGAATCTCTGTGTCCTGTAACAGATCCCAGCACAGTTTAGCCTTGCCCCAAAAACAAAGCTTCTTGAGCAGGGGAACAATATATGAATGATATAGAACTGTGCTGTGTCTGAGAAGTGGAGCACTTCTGGGTCCTCCAATGATATTTTAGATAAACTGTAGGCAGGTCATAGCCATGCAGATTTCTTCTGAGGTTGATTCACATCCAGTATAAAGCCTGGAAGAATACAGAGGACTTGAGAGAGCAGTATATCCTTCCTGAAGCCTTCTGAGGAGTGAAAGCTGTGGCTAAGACCATACTTCAAGGATGGATAGTAAAATTTAGGAATTCAGGTTTATAGTTGAGTCTTAACACATCTGAATATGTGTTCATAGCTGCCACCAATGATAGCTACTGAGCTGCTTTGGTTGGATAAGAGCATTAAAATCTAGCTTTGTAACAGCAACTGTTAAAAGCAAACAAGAATTCTGGAAAAAATAGTCATGCTTCAGACCTTTATTTATCACAAAACTTTGCTGGAGACATTTACTCATCACAGAAGTTTTGGGGAATTATTTATGTAGTGATAGGATAAGAAAAAATCTTCTGCAGAGTGTCTGCTTCTGAATTGGACCCTCAAAGGTAATTTTTAGAGACAGGCTGCTGAGTAAGATGGAGGACTAGCCTGATTCACTGGGACTCTTTCCCTGTTTCAAAAGCTAGAATGATCTCATTAGAGAGTTATTTGCATCTGTCAAAGATCCATGCTGGCTTAAAGACAAAGAACTCATAGTCTGGGAGACATTTTTTCCATTCTAAATTATTCTATAGACCTTCACCATGATCTTTGTCAGGTCACAAATTAGACCTCATTTCCTCAGCCCCTGTCCTTTTTGAACAGTGATGATAGCACTTACTTACCTCACAGGAGTGCAGTAGATCTTCATAACCCAGAATCTGCAAAGCACCAATAGTATATAAGTGAGAATCCACAGGGGAAAAAAAGCTGTCATCAAACAACTTTCAAATCAAACCAGATGGGGCAAATTAAAAGATGAAGGACCAAAACAACACTCTCCTGGCTCACAAGGGCATGGCCAAAGTGATCAATGTCACTGTAGTTTCCAGCAGCCCACCCAGTGTATGAATGTATAAGAGGAGCCAACACACAGATTTATGAAACCCCCAGAAAGCATGAGTCCTAAATCCCAGTTTCAGAAGGAAAGAAAATTTACTCTGTCTACTACTGTAACAAAACACTCCAGTTCCTTTTAAAACTGTTGTTTAAGTAGTTAAAGTCAGAAGTGAAAAGCAAAGAAGTAAAAAGGATATTATCTCTGAAAATAAATAGATCATGGAAGTATGTAGGGATAATATTGCTGAGTTGACCGTCATTTTTATTACTGGATATCATTTTTACTACTGGATATAATTTTTACTACTGGATGTCAAGCTCTTTGTTAATAACTGCCTGCGGTTGTGAGATCCCCTGACAGAGGGCCATAGGTATCACAAAACCTCAGGCGCTAGAAAGAGAGATTGAGGATGTGGAGTTCAAAATTCCCTTATCAGTCATGAATTTCTTTATGGTGTGGTGGTTTGTTTTTGTTGGGTTTTTTTCCTTATTCCCCCATTTCACCAAAGTCAACTTTGAAATCAGTTAAACTCCTAAAATGTCCCTAGGTTAAAAGGGAGAGACACTATCTATGCCATCATAGACAGGGTACCAATCTTCTCCATTAAATGAAAGAAAGCGGAAAAAACAATAATCAAGGTATCTGAAGGACAGGAGGAAAATCAGGTTGCTTAGAATTGGAATTTAGTCCAAAAATATCTGAGAAGAGACTTCTTCAAAGAGGGATTGACCTTGCAGCCTACTCTTGTGCAGGGTATGCACAGGGCAAAATGACACGGACTTGGAGAACTGCTTCAAAGAAGCAATTCACACAGAAAGAGAGAAAAGAAAGAGCTGGTAGCCATTAAAATAAGCTGTGCCCACAGCCCACATTTGAAAAGGAGACCCACAACATCAGCAGGATGGAGAAGTCTGTGACTGGTGCCACTGAAGGGCAGAGATCTGTGTTTGAAGGGATCTTCCAGCCAGCTACTCAGCCACTGGCTCTGACACTGGATCTGTAAAGGTACAGCGACCATGGCAATTCACACCTGGTGTTCACATGTGGATTGACAGGACAGGGATCCTTCTGGCCCTGTGCAGTGAGACCAAGCCCTGCACCATGACCATGGTGAGATCCTCTTCTAACTTGGAATGAAAAGGGGTCCTTGTTCTCTTCAGAGAGAGCCAGAACTCCCCACTACATTCACAGTCACAGACTGCAGTCACACAGGCCAATAATCAAACAGCTTAAGTGTCTCATCTCAAAACATCAAATCAAGGGGAAAGGCATAAAACCAGGGCAACTAGAGATGAGCCTCAGGGTAGCACACCAGTGTTAGAGGGATGGTGTCCTAGCAAGGTCCCTCGTTCTCCTATCTCACTCTCCAAAAGGTATATGCAAGGAAAGAGTGACTGTAGGGTTGTGGAATCACCCCTGGATATATTTTTAAATTGTGTAGGTATGACACTTAGGGACATGGTTTAGTGATGAGCCTGGCAGTGCTGGGTTAATGGTTGGACTTGACGATGTCAGATGTCTTTTTCAACCCAAATGATTCTATGATTCTATACTGTAAAGGGATGTCCATCTTGATTTTTAGAAGCACTGACCTGTTGTAGAGGCACAGCTCAGCTACCTGCAACAAAAAAGATTAACTAAGTATCTGATTTCTATGCAACTGTGCTAACCTTGCTACATTATGGGAAAGGATGTGTCTGTTTGGTGTCTCTTGGTCAGTCTGATTGTCATCATGCCTTCTTCCAGCATGCCATCATGCTCCTTCTTCCAGAAATAGTCCCGGTCCGGGCATTCCGAAGTTTCACTACTCTGTGCAATGAGGCATCTGCCTTGCAGAGTGCAAATAGCAGAGAACATTAGGAAAGGATGAAGAGCATGGCAGAGGAAGGATCCAGAGACCCACGTGAACAATGTATTGAAGGCACATCTATATCCTATGGCAAGTCTGATGATTTCTGGATGTGAAAGTGCCATTGGGAGAGTCTGACTGCTATTGTGGATTGCATTTTTAAATGTGTGTCTCTGCTATTCATGATCCCAAAAAATTTATTTTCTTTCTTTAACTTCTGTCTTATCTTTATCTCTGCTTAATCTTACATTTTTTCCTAAAATATAGCTTGCAATTTCTAAATCTTATTTAGGCAATGATTGCTTTTCATTCCTAGAGTTTCAGATATAGGGGAATATTAATTTATGCATCTGATCATTAGATCACTCCAGTCCATACCGGGACTCAATTTGACTGAACCAATAACAAACTAAAGGCTGCAACCTTCATCTGCCTCAGGAATAACCAAGAATGATTGATTTCCAGTGGGCCCTTTGCAAATGTGAAATTAAACAGCATGATTTCTTTTGAGGTAAGCTTGCTCTTTGAAGGATGATCAGGTATTCATTTGATTATCCCTTTAATCCTTGTCTGCAATTTTTCATGATGGCTGTGTCACAGCATAAGAAACATGGTGGACCCAGCAATGACAGTGGTACCCACACATTCAAGAAGGGACATGAGAAAGAAGTACACCTGTTTACTTCACCTTCCATGTCTGGCAACAGGTTGAGAGTTAGTTTTGAAAATTATTATTATTTCTCTCATGCATTATTGGAAACAATATCTGGAATTCAATTCTCTGGCTAATAAGGAGCCACAGGGGATCTATCACACTGTGATGCTTTCTTTGAGAAAATGTGAAAAGGATTTTAGATAATAGATTCATCTGAGAGTTCAAAATCATTTGATCTTTTATAAATAGCAAAAGATGATAAATTATTCCATTACCTGCCTCACTAACACTTTGGTGAAAATAAGGTTTGGCATGGTGACTTTTTTATCTACAACTGGAGAACAGAACACCCAATAAAAAAGCAGAAGAAAATTTTAAAAACATGTAAGTTATGGAAATGGATAAGAAAGTGTTCTCTTGATAAGGTTTTAACTTCTAAATTTCTCACAGCCTCTTTTTCAACAACCATACTTTTCAAAAATGCCAGTGTTACCTTTTGCCTGATGCCAAAAAGCTAATAGGGCACATCAATAAGAATTATAATATACAAAACTATAGCAAAAAACTGCAATTTCAAATGGAGACATAATGTTCCCTGCCCTTCTCACATATTTTCTGATTATACCAGCATACAGTACAGGGTAGTTTTGGTTTCAGTAGCAATCCTTTACACTTATATGCTCATTTGGGGTAAATTTGAGTAGCATTCATGAAAATATAAAAATGGGATAGAATTCTGCAGATCACAGTGAAGTCATCATATTTATACCTTATACATAGATATGAAAAATTAGTGTTTAAAGATTAACTAATGATACAAACAGATCATGCTGGATTGTGGAGTGGAATGGAATGGAATGGAATGGAATAGAATAGAATAGAATAGAATAGAATAGAATAGAATAGAATAGAATAGAATATTTCAGTTGGAAGGGACCTGCAGTGGTTCTCCAGTCCAAGTGTGATGGGAAATCAAGATGGCTCGTTTGGCAAGCACAGTGTCACTGACATAATCTTAAACTTGGATGAAGGTTACAGCCCAGCTATTTAAACTGTTTCACTAAGGACTTCTAAGTAGCTAGGATGGAAGAAAACTCAGGCTAGAAAAATTAACATAGATAATAATGTAATCATAGTAAATACTGAAAAGAGTTGTAAAGTTCACTTGAAGTCATTGTGGATCCTGGTGATTACTAAATTAGAAAATAAAATTATGTGACAGAAAATAAAAACTATTATATTCCTTCTCCAAACACCTTGAAATCTGGAAGGAACACTTTACCTTCCTCTCTATCAGTTGGGATATGTTTAAGAACACAATTTCTTTATTTCTTTCCTTTTACTTATAGAATCATAGAGACATGGAACACCTTGGGTTGGAAGGGAATCTTTAGAGACCATCTAGTCCAACTTCCCTATAATTAGCAGAAATGTTTTTCACTAGATCAGGTTACTTGGAGACTCACTTATTCATGTTTGAAACCAGGATGATAGATGGCAAATACTTTTTGCAAAATCCAGTAAATTATTCACTGATTAGGTGCTGATAGCATGGTAAAGACAAAAAGTAAAAACCTTTGCTGAATAAGGGTATTTAAATCTGTCTTCCAAAGAGTTCATCTCGTACATTCACTGCTGAATAATTCCAGAGTGCTAGTAACCAATCTATATTGCTGGGTTACTCAGCTATTCAGAAGAATTTGTTTTGCAGTCAATTAAATCACAAATGTTACCAGGGAGTAAGAAAGGTAAAGGAAATTGCATCTACTACCTTCATGAAGTAACTTGCTGAACAACAAATATTTCAGCATAATCCACTTCAGTCATAATTACTTTTCATACACCAGTCCTTCAATTTTCAGTGCTGTTTTTAAAGGCAACAAAGTTATTCATTCTTTAGTAAACTACCTACTTGAAAATTTGTTTGTTTGAAAGATACATAAAAGCAGCAGCTACTTATTATGCACATCTTCATGAATGGGTGGAAGAAGACCCTGAACTCCTTTACCATCTATGTTTAAAACTGCTAATTTGCATGAAAATCTGACCTTCACAAGTATGCTAGCTCCTTTTAGCTGAGGGTATTCACGTAGTAGGAAATTCAGTTGTAGAAGAAGAAGAAGCTTGAATTATCTATGTGTAGATGTCCTCCAGTGAACAGAAGTTTTGAGCTCTCCTTATATTATAGCCTATGCTCTAGTTATTGTAATTAAATATCTTGGGGAAATTATCCCACTCTAGATTATACAATATGATGATGATGATGATGATGATGACTATTATTATTATTATTATTATTATTATTACTCATGGCCAGCTGAATGGTTTTCCAGGACTCACTGATAGCAATGACAGTTTTGGCACCTAAGACACATGAAGATACATATAGCTAGATACAAATGTAGATGCTTTTATCTAGAGTTTAATCAATCCTTGCAATTTAACATGATTTCAAGTAGACTGTGAATTAAAAATAGAATAGTGTTTCCTGATTAACTCCATGTGGCAATTCTTTTATTTTGTGCTAAGGCTTTAATGTAAGATTAGTTTGATTCCTGTATAAAGGAAAAAAATCCTCTTCAAAAGGCTCATCATACTTTTATGAAGCTGTCGAGCCAGCAGAAACATTCAGGAACATTTATCCTACCTCTTTTGTCTGGAAGCTGAAGACAAGGAGTAAGACAGAAAGTGCTACAAAGAGAATGGAAAATGTAGATAATTTCCAACTGCTCTAGAGTGGGATTTTGCCACTGAGGACTCCATAATAGGACGGCACAAAACCTGAATATAATTTCTTATTTCAGACAGAAAAAATATTTACACTTGTACTCATACCAGGTTTCCTGCATTAGAACTGGAAAGACACAGCCATTTTTGGGGTGCAATTCATCTGAAACATGGAAAAGAATTGCTACTTGAACGTGTCCATTCCTCTCCACTGAATATGGTGGGGATTTGATCCAAGCCAATAATTCATATGTAGATAATTGTATCTGATCAGAGGTGTCCCTGTCTCAGTACTGAATGCCAAGGAATCATGGAGAGCCTGGGCTAAAGCAAGGAAAATATGTGTGAGACTTACTGATTCCTTAACTTTCTATTGTATTAAAAAGCATACACACATATTCCATCTGTAACAAAGAACAGCTGCCCTCCTCCACAAAAAAAAAAATCCACAAAAATCCTCCCTCCTCACCGCAAAAAGAAAATTAACACCAAAAAGACCAGACCACATAGATGCACAGAAACAGCAACAATAACAACAACACACCAGAAAACTCTTCTAGGAGAATATTTTCTGTGTAAACCCAGCCTCAATCAGATTTTATGCTAATAAAGGCAAGACATTAAAATCCTGCACTATCATAGTGCAAAGGTGCTCCTCACAGGTTTTCAAAGGCAGAAGGGCTGCACACTGATCTTCTTGAAGGACAACTCTAGTACTGCTACTTACAGTATTTTTTCCCAGTTCTTCTCAACCTTCTATCTAGCCTAATACATGTGTGTAACTGGCTCCCTACAGCCACATCACAGAGTGAAAAATAAGTGAAAAGATCACAAAAGGGCTAGCAGTTACATCCTTCACCTATAATGCCTCTGCATGCTTAGAAAAGAAAATGCCTGACAGAACAAAATGTCATACCTTTAATATTTTTTGTCTTGTAGTCCATGTTACAGAGAAACTGTTTTATTTAATTCCCTTTTTATATAATAAGTTGTCTCAGGATTTCAAATTTCTGAGTCACATTAATTGTGGTACCCTTCCTTCACATCCCTGCAGAGGGTACATTTAGAGACAGTGGACAAGACACATTATGATAGAGTAGGTCTTACTGTATGTTTGCCACGAGAGTAGATATTTCTCTTTCCATTGAAAAGCTGGTTTTATACACAACGTGCTTTTCTGCTCTCAGTATTATTCACACATGGCCATCACAGAAGGATTACCAAGGCAGTCACTAAGCTGAACTGTGAGGGCTGCTGATATCCCATAGGCTGCTAGCAACCAGAATATTCAAAAGTGGATCTCATAGCTCTCTTAAGACTCAAAATATGTCTTCTGTGTGGTAACATAGAAGTACTCATGCACGAACCAGAGAATAAGAGATTCTTCCAGGCAAGTACCAAGAAGGTTCCATGAGGTACTCAGGCAGGAGGGTAAGAAGTGGATGCTGCACCAATTCCTATGTCTCATGGCCAAGAAAGAAAGTTGTAGGTAGCAAAATAAAGTTTTCAAGTCAGATTGATCAACTGGGTATCAATGTTCAATGCCAGCTCCAGAAGCTGCATGATTTCACAGAACACGTTCATGTACCTCTCTGCAGAGCAAAGTAGAGTAATTGATATAAGCAAGCTTTTATCATGCTAACACCACAATCTGCAAGGTTAATCTGTCCTGACTGTCCTAGCAGGATAGTCACAGTGGCATGCATGTTACTTTCATATCCTCAGCATATGCTCACTGAGACAGTATCCAGGTCATTGCTGATCCTTTAGTTTTAAACCAACTAAAAGTATGGGAGACCAATACACTCAGTAAATCCTCTCAAGCCACTCTGAAAATCCCAAGGATAAAAAGACCTTCAGCTTTGTTTTGCTCATTCTGTTGTTTTCAACTTTTAGATTCCTTTGGGGTTTCCTTTCCTTCCCTTTTGCAATCCTTGCCATAAACCAAGAACCATACTCAAATGTTAGAAGCTAGAAGCAGCATTTTAATGACCTATTGAGAATGAAATGAATAATTTAAGATTTACAATAGCTTTAAATTGGCTTTTCTTGTTGTAGGGTGTAAACTTTATTACAGAGGGGGGATTTATTCTCTTTCTGTTTGCTTGTAACGAAATGATACAAAATCTTGTCTCATATTTTCTTTGTGTTAATTGGGGATTTAACTGTTGCTTCCTTTGCTTACAGTGATGTACATCAAAGCCCTTAAAATCCATTTTAATTGAGCTGAGTGGATTTGGTCAATTACACTAGCAATCTTCCTATTAATAAGCATGTGAAAAGAAAACTCTTCTGTATGTAAATTAATAGAGCTAATCAGTTGTCCTCCCTTTGTAATACATATTACAACATTTGGCAGTACTTCAATAGGAAGTAAAAGTTTTGTGGCTTGTGCCCAGGATCATGTTTTTGCAGCCTACTCGAAGAGAACAAACTGAGGTTATTTCCACATCCTTTTAAAATGTGCAGAAGTTATCTGGTCACCACCTAAATATCAGAATATGAGGGCTTTGGCTTAGAAGCATCCTCAGAGTGAGAATTGTAATCACTATACAGTTCAGAAGCTGATCAAGACAATTCATTTTTGTTAGATAGCACTTACTAGCCCTACTTATTGATAAGATCTTATAGCCTGGTCATGACAGACAAACAAGAGGACAATTTCTGGTGATATCTAAGAAAAGACAAAAAAGAAAAAAAATAAAAATATCCAAAAAAGACAGCATAACAGAGATTATCTTGCTCAGTGTAAGTGGGTCTCATCACATGAGTGTACTACTACTGCTACTACTCAGTCATGCACTTGACTTTTACCACACAAACAGCAGTTTTAGAAGAGACACGGTGTAGCTCATTAAATTACTAGTAAGTAATATTTCTGTGATACCTTTGAACTTGACTGGACACCAGGTAACCACCAAAGCCAACCCATCTCTTCCCTCCTTAGCTGGGCAAGGGAGGGAAAACATGACAAAAGGCTTGCAGTCAACATAAGGACAGGGAGAGATCACTCACCAGTTACTACCCAGCCAAAGCAGACTCAGCTTGGGGAAAAAGAGTTTAATTAGATACCAATTGGAACAGGATAGTAAAAAATCAAATTAAACCTTAAAACATGTTCCCCCCTATCCCTCCCCTCTTCCTGAACTTAGCTTCACTCGTGATTTTCTCTACCTCTTCCCCACCAGTGGCGCAAGGGGATGGGAAATGAGATTTGCTGCCAGTTCATCATGTGTTATTACTGCTACTCCTTCTTCCTCAGGGGGAGGACCCCCCTCACACTCTTTAACTGCTCAAATATGAAGTAGAATCTCCTGAGTCCTTCCAAAAGGCTACAATTCTCCACAAACTCCTCCAGCACAGACCTCCACAGGCTGCAGGGATAGTGGACTCATCTTGGAGCCAGCTGACATTGGCTCTGTTGGAATGGGGGAAGGTTCTAGCAGTGTCTCACAGCAGGCACTCCTGTAGCCTCCCTGCTACCAAAACCTTCCTACACAAATCAAACACATCGTCACAAAGAAGCAATTTGTTAAAAGTTTCTGGGATGCCCCTATAAATTAGAAAATCACCATGTGACAAAATACTGTTAGTTCATGAAGTGAGCAGGTCAGAGACACAAGATAGGAAGACAGGCAGACTGAGGACTGAAGTCACTATTCAAGTACTGAATGAAACATTATAGGTAGTAAGACAAAAACTTTCAGCATTTAAAGATATCTGCCAGTGAATTAAATGAGAACATAATCCAGCTGAAGTGCATTTAGAAGTCCTCCTTTTAATCTCTTCATCTCTGAGTGGTGGTTTCCCAGAATCTGGAGGTATAACAGGGACATCACATTTTCTGGGGCCTCCTTTCCCCGCACAACTTGAGTTCCCTGACTGCAACTTCCCAGGATGGCACTTCACTGTCTAAACATAAGCATTTAAAGGCAATTGTGGGGTGCTGAGATTTTCAAGACACCAACATGACAGTCAATGAAAGACATGCAGGGCACTTGCACTGCTCTGTGGAGGCAGCTGCAGGCCGGGCAGGACATCAGCTTAACCACCCTATGCTTACACAATTAAATTCTGCCCTCCTTGCAGCCATACAGACTCTGTGCCAACAATGTCCACTTATGTCTGTAAACTGCAGAGCAAAGCACAGGACTGAGTTGAGATGGGAACAACTCTTTTGGCTCTAGACAAAGTCTAATGCATTTCACCTACAGTTGCCTCGTGCACAGACGTGCATTCAGGATATGTTTGGCATAATGTGTACAGAATGTGCTGCTGATCTGTCTGGGCATCCTCTGTGTCTCATAGATCAGGTTACAGGTAGTAAACTGTAATTCTATCAGAGCATAGCCATAGGTAAAAAAAATTCTTCAAATTCTGCTCAGGTTGATTCTATTGACAAAAAAGTAGGATAAACTATTGAAAACATGGTTGTGGGACAACTCAGAGCATCCTTGTGGCTGCAGTGCTGTGACCTTAATAGGAGTTTAAGTCTAAATTTCTGAAACAGAGGAAAATCAGGACTCAATTAAAAATTAAAATGAGGGAGACGCAAGGGACCTAAGTTACAATTTAATTTATGAGTTAAATGCCATATTGGATTTTTGGACACTCTCCAGTACTGAACATGCTTCCTGCTCATGTTAATCATTTCTGCAAGAAAAAAAAAAATCAGATTACAAAAACTGTATCTCTGCCATTTTCAGGGTAACTCAAAGCCTTGGCACACGGTTGAGAGTCTATATTACATCTTCTATTGACATGCAACCAATGTGAAAGAATGTAACTTTCATTCAGTCAGAAAACGTTAAGCAAACAGTGAATTGGGGAAGACAGGCTCTGCTCTCTTTTCAGGCTCACAGACTGCCTTCTCCTGTATGAACAGGCTTGCAGCTCCTTCATTTCAATTCTAAGCAGCCCTCATTTCTAGTCAGATTCACTAAGGTGCTGAGTATGCACAACTTCTGCTAAAGTCCACAGAGATGCCCTGCTTACCCAATCTACTGCAGTTGTGGGCTTCCTAAAATATCTTTTAATTCTCTAACTCCAATTTTAGATTCAGCTAACCTTCATCAGAGTTAATCAAATCAGCAATTTGCACGATAATCTGCAAAACCTATTAAGCAAGGCTAGTGGTTTACTAAGGCAATAAAAATTGTTGCCCATCCTATCGTTTTATTTTCAAAAGAGTTTTATTAATAGATTTGCTGGTCAGGACCAGCCCTTGAAAGATAACTCTCTACTTTCATGTCTTATTAAAAAGGTATAACTTTCAATAAACCACAGCAATATTATAGGTCAGCTTATGTTATGAAACAAAAAGAAACTCCTACTGGAGTAGTTTTGCTGTAGGAGACCTAATTCTAATTAGAATTTTCTCAGAATATAAATGTTACAAAACACAGTAAACCAAACCTAAAAAAGCAGCAAATTCCTGAGGCATAGAAACAAAATGAAAATAAATTATTGGCAGAGCACAGTTCTCTGGTACCTTGATTTATTTGATGATATTCAGGAGGAGCAGCAGCCTCCTGAAAAAAGCAGTCAGTAACAGCACCACATTCAGGGATTCTGAGCACTGACAGCAAGCATCAAGTGAGTTAACACATAATTACAAAGATAATATTATCAAGCTCAGTCAAGCCTGATAAGCAGTTGGGATTCTGTTCAGGCCATCAAGATGAATTTTAGGATCCTCTTCACTCATTTCCCTTTTCTGTTACTGTGGTTGATTTTACTGAAGTTAAACTACTATAAAAGTAGGCTCATGCAGGACAAGTTAGGCCTTAGTGTCATTGTTCCTCCCTGCAATAATTGTTTCCATAATTGTTCTTGTCATTGTAGTAGATGATCTGCACAGAAGAAGCCAAAAAAAAAAAAAAAAAAAGGTTGTGTCCTTTCCTGCTACTTTATAAGGCATGATGATAGCTTCATAAAATTTTATAGTGTTACTATACCAAGACTATAATACTATTCTCATACTTTATTATCATGCCAAGAATTGGAAGTTGAACTCAGAGAAATTCAACATTGAAATAAGATGTAACTTGCTACCACTGAAGGCAGGGAAACTTAGGAATGATTTGTTTTGAGGGTTAAGGAAACAGAAGGAAAATAGAGGTTCTTCAGTGTTGTTCCCTTTTGCAGTTAGCAGTTCCTCATTCCAGTTTCACCATAGCTCTGTGCACAATAATCCTTCTTTCTGAAGCACTCCTGTAGGAGATATCTTAGTAATCTGTATGAGGTTACCAGTTAATATATTCATACTGTTCACCCAAGTCAGAAAAAAATCTCCATTACCTCAGTATAGTTGAGAGCTTACAGACAGTTTTGCTTTTTTCTGCCTCTTGAGGTATGTTTTGTCAGCTGAAATGGAACATTTTTACCCTAATTGATTTGGTGTCCTTAAGGTCTTTCTTTAAAGACCCTACCATCAGCTAGTGTCTCCTGTTTTGTAAATGTGATTTATATTTGTCCAAACCAAATGTTTGGTTTAACTGAAGCTGGATAAAAGTAATGGTTTGTGACAAGTGATGGTGTAAATGGTCTCTTACAGACTGAAATGCAGTGAAAATGTCCTAATGTGCATTGGGTTCTTGTGGCTAGGTTTTGGCAGTGGAAGGACTAATGGGATGGCTTCTGTAAGAAGAGATCAGAAGCTGCCTCCATGTTGGACAGAGCCTGTTCCAGTTGGCTCCAAGACAAACCTGACACTGGCCAAAGCCATGCCCATCAGCAACTCTGATGGTGCCTCTGCGGTGACATATTAAGGAAAGGGTGGAAAATAAAGCACAGCAGCTGTGAAAGAGAGAAGTGAGGAAAAAATGTGAGAGAAAAAATTCTGCAGGCACCCAAGTCAGCGAATGGAGGCAGGAAGTGCTCCAGGTGCCAGGGAGAGATCCCCTGCAATCAGTGGGGAAGCACATTCCCTTCCTGCAGCTCAGAGCAGCCACACTGCAGCCCTTGGGCAGCCCCATGCCCTGGCAGGGGGATGTGCCTTGAGGATGCAGTCTGTGGAGAGCCTGTGCAGAGGGAGGCTCCTGGCAGGGGCTGCAGCCCATGGAGAGGAGCCCGTGCTGGAGCAGTTTTCTGGCAAGACCTGTGACCCTGTGGGTATCCACACTGGAGCAGTCTGTTCCTGCTCCAGTGGAGAGCAGGAAGATCTGCAGCCTATGTGAAGGGACAGCTCATGAAGAACTCTCTCCCTTGGGAAGGAGCCTACTCTGGAGCAGGGAAATAGTGTGGAAAGGAAGGAGTGGTCAAAGCAAAATGTTATGAACTGACCATAAACCCCATTCCCTATTTCTATCCCCATTTCCCTGTTCCTCCTCAGGGAATAGAAAGATGAAATGGAAGAGTTGGAAATGAAGGAATCAATTTGAGCCTAGGAAGAAAGGAGTGTAAGGTGACTTTAGTTTCATCTCTTTTTCTCACCATCCTAATCTATTTTAATTGGCAATAAATTAAGTTAATCTTTCCCAAGATGAGTCTGTTTTGCCCATGTTGGTA
This sequence comes from Ammospiza caudacuta, assembly GCF_027887145.1. NCBI lineage: Eukaryota > Metazoa > Chordata > Aves > Passeriformes > Passerellidae > Ammospiza > Ammospiza caudacuta. The sequence goes on from NC_080594.1 coordinate 37,339,095, forward strand.
ACTGCTAAATAATCTCCCTGTCCTTATCTTGAACCAGAAGCTTTCCCATCTTCTTTTGTCCCCTCATCCTCTTGAGAATGAGGAATAAGAGAGATGTTGTTTGGGGGTTTGACAGCCAGTCATGGTCAACTCACCACATCTTATTCAGTAGTTTGTCTTTGGAGTTTTAATTCCTGAGATTTGCCGCCACCTTTTTTTTTTCTTCCAATTAGATGTAGAGCTTTCATAGATTTATAGGATGAATATCTTAATCTTTTTGCAAACTCATTGTATCTAATGTAAAGTAACCATCTTTTATGAAATGTACCCATTCAAATCATAGAATTACAGAATTGTTTGGGTTGGAAGGACCTGAAAGATCATTTCGTTCCAGCTTCACTACCATGGGCTAGATGATACACACTAGACCAAGTTGCTCAGGATCCCATCAAACCTGGCCTTGAACACTTCCAAGGAGGGGACAGTCACAGGTTCTGTACATAACCTGTGCAAGTGCTTTACAACCATCTGAGTAAAATTTCTTCCTAACACTTAATCTAAATCTCTTCCCTTTTAGTTTAAAACCTTACTAGGGATAAACTTCGAAAAACTCTCAGCAAATGGTAAAACTTGGATTCTTCCATTCTACAATGCATGATGGAAAGATACTACCCTATTTCTACATGGTACATCATCTCTAATCTCAACTCACTGCTTCCACTTTCACAGTGGAAACTCACATTACAGCTTCATCCTCAGATGCTTTGGTCCCAAGAACCCCATGTAGCTAAGATGAGTGAAACTAGATTATTTGGAAAAAAGAAAATACTATCATGGGAAAATAATGCCCCCCCCACCAGCCCCCAAATATACAGTTACAGCATTACCTTGATATACCTAAATATGCAATGGGAACAATAAAACATGGAAGGTACTTGTTTTGCAGTTACCCAATAGCATTCAGTTCCAAAATTAAACAAGCCTAAAAGTCTATCAGTGATGTAGCCCTGTGCAAAAGATTCTGCCCTGTGTGGGAATCACACTCCTGCTTCATCTCTCACAAAGATACAGGTCTCTGATATTCTCTATTTGTCCCCATTCCACCTGTCAATATTATTCTGAAAACTGAGCAAATGCAAAAGCAATCAGTTCTTAAAGTCTATATCATCCCTTCTTCTGCACAATAAACAGCATTTTTGAAGTGGGCAAAAAGAGCAAGAACAAAACAAATCTTTCATCTTCTTCCATAAAAGCCACACTATATTTTTTTTTTCATGTTCCTTTTCTCTTTTTCCCCTTTGCAGTCCCTGGAGTATCAGCACAGTTTTCTTCATAAACAGATCTCAGACTTGAAAATGCCACTGTTAACAATTAATTATCCCAACTGTGGTCATCAATAGTTCTTTCTGTAAGCACTCAAGGCTCTGAACTGCTAATACAAAAGGAAATTGGGGTAGAAAAAGATTACAGAGTATATAAATCTGACTAGTACAATGAATTTAATTGTTGGCCAGCACAATTAACTGGATGAAGCCAAGTCCTCAGGCATGGTGGACTGTGGTCTGCCACACAGTCCACTCTCACCCTACTGTATTTCTCTGTCTGTAGCTAGCATTTACAAAACCCACTAAATCATGGGTGACAGTATCTAATAGATTTGTCAGCCTGAACAATTTTTCTTCCACGGTAAATGGATAAAATTCAATTCACTTTAGAATGACAAAAACCTCAGAGTTTTGAAGTCTCTAGCATTCACAGTTAAATATTAACAAGCGTGATAACCAGCTTGAGCAACAGGATAAATGAGAGAATATTAATACAAATGTCTGTAGTTTAGATATTTATTGAACATTCAGCTCAAATTGTTTGTTGAGTTCAATAATATTTTTAAATGTACAGACTATATTTCACAACTCTCTTCCCTTAAACCAAATACTTTTTTAAACACAGATCAACAAAATGCTTTAAATACTCAAAATAGCAGCTTTAAAATAATTCAAACAATTTTTCTTAATATATAGTGTCTTGTTCCCCAATACATTAGGGAATTTCAATGATTCTGTTGTTTAATAATGCCCCACAGTGTCTCAGCAGTGGGTGTGAAAGGGATGTGTAAAGGAATACATATTGCTCTTCCCTTTTAAGAGAGAGAGAAACTGAGGCAAAGTGCTTTCCTGGGGACACTTTCTTGTTCAATAAGCAGATCTAGGAAAGCAAACAAAACCCTGAATTTCAGTCCAGGAAATGACCAGAGATATCAAGAAGATGACTGGCTGAGGCAGTTCTATCAAAAGTAAATATTAAATTCAGAAATAAAAATTCTTGCTTTAAAGTGGAAAAAGAGTTTGGAAAGCCGGAAAGCTTTCTGGCTGGCAAGCTGCCCAGAGTAAAAGGATCTGAGGGAGCTGGTCAACAGTGGCTGTTCCGGAGCCAGGGTGTGCCCAGGTGGCCAAGGAAGCCAATGGCATCCTGGCCTTCATCAGGACACTGAGGCCAGCAGGACCAGGACAGTGATTGCACTGTACACTGGTGAGGCCACAGCTCCAATCCTGTGTCCCTCACTACAACAAAGACATTGAGGTGTTGGAGCATGTCCAGAGAAAAGCGATGGGCTTGGAGAAGGGTCTGGAGCACAAAACTGATGAGGAGTGGCTGAGGGAGCTGGGGGTGTTGATCCTGGAAAAAAGGAGGCTGCGGGGGGAACTTAGCACTCTTCTACAACTACCTGAAAGGAGGTTGCAGTCACTTAGGGGTCAGTCTTTCCTTAGAGGTGACAAGAAAAAACAGCCTTAAGTTGAACTGGTGGAGGTTTTTATTGGATGTCAGGAAAAATTTCTTCATGCAATGAGTTTTAGAGCATTGGAACAGCCTGCCAGGGGAGTGATGGGGTCACCATTTGTGAATGAAGAAAAGAAAAATGAAGGGCTATCCTTTAAAGTGTGAGAAAAACAAGAATAGGGAAGCTTTAAGTCCCAAGGAAGTACAATCCTAAATGATTTCTTTGTAAATAATTAGATGAGAACAGGGAGACAAATTTTTCTTTTACAAACAGGGAATTTCCCTCTACAGAAATGGGGAAAAGCAACTGATAACCTCTATCTTCATTCTAGCCTGACTCTCTTGCTATTTGATGTAAGGTTCTCAGAAGGAAGCTTAAGAAAGTTCTGTAAATTTGATGTAGAGGTGCCAGGAAAGTCATATTCAAAAAGTAGATGTCAAGGGTATGCCTTTAAAGCAGAATGATGCATAGGGTGGGGTTTATCTTTAGCCTAATACACTTACATATCTGCTCAAAGGAATACAGACCATGTTTATTAAATACACAGGTGACTCTAAGCTGCAAATACATCATAAAACAGGACTGATATCCCAAAGGGAGAAATTGTCTGGAGAAAAAACAATAGAAGACCAGTTGCAATTTAATGAGAACAATTAGAGGACATAAGTGTAACCAACCAAATAAAAACAGATTGGAGAAAAAATGGCTTGGGAAACCAATAACTGAGAAAAAGTTGTGGGATTCAGGTGGATCAACACTGTCTGTATGTGTGCATAGTGCAGTGAAATAGCTACACTCTAATATGTGCTATACAACATATCACTTCCACTACTCTCACTGCTGATAGAATCTCTAATAAAACCTTGTGTTCAGTTCTCTGGATATCAGGAGAAATATGTGTGAATTAGAGACTGCTGAGGGGAAAGTACAAAGTGGTCTTTGTACTTATGGTCTGGAACTCATTATCTATATGGAAATATTGATGGAATAGTGATTTTTTTTTTTTTTGTCTGGAGTAGAGAAGACTGACAAACATCATAAAAGTTCTCAAAGCCTGAAAGGCTTGCAAATGGACATGATATCCATGATACACAGGACATAAATTAAAGGCTGAAAATGAAACCTGAAAAAAATCATTTTGGAGACTTCAATAGGTCAGTGAGGATAGCAGAGCACTGGAGCAGATTTCCAGGCAGCTTTTGAAACCCCAACCATCTGACCATTCTAAGAAAAAAAATTATACAAACAGTCCTCAGAATGCCACAGGAACAGCTGACCAAACCTTGAGGTAGGTGAATGGATTAGTGATTTTCTACAATTTTTTAAAGGATTATTTTTTTCTGTGACTCTGACAAGGGAGAAGTCTTACTAAGAAGAAGCTTACAAAGGCACCTAACTTTAATGGGATTTTTTGAGGATCCAGTTCAATACATAAATAATCAGATTGTGAGTTTTCCTTCTTCATCTCATAAGACAAAGATTTTATTAGAGGTATCGTCACCAATATCTACAAACAAAAAGCTTTGGAGAGTGTCTTTTTTTCAAATATTCCTATGAAAATAATTATTTCCAGTATAGCTCTACAGCTACTGGGATGGACACTGTATACCTGACTATTGATTTCCTTTCCCAAAGAACACAAGTGTACCCTTGAAAGTGCATCCTGGTTTGAACCTAGAAAGGAAGCAATTATATTTGCAGCATTGCAAATTCTCTTAGAATTAGTTTCATTTCACTATGACAATCCTGCTTGTGATAACAAAAAGATCTTTTGGCTCCTGGGTCAAGATCTCCATGTGAAGTCTCCTTAGATGTTAGACCTCATGAATTTTTAGTGACAAGAAGCTAATGGCTCCTGAGACCTGTAAAATTCAAATCTATTGGAAAATGCATAGTCTGGGACTGATGCTGATCACATATTTCTCCTCTTATTTGCTCCCACTTGAGACTTCACACCTCAAACAAGGCTCTTGCTGTTCTGCTGTCATTGGGCCTTGATTTAGTCAGTCACAATAATATCCTTTTTTTTTTAGTGCTTATCTATTTTCAGCTCTCTACACAATTTCTGAGCTTATTTGCAATAGGACAAGGCTGTAAATTTAAAACCTTTCCATTCCTGGGGTGTCTTGTACTGCTCTGACTACATAAAGAGGCTGAGTGCTTTGTGTTCTCAGGGAGAGCCAACAGCAATCAGCCACATGGAGATATTTTTATTATCATTCTCTTCCAATATCTGTCTATGAGTATCATACAGCACAGATGTAGCTCTAAAAATAAGTATTCCTGGCTGAAAATCTCTCTCATTGATAATCGTGTATGGTTTGCATTTGAGGATTGTTTTTCCCCTTCTATTTTCCCTTAAAGTAGAACTGAAGAGTGAGATTTGGTGCCAGGAATGGAAATTGGGCCAAATCATGTCCCATGCTAGAACATATGCATAAACTGAGAAGAACTACCACGGAACGATGACAGTTTTAACCTCACCTGACAGTATTCTCTTCCCATATGCATAAGGACTACACACCCAAGAAATCTAGTTAAAAATCTGATAAATTTAGGATGACTGGTATAAGCAGTCTTGGAGGTCAATGTTCTACACACTTTGAACCACACAAATGTGTCAAAATTTGAGTGATATGTTTGCCTAGGCAACCCTTCAGGCAAGGAGAAGAAATGCAGAGTTACAAAGCATAGGATAGATTTAAACTTTAATATTAGTGAGGATGTGCCTGCTGTAGGAATGTTATATGATTAGGAATCAATTAATCCACAGGAAATACAGAGAAAGATTTTCGTGTTTTGTCTTTGCCTGCTGTCTTTTTGTGCCTTTCGAAACAAAAAGTCAAATGGAGCTGCACTTAAGTGTCCAGAAATCACTGATAGAGCAGCTGGGGAAAGCTGGAGGCAGTGGCCAACTACACAGAAGACAGAAAGCCTTCAGATGTCTGTGAAGGTGAGGTCACTGACAAACTTTTTTCTTTCCTATCACTGTAGACAGATAAAATTGGTCAGGTAGTTTGGACACAGAAAATGCCTATTTCTCTTTGTTGGCTGTAAGGCTGACAGGGGACATAAGGTCCATAACTTAGGTGGAAGTACCTTACAAGCCTCCTCCTTTGGATACCATCTGGAGGGCAGAGAAATGCTTGAGGAACTGGGTTTGCTGAAGATTGGAAGCAGAAGATTACGAAGTGCTTTAATTTATGTAGGAAAAACAAAAATTAGTATGATTTTGTAGTAAGTTCAAAATTCTATTAAAGGGAAAGGAGAAAAACAATCTATATGTAAAGCCAAGACCTTATTTTTACTATAATTGAAACTTAACAAGCTAATCAGAGAGTTATTATGAGTCTATCTCAATGTATTTTAAAAAAATTTAAAAGTGAAACAAATTAAAGTATACTACTACACATAAAAGGTATTAACAATAATAATAGACCAGCTAAGATGATTTTTAAAGGCACAGTCCCCATCCTCTACACTTTTTCCTGGTATTATGTTCACCTTTTTATTGTCATCCAGGCCCTGGAGTTCATGGCCAGGGAAGGGGAGATGGGTGTAGAGCATCCCAAGTCCTTCACTGGGAGGATTATGATGATGCTGGTGATGACTTCTTTCTGCTTAGGATGTTTTTTTGTTTGATAGCACATATTTACACCTTGATTTTTCTTTATCGGTTAGCCTGTCTATGCTACATGCAAATTTCATGCATAAATGCCATTTTACAGATGCTGCATGTTTGTTCACAGTTCTCTTTGTTATTCCTAAATCCAGTTTGCCCCAAGATCTGGATTTCTTTAACTGACCATGGCTGATCTGTTTACACACTTCGGTTTTCCATGCATGTCAGTACCCCATGTTAACTAAACCAAGTTACAACAGAGCTGCAGTTAGGTCAGGACTAGTTCAGAAAGGCCAACCTTGACAAGGCTTCAATCCCATGGCCTTTCAAATTCAGTGCAAGGATTGTGGTCTTTAATTAAGGAGGGCAACACCATATTGCTGGGCTGCAAGGCTACATTTTCTAAACACCCTGCTTTTCAAAAAGTCCTATGTACTGCTTAAGCCAACTTGATGACAAGTTATATGAGCTCTGTTTACTGTGCTCACATTTAAAGGGTTCTCTTTTTCATACTGTACAGGCAGCATAAGTGAGGTATGTTCTAAATGCATCATCTGCTCTCACATTTAGGCACTTTGTGTTCCTTCCAAATGAGCTGTAGCATGAATCACCCATTACTGAGAACAGAGAGCTAAAGTTTTATAGTCATCCATTCTAGTAGGAGCTGACAGTAATGACCTTAGAATTCCCTACACTACCTGCAGAATCAGACTCTGTCTGCAAATAATTATTGTAACATAACAAGGTCAGCTTCTACTTTTCTTTAAAGACAAAGGGAGAGATCTTAGGAAATGAGTGACAGCATGAACATAATACACACACCAGCCAATGGGAGGTTCTGTGGTAGTTACTGGTGGGTAGTTTTCCTCACTGCAACAACAGACATGTTTAAAAGCATAGACTTGAATTCAAAGAAGGCTGCTTTCCTAACCCTGAGAGATCCTCTTTAACCTTTCTAGTATCAGATTCCTAGAGAAAGCAAAACCACTACAAAACCAATATCACTTTGGGTCAAACAGTTCTGTATTGGCTAAACTTGGACTGTAGAACTCCTTCATTTGGCTTTCTGTATGCCCCTCAAAGTGAGCACCTGAGCACTTAAGTGCTCCAGTCAGCATCTACTAACAAACTCAACACTAAGATGGACTGTGAAGACCCCAGAATCCAACCTGCAGAAGACTTTTCCACTTCTCACTATATTGAAGTTACAGAATTTGTTTTAAAAATACATATATATTTAAAAAATTGTTACCAACTTTTCATTGATCACTTACATCAACATAATCACTATAAATTTAAATTTGCAGGAACTGTGTAGTACTAAGCACTGACAGATAATAAACAGCTCACCAGTGACTGCAGTCCAACAGTCTGCATATTTGTCAGACATTGTGTCTTCCTCATAGCAAATTCATGTATAATGTGCTGCATTAAATCACTCTTTTAGCACCTAGCAATGCTGCTTTCTTATATTCATTCTATCCTGAAAAAACAATTGCTTTCATTGATGCTATAGAATCTATTCTTAGAAATTTGTTTTCTCATTTCAAAGTTTTCCAATAGAACATGTCTTCTTATTAAAATGTCAGCTAGCTTGAATTTACTTCTTGGACTGGTACATGAGCTTAAGAGAAATTTAACCATTGCTCTTCAGTCAGATAATTTTGGCATGGATTTTTTGAACATGACTTGGAACCAAAAAAAAAAAAAAAAATTAATACCTTGACTACAACTACTCAAAGGGAAAACAAATTCTATCCAGGTTATCACATCAGGATTGTCATAATATTTATTAAACTTGTGTCCAGCTCCTTGATTTCAAATATTTTCAAGAGAAACTGCAGCAGTCACATGCTGTCTTTCAGGAACCCTACTGTGAGTACAGTTACTGCAACAGTTTTGTAGAGTTGAATAAAAAACAGCTTCGTGTATTAATCTTTAGTCATGGAATGTAGAATTGTAGGTTTCTGTGCCTGAGATCAAGAACTACATTCAGGCTATGCATGAGGGATAAAAAAACAACCCAACAACAAAATGTTCAAATTCAAAAGCACAGAAGAAGAAATGTAGGGAAAAGAAAAATTTTGAGCTGACAAATGTGAGAAGAAGCTGTCTCTCTGAATAGAAAATTAAATTATTCAAATCCATGAGTCAGTTAAACCACTGGAAAGAAAACAGAATGAAAAAGAATTTTAACAGATTTTAAAGGCTTGGGGTTTTATACAACATCTTGCCATCATTTGCAGTCTCCTGCTGTCAGTTCAAAGGCATTTGGCCTTATTTCTTTAAGTCAACAAAGAAGCAGAAATCACAAAGGTTAATGCAATTCCTGAGCAAAATTTATAATGCAGTATTGTGGAAGAAGCTGACAAAGTGAAGAAGAGGTTGAGATTTAGCAGTGACTGACAAGCTGGAGAATTAAATAATTTGACAATTTTATGTACTATATAAATAGATGGGAAACATTTATGCTAGCTTTTTAGGCTATAATGGGCATATCTGAATGAGGGTCTCCTTTGTATCATTTTAAATCTGTAAATCCAAAACCTGGCTATTACAGCTAGGAATTATTTTACCTGTACTGTATGTAATGTACGGTGTAGCAGACCCACAGACACAAATTCACCAATTCATGGCTCAATCTGATTTTCAGAGCATCAAATACAAACCGTTGATAGTTTAGCATCACAGTTTTTGTGGGACTTGTTTTGTGGATTTTGTTTTGTAGGGGGAAGAAACTTAGATATCAGAAAAAGAGGTTGCAAATTATATTAATTGTTCTAGCAGCCTATTTCTTGATTCTCCCTTTCTCAAATATAATTTCTCCAAATTCTGCAATTTATTATTCTTCCTTCTGCCTTCAGCAGGTGACCAGAAAGTATCTGTCCTGTGATCAATATGCAGGCACACCCCACCTTTTAAAGTGTTTCATACCTTTCCTTATACAAGAGAAAGATGTACATAAGGGAAGTAAATGATGAGGAATCCAAGCACAACTTGTTGAAAGACTGACCATCCATCCATCCATCCATCCATCCATCCATCCGTCCGTCCGTCCATCCGTCCATCCATCCATCCCATAGAGGAAGATGCCTGTCTCGTGACCATGGGATTGATATAGCTTCAGTATCAGGATGAAGCTGGTGGATGTTGCCACCAAAGTGACTGTGTTCTCCTCAGGTAGCTGAATGTCATCACAGAACCTGGTAGCAGGTGCTCACCACTGCTCATACCTTCCTAAACTGAAAGACACCTCCCTGGTCATGTGCTGGAGAAATAGTTTAAGTTTGTATTCTTCAGGAGCCTCTGAAAAGCTTTTGATACCTAGCTAGTCTGCCTAGTACAGAATGAAAAATCACTTCAGTAACAACATTTTGAAATACCCATCTCAAGACACATTAAAATCACTATACAGTAACACAGAATTTCTGTTGCTATGAGACATATACCTGAAGGTCTTCAGAATGCTACATGCTGCAATCATTGTGTTCTTTATGTCTTTACTAGAACTGTGGGCATTTAAAGATTCCTTTTTTATCACTATGGATTCGTGATGTTATTAGCATAACAATACATTCTCTTACAAAGCTACAAGCTCTACTAAAGAGGAACCTTTCATAGTGATTAAAATAACCAGTAGCAATAATACACTCAAGAAAAACAGGAAATTATGTTATTATTTAAAACTTTATAAACTGTATAGTGTTCAAAACAGTTTTTAAACCTCCTTTTTACATAAGTTCCATGCAAAGGTCTCTAATTTTGTAGGTGTTTTTTTTACCTTCCACCTTTCAGACTGTCAGTCTACATGGAGACTTTGTTTTCTTAGTGCTTGCTTGAATCAACTTAGCTTCACCTGAGGAAAGCACCATCTTTCTCTTTATCTCTTTTTTGCTGTATCTTTCTTTTTGGCTTTGAGAACAACTTATTAGTATTCATATTCCTCAGCAATATCCCTACATGCCATAAGGCCATATTTTTGTAGGCATCCTACAGACCACAGAGAGGATTTTCTGTTTTCCAGAAGTGACATACAGTCTAAGTGGCTTTAAGAGAAAATCTGGTTTTCAGCCCATTTTACATATAGGGAACTGGGACAAAGAGGCAATAATACTTAAGTATAATCTTAAATGGTATTTCTACATCTCTATCCCATATAAAATAGTTTTGTACCTAAAGAAGGGAACACACGCTCCTTGATAAAGTAACACAAGGTTAATATTAAACCAGATTTTATTCCACAAACTAATGCTTACCTATAGATCCTGAGCTACTGCCATGACCATGGCTCACACAGGCCAGCAGACTGGTAAGAGGGTCAAATTAAACTTATTTCAATAAACACTCTCTTGGGAACACAGTTACATAAAACTATTTCCCACAGCTCTTTACAGATTCCTAGTGTCATCCAGTGGTCCAGAGGTCACCTGTGGGCTGTCTGTATCATCCCAATTAAAATGAAGCAGATGGAAATCCTCTTTAACAATGTAAGCAACATTCAGCTGTGGATATAGCACACCTCTGAAACTAGACAATCATAGTAGTCCTGGTTCTTAGCACTAAGGACAACATCAAAAGCCAGATTTCTTTGGCTGTTAGTTTTCTTACAGGATTTTCTTACCAACTGTTTCTTGCGTTATCTACAAAGGACTAACTCCTTAAGCTCTATCTCAATTGTTAAAGACTTGGAAACCTACCTAGGATATGGTGAGATCAGTAATAAACTGAAACTTAATTTCTGATGAGGACCTCAGTGTACAGATGAAGAAAGGTGTGTTTTTCCAACCAGGGCAGAAAGTGTCTTTCAAAAAAAAAAAAATCATCAATGGAAATAGGAAGTCAGAACACCCTGAAACCATGGATATAAAAACTGATTGTTCCACTCGTTCTAAATCTGCTCACATGGAATTTAACTGCGTGATGAGCTGGGCAACAGGATCAGCAAAAAGCCAAAGACACTTATTTAGCTTTTTTCATCCTAAGGCTTGAGCTCCTAACTGCCCCAGTTCTGTGTGCCTGTGTTAGAAAGGGGTCACTATGCAGCCAGGCTGACAGTCGACTCTTGATTTATTTGGCATCTTGCAATGGCAAGATTTTAAGGAATCTTGAGCCTTAAAATGGCTCAAGCAAAATAGTAAGTTCTCCTCTAGGCTCCCTTCTCCACTAAAGGTTAGTTTATAGTTTATAGTCTTGAACTATGAAATTTTTAACAGTGAAATAGTTTTGAGAGAACTCTTGAAAATTCTCACATTATGCATGGTCTAGTACTTCTTCCAAAGGGAATATTTATGAATATTTGGGTAAGATTGCATCCATAATCTCCTGGTCCTATGGAAGCCCTTCTCCCTGCATTCTTGTCCAGGCTGTCTAGTCAAAGGTTGACTAGATTTTTATTGGTCCAAAAACAAAACAGGGACATTTCTGAAATTATTTGGATTTAATAAAGGAAAAATTGAGGAGTCAGAAGTCAGAGGTGGACAGTGCTGATGGAAACACAGAACAAATATTATGCTTATATTATTTCATGGAAATGGAGAGAAGCCCAAACTAAGTAATAAAATTATTATTTTATAATTCTCCCCCCAAGACAAAAACCAAAATTAAAATAGTTTTTCTTCAAATGTTGGATGAAACTCTTAAAAGAACACCAGGAATTTGGAAAATTTAGAGATATTGAAAGTCTTTAAATACTGTCAGTAAATACTTCAAATTTTCCAAAAGGTTCATCACAAAAGCAATATGTTGATTGCATGTATGGGTGCAAATACTTTACCATTCCTTTTCTCAATAGACCTGATAAAATCAGTCAATTAATCTGATTAATTAGCTCTTTCTTCTTATTGGACAATGATTCTTGAACATACTTTTATTTTTATTCCATTAGTTCAAACTGTTCTTCACAAACAACTCCCTGGCTCTATGCTTCATTTACTCTGGGTAAAATTGACAGTTCTCCAGCACAAGATCTGACCACTAGTCCAATTCCAGTGAATTCAGGAGCCTTGTGTTGTACAGCTGGTCATTCAAATCACACAGGATTTTTTTCTAGCATTTTTTCTGCTCCACACAATTTGGTTATATTAGTCAGCAAACAGTGACAAGTGTAGGATATTCAGCTTTTAGTAACGCCCAAATTCATGTACAAAAATGACTGTACACAGCAACCACAGCTATTGACCAAGTGGATAAACAGGAACATATTTTCAATCATTTTTATGAGCAGAAACACAAAAGAGGAAGAACACTCAGTAAACATAACAAAAACTAGAATTCAAATGAACATTATGTATTGCTATCCAGTATTTGCACATCTTTTATTGGATTTGTCTGGAAGAATATTCATTGCTAGTGAGTTATTTGAGACCACATGCATGCATACTGTATATCCCCCATTTAAAAAACTGTTATATTTTTCCACAAATAATAATCAATCCATTTTTATTGTATCTTATAAATTTTGAAACTCTTGAGTAGTGCTATTTATTAATAACATTCTTAATAAAATATTCTATTTCAATAACATTAATAAAACACATGGGGATTTATTAACAAGATTTTTTAACATCACATTTATTAACACACATCTATTAAGAATCACCAATGCATGGTTCTATTACATCTTGTTCAGCTCTAAGAGATAATCTCTTGCTCAAGTAACCTGTAATTCAGAAATTTCTACTGAAATTTCAATAGAATGAATTTTTTACATGACATCACAAGATAGTTAGCAATATATTAGAAATTGCTAGGTCTGTGAAATATCATGGCTCTTCTTGTGTTATTCCCTTCTTTTATTTTCTAATAATGCTAACCCAACTTCCCAGTTATAGAGACTGGCCCATTTCTATTATCCACACAAAGACAGGAGGACCTCAAATCTTTATCCTCAAACATTTGTCAACTAAATTCCTGGCTTCATTCCCAGGGCAGCCAGGAACAAATTCAAAGGTCACTGACAGCTCTTTTGAATATATGTTGAAGAACAGCGAGTAAAAAATGTTCTTCCCAATACTGTAAGGGGTCATTGACTAAGACTTGTTTAATGACTATTAACCATCATTAACTAACCATTAACTAACACACTATGTTATTCATTTGCCAGAAGCACTGTGCAGCACTTAAAATGAAGGAAGAGGAAGCCATAAACCAAAAACTCTCTCCTGAATAATACTCTCCTGAATTTGGGGCACAGTCTGGTATGTTCATTGTAAAGCTACGAGGCACTTCAAAAGTCTCACTGACCACAAAGGCTTTTATGCTGACATTGGCTCCAGAAAAATCCCTATTAAGAGCTACTTCAGGTCAGAGCTTCTCCTCCCAGAGAGGGCTGGAAAAAAAAATCCTATTGAGGAAGAAATCTCAAGGGGAAGAGAGTTCATGGGTAGAAAGTTCCTCATTGAGACTTTTACAACTGCAGTATAAATATAAGATCTCAACTCACAGTACGTTCTGCCCTAGGATATCTATACGAGTCACATGTTTGATTATTTATCCAACCCAGACCTGAACTCAGCTGTAATCTCAGTTTGCAACAATGCACACTTTGGAAGATGGAGGCAAACAGAAATAATTTAACACAGATGGATCTCTGGCTCCTTCTCATGGTTCCTCTTTAGAAGAGAGAAACGTTGGGATAGCTGAGAAGGAAAGGTTCCATACACTGATCATCATAACAAACCTCTGGATTTGGATCTCTGTTCATGCACAGCAACATATGTAAGAGTCTGAAGAAGACAGGTACAATGTAGAGTTGCCATAAGCTAGGAGCAGCTTCCTTGTGGGAATGCTTGCCCAAGAAGATCTTGCAGCTGATCCCATTGTTAATTACATAATATAAGCAGGACTTTGGAAAAGTACGGTCTAATGGCCTGTGTCATCCCTGGTTGCAATGGACTTTCCTCTCTGGAAATATTATTCCAAGTCTACTCCTCTCCCCATGCATAGTCTACTGAGATTGAAGGCATCTCACTGTTCCCATGATTACTGGTTCTTCCCTCCTCCCACAACTGAAAATTAAAAACACATCTTACACATTCCAAAACACCGACATTTAATTAAAAGATGCAATCAATTCAATATACATAGTTTCACTGCTTGATGCATCCTAACACACATAATGCAGAAATGAAACTACAAATTAACAAACAGCACAAATATGTAAAGCAAAAACGGTACATACACTAATTTTGTTTCTTGTAGATGATAGAGCTGGTATGTTATGGGAGGTTTGTTTTGCTTTGTACTGAGTATAAGATGTGTCACTGTAATACAGATGACACACTTAGTCAGCCAGCTTTACAAATTGGGAAAATAGAGTGAATTGTTTGAACAGGCCCAAGATACACAAACAGCTGCCAGCATTTTATCTGGATGGATATTTGTCAGCTAACTAATTGACCTGAGTGTAGATAAAATATGGGAAGTTTGGATATTCAGAATTTTTCACAGCAAAGATATGGAGGTATTTTTAAAACACTGATGATTCCAAATCAAAGTTTAATTGCTACTTTAGGTTTAATATTTTAATAGAAAAATGTTCAACAACTCCTACAGGAAAAAGGTGACCAATACCTCATTGTGGCAATTACTTTACAGTGGTATTGATTTTTACCAAAAGTCATTCACCTGTATTGAGAAAAAAACATGCAAAATTGTGTTTACAGAGCCAGAATTTAGCTAATGTGAATGACAGATATGGGTGAACAACTGTAAACACAACAGGTTGCAGCTGAGACAACTTTTGAGGGATGTTCTTGAGGAAAGTCCTCTGAATCTGACTCATCTCTTCAATCTGCTCATAGAGAGTCAAGTTTTTTCCTTCATTCCAGCAGATTTCATTGCAGCAGTTTGAACATCTCCTTCCCTTTCCTTCCCCTCCCTGGACTGTCTGCACACCTGCCATCCCAACAGGACTTAAAACCAAAACTCTGTCAATTACCCTGGGAATTTTGTTTCACAGGGCCAGTGCTGCGACTGGGTCTGGCAATAAACTGCACTACAGGACCATCTTCTCCAGTGAGTGTGTCATTCCCTCTTACCTCACCATATGGCTTATCCATAGGGGCTGCCTCTGCTGTAAGGTTACCATAATGTCTGCCAACAGAGCAGAGACCTCAGTGCATGAGCTTCTTTCTTTCCTTAACAGATGCTTAAAAGACCCACAGCGTTCCATTTATGGTTAACTTAAACTGAAGCTGGATGAAGAACATATTAACCCTTGCCTTCATAATATTTGGGATGAAGAACTGCATTTTACCCAAGGTCCCTGACAGATGAATATAATTCTAACACTGAAACTCCAGCAGAGTACACACATACAGAACCTGCCATACAGGCCATACCTCAGAACTCAGTGGTTTAGCTAGAAAAAGAAATTAATTTAAATAACAGACATAGGTAAGAGGTCTCAGATTTCCTCCTTTCCTGAAGGTATTTCAATTCTAACTTTGGTTCTTACATTCTTACTCCTCTTGTTGCAAGAAGGACTTCACCCAGAGCCCAAAAAAGCCAATGTGAATTTTTATGTTGCTGTAAATGGACTTTGTGTAAGAATCAAAGAGAAAACCACATCCCCAGTCAAACCTCTGTGAGCACTACAAAGAGCAATTATAATGCAGATAACACATTGCTGTTTCTAATTGTTCATTATCATAGCATTATAGATGTTATGGCTGCTTTTTTCTCCTTCTTTGCTGATGCTGCATCAGTCAAATGTCCCTATAGCAAATTACAGAGACATATTTCAATCTAATTAAAAACTCACATCAGTGTGATTAAAAAACATCAGTAGCAGTGTTCTAGAGGGAGACAACATTCTGTGTATTTGTAATAGCTGGAGGTGGGCCTTTCTTATGCTGTAGTTAACTCATATTTCCCATAATAAGGTCCTGCTGCAAGGTGATTCTGACCTCACTGAACTCTAACTGCTAGGGTTGTGTTGCTATATGCCAGGTTGATTTCCTGTGTCTCACTTTTCTGGAAGTGAGACAAGGTTCCATGTGGAAAACTGTATGGGATTCTGTGAATGAGAACAATTAATTTTAAAACACATGCATGCAGCACTGAATTGAGGCTGTACTTGGAAATGTAATCTTGACTTTGAAATAAGTGACTTAGAACTCTCAATGCAGCTTTCCACCTGTGGTTCTCTTATCTTGCTCTGCAGTAGGAAAGATCTCAAGGGCACAAAATCCTCTACTTAAACATTGCCCTGTGTATCTGTTTTGTTGACAGGAGGACCTGCAGTCTTCTCTGGTCTCTGCTGAAGGACTAGCAGGACCCACCTCCTCCTCTTGAAACAGTGGATCTTGGATTAGAGGAGGATTTTGATAGCTGGTAAGAGCCAGCCAACTCCACCTTACAGAGTGAAGTGTTAGTGACTGAAACTCCCTTAAAGATCCATTTTAAAGAGCTGCTTCCTTAATCTTTAAATGTTCAACTGAGTGTTGATAGTCCTATCTCCCATAGTTAATATGAATGAATGTCCCTTTTAATCAACCAAGCATTTATCACTGCAGATGTGTTGAATTAAGGAGAAAAGGCTGATTAATGACTCTGCCTATCTCTCTCTGTGTTAGTATCTCTTCAAAAGGAAGGGGAGTTATTCTCTGTATTTTTTAATTAATTGACACATTTGCTGCTATTCATTTAGCAAGTCATTATGTCATAAAGACATTTGTCAATAACTGTCAGTGAAGGCTGATAGAATATATTTAAAACATGGCTATGAAGACACAGCCCACAGATGCTCACAGAGCTTTTTGGAGATGTCAAACAGGAGGAGAAAGAAAGTTCTCACTGTTGATGGTAGCACGTAACATCCTTATGGAAACAAAGAATCAGGGCTTTTGCAGTGTTTAATATGTCTGGGAGCTATCTCACTTCCTTACTAAAAATCTGCTCAAAAGACGCTCCTAGAAAAGGAAGAAAGAGGTGTAATAGTACAGAATATCAAGATGTAAAAGATTATCATCATCTCTGTGACTCTGGCTCTAACATTCACCTTCTCTTCCTGTCAGATGTCACTCCCTTGATCTGATCTGTATAACCATTCCCTTTATTCCCCTCTTTTGTCACAGTGCAGTTTTGTCACTCACCAGAAGTGGCTCCTTTACAATTACTGTCCAGAGCAGTTACTGGCTGTCTTGACTTCTGTTTGAATGAGCTGGATAAACATTGCCATCTGTAGCCCTTTTTGATGATAGTCACTTCTTTGTAGGAGTCTGAAACTTCCAGGCTTCACTTTCCTTTTCCCATTCCCCAAATGATTCCTCCAGCAAAATTGCTCATGGTGTATCTGCCAGTCAGAAGAAAGAATATGAAATTGAAAAGGATTTTTTTGCCTCTTGCTGTTATGCCAAGTCCTTTAAGGAAAGAATAATGAGCCATAGCTGCTGCCAGTCATTCATGACCATTGCCAGAAATGTAATGTAAATGTAACTGCAAAGAACTGATATGCCTACTCTTGGATGCAAAATTATTTCGAGTTTTCCCCTCCTCAGATATGATAG
This sequence comes from Ammospiza caudacuta, assembly GCF_027887145.1. NCBI lineage: Eukaryota > Metazoa > Chordata > Aves > Passeriformes > Passerellidae > Ammospiza > Ammospiza caudacuta. The sequence continues at coordinate 37,356,985 of NC_080594.1, forward strand.
AAAAAGAGACCTAGTGCTCCCACAGGAAAAGAAGGAAACCCTTGAGAAGTGGGAAAAGCTCCATAGAAAATTATGTTCAATGCACCATTTCTATTTCTGTATCCCATCTACAGAGATGGGTCAAAAGCAAGCAAAGAACATAAATCCTGTGCTATCAAAGAACCTGTTAGGAACTGTCAGAGATTCTCCTAAGCTTCTAAGCTTGAGTGCAAGATCATGATGATTCACTCTCTCTCTCCCCTCAGTGATATTCAGTACTTTCTGTTAAACTCCAGCTTTAGAATTAAAAAGGCATTAAAAACTCTTTAGCAATGAAGAGCAATAACCTACATAACAGAACAGAAAGGTTTGAAAAGGAAAAGCATCTGCAGCCTGAAAGTTCAAAACCAATTGATAAATTGAATCAACTTATCAATACCAGGGTGTTTGATTTTTTTTTTCATTTAATTACATAGTTTTAATCCAAACCAGGAGAGTTGTCAGGGATTTATAGTGCTTCTTTTCCTTTCAGTGCAACAGCCTGATGTCCTTCAGCAACCTTAGTAAACCACTCTGGTCTGCTTTTGCCATGATCTCCCAGTGCCCATTTCTCTAAAATTGAAATCTAACTAAGATTTTAAATTTTTCCTCCATCTATTCCTAGGATACCTCACCCATCTACCTTCATGAATAAAAATCTGAGCAAGCACACAGGCAGAGCAGAGTTCTTCCCCTTCCAAGAGTTTCTTCACTTGATTAAAAGAAGTTTTAGCAAAGAAAAAAATGCCTATTCCTTTAAATGTGCGGAGCTTTATGTCTGGTTAACAAGTACATGAATCCACATTTCTGTTGTTTGTGAAAGAAAGTAAGAGTCTGTGTCACCAACCCAACTTGTAAGTCTTTTAGCTTAACCTATTTCTAAGACTACTTTTGCTCACCAGCATGCACATGTAGATGATTTCACTATATCAAGGCTACAAATAACACCCTTGAGGCTTTTTGTTTATTTACTAGGCAGATAAATAAAAAAAATCTCCAATAAAATGAAAGACTTGTATCTCCCCTTGACAACATGATAATCAGTGCATAGTGAGTGAATAGCTTGTACCAAGTTTGTACAAGAATTCTTGAGAAATTATTCAAGTCCTGCATAGGACTTGAATAATTTGTTCCTCCTATTAAAACAGCCCTTGATATGGGAACTCAAAAGTCCCTTAATGACTCCGTTTCTTTGTGGAGCCCTTTGACCCTCCTGCAGAGTGCCACCACAAGGCACAGCCACCAGCACCACATATTCTGTGTCACTAGCCAAATCTAGTGAGCAGGTCTGCCACTGTTCATGGGGAAGCATCAACATCAAACCTTTGGCTGACTTTTCCACTCAGTGACTTGCACTGCTGTTTCCAGATTCCTCCCTCTAAAGGAAAATCACATCGAGCATAAAACAAAAAGAGGTAAACAACACAGAGGAATATTTAAGCTTTCATTCTCCCTGCTTCTCAGTGTGGTGTCCTAACTCTGATGATAATTTTTTGTCCCAGTCTGGTATCCATTCTTTCCCATCCCCACAGATGTATTCATCCTTCAGATCTTTAAGATTTATTTTCCCAAAACCATTTGAATATCTGTATCACCAAGGTCAGTGTTATATTTCTGACTGTACTTTTCTCCTTATTAGAAACCCAAATGAGGGCTGTGCAAAACCTTATGCATTTATATGCAGATGACACTTCTATTTTCACTGAATGATGAGGTGTCCTCCCTTTCTAATTCCCTTTCCTCTGAAATGGCAAATGTGATCATCTGACTTAATGAGCACCTTTCCATTCTTAAGGCTGGATAAAAAAGACATAGGCTTTGTGTTCCTTTCCCTGTTCAAAATATCTCTCTTGCACAATATGACCCACTACATTTTCATGACTAAAAGATGTGCAACTCTTAGATGAAATTATTTATGTTTCTTACAGGTATTCACAGGATCACCTAGATGTTGTGTCCATCTTGTAGATACCTGTAGATACCTTGATGCTATTTAAGAGACTTGGCTCTATCTCATCAAGTTGCAGACTAAGTTATAAGCCATCTGACCTGACCAAGGAGTAAAGCTAGAAGCAGAAATAACTAGGTATCTGTGGGTTTTGGATTATGAAGCATGATAACCCTTCTAACACTTTACATGTCATTCAATTCTATAACATTCTATGTTGTCACTTAGCAGTAACAATCTTTCTGAATGTAAATAAGACTATTAAAAAAACTTTTCACTCTCCAATTTTCTTCATTTCTAAAATCAATTAATTTTTAAAATGCGAAAGCCTGGACATAATATAACTGGTTTTAGTGCTTTCTGATTTATTCCTAGGAATGTAGTGCCTCTTGTCTACATATAGACTTCTTTTTCAGAAGAAAAATCAATTTTGTGGTGGGGGGAAAAGTGTCCTTCCTGTATATTATTTTGTTAATCATTTAAAGGTCTTGCACATTTTGGCCTGAATACAATCACATAAGATCATACAGACCATCAGGTACTGTGAATAAGCTTAGTTCACCTGAGGCACTAAATGTAACAACTTGGGAGTCAGAGAAATTTTTGACATGGAGTTTGTTAACGGGTAAAAATTAAATTCACAGGTCTTCCCTTTCTGCTGAAAAGGCAGTGAAGGGCATGGAGAGCAGCTGAAGGTGTAGTGCTCAAAATGAAGCTGATGCTGTGATAATAAACCAAAAAACTAGACCCAAGGCTTGTGCTGAGATTTCAAAAACAAAAATTCTGAGAATTTCTTCAGAGTTAGGAAATAACCCCTAACCCCAATTACATTTTACAGCCACTGAATTTTGACAGGATAATTGCATCCATGGTCTTCAGCACTTACACTGTGCTGAATCACTTCCAATTGTCTTCTTCCTTCTCAGCATCTTGGTATTCTTTAGACATTATTCAAAAGTTTGTTAATTGGCTTCACTTTGTCAGACTCACTTAATCCATCAAATAATGATTTTGAGGTGGGGATGTTTATTAAAATGTTCTGTTTTTCTGGGGTTTTCTTCTACATTGAATTCAGCCTTTCTCATGTTTGTTTTTATTTAGACACAAATATTGATCTTACTGATAGCAAAAAATTAGACAGTCTCACAACTGCAACCAGTTACAGAGAAATAAGCAGTTATATGTATTGTTTAGAAAATAACATGCAAGATTTAGGCTAAAGTGTCTACATTGTAAATGTCTCCAGTTAGGCAGGGCAAAATCTTGCAGACCAAATTTACCAAGATATTTCAAGAAGAAATGAGGAATTGGAAAAAAGTTACAAACCTAAGCATTCTGCTAAATCTGTGCTCATGTGGAATTCAGTCTTATTTCTGCATTTAAATAGCCTACTTATTAAATAGACTTTCACAATAAATGAGTTCCATATACAGCATCAGAGTCCCTGCTACAGGCCTGTTACGACCTACAATAATATATGGTCCTGTCACATTCCTGTTAAGACCTAAAAAACTAATCATTTTGAATTTCAGATATTTCAGATGCCATTCAGACTCAAGGCTGCAGCTATGGTACCAGTGGTTTCCTCAAGATTGCAATTTGTCCCATATTAAAAGTAAATATCACCAGTTTCAGAGAGCTACATGGAAAATGCCTTTGGTTCATACTTTGTGTCAGAATAACTCCTCAGTGATCCTTTATTTTTTTAATTATGAAAAAGCAGAGCTTCTAAAATGCTCACTTCAAAGTTCTTGCTTATGATTGCAGATCTTGAAGTGCAGCCTTGTGAATTTATGCAGGATGATCCTGTGTGTTTTATGCTCCCTGTGATATCACTGAAAACCAAGGATAACATCAACTTGAGAAATGCATTTGGTCCTTGCAGGAGGATTTCTGCTTTTCTGCAGGTAACTGTTACATAATTCAGGTTCTGTTTCATTCTTGTTTTTTTCAGTAAGCATGAATAAATATTATTTTATTAGATTTGCTCATACATCAAGATCTAGAAAATCAATACAAGTATTTATTTTCAGGAAGAGAAAAACTTTGCATTCTTCCTTCCCATTGTTCCTTGAAATGAGTTGGCAGCAGCTGAAAATCTTGTAATGTAAGAAATTTAGGAGGAGGATATGAGAGGTAAATCACATAAACCATACTAGGATATGATACTTCTGATTTTGGATTGATCTTCATTATGGAGATTGTACTTCATTATTATAATCACCTATTGTCCCACGAGTTTCAATCAGTAACACTGGCCAATCAAGCAATGCCAGCAGTCTTCTACATTATAAAGGGTATTTAAGTACAGTACATTAAAATGATTACAATCTCCAGAAGACAAGAATCCTTACTTCCCTCAGTTCTTTAGCCCCACCAAAGAACCAGGTCCTCTCAGTGAAAGTTGTTAGTTGATTCATTTCCTGTGAGATCAAAAAGGCTCTGCAGCCTCTTTGAAGAGATGCATAGGAGGACTCATTCCCTAAAGAGCACAGTGTTCAGAACTTGTGTAGGGGAACTTCATTCCGAGTTGTGATACTGATCAATTTGAGTGTAATTAAGTATTTCCATGATTAAAATTCCTCTACCCTTTCAAAGTTCTTTATTTTTTATAATCAGCTTTGCTTGATCTATTTTGTCTCACTGCTATATAATGTGTGACTCTGTCCAAGAATAATCTGACTTTATTTATCACTTTGAGTTTTTGTTCATATCATTTGTTCTGCATCAGCCCTAAATACCAATATAATTTCTTGGTTCACAGATATATTGCAATTCTCAGCTCACAGTCATCCTTTTCTTGCTGCTTTCTTTTGTTCACAGCTTTGTCATACTCTGTATTTTGGAATTTAAAATTCCATTATTTTTTCTGGCTTTTCCATGTGCCTAATGTTCCCCTAATGTGATGCATATCTGTATCTGAGCTGAATAGCTGATTAGAAGTGATTCAAAGTCCAGTGCAGAAGACTTGATCATTTCCCTCTACACAAAGAAGCATCTGCACTACAATTAACCAAGTAAATGCTTTAAGATTAACCAAGTAAGATACATTCCATCCATCCCCTTATAGCAGGTATTTAGTATAAGACAGTCATTTAGATTCTCCCAACAAACAACAGAGATGGGCACCACAGAGGGCAAGATGCATCCTATGCTTTGGTTATAAATTCAATGACCATGAACAGGGACATGTACATAGGCATATCCCACAAAGTATTCCTTGGGCCAGAGAACACTCAGTATGAATTTACTAGAAAGCACAATTGTCCCTACAAGAACAGCTATTATCCCTAAAGGGACAGTGCTATTTCAAATAAACAAGGGTCCTTAAGCGGCTTGTGTCAGCTAACTTGGAAAATCTTTGCTAGTGTTTGTGCAATAATTTGTCTCCTAGTGTCGGTTTCTCGGCTGTTTAGGTGACCTGGAAAGGCCCGGGATGGCCTTGGACAGCCCGCGCTTCAAAGGACGAGAAGAGACTTCAGATCTTTTCTCGGTCTTGGTGCTTATTAATTGTTTATCTAAAAGATTTTCTTTTGGCCCAACAGAGGTCTGCACAGCATATCAGCCATGGACACACTGAGAGCCCCCGGGGCGGTCACCTATCTTTATACTCAAAGTTACGTATACAATATTTATCAATTTTCCCCAATGCCTTTTACCCTTATTAACCAGTGCCCTTTTAGTAATAACCAATCCCAAAGTGCCAACATCACCACAGAAGATGGAGGCCAAGAAGAAGAAGAAAAAGGACAGGACACGCCCCAATTCCTCCATCTCACTTCTTTAGACCCCCCTGTACAGAAATCCTAAACCCTGTGTCTTACACTCTAATTAACTTATCCCTTCACCATTTACCCCAGTGAAATCCTCCCATCCTCATACAGGTGTCGTCTCCCGTGTAGGATCAAAGTCCAGCCACCAGACACTTCTGGCAACATTCCAGGACTCCCGAGCCCCCCAAGGGTGGTCTCGGCCACTCTCCGTCCTGAGGTGCTGAGATCCCACATCCTAGCACATGAGACAGTCCCTAACAAAATTTTCACTTATGACATTCTCATACAGGGTCTTTTCAGAGCACAGAGTGTGCTGGCATCAAGCAATGAGTGCATGTCAACCAACACAAATGCATGAGAGGTGGGACTACAGGAAAAGGAAAAATGCTGCTATCAATACACAGTTAAAATTGGTCCTGGCCAGACTTCATTCTATCTTTGCTTCTGTCAGGTATTTTTTAGATAATACTAGAAAAGCCTAAATTTTTGAACCTTTATATAAATCCAACACAAGCCTCAGGAGTTTCACAGTGACATCTACAGACAGCAGAAACTTCACCTTGAATAAAAATCCACCAAAACTATTCAACAGTCAAGCACTGTACATTTTCAGTTGTTCACACAGAAAATGTTGGTAATTTCTAACCTAGCTCTGTCTATAAAGTTACCCTATATCTGTGAAAAATCATAGTACCACTATCCAAGTTCAGCAGTTCACAGAGGTTAAGATCCCAGCAATAATCAGAATAAATAGTCCGATCTCTTGCACATTATAGATATAACCCTCCTTGGAGCACAGCAATTTTTGTCTAGTATATCAACTTTTGGCAGTATATCCAGACTTAATCCAAAGGTATGTGGAGAACTTTATTTCCATGAAACACCACTCCTCCCTCGTATGCTGTTCCTTAGAGGGAAAGGAAACTTTATTTCCTCCTAGTTTCTCATTTAAGTCTACCTGATTTCATATTCCAAACTAGCTTCTTATTAAGCCAGTTAGTACTTTATTCCTAAATACTGTAATCATACCCTTCTATCATCCTGACACAGAGGGTTAACCTCTCCCACTACAAGTCGCTTTTCTGCAGTACTTGAATAAGTTTTGAGCTTCTTTTCCATCCTCTCCAATTTTAACAGAGTTTTTGACTGTGGACACTGAGTTTCACATAGTATAAAGTTTTATCCAGAGCACATTTCTAGCACCATTATTCATGTAAATTCTACTTTTTTCACAACATCCTTCTAGGATTTCATGTTTAGTTGCTTAGACATTTTAACCATTTGAAAGTACCTTATTTTTATCTTTAAATCATTGACATGAAGCATCAGCTCCTGCAAGAAGACTAAACTATGAAGTGTTTCAGAGATCATAGTAGGTGGTATTCAAGGTAGATATCTAGATCTGAGCAGTCACTCAGACTTTTCACTCACTGAAACAGGCATGTCCACAGGCAGTAAGTCTGTTTATTTTGTGTGTGAGATAGAAGATTGTGTGAATTTTATTCTAGAAATGTCCATAGGACATGAAGAATACTTTCAGTCACCTTGCAGCATTAAGAAGTTGGTGTCAAATAAATGCTCACATTTTGACTCTTCTTGCACCTCCCTCTAATGGATCTATATGCTGTGTACCAGAAAATGATCCTTCTTTGGTAAGCAACCTTGCAAACTCCTTTTTACAGGGCAAAGGGACTTTAAGAACTGCACAAAATCTTTGCATGAGGTGGGCACAGTATCAAAGCACAGGAACAAATTAAAAATACAATTCTTTAAAACTCAGTCAGACAACCTGGAAAATTAATGGATGGCCTCACAGTGTATGGCTACATGACTGAACCCTCTGTAATCATCAAAGAAATGAAACATTCAGCCTCAGTTATGGAATGATTTGTTTTTCTCTGAATGAAAATAATAAGAGGAAGAAGCTGGTCCATGTATGTGTGCATTTCTGTGCATGTTACAAATGCTTATAGAAATATGAGGTCAGTACATCTCAAGTACTTATGATCACAGATTTCAGGAGGAAGATTATTTAATAATTTTAATTAACATCCTGTTATTCTATTACAGAAGCAATGTATTTTAAGCAACATCTACAGACAGGATCAATACATCGGGCTACTTTTATTAAAGTGCCTAAATAAGGAATTTACAAATTGACAGCTGAGCCATAGAAAGACAAATTCAATGATTCAAGTATTGAAGGCATATCAGCCTCAACTGGTTCTTTCTAAAATCTGAATATTACTAGCACTGACTCCACATGAGAATGACTGGAGATTTCAATGCTGCTGTATATAGCTGTAGGAACAATCTATCCATGGCCTGAATGTGTCATGGTGTTCATGCCCCAGCAAAACACTGTAACTGAATAGCAAATCTTATTTTCATTGAGATCTATCTCACCTAAACTTAAGGCATCTAAAATCAGAATAGTTCAATTAGTTGTCTGACATTTAGATGCCTGAGATTAGGGGAAGTTAACCCTGTGATGAAAAAATTCCACAGCTTAATTTGGAGTCTAAAGGCAAAGAGATGGTACATCCTTATTTGTGCTCTTCTGCCAATGAGGAGTGGGAAATGGGCCTTGCCCTTGGTTTTAATTTAGTATGAAGGCTACAGTTTCTTCCAATACCTATATGCAGCATCTGTAACATAGGCATCTATAAGGTAGGAATTTCAGCAGTGTTCTTCTATGATGATGTGTCAGATGAGATGAAAGCGGAATTATTCACTTTTCTCACCCCACAACAAGCCATGCCATGCAGAACACTGCTTACATGCTGTAAAGACTGAGCACATCACCATCATGCAGACATATCCTAAATTTCCTCACTAGAATATAATGTGATTAAAAAAAAATCAGAAAGAAGCATAAGCAGGTCTTGACACAAAGAAATGAGGAGCATTATGGAAATCAGGGCTCTAAGCATACAGGAAAAGTGAAAATATTACAAAACTGAGATGCCTGAAGGTCAGGCAGGATGCAGGGAGAATGATGTTTACACAACCAACCACACAGTATCAGGATGATGGAAGCAGAGCAGTGAAACTGTGCTTTGTCCAGGCTAATTAGTCCTGCTGAGAAATTCCATCCTACCATCATTATATGGCTTGAGTTCCTAAATGAGCTTGTTCAGAGTGTCCAGTGCAGACATACCTCCTCATCCCTGGAGAAGAATGCATTAATTCCTGTACCTCAGGAAGAAGCTTTATCTTGTTGAGCTCACAGCAAAGCACAAGATTAGATAAGAGTAAGTAATGTGCACTCTGTTTTGCAATAGCAGTTTCTGCAATCAAAAGTATTGTTTGGTTGCTTGTTTTGTGTTCCCCAAGGTAGGCAGCTAAGCACTACACTGCAGTTCACTCCTCCCCTTCCCCTACCCCAATGGGCTGCAGGAAAAGGGAGAATAAAAGCAGGAAAACTTCAGGGTTGAAGTAAAAGCACATTTGATAAATGACGGTCACATGGAGGAAGTGACAAATAAAATAAATCAGAACAAGCAATGCAAAGACAATCACTTACCCCCTCTCATGGGTAGACCAATGGCCAGCCTTCTCCCAAGAAAAAGAAAAACCCAAAGCACCTAACTCCTAAATATCTTTCTTTTCCCTGTTTATTGCTGTGCATGATGTTATATGACACGGACTATCTCCTTGGTCAATTTGGATCATCTGCCTGGTTTGCTCAACCTATTGCAAAACCCTCATTGTATTCACTGAGAAGGAGAAGGAAGGAAAGAATGAGAAACAGAAGACTTTGACTCAGTGAAAACACAGTTCAGGCAGAATATTATTATGTTATCAGTACTGTTTTTGTCAAAAATCCATAACAGAGCACCATTCAATCTAGTATGAAGAAAGTGAACTCTATCCCAACAATGTCCAGTACGTTGCTGAATAAAATAATTCAAGAGAAGCCTCTTGGTCAGATGATGGATTTGAGTCATTATAACACACACAAATACAGTGAGATCTGCAGCTTTGTAAACCAAACCTTCTGTTATTTATTCCTTCCAGCACAAGGGGTCTTGTTATCTTCATATGTATTACAGTGAGGTATCATTCCAGATCTCTCTGAAAAAATATTTACATACACAGACAACCAAGTCAGATAGAAGTAAAGAAAAGCAAGAAAAAAGTTACCTGATCAACTGAACCCAATAATATATAAATACTTTCTATTTTTAATGCAGAGAACAAACAGACTCCATTTCTTTTCTCTGTCAGTAACACAAGGGTATGTTTCTTCCCTCAGACATACACTGTCCTCGTTATATTTCCAGTGCCTTGGTGGCTATGTTTGGCTGTGCCTCTGAAACTAAATTCCCAGGTTATCTACATTTACAGATTATCCTCTGGGGAATACTGTAAACATCACCAGAGAAAGACCAAGTGCAAATCTGCACAAGTATTTAGTACTTGTTCCAAGGTGTCCCAATGTTCATTCCTGTACCTCATCTCCTGAGATGTGCTATTTCCAACAGCATCTCATCTCAAAGGCCACATTGTCTGCCATGCCCTGGTATCCCTGACCCCCAGCCAACAATTTTCTAAAAGATCCCTGTCTGGTTCTCCTTTTTATACTAGAATGCTACCATAATTAGTCAATTGGAATCTGGGAACTGGAAGTTGCTACAGTCCCTTCATTCCTTTCCATGTTCACAGGATGTCAGGGAAGACAATTCCTCAAAACCACAGTACACGGCACAGACTTCATCACAATTTTCACTGACATGTGCAGATATCAGAGCACACATAAAACTGTTTTTACCAAAACTTTCTGAACTGTGGCCATCCAGACAGAGAAAAATGCTGAATATTTTCCCTGCTGTCCATGTCAAAACTAGAAAACCTATTGATATTAAAATTCTATGCTCCATTGTGTGAATTGATAAATGCAATTAACAAAGGCGACCACAACCCACAGCTGAAGATCAAACACTAAATTTATTTCTATATCTCACTGGCTGGAGGATTCCAAAACAACAAGCGAGGACACACACACTGCTAAGCTTAGTCCAGTTTTAGCAGGGGCACAACACACGAGCCCATTCCTGACTGCATCATGCCAAAGGGCTTGCCAAGGCACTTGCACAAACTTCTCAATGCTGTGATTTCTATAACCTCCAAAGTTCTTGCCTCTTTTTCTTCCAGCACGAGACCCAAGACTGTCTGTGAAGGATATCTTTTAATTGTGACAGCATTCTGTTCTCTTCTACAGAAATTCCACTTCCCAAGACAGATAGAAATCATCCCAAAGCAAGCACAATATGCAAACTTTCTCATACAGAATATTCTTAGCATCCCTCAGTTGAGAGAAAACAACTCCATTTTCCCTCCTCACCAAATCTTCCAGTTTTCACACTTTCCTCCCAACAACCAAGTCTATGGGATCTTTGCTAGAGATGACTTTCAGCATTGATGATCATCTTGTTGACTGGAGGCAACATCAAAAAAGAATATCGACACTTTGCATGTCTGTATGCAAGTTGACCTCTGCTACCTGACAAAATGTTTTGTATGTAATTACATCACTGTTGAAGAACAGTGTGGTTCTCAGTGTATGTCTTGATGAGAACTCAGAGCTGCAGACACAAAAGACCAGACTGTACTGCTAAATATGACAGTCTTTCATACAGTACTATTCAGAATATGCTTGTGAATAGTACAGTCCATGGCATAGGTTTGGGAAAAGGGCAACCAGCATCGTCCAGAACATTTGTCTGTCACCAGTGATAGTGAAAACCAGAGACCATTCTTGATCCTATAGACAGATTGCCCCCATTTGGAGTCCAAGATAATTTATTCACGTAGAAATTGATCATTCCATGCCAGATGGTATCACAGAGAGAAATGTGGCCTCACACACATTTCATTTACAAGAATAAACAAGCAAAGAACCAAAGCTTGGTGTGGGTACTCTTCAGAGTTCAGCCATTTCTTCAGTATACAGGAGAGCAACAGAGAAATGACACTGTTGAGATTCACAAGCATCTGCCTGGAAAAAAACAGAAATGGAATAAGAAAATGTAGCATTTCACTTCTGTGATGGAAAATGTGGATAATAATATTCATTTCCCTTTTAAAAATGTGGATTTATGACACTGACTGTACAGGAAGAGCTCTGAAAATTACAATATACATGCTGAACTTATGATTTATTCAGCAGTATTACTCAATTAACATTACTGGCATTAATGCTATTAGAAGAAGAAAAAAAGTGTCTGAATAGCCAGGGCAGAAACTGAACCACTTAGAAATTAAAAATATATTCACAGAAAGCCCTTGCAGAAGACAATTATGTCACAGAAAACTCAGCCATTTATTCAAGCAAATCAAAAAGTAGTCCACAAGTCAAGTAACAATTGAATGAAGATACCAATCACCATGTCTATTAAGCTTTTTAAGATTATATGACAAAGTTTAAAAGAACATTCCAGTACAATGTGAAATATTCTTCTTACTGCTACATCTAATTACAAAGAGGTGTAAATCACTTGGTTTAAGCTTTAAAAAAAAAAAAAAAAACTGCTTCAAATACATAATATTAAAAATAGAGATCAGATATGCAGCTACCATATGAATGGATTATACACCAGCAATTTTTAAAGCCACTGTGAAAGAACTTATATAGAAAATTTTCCTCTCTCCTTTCTTCAACAGTGCCATGGAGATAGGGCTGGGATGAGGACAGGTCCAGTTAGCAGTCCTTGGTTCTGGACCCTGCATTACAGGACTGTGGCAGGGCTCCAAACCAGCATCCTGCAGCATCACTAGGCAGGAACTGACCCTGTGCTGGTATGAAACAGTATCCTTGGACACGGACAGGGTGTCCAGGGAAGGTAGACTGGGACGTCTACTTGTAGTGCCCTTAACGCCTAGGAGATTTCAATTCATCAAAGCATTTAAGCAATACTTTAAGACCCAGGTAAGCAGTTAAGAATGTGACTGATTTTACCTTACAAACTGTTGATGTCAATGTAAATTACTGACACAGATTGAAGTGCTCCTTTTGAATGAAAGCTGTGTTTATTCCCTCTGAAGTGATAACTAGTCAGCTATTTAATACACTCAGCTGGATCAGGATGGCATAAAAGAACTTTATTCATTACATGATTCCTGTCCAACAGCATACTGCAATTGAATAGTAATGATATCATTAAATTTTAGGACTTCAGCATTTTGTAAATTAATTTGGCCTCTCTGTCTTGGGAGGCAAAGGGCAGAGAGGGAGTCCTTAAATACTGATGAATTTTTTTAATAGATGATGAGAGCTTTCATTCGTGGAAAAACACTTAGCTGGTTTATACCATATTCCAGACATCCCTATATCACTTTCACTTCTGAAGTCTGATGCTGCTCTGAAATGGGATGAGACAGTAAAATCTGTAACATGAAGTTCATTGTCTTCTGTTTCCCTCAGACTGAATAAATTACCAAGCTAATAACATTACTTTTTTTAGACTGCATTAAAGACCACTGCTAGTCCCAAAGTTTCCTTCTGAATTAATTCCAGTCCAAACTGGTAAATCTGCATGTAATTAAGTCCTTGTTAACCTAAAGAAATGTGTCCATTCACCTCTTCCTCTAGCAAATATTAATTGCTGACACTGATAAGTCACTATCATCTCACCTGGACAATTTTGTGAAATACTTAGGGAGAAAGGTAGGATGAAGCAAGTGAATTTAATGTGTATTTTCAGGGATTGCACTGGTACATTCTTCATAGCTTGGTTTTATAGACTAGATATTTTGGCAGGTGAAAAGTAATGACTTGGGATCTGTACTAGATTGGCAGCCATTCAAAAATCCCAGATGCATCCATTAGATACATGCAGACCATTGCTGTAGCTCACATGCTACTACTCCATGTTAGTCTTGAATGTGCAAGAAGGAATAAAGGTAATTTACAACCTGTTCAGCTTAAGAGGCCCACTGAGTTTCAAATCAGCCCTTGTGTATACCCCATACAGATAGGTAATGTACAGTAGATTATATTTAAGAATAAACTCCTCACTGTAAAGGTGGTGAGTGGATGCCTCATCTCTGGAAGGGTTCAACGCCAGGCTGGATGGGGCCCTGAGCAACCTGGTCGAATGGAAGATGCCCCTGCTCATGGCAGAGGAGTTGGAACTAGATTGTGTTCAATGTCCTTTCCAACCCAAGCCATCCTATGAGTCTATGATGATTCTGTGATATATATTCAGAGGGTAAAAAAGAATCTGGGACAGACCTTTCATGCTTGTTTCTTCCTGGCTAGATAGATAAATATCAGCTCTGTGTGACTGTAGTAATGCCTCACAGGAAAGCGATGTGACATCATGCCTTTCAGCACCAAAACAAAGTTCTTCACCATGCAAGTTAATGGTGGTTCTCGGTTGACTGGCAATGTTCAGAGGCTGTGTCTGCATTGGTGAACAAAACTTTACAGAATTATTGCCTGACATTGAAGCCAGCTGGCACAGTACACCTTTTATCAATCCTTTTAAACTCTCTGTCTCCAGTGCAGCACATCCATAGTCACAATACCTGTTTGGAATCATCACTCATAGCTTTCCAACTCAGCTTGGGAGGCATTTGACCAAACACTGGGTGCCTCCAGTCAAAACCATGCCAGGGACACAATACAGCAGAAGAGCTGGCTGAAGTCCAGGCCACAGGAGCATATCCTGGCATTACTTAGTTTACCAGCATAGATATGACTACAAGCTATTATGACAGTGATGCTAATAAAGAACAAAAAATACCCAATGTTTGTTAGTTGAATAAGTGCATATTTTTGTGGACTCACACATTTGAAAATTTGGTTTTATCTATTTATATACCAGTATGGAACAAAAAAAAAAAAAATAAGAAAGGAAATTTATTTACCCTAACTTGCCTGACAGAGAGTCTGACCCAGGCTGAAGTTCCACAAAGGCCTTTTTCATTTATTGAGAAGTTAGACAATTAAACAAAGAGAAGGCACTCCATCAACCAAAGAGCACTACAAACAGACATTTCTACCCAAATTCCATTTTCATAGCCATTTCCTCCTTTCCTAGAGTGATGGATGAAAAAAATTAATTTCCAGACTAAAGAAAAATGGAGGAAATATCACTGTGGAAGTAGGGTATACAAACAGTCATGGCCTCCCTGAGGTAAGAAGGAAAGAAATGCAAACTCTCTTCACGAGGACCCAACAAATGTTATTTTTCTCCATAGGTTGTAACAGAAGCCTTGAGTAGTTGGATTAGACAGACATGCCTGTTTTATCAGAGGAATCTCTCCCTACTTCCTCCTTTTTTTCCCCCCTCCTATCTTCTTCATACCTGTCTCCAACCACTTCCCTTTACAAGCCATTGATGGCCCCAGGCTGCTAAAATTCACTCACATTTCAAGTGATTCATTAGGCTGGGCTGGCAATAGCAGCTCTGTGCACTCCCTCCTGCTCTCTTGTGCCTTAGAGGACAAAATGAGATATCCAGGTCAGATTATAAGGATCTCTTACTTCTGCGTCTCCTTGGCAAAATCTGCACTTTCAGAGTATTCCAGTGACAGCATCACTCTTCTTACACAAAGTAAGAAATATGACCTTGGAATTACAACAGATAAAGCAAAACATTAGCCATGAAAGCAGGTAAAAACATTACTGGTGTTCTCAGGGTATAATCCCAGGGCCAGTCCTGCTATCATCAAGTTTTCTTGTAGTACCAAACCGGAATGTGCTGTTGACTTTCTCAAGAAGTGAGGCATTGAAGAGGGATCAACACAGATTGGAGCACTGGGCAATAGTTAATGAGGTGAAAATTAACAAGTGCTAGATTCTACACTTGCGGTGGAACACTGGGCACAAGTATAAACTGGGAAAGGACTGCCTGGGAACAGTCCTGCCAACAGGGATCCAGGGGTGCTGGCCAGCAGGAGTTCAACACTTGCAGCAGCGTGTTCTGGCAGCCAAGAGGGCAAATCCCATCCAACACAGGGGTATCCAACACAGCATCACCATCCAGGCAGAAGATGTGATTGTCCTGATGTTTTCAGTGTTTGTTAGGCATCATGTGGAGCAAGATGTGCAGTTCTGGGCCCCACAACTTAAGAATGATGCAAAGGTCCTTGACTGTGTCCAGACAAGGGCAACAAAGCTGGTGACAGGGCTGGAAGGAATGTCATGTGGAGTGGCTCAGCACTCTGGGTTTGTCTAGTTTGGGGAAAAGGAGGCTGAGGGGTAATCTCATTGCCCCTTACAGCTTTCTGACGTCAGGACATGGGAAGAGAGGTGCTGAGAGGTGGGAATTGTTCAAAGCTGCAAAGGAAGGTTCACAATGGATTCAGGAAGTATTTTTTTATCCAGAGGGTGGTCAAACACTGCAATAAGTTTCCTAGAGAGGCGGCCAATACCCCAAGACTGTCAGTGTTTGAGGTACCAGACCTTTATAGTGGGACCTATATGGCTCAATTTTGAATTATATATGTAGATGTAGATGTAAATGTAGATGTAGATGTAGATGTGTGTGTGTGTATATATATATATATGCATATATACACATATAAGTTTTGTATTATAGATATATTATAGAAATATTTAGTAAAGATTGGTTGTTAGAAGACAAACTGATTTTGTCTTGACAGCTTGATGCTGTTCATAATGGGAAAAATCTTGACAAAAGAAGGAGGAATGAGGTGGAGGAGTACCTGTGAATGAAACATGCTCCAAAAAATCTGGAAAGACCCCTAAATGCACAGAGTTGTCATACCTATGCTATGATTATTAGTAAATAGTACAAGAGATGGATAAAAATGGATGTGCTTAATGTTACAGAGAAAATCTGAGTTGCTGTGTCCTATGCCATATGAGCCTCCACCTCTGGAAACTTCCTACACTTCTGCTGGAATGTACTAGTAATGTTCATCTCCATTCAGGTGTCACAGTTAGACCCAAGATCCTATTTATGCTAACCACAATAAAAGCAAAATTTATCATCCCCTAAAACACCTCAGTTCAAGAAAAAAATGAGATCTTACTACTATCCTTTATCCAGAACCATTGAGTAAGGGTGCTGCTTGTGAGACGAATGCCCCATCAGTACCAAGACGACTACTCCCCATCAACACTGCAGGTCTGGTTGCCTGTAGAGAAAACTTTGAATCAATGAATGACCCTTGTCTTTAACTCAACTTCACAGTAGGCACTTACCTCTGAGTTAGGCAGGAGAAGAGTTAGACTGAACAAACTCTTTTTCTCTAGAGTGCCCTTCTCTGGAAATGAAAGCACCCTCGCACTGGGTCATGAGGTGGAGAATGAGTCCTTGTATTCAGTGAAGGGGTAAGATGTACCAGCTCAGTCCCCTGTCTCCTGTTCTTCTGCTTAGTTGTTAGTGGTATGTCCCCATGCATATAAGAGGCAGATGGAAAATCCCACTAGCAAACATACTTCTGGGACAACACAACATATTGAAATTTTTCTGGTCTAAATTTCTGAAACCATGTCAGGAAGTTGGTCCCTCTGTTTTTAAGCATCAATAAAACCCAAATTGGCCTGGAGGTGGCTGCATTTCACTGGTGGGGAACAATACCACCACCGACAGGTGCACACATGGTCCTCAGTAAGGGAAATGGATAAGAATAATTGCAGAAGGATGGCCATTTGACTGTTGGAAAAACAAAACAACTTAAACAGGTAATAATTGAAATAGCCTGGCAGTTCCATGAGAGTTTGAGAGTTTTAAATAGCTGATATTTATAAGGTCCCATTTGGAACAATGGCTTAAAGAGGTTCAAAGAAAAATGAAAAATACTATTATTCTTATTATCTTTATAAGACAGTATTTTACTCACATTTCTGAACTGTTTCAATTTGCCATGAAGTTCAGCCATCTCTATTCCCTTTTGAATGCTAAATTAATTGGTACTGAGAACCTCTGACCTATTTTCTTCTGTTATTTTTTCTTTTTTTTTTTAATCTGAGTCATGTTATTCTAGGCAATCTCCTAAAAAGAATCTGAAACAGCAGGTACTGTGTTTCACCAGACACTTATCTCCTCTCTGCCTACCTCATTTTAAAAGGAAGCTGCACTGAAAATGGAATTTGATTACAAAAGAAATCAATGTGTAACTCAGAAAAAAGAACCTCCTTCATAATTTATATAGCCCTGCTGCTTCACCCTAATTAATGTTCATCTGTAACTTATTCTTCCTGCAGGTTTTCCTTTCTAAATGAGTGAAAAATGTCAGGAAACCTTTGGACAGTAGTCTGCTATTACAGAATTACAGAAGAAACTGGATTGACTCATTTAAAGTCCCCAGTAAATGTCTCATAGCAGAAGAAACTGGATTGACTCATTTAAAGTCCCCAGTAAATGTCTCATAGGCCTTAAGAAAATACTGTCATTCAATTTAAAGAGGGTTTTATTTGATCCAGGTGCAGCTGGATATCAGAAAGGTAATGTAAATACAACAATCTATTGTCAAGAGTGTAGGCAGTTTAATTTCTTTGCAGATGATATATACCTGGATTTTCTGTTTAACTGGCAGGATAATCAGCATGCACCTCTGGGAAACAATCATTAAAGTGATGAAATATGGAAATGAGCCTCATGCATAGATAAAGGGTGGAAACATAGTCCTGGGGTGAAGGACTGGATTCATGGTCTTGGCTTGATTTTTTTTCTCAGTGGTAGGCAGAAGTCTCTGTCTACAGAGAGAGAATACAGATATTCCTTTCTCTCATCCTTGTCTATTTATGTTTGAAAAGGTTAAATCCAAGGACCATCTCTCATATTTTACATGTCTGCAGTCTAGGGCATAAGACATTTCTTTTCATGCAAATGCATAAACTATCTATAAATGCATAAACAAATCTATATCTATAGTATAAACATATACTATAGATATAGAGAGAAAAGCAGTGTGCAAATCAAGAGCAGGTATATCATCAGACATATGTTTACCTTCTGCACTTGAAAAACTGGGTAAGGCAAAAAATCAAAACTCTTAGGAATGCAAAAATATGTTATCAAAGGTTTTATAACATTTGCCACCTTATCACAAAGAATTATATAAAGCTTATTCAGTACCCTTATTAACCTTGCACGTTCACAATGTAACACAAGGTTTTCTTTCACCACAGGGCAACTGATGCATATGAGCAGCCGAAGGAATTGTTCAAAATCAAATGGTGGAAGCTAAGAAAGATTTTTACATATGCAAACCACATGCATCAAATCCTAGACAGTATTTTAGGGAAAAAAAAAGAACTATGTCTACTCACTTAAACTAATTACTGTTTTTCATAAATAAATACAAAATGTACCCATTAGAAGCAAAGCTTTCCAGTGCTTCCATTTTGAACATGAGGAAATAATTTGTCTGGGAAAGTAATTTATTTGACTCTCCCAAGTATAATTTATGGCACACACATGAGGTTTTTCCAAAGCAACATTATCCCAACACTGAATTATAATGAGACAGAGGACAGTGCTGACTTTTATTTTTGATTGTCGTTCAGATAATTAAGATTACTTTAACATTTTAGACAAAGCAGTGATAAGACTAGCAATATATATGGAAATTGGATTTCAGGTTTTGCTGAACTTATTTCTTCTAGGTAACAGCAAAGCTCAAGATCTAGGCTCACTTGCTTCATATCACAGGGTATATTAAAATTATGCTTCCATTTCACATTTCTATGAATGGATTAACCTTTCTTAATTTAAGTACTTTGCAGATGGCCTTGGAGGGCAGCTCTTGCTCCCCAAATTGTTATGTAGCAAAATTGCTCTGCTACAGCTCCAACAAACCTGCACTAGGAGGGGAAATACAGGAAGAATTAATGTTATCTGAAGGATACAGTCTAGGGTATAGGTACTTATGGTTAAAAAAAAGGGGGATAGTTCTGGCTATTTCCACTTTTTTTCACCACACACTTCCCATGCAACATGTCTAGATATATCATTTAAATCCACATTTTAAGAATTGTTTTTGTTTTTTAGCTTAAGTCCTAGTGCATTGCAAAGCTGAAGAAACTCCATATTAGAGACTCTATACTAGTCAATAAGGCTGTAACTATAAAAAACAGTCCAGAAAACAGTCTAGGCACTAGGAATACAATCATCAGCATGGCAAAAATGCAAAGCATTTCTGAAATGAATTTGTCCCACTCTAACTTTTAGTCTCACAAAATGTTGCTTCCATAGTTCACCTGTTGATTTTCCCTGTCCAGAAACCATGGCTTTCCTCATCACTGTCTCATCTACAGTCACTCAACCCACTTCACAAAAAAGCAAACAGATCAGGACTAGCCTTGGATTGTCTGACCATAAAAAAAAAAAAAAAAAAGGTTTTGAGAAAAGAACCTGAATCTGCTTCTCTTTAATGTTTTGGCATGTTTGATAGATCATTCATGTGTCAAGCAGAAAATGCTATATCTCATCTCACCATTCTGCTTCCTAAAGTGGATATGCTGAGCTAAACAGCTTACAAGCTGGACAAAAAGAATAGAGATCATGCTACCAGCTTATTTATAGTTAGAGTGACAAAAGCTTCCATTTTTACTCCAGTATTGACATGACTGTTATTTCTGATAGAGTAAATGTACCAGAACTACACAAGATGATCATCAGTGGGATAAACTTGGCATTGGTGCCACAGAGACCTCTGGCACATCACAATGGCATTGCAATAAATGCAACTCAGATGAAACAATCCATGCAAAAGGACTTTGACTTAGAACACCCAAGCATGGCCTGAGGAGCCGTGACCTCTTGTTTCCCTGATCTCACCTTGAAAACAACTAACATTGATCTTGTGTGCAAACAGAACAATTGTTGGATTCGCATTGCAATTTGATTGAGCATTATCCACTATTCACTGGGAACCCTTAAAACAATACTGAGAAACACAACATTAAGACTGAGCTCAGTGCTGACCCTGAAATGGAACAGTGGATGCTATGAAAACATGAATTTTTCCTAGTGAAATATTAAAATATCACAAGGCTTTGAAATATAAGACCACTGTACTTGTTCCCAAGTCCACTGAAAGAATAACCTGACCATGTCTATCACAGAAGGAAGTATGAAGGGACAAAAGCTGAGGGAGGTTTATGTTACATATCAGGAATTTCTGTAATTTTGAGTATAAATAATATTTCTCTGAAAAAATTTCATCACACACATTCCCAGTTACAACCCATATGTTTTTCTAGAACACCCAATGACCTTGGGTATTTTGGTGATGTTAGCTCCATGACTGTGCCAATTAATTGGGGGTGCCCAAGAACACTGAAGCCAACTGACAACAATATACAGCTCCAGCAAGTCCACAGGGCCATGAAGACAGTCAGGAAGCTTGAACACATGGAAGAAAGGAGGAACTGCAGGAGGTGAGTTTATTCAGTCTGGGGAAGGTTTATAGAGAACCTTTTTGCTATTTTATTGCAGAGGGTTACAGCTACCTCCTGAAAGGGTGTAGCACCAGTGGAGCTTCTCTTGTTTCTCAGAGGAGCATAGCAATAGCATAGAAGGCAGTGAACACAAGCTGCAACACCCTAAACTTTTATCAGCTACTAGGGACAAAAAAAACCCCCACCTCTTCATGAGCATAGTCACATTTATGAAAAAGACCCAAAGAAAGAGGGGAGGGTGAATTGTCCATCCCTGTAGAAGTGCAAACTGTAGCTTGAAAGGGCCCTGAGATGATTGCTCTTAGCTGCTCTTGCTTTGAGCAGTGTGGTTGGCTTGAGACCAGAGGCCACTAGTATATATATATATATACAGATATCCTGTGCTTCTCTGACTGCATGATCACCTGCCCTTCCATAGGAGCTGTTTCACTGTTCGACAGCTGAAGTTTTAGAGGGCTGAGTTATATTTACATAGAATACAGCAAACTGACTGTGTGCCAAGGCCTTTAAACACTCAAATTATTTGATATTCAGACCTATTGTTTATCTTCTCCCTCACAAGATATATGAGCTACACCACTGAAATTTGAGAATACGCTTTTTGGGAATATGTTCAATGCATGGTTTGACTTACTGACACACAAATTCTCCAAAACACGATTATTCTTTTAGCTATGGCTCTCTCTTCTTTGCTACTCTGCCCTACCACACTGTCCAATATTAAAATTAATAAACTAAACATTAAAATCCAAGATAGTCAAAACCAATAATGTTAAGACTGAAGGATTGTTCACATCTGCACACACAAAATAAGTCAGAAGAAAAGAGAAAATCAGACACACAGAAAAGTCAGAAGAAATAGAACTAAACCAAAACACCAGAGGTTTATCATCTAACAAAACTGGGATAATGGAGAGGCTCTATCTGCAGAGTATTGTCCACAGTTCATGACTGCTAGTCAACCAAAGGTCTGCTCTGCATGCTGGGCACACACCATACACATGGCTATTAAATAGGATACACATAACTGCTCAGCCAAGCTTCACAGGAACAAAAATGGAGACACAAAAATTGGTAGCCTTTGGCATGGAATCAGCAAGACTGAATGGGGCTTAGAACCCCCCTTCAAAGGCAGGAGGAGGCTGAAAGCACCAGTTCAACAAATAAGTGGGCAAGAAGCAAACCTGAGATAAACAAGGCACCAGCACTCCAGCTATTTACTGGAGGATGTCACTAATGGCCCAAACAAAACACCACTATTCACTCAAGGGTATCCTGACCTGTGTATCCCCAAAATGAATCCCCTCAGTATGATCTGCAGCTACAGTAAGAAAAAACAGAGGAAAAGAAAGCCAGCCACAGTTGTTAGGATGCTTAAGAATATTTTCAAGTGTGCATTTGTCCTCAACATGTAGAAATCAGTCATGCCATTCACCTAGGGACATGCAGAAATTTTGTTGCAGATCTAAGAATTACAACAGGCATAAGCCAAATATAAAATTGTTACCACTACACAAGTGACAAATATACAATAACTGTACACGGAAGCTGAATCTGTTCCATTTATCTCTGTGGATGAACTCACACTGGCAGGTATAGTATTAAATTTGTCAGCACTAGCCTAGAAGAGTTACACAGCTGTCCCTCAAAACAATGGTGTGAGTTTAGGCATCACTTGAGAAGAACTTTTAATACATCCCAGTGTTTGTCTTTCTTCCAATTATTCTCTCTTTTCCATTATCCTACTTTCTTTGTTCTCTCATTTATGCTCAGCTGGTCCTGTATTCTCCATCCCATTTTTGGCATCATTATTATTATTACTTCTCATGGTATTTGTCTTCCTCTACCAGCTCTCATCTGTGCCATTTGCTTTGCCCTTTGTTTTATTCTTGTCTTCTGGACTGGGCTGGCAATAAGAGATGACTGCATGGCAGGGAAACCTTTCATCTCAATGTTCAGTCAGTAAACAAAAGTATTAAGCTGACTCTCTGGCGTCTGGTGTTTTTTCTCTCCATCAAACAGAACAAAGTAAAACACAACAGATCTCCTCATGTAAAGCTCAGAGCTCTGTCCTCTGCCAGGGCACTTCTTGTAGGTTCTACTGGATGGATGATCTGCATGCTTTGCAATCATAACTCACAGTTTAGCAGTACAGAGATTATTGTTGTGCTGTTCATGCATCACAGCATTTTATTTCTTACCACTCAAAATTTCACAAAACATATTTAATGATGTTTCCTTCCTTTACAAAATGCACGAATATGTATTCAGAAAAGAGCATTGGAGTTTCAATTTTTAACATGCTCCAGAAACTTTATGTATTGCATATAATCAGACCAAAAATACTCCAGATTTATTTAAGTTCTTCAAAAGGAATTCCAGACACTTGATACAGGTAAAACTGTGCATTTTAGATGACTGCTGCTTATAGTGGTTTTTCTTTCAATACTATCCAAAATTGCTATCTACAGAAATCCAGTATTTCCTTCTAGTTCTTTCTAATGGATTTAGAAGACAAAAGAGAGATTGCTTAAATGTCATTTTTTTTTTTCCTCCTGACAGATTGCCTATTAAGTAGAAAAAATTTCAAATAATGTGTGAAATAATGCTGCAAGTCAATGACAGGGTTCTGGCCCTCTAAATCTGACATCTTACAGCTTCTGCCGAGGGTCACAATTGCAGACACTTTCCCTTCTTGATTAAGTTTTTCTGCTTATTATGTTTTATCACCTTATGCTCTTGGTGTGAAAGAAAAATTTCCTTTTTTTTTTCCTCTGTCTGCTTTTGAAAGGAATGTACCATGACCTGACCAGAAAAAAACATTTCGTATTGGCTGAAAAATTAGGGTTGATTGGCATTTAATTTTGTATTGCGAGTTTTCTCTACTGCAAAATAGAATAATTCCTCTCCAGAGATCTAATTCCTTAGGGGACCACCCAAGGAGCTTACACTAGTCCCACCTGTCTGGCTCACTGGCTGCTATCCCACTCATGTTTCTAGGCAGACAGCCAAAAAGAAAGGTCACCTGAGAGCAGCTTGCCTGGTGGAGGTGATAAAAGCCACCTGTACATCAAGGGAGCCAAGTGTCATGTTGGGCAAAGAACAGAGCAGCCTTCAGGCAGTCTGGGGAATCAACTGGTTAAATATTTGAAGTGTTCAAATAACTTAAATCTGAAGCAACTTGCAGACAGGTGTTCTGAAAGAAATTTCCAAGAATTGTGATGGTTGCTAAAAATACATCTTAATATACATTAGTACAGAGTAAGACTTACTTCTTGGTGATATTCAAAGAGGAAAAGGGGATAATCTAGGTAACTGCAGAGTAGTTAATCTGATTTCACTTTTCAGCAGAGAAATCCTAAAGTTGATATGGGATTCAATTAATGAAAATTAAAGGTAGAACTATAATTAACACCAGTCTATACAGTTTTATAAGGACAGCTCATGAAACAAATTTAATTTTCCTATTTGACTTCATCATGCTTGTGCAGCTCATAATGTACTTGATTTATTAAGGTTTTTGACTTCAGATGGAAAATTAACTCTTCAAAATATCACTGATGCACATATTAAATGGTTTAAAAGCAGGATGGCTGACGGACAAGAGAGATGTCAGTAAAAGACCATCATCATCAAATGCAGGTGCCTCTGAAAGGATTCTTTTGGATTTGTTATGTGAACAATACTTACTAAGGAATGTATCTCTAAACTGGAACAAGTGATTTGGAGAAGGTTGATAGGCTGGGAGACCTGCAAGCAGTTCCTCTTGAACCCATAGAAGTCTATAAGGAAAAAGGGAAATCTATTTTCTTGTATGTATAAAGACAGAAGTAATCAGGATGACAGACAGTAGATGCCCATACCATGAGTTGTAAAAGAAAATAAGTCAGTACCTCTGTACTCTGCCTGTTGAAACATGACCAGAAAACTATACTGTTTACAGAAAAGGGATACAGAAAACCTGTGGAACCTAGGCAGAGATGCCTTAGCCATATGGGGAGAGGTATCAGGGACTAAAGAGGTTTCTGATGCTGTAGGAAGATTAAATCAGGTATAGTCATAATACTGATTGCACACAACTTTTTCAAAGCAAGGCTGATTACCAGAAGCAGTGATAGTTTCTCCAGATTCAAGTATTTTCCAGCAAATCCTAGATGCATTCTTCCAGGTGCTTTGCATTTAGACTTCAGGAACAAGCTGTAATGTAGGGATAAATTGGTTAAAAACAGATTTGGGTACACAGGAGTTAAAAATTAAGAAGGCAACATTCTTCTTAATCTTTAAAGTTCATGAGGATATACAAAACACCTTTATCAGTTTTCATGAAACTCTGCAAAAATGGCTCTTCTCACTTCAGTAGTTTGAGGCACATTTGCATGGCACAGGGCAAGAAGGAGAATGAAGATTCTTAAAAGTTCTTTGTCTTGGGAGAAGTGCAAAACCTCAGGGAGAGCCCTAGGGTGGGATAAGCTTGGTATTTCCCCTAGAAGCAGAGGTGTTTGGATGTCTGGCTTTTTAAGTGAGGCGCAGAAACACTACACCGAGACCACCAAGCGAACAACTGAGTTTTGAATGATCAACTCTAACCATCATTTTATAAAACATCCTTGTTAAAATAAAGCCCCTGATAAAGACATAGATCATAATTTGTTAGAAAGAAACTCCAGTTAACTTAGTTGCAGCTGTAGGACAAATCTTTCTCTTTGCTAAATAACCTTTCAGCTGATTCTGATTCTTTCTGACATATTAATGCTCTGTGTTTAAGAATTCCCCTCAGCTCTCAGATTAACACCACCCAGTCTTTCACTAATAAAACAATCTTTTCCCTTTGCCCTTTCTAAGTTGAAGCGTATGCAAATTATATCCAAAGACATAGTCCTTGGATTGATTCCCTGATGATGGAAAGGTAATTTGCTTTCTCCGTGTCAGGTAATGCCACCCTCACACAGATGCTTGAGCACTGGTTCAATTTTCTTGATTGTCAGTAATGATGACATCTGTTAGCCTGATTTTATCCCAGGACTATGCAAGGATTTTGTTATTTTACAAAGCTTATGCACCTGATCTTTGCTGATGCTCTTGCTGCTGGAAAATGCAGCATCACTTGAATGGCGTTGAATACAGCAGCTAGATGTTCAAAAGAAGTCTTGCCTTTCATGGCAAATACAGGGCAGTGTGAGCTAATCAACAGATTGTTCAAAAGCCAGACAGAAGTGTGGTATGACAGTGTCTTAGAACAGACAAGGAAGTGTGTGCCATCAATTCATCAGATGTCAGTCTAAAAAGGCTCACTTGATGGCTTATTACCCTACAACCCTAACAAGAGTGTTTCAAAAATCATGATTGTTACGTGATTTTTTTTTTCATGTGCTCCTTGAACACTCTTAGAGATGCCTGGACTTCCTCCAAACTGAGGGAGTGCCAATATCCAAATGCTCAAAACCACTATATAATGGTCAGCAGTGAAATCTCTCCCATGGGAAGATTAGAAGATCCACAATTTCCAGAAGGGAAAAAATAGCCCCTTCCTTGGGATGTACAATGGTTACCTTTACACATAACAAATGGGCAGAATTCTGTCAGAACTCTGAATTAACCAGAGTAAAGTCTTCACTTACTCTTTCTTCAACCCTTCCTTTATGCTGGGGCAATCTAGCAGCAGTAATTGCTCAAGTTTTCTCCCACAGCAAGGCCCTGAATTCCCCAGATGTGGGCAAACACAGTGGAAAAACTCCCTTTGTTCCTCCACTACACTTAGCCTCTTCCATAGGAACTGAATAATTACTGGTTTGAAATTATTATTTTTATTATTTAAATTAATATAGCTTCCAGATTCCCCAGTCACAGTTAAGGCCCTGTTGGATCTGAGACTTTATGAACACACAGCAAGAGTCTATCCCCTTGCATAAAGACTTCAAAGTGCCAATGGATACCAGAGAAACAAAGCAGAAGATAAGTGAATGACTTGTCTAGGTAATTTAGAGGTCAGAATAACTTACAAATCTTTCTTGTCCTCCAGACCCTGTACATTCATTCAGCAGACTTCTTCTAATGTGCTGAAAGTTGTTTTGTGATTTGCTGTAAAACAACTGATTAAAAGTGGGGAAAGCCTTCTGAACACCAATGATCTTGCTCCCCTTCAATAAAGAAATAACCCAGGTGGGCAGGATGGTTCCTGAAATATGTTGTTGACATATTCAGAGATAATCTGGGAGTCCAAATGTTTTCAATAGCTTCAAATAATATTGTTGGCTGCTATTTAACCTATGTGGCTCTGATAGCAAAGGAGTTGGTTCTAGAAGCTCTCAGACCTTTCAGAAAGACATGAGTTTCTGTTATTCTGTTTTGTACACAGAACACAGTTGCTTACCACTGTCTTTCTCTTCTCCATCTCCCATTCTTTCTTGGTAAGAAAAAAAACCAGCAAAAATGATTAATCCTCATGTCTGGATTGCAGCAGTCTTGTCACCAAACCCGGAAATAGCATTTTCATCATTAACCAATTTTGTGGCAACATTTGCTGTGAAAAAATGAGCTTTTTAAAATTAAACTTGTTTACAGGCAATAAAGCAGCTAATAAGAAAGAGACAGGGAATTGACAGCTCAGGTAAAGAAGCACTGCTAGATCACGTTACTCAGAGCCCTGTCCAACCTGTTCTTGAATTCTTCCACAGATGGGGCATCTACCTTCCCTCTGGGCAGCCTGTGCCAGGGTTTCACCACACTCATTGTAGAGAATTTCTTCCTTGTATCTAATCTGAATCTATCCTCTTCCAGTTTGAAGCCACTACCCCTTGTCCCATCACTACAGGCCCCGCTGAAAAGTTTGTGTTCAATCTTTTTATAAAGTGCCTTGAAGAACTGAAGGGCCACAGTGAAAGTGTCCCCAGAGACTTCTTTTCTCCAGGCTGAACAACCCAAATTCTTCCAGGTCAATGACAATTTTCTCTGTACTGTCTGATGTCCTGCCAGTGCTACAGAATATGCACTATTTCACATATTCACTTTAGTAATTCACATATTCACTTTAAGAAGAAAGAAACCTCAAAAACCTATAAAAATTCACTAAGGCACTCTTATTGCATGCTGCATATACTGAGGAAAATGCATTTCAGTTAATTGAAAAAAAACACATGGGTATGGACAGATATGTAATTAGACATCTCAAAATGCATTTATAAAATAGTTCCAGAAAATGAATAGTTTTGCAAAATGGAAAGAAAAAAAAAAAGAAAAAGAGATTTTCACTGGTCTAGCTGTTGTGAGAGTTTAAACTCTAAAATAACCATATTTTGGGAAAATTGTTTTCCAAAAATTCCTGTGATCCATTAATATGAGATCTCACATACAACACTTAGTATGAATGTGATCTTGCACAGACAGGAGAAAATGTAGAAGGACTTCTCACTATTTTTGAGGATGTAGGAGGATATCTTCACTATCCTAAAAGTAGAGACTTCTGGAGGTACTAAATAATGATTGGTGATGAACAATGAGAAATCTTCTCACAGAATCAGAGAATGATTTTTGTTCTAAGGGACCTTAAGGATCATCTTGTTCCATCTCCCTTCCCTGGGCAGGGACACCTTCCTCTAGACCAGGTCATTCAGAGCTCCATCCAGCCTGACCTTAAACACCTGCAGTAAGCAGGAACACACAATGTCTCTGGGCAGCCTGTTCCAGCACCTCACCACCCTTATAGTAAAGAATTCCTTCCTGATATCTCATCTAAATCTACCCTTCTTCAGCTTACATGGCCACACATCACACCAGGGAAGGTTTAGATGAGATATTAGGAATAAGTTCTTCACTGAAAGGATGGGCAGATAGTGGGCCTGTCTACCCAGGAAAGTGGTGGAGTCAAATCCCTGAAAGTGTTCAAAAAGTGTGTGGATGTGACAGCTGGGGACATGGTTTAGTGATGAAAACTATAGTTCTGGGTTGACAGTTGAACTCCATGAACTTAGAGGTCTTTTCCAACCTTAATTATTTTATTATCCTATTCTATTCTGTGATGCAACAAGAGAGCCTACAGCTTTGCTTTCATTCCCAGAAGAGAAATGAAACGCCTGGCTCTTGGGAAGTGAGCAGTAGTTCGTATCAAAGTTTTAATGTGTTATGTAAGGACCTTCCTCACAGAAATCCGGAGGCCACAAAGGAGAAAGGAAATGGTGGAAGCTAAAAATGAAAAAGTCAGTGATTATCCTAAAATGTGATGTACTTATTCTTTCATAGCTAGAGAATTTCCAGGCACAGAAGGGCAGCAGATCTTGTGCTACTGGGCACATATACATAATGATGACAGGAAGTACTCACACACCAAAAGCTTCAATTAAAGAAGTAGTCAGACAAACTTTACTTCACTTTTCTTCAAATTTTATTATCTTTCCTTTTACCCTCAAGGACAGCAATTTGTGAACTCAGCTTTAAAGTGAGTAAAGGAGTTCAGAAGTTTTGCTTTACAGGGTAGCCTCAAGGCTTCATGTATTAATGCCTGTCTCAGAGTAAGTTCCCTTCTCATCCACACAGAAATGGATAAATTCACCATTCCTTCAAAGTGAAATGGAGACCACCTCTCATTAACACGGCATTTAAGTGCACACAGCAGATGCCATCCTGCTTACAAGGAAATGCACTCATTAATATTAATTACAAATACCTACATTAATGAAAATTAATCATGAGTTATCTTCCTTTAAAATTATGTAACAGAGAGAAAAAAGGAAGATAAATGGCAACATATCATAAATATAGATAGAGAGGGAGAGAGAGAAGATAGATAGATAGATAGATAGACAGATAGAAAGATAGATATGATGGAGAATCAGATCTCACCCACCATCTGGGTCTCAGCCCAACAACCTCTCCCTGATTTCTTCTGCTTCCCTCTTCTAAACTGATTTCTTCACAGTAAGACAAGGAGAAAACATAACGTCGTCTCCATTCTCCCTCCCAAACTCAAGACATCATGTAGCATTATGAGCTCAAACTTGAGAAATATTGGCCTGGAGTTACTCTGAATCTAAGATTCCAATAACTATTAGAAAAGGAAATAGAGATATTTGCAGATTCACTGGATTTTTTTATCAACCATAGATCCCACTAATGAAAGAATAAACAGCCAGCAACTGTATTTATGAGCCCATTAAAGGGACCATCTAAAGAAACTGCAGTTAAAGTCTGTTTATCATTGTTCCTGTATACTGCTTCCAGAAGCTTAACTTAAATGAGCTATAAAAAAAGGAAAACAAGCTATTTCCAAACAATCCTCACAATTTAAATAAAATTAAAAAATCAATCTAGCAACTATAGAAAAGAATAGCAAATAAGAGATGGACCCCCAATCAAGAGAGGCTGGCTGCCTCACTGTACGAAGGACCCCAAGTCCAAACCTGGCAGGGACAAGAACCACTATGTAGGTTTCCATGGAGTTGTGCCAGAGCCACACCAACTCTCAGTGCAGCTAGAGCCAGTTAATGCCCTGCTCCAGTGGAGATCAGTGGGCACAATAATCACCATGCTCTACTCGAGACTGAAAAGAGGAGGGGAGACAAGAGTCTTCATTAAGAGAGGGCACAGATGAGACTGGGGTATCATTCCCTAGAAGCTGTCAAAAAACGTGTGGATAAGGCAATTGGGGTCATAGTTTAGTGGTCAACAGGGTGGTGATGAGCTCATGGTTGGACTTCTCGACCTTGGAAGTCTTTTCAACCTGAAAAATTAAATGTCCTTGGTTGGGACAGTTTTTGTATGGTAGATATTGTCTTTTGCAACAATTGGCCTTATCAATACCAAAGTTCTTTATTGACTTGAAATGATAGGTAAAAGAAGTAGAAGTAGCAAAAAGAGCATATTACAAAAGGGACCAAACTGTTTCTCAGATCTCAGAAGTATCTTGACCCCTGTGTAAAGTAAGAAAAGTATAACATATCAAAAACCCCACGGGTCCTATTTCAGATATTCTCCCTTCAGCTATTCCTATCACCTACCTTAGACATTCCCTGAAAAGTATTCATCATATTCTGTTTTCAGATTGTCACAGTCCTCATCAGCTATCAAATTACTTTATCTGCTTTTAAGCCTGGACACTAATATATTTTGACCTTTATATAAATTTTACTGTGTGCTTGCTTTCTCCTTTCAGTACCTAAATATTTGCAAAACTGTAACTTCAACTTCTGGCCTAATTCTACTCCTGATGACCAACCTGGGGAACTGACAAATATTCTAAATATACTCTGAGAAGCATCAAATTTTTTTCCCTCCTCTGAAGCAGCAGTAACAAAAGCACTGCCAAAACATTCACAAATACACCTCTGACTTATGTTAAGAAAAATGTAACAGGCTTGGAAGGAACATAAAATAAATGATCATGTTAGCATTAGAAAAGATTAAATAAGTCACAGTACATTAAATTACTTTTTCTGCCCTTGTATACTCCTCAGGTGCTGCTGGGCTGAAAACCAAATTACACAATTCAGTTTTCTAGGGAAAAATCCTTCGCACTGAAAGCTGAAATTTGCACAGTCCTATGGGAACCAAGGCTGTAGCATTCAAAACACTGACTTTGTACATGAATAATGGGGATGTTCAGTGAGTGAGGTGTTTTTCTCTTTATATCAACAAGTCTTTATATTTAAAACATATCTAGCTTGAGAACAAGTCCATGAATTGCTATTTATGCTCAATATTATACCCTTAAGGAACATTATAATGAAAATTTCAATTAAAAATGAGCTTTCAAGGCAAGATACTTGTGTCATGTGGTCAGATATACAGGTGGTGAAAAAAAGGTTTACCACCACCAAGATAAGAGTGCTCCTTTGGGCGGCTTCACTCCAGTGCTGGTATACACATTGTCTTGAGTTTGTCAGTTTGATGGTCAGCCGATGATTCTCCAGTATTCAGAAGCAGATTATAGTCTGTAGCTGTTATTTTAGCTCTTAATTCCCAGTTGAAAAAAGTAGTAGTTCAGTTCCTAACTCCTTTAGGAGTTATGTACTGTCATGCCTTTGGAGACCTCTATTTTAACCTTTTCAAGTTAAAAAAAAAAAAAAAAAAAAAAAAGTGAGGCAATCCATGTATTTAGTCCAATTAGTAAGATATCAAGTGCATCCTCTCTGAAAGCACTGACATGCTTTAAGATTGCAGTAATTTTGCTGTGTAAACATGCAGTGCATCATATCTGGGGAACAGAAATAAATGTTCCCAGTGACATTATGAACTCTAAGCGATCCTCAACTGAGAGTCATAAGGAGTTATATAAGGCTCAGAGTGCTTGGGCCATACTCTTTGGATGTCCCAGCATTTATTCCAGAGTGCTTTGCATGGTAAGTGTTATAGGCAAGTGTTGCAATACAGTTATAATTTGATTATTTTTTTAACCTTATAAGATGGGGAGGCCAAGACTGTTGTTCAGCTTTATTTCTAGTGGGCTTTGCATAAGTGTGCAAAATTTAAGGGATCATTGTATTTATTTTGTTTTAACAAATAAACTATGTATCAGGGTTTGAAAAAAAAGTGGGTTTTTTCCCCCAAAATTCTTAGAAAGTTGAATTTTTCATTTTTTTAGCATCTTCAGTTGTTTTTAACTCCAGTTTCTCCCATGTCATGCCTTCCTGGTAGACCATGGCTTCACAAGAAAAGAATCAACAATAAAACCCAGATTACCTGTCCAAACTAAAGGTTACATTTATTTAGATAAATTACATTTATGCTACATATAGACTGATAAACAGCACCAGAAATTATCCTCAGGGACTGAAATTCAATCAGCTCTCCAGGTAGGCTTTATAGCAATCCCTGGCCATACTTTTGGCCCCAGCCTGGTTAGTCCCCACCTGAGCAATTTCTGGGAAGTGTTCAGAAGTCAGCAGGCACCAGGGATCACTCTCAATAGACAGTTTGGATGCAGGCATCATGTAATTGAGGCTGACATGTTTTAACATTATATTCATGCCAGTAGTCCTTATCACCAGAAAAAAACCCTTAGCACATTTACTGTGCTAGTAGATAGGTAGCCAGAGAGTCCAGGTATTTGAGAGAAACATAAATTTTCTTGTTACAATACATTTTAGATATAAGAAATATTCAGAGCCTATGAGCATAAGACAGTTGTTTACACAGCCAGTGCCCTGAGGCTGCACTTTAATTAATTAAGGGTAGTGCTATCTGATTCCTTTCCATTGTCAAAGGATCTCTGTTTAAGAAGAAAATAGCCTGTGTGGATACACAGTGAAGCAGGAGATATGCTCACTGTGTCATGATGTGTCGGTGTGAATTATTTAGAGGGTGCTATTCCCAAGATCAAACATTGCATGACTGCTCCAGTTTTGGCTGGAGTATGTTGGCTTCATAGGACTTCTCTGTCCACTCAATTGCAATGAGCACATTTCAGTGTAGTAGCTCTCAGGGTACTTGGGTTTTTTTCTTTAAAGTACCAAATTTTAGGAGCCCTTGATCACATGAAAATCTTCAATTTCAGAGTTGCTAATGGATTTTTCTGGGTCTTGTGACTTCGAGGAGTGGGGATGGGTGGGAAGGGAATAATGAAAATGCAAACATTGCAGTCTTCAAAGCTGTCGAGAAATAGAAGTTGTCTATATGTTACTTACTCATGTTTTGTACTCAGACTGGAGGCTAGTGGTGGGAGAGGAAATGTGGTGTAATTTATGCATGTTTAGGCAGTATAGCAGTGCATCCTAGTCCCAAGTTATGAGTTATGTGCTGGTAATAATTAATGTGTGTGTATCAGTTTATATGCTGCCTTCGTAGCACATTTCAGAAGAGCGGCTAACCTCCCTGGAAAATGGCTACCTCTGATCTACCTACATTTTTTCCTAATTGAAAAACAAAAATCAACACTTTTGATTTTTTAATTACTACATCAGAAGAAACTCAAAAATATTTTTGAGAGAGTCTTATTTTTACAGTAAATCTCTAAAGGAGGCTTTCTTTTTGCTTTCATACCATAGCAGCCATTCTTTAATTCCCTAGGTCAGCATGTGAATAAATTTGTTGATATTGTTGTTTTTAAAATTGTTTAATTTATGTTTTGCTAGCAAAACAAATAGACAACTGGTACAGTGTAAGCAAATAGAAACTGCTACAGTGTAAAGGTTTTATCTGCTTTAGTATCATTTGTTAAACAAGTGTCTTTGCATATTTCAGATGGGTTTTGATAAAATGCTGCTTACTTTTGCTGCTACACAACCATTAACTGACTGACCATGTAATAAGCATAAAAGCTCAGTAATTATATGCTTGATTAGTGAAAATTCTTTTCTGAGCTGCACTGCAAAGTCATTTAATTTGTATTATGGTCTATTACCCCATTCTTAGCTACTAATTCACCGTGTCTATGTATAGGTATTCATGTATGTGACCTGGGACCACCATCTAAAAACTTAGCAGCAGCCTACTCCCCAGGATATATCAGTTGCCCATATCATGAGACATTTTTAAGTATATAGTTTATTTTCTTGTATTTGATTACTGGCAGATGGGACTGCATTCTGCTGATTGCTCTGCCCTCTCAGCCAGCTGCTTGCACCAAGACCCTGAAATCTCTGTCATGCCTTCATGACTACATTTCATGATGCAGTCTGTGAAGACTCCAGTGGCATAGCTGCTATTACCATTTTTGACCAGGAGTCATCAACTATCTCTGCGTTAATTTGTCTTTTAAGCCTAAGTCTCAATCTGTTCCCAAGTCTGCATCCTCATACCATCCCACTTGTACAAGGCAGGCTGGAGGGAAGATATTAAGTGCGCTAAGTGGAAATATCTACCTCTGATCTAAAAAAATGTTGTTTGTACCCTTCACGTGTGATTATGTCCATCTGCCAATTTTACAATAGTCTTCCTGAAACCTTTTCTTTTTTTAATGTACAGTGATGTTCTTTCATCAGTACAACTTGTTTTTTCTTTCCTATATTATTTGCATCTTGCAAATTCAGTATCTCAATAGCTGCCATATGAACCAAGGAGATGAATATTTTCTTTTCATAAAATAACATCTGATTCACCTTTTTTATTTTTAGATTTCTGGAATACATGCAAGAATGTATTTGGTCTTGGTCTGGTTAGTTAAGTGCTCTCGTTAAATGGATCTTCATTTCTTGAAAATGGGTATCTTTGTTTCTTCTTTGCTTTATCTGCATTTTATGAACTTCTGCCCCAATATTTATTTGAACAGAGATTTTTTTTTATGATATCATCTTTCTAATGGTTTCTAAGTCATCTCTTTTTCTCATCTCACGCTGCTCACCATCTCCTCATTACCACCTTTTCCAGCTTTATGTTTTACACTGCCATTTTTCTTATCTTCAGCAACCAAAAGCCTTCTAGAGTGATTGTTCTTTGTCCCTGAAGGAATCACCCACATCACTGCTTTTCTCATCTCCTCCAGCTGGTTCCCCACAGGCTTAAAAAAGGATATTCTGGCTTTGGGCACAACAGAATGCTCTCACTGCATGCTCACATATTTTAAGGGAAGCATTAAAACTCTCCTGTGGTTTTTAAAGTTGCTCTCAATGTCATATGCATGGTGAGAAATAGTTTCATTTGGAAAACTTGAGCATTTTACACCTTATATCATGCAGCACGTCAGGGCACACAAAAAATGTTCCATGAATTAAATTTGATCCTTTTTGACACAGCATTTTTATACTGCAGGACTTCATTATTGCACAGTAGTACATGTGGCATATGTGGAAGACAATCCAGTTACTTTAGGATGCAATTATTTTGTTTTTCATGCAGCCAAGGCTTGCCTGTGTTTGGCAAAATGGTGTTTGTCCTTAGCTGACACAGAGAAGATCAATTTCTCAGTAACTTTTGCAGAGTTATAACAATTTGCATCAAGTAAAATACTGCCAATGCCTTCTGGGGAATAAGAGACCAATACAGAGTTCTATTTGACCTTTCCAAGGAGGGCATTATTAAAGATTTATTCCTTCCAGAATTCTAATTGGCTTCTTTTGGTGACCTTTCTGGATAATGGTGATGTTTTTCTCAAACTTTACAATGCTCTCAGGTAGGGAATTCCTTCACTGCTCTGACACAGCAACTGAATTTTAATTTGCATCCTAGCTCCATCACTTCCTTCCTCAAAAATTTCATGCTGCAGTCTTGAGCAAGGAGATTTTTGCTGGGATTTTTTTTCATAGATGCTTTATCTCTTATTCTTAAATCCTGAAAACTTAAGATCAGATTCAGGAAGTGTCTAATGGCACAGAAACATCCTGCCAAGATGGAAAAAGCATATGAGTAAGAATGCACTGCTAGTGACCAGCTGCTTAATTGCTATTGGCTACACCTGTTTTTACTTTGTTCTGTGTGCCCAGGAATCTGACTTGACCTCTGTGTTGCATCTGGAGTGTCTGTGGGATGCAGGTCACAAAGCGAATGAAAGTTGCAGGATTTCTCCAACTGACAATTATTAGCTTTGCTCTACACTGAAGCTAGGAAAATCTGGGGGTCATCTGTAGTATGGGTGACATGGGTAGAAACTTTGGAGTTGATCAGCTTTATTGAATTGCTTGTGAATCTTTTCACTGTTCATTATGAGGCTGTAAAGATGGAGCCTGATGCCTCTCAGTTTTGTCCAAAACCTGGCAAAAGGCAACAGACACAAACTGCAAAAGAAAAAAATCCTGTTTCAACACAAGAAAAAAATACTGCAGGTTGTCAAACTCTGTAGTAGGTTGTCCAAAAAAGTTTTGGAGTGTTCATGTGTGGAGACTAGATACAGCTTTGAGAAATCTGATCTGACCCTACTTTATAATCTTCAAGGCCACGGACCTCATTAGACACAGCCCTGAGAAACCTGTTCTAGATGACACTGCTTTGAGGTCTTCAGAACCACAGACTTCATTAGGTCAGTTCCAGTCCTCACAATTCCTTATTTTATTTTTATAAATAAAGTAAAAAATCTAGCTGCATTTTTTTTCCTAGAAAATAATTTGATTTCTTTCTCTAGCTGAAATGTGAATAATTTTTTGGATATTACAGATGGAATATTATGGAATTTGTATTTAAAACATTAGATTTATTTTTTTCTGACTAATTGATTTCTGACTGATTTCTAGTCCACACAGAAAATATTTTTATTGAAATTATATGAAGGTGACTTTGTTCTGTACCATTCTGCCATGACCAGAATTACTTGTTTAGCCAGAACAAAACCTCTAAACAAAATTCAAAGTTCTGTTGCTTTGTATACTACCTCTCATTTTTACCATTCATTTCAGTAGCAAAATAGGTGGCCTCCTGCCAGAATTATTGTGGCACTGTCCCAAATGAATGTTAAGCAGGCAACAATGATGCACTATAATTACAGTGTTTGAAATGACTGGAAATAAATTGGCACTCCAATTATAGATGCATGAAAGAGGCTCCAGTATATCACAGTCAGTCCATTAATTATTGAAATAGCTCAGGCGATCTCACTATTTTAGTGACATTTGTTATTCGCCGCTGCAATGAATCACAGTGAACAGTGGCAAGGCCCTGGAAATTAGCAAGTTGAAGGACATTTGGAAGCAGAAGAACCATTCCGTGTTACTCTGTGCCCCAAAGAGAAAAAAACCTTCAAGTGCAATACTGAAATCTATTTGCTGCATTTTGAGGAAGAAATGTTAATGTGGTTTTTGGTCCCACCTAATGCCTTCAGTCAATTTACACAGTATTCCAAGTGAGCACAGAAATAATTTTATGGAAATCTGCATGGTAAGCACATCTACATTTCTACAGTGTACTTCAAACATTTTAATGGGAAACTCAGGACTGCAAATGTAAATACTGCATGTTACATTTGCTCATCTCAGCAGGCTATTGCTCTTAAGATAACACATTAGTAACTTGGTACTGGTAAACCATCATTAACTGGTACTGGATCTGGGAACTCGGCCTGTGACTAACACCTCTGGTGAACACCATCTGTACAGAAACTTAATTTGTTTGATATTTTCTGTGGATAGGTTCATTGCTGGTGCCCCTTTATTCCACCCTGAGCCTTAAAATACTTTGTTTTCCCCTGACCACTTACTGTGAAAGGTTACTGTCAACTGTAGCCCAGTTTCTCTGAGGCTGTATCAGAATAAAGGAAAAAGCAAGAAATATCACTGAAGAAGAGAGGAGAAAGATTGTTTCCATTCAGGTGTCTACCAGTGGCCCTGTGGCTGGTTTCTACCAGCTCTGTGTCATAGCCAAGATGGGGAGATGGAAGGAGATATATGAGCTCCAGAGTTCCAAGGTCTGTCACTCACTGTATAATTCAGTCTCTCCAATTAATCAGTCTGAAAACTGAAATACTTTCAGTCTCCTCCAGAGTGCCCTGGGTAGTGGAAAGGGCTGGTCACAGGATACCAACCCCATTCCAGTTGGATGATGTTTCTGGGCACTAGAAATAAAGACCAGCATCTGAGCACCCCAAACAGTCTGACAGATTCAAACTTTTCAATAGGAATTTTAAACTAGCAAAAACATTTATAAAAAAATTAAAATATACTTCAAACAATCGCTAAAAGACTAAAGCAAGTTATTACTACTAAGGCATCAGGCTTGAAATTCCAATTCAAGTGTTAGCAATTCCCCACTGCTTTCTCAAGGATTTGTAATTATGTAACTCCAGATTAACAAGCAAGCAATGTTAACCACTAGTCTATGTAGTTTCTTAAAATAACTGAAAATATCAAATTCTGATTTAAG
Source organism: Ammospiza caudacuta (assembly GCF_027887145.1). Classification (NCBI taxonomy): domain Eukaryota; kingdom Metazoa; phylum Chordata; class Aves; order Passeriformes; family Passerellidae; genus Ammospiza; species Ammospiza caudacuta. The sequence continues at coordinate 37,395,821 of NC_080594.1, forward strand.
AATTTTTTTTTATGCTCATAAATAGAGTAGGCAAACCTGAAGGACAGATCAAGAACAAAATTAGTGTTACTATATTCTATGGCTACTTTTTTAGAAAACTATTGTCATATATTTCACAAAAAAAAAAAGAACAAACTGAACACACCTGGAATTTGAGTATCTTCTGCAACACTGAAATAGAGCAATCAAGATGACTGGGATAAGATGGAAAGTGTGGTTTGTAAACATTCTGTGGGAATTTGAAGGGGGGAAAAAGGGAAAATGGAATTGAACTTAATAAAGAATTTCATAACAGAAATCCAAGCAATGTCTACAAAGTTTTAGAGAAAAAACCCAAAATAACCTTTCAAACAAGCATGCATGTTGTCCATGATGAAATTCGAAGTGTGACTAGTAAATGGAACTGTATTGATCAGATTATATTGGATATTTACCTCAAACATAACATATTTGTACAGTAGTGGGGGGAAAAACCACCCAAGCTGGCTACAAATTGTCTTCTCCAGCAGAAATCAAATGGCAGCTTTCATCAACTTTTACGGGGTTGTGCAGAAATCAGGATGTCTACATTTTCAGCACATTTAAAAAAAAAACATAAAACCACTGTTACAACACCAGCAGGAGGCACAGCGTGTTCAATCACACTGAAAATGGACTTGCAAATGAAGACTGCTCCAGAGCTTTTGGGTAGGGATGTTTCAATGCAGGTGCATACAGATATCATAATAGATTCATGGAATGTCCTAGGTTGGAAGGGACCCATAAAGATCTTAGAGTGCAACTCCTCCAAAGATATACATCAAAAACAAAGAAAGGCAATTTTGACAGGAATGGGAGACTTTAAACTGAAAAGTCGTGTTTCTGAAAGACTGGGAGTTCATCATGAATCAAATGAGAAATTAAGACATCAGTGTGTTTCAAAATCTACTTCACAGCTCTGAGCTTATCAAAATCTTCTCCTTAGCAGTTCAGGAAGCTTGAGTTTAGCTGTGTAGTTCATCTCTCATAGAAGTCAATGAAAAGCCCATTGTCAAATTTGTTGAGTATCAGACTAAGTCCAAAAGAGCACTTTACATTTTTTGAAGTGCTCAACAAAGATTAACTAATTGAACCTCTATCATTAGAAACTTCTTGTTGGGGGGGGGGGGGGGGGAAATGAAAACATTTTTTTAATAGTCATTGCTTGCCCTAACCTTTCACACTAAACCTAAAATCCCATGCCTAAAATGAAGAAGCTTTTTATTTTTAAAATTTTATTCCCTTTTCCATTGACTTGGATCAATGTGTTTTAAGGAGGTCACTGTCAAATTGCCAACTTTGTAGATGTACAATTTAATCCTAATTAAAGGTTTGATAGAACTCTCTCAGTAAAATTAACTCATTTGAATAGGCAATAATTTAAGATCATTCACTAAGGACCTTTTCTACTTCCATACAGAACATAAAATTTTTATTTCATCTAACAATATAAATTTAACTTGATAAAAGAGGTGTGGGGTTTGTTCCAAACTTAGGGATTTATATAAAATGGACAAGTTAATACTATTCTTTCCCTTTGGTGGTACTATGAATTATGTTTCTAGCAAACTTGGAGAACTTTAATATACTACAACTTTCTTAAAATACCTTTCAATCTCCTTGCTATCTCTTGATTTTGGTATTGTGTGAGTTTCCTTGTCCAGAACTATTTGAAAAACTTCTATTACTCTTATTAAAAGTAGCATCTCAGAGAAAAGAACAATTGTCAAACATTAGTTAGATGGGGATTTTTCTGCCTGGAAGGTTTCAAGACTTCCACAAGAATAACATTTAAATTTAAATGCTGCAAAACTGTGTTACCCTCTGGGTTTGCTTACCTACCTGCAAAATCAGTTTGTAAGTTCTTGTTTATTCATCCATCACCAAAGTGCCTGACCTACAACACTGCTTGTTTCCCAGATTGCTGATTTTGACTCCTAAGTGCTCTATGCTGATTTTGAGAGTCTGTTCCTGACGTCATATTAAGTGCAGGCTCCTCTTCCCACATACAAATGACAAATGTTATCATAGAAGATTATCATTGCACGTTCAAAGCCAGGATTTGAACCCTGTATTCCTCAGACATCCATTACATTGTCACGAAATGCCAGACACTGAGGTCAGAAGTTTCTGGGGATCTCTCTTTAATATTTGAGGAATGTCTTGAGACATGCTGAAAGATATGGCCAGGCTGGATGGGGCTCTGTGCAACCTGGTCTAGTCAAAGATATCTGTGCCCATGGCAGGGGGATAGCACTCTATATAAATGAATATAGGGAAGAACAGGACAACCACACTCTGGTTCATAGGAAATGAGTGGTAAATGATTTGTAATCCCCTATTCTAAATGGTACCCCATGTTACTTTTGACTCAGGCATTTCAAATGTTCAGCTGTGACTGCTTATTTGCTCCTTTCAAAAGTTTATGAAGTCCTTGATCTAAGGTCACTAAACAAATCTGAAAGCTGTAAATGAGTTCAAATGCAGTATAATGGAAAGTTAATTTTCACTGCCCTGTCTCTAGATAAATCAGTTGAGGACAAAGATGAATTAAACAATATATTAACAGACTGATATAGCAATACAGAAGCTGTATTTATCTATCTCTGAACCATGCACTCCAACAGCTTTATATGCATTCATTTTCTCCAGCTAGAGTAATACATGCCTTGAACATGGTTCCTGAATATCAGATAAAGTCACCCACATTATACCAGTAGTATTGAATTAATTAATACCAACAGAACAATTTCTTCAGATGCTGGTTTTACCTCAGCAAGAGAAAAAGAGAATTAAACAGATTTGCAGTACCTTATTTACTAAAGTGCAAAATGCTGTTGCAAACCAGAAGTAACTTGGTTCCAATCTCCAAAAAACTCATTCAAGTAAAAAATAGTGTCTTTAGGAGAAGGATCAGAAGACTGAGGACTTGCAGAAGGATTCAGGGAACCTTCCAGTACTTAAAAGGGGCTTGCAGGGTAGCTGGAGAGGGACTTTTGACAGGGGCATGTAGTGATAGGACAAGAGGGAACAGCTTTAAACTGAACGAGGTCACGGTTAGTTTAGCTACTGGAAAGAAATTCTTTGCTATGACAGTGATGAGGCACTGGCATAGGTTGCCCAGATTGTTGTAGCTGTTCCCTCCCTGGAAGTGCTCAAGGCCAGGCAGGATGGGGGTCTGGGCAGCCTGGTCTAGTAGAAGGAATCACTGCCCACAGCTGGGGGTGGAGCCAGATGACAGTTAAAGGTCCTCTCCAAATCCAACTATCCTGTGATTCTGCGATTTCTAGAGATGAGGAGAAAAAAAAACTGTTGCCTTTGATTAAAACGATCAATACATTGAAACTCCCTTGAGAGATCCCACAATCCATTATATTTCCTCAACATAAAAAGGGTAGCTGTCTCTCATGAGATACTGGTGATTACCACGTAGACAGAGGAATAGATTCATTAAGAGACCTTGAACCTATCAGAGGAATGAAAACATGAGATGCTGCTGCTTTATTTTGCAAAATTTTCTTCATAGAATATAACATGTTTTATTGAAAATAAATTCTAATGGATATAATCTTATCCAAATCTAGATAAGAAGGTACAAAATCACCATGTCAATTCCTGTAGCAGCATGTGACTCCTAAAATCAAGCCCCTCAACTTCACCAAAGTGCAAGACAGCATAATTTCAAATCAGATCACATTCACCAAAGAAGCCATGACATTTAGGAAAGCAAATTAGCACGGTTCCTGCAGAGTGTCAGCTGCTATTAGGTATATACCTACTCTTTTCCACAGGGCAGCCCTGTGTATTCCCCACTTCACAGCTCCTCCTGAAAGACACAGCTGGGTAGATGAAAGGATGTGCCGAGGCCCCGTGTCTTGTGTGGGAGTCAGAGAGAGGAGAGCAGCACTGAGGTGCCAAAGCATGGCTTTTTCTCAGCATTGAGCTGAGGCTGGACAATAACTGTAAGGGCAGGGGAACAGCCAGTGACTGCTCAGATGAGCTAGTGGGGAAGAAAAGACACAGCACAGAGGCTCAGAGATGACTGCTTTGAGAGCAAGTGAAAGGCTACCATGGACTGACTTCTGGTCATCAGCATTGCCTAGGGTTAAGCCCAAGAACTGGGCCAGTTCTTGTGTTATTACAGTAAGGTAAAAGTATTGGACTCCCAGGCTAGAGGTGGTACGATTTTATATGTCAGCCTTCAGTGCGTGTTCCTTCCAATCTATTTTGCCATAGGGGATCTTCAGCTCCTTGTTTGTTAGAGAGGTTTCTATTTTTTCTCTCCTGTTGGTTCTCCTTTGTTGTAGCTCAGTAAGTAGGTACAGTGCCTGAATGTCAGTGAAATTGCATTGACTCTGGGCACAGACAAGCATCAGGAAGTCAGTTTTAGAAGTGGTGTGCCACTCCCATCCCCAAGATCATATTTTGACACAAAGTGTCCATCTCCACACCTCTCCCTTATGGCTTTAGATCATGTAGAGTTGTATTTTCAAAGAATTACAGAATGGTTTGGGTTGGACGTGACCTGAAAAATCATCCCCTTCCAATGCCCCCTGACACAGGCAGGGACACCTTCTGCTAGAACAGGTCGCTCAGGGCCCCATCCAACCTGGCCTTGAACGCTTCAGAAATCTGGAATCAGAATGCTTCTCTGGGCAACCTGTGCCAGTGTCTCACACCCTCACCATGACTAATTTCTTCCTAATAGCTAACCTAATTTTTTTCGATTTTTTTCTTTATACATTTGTCAGTGCACATTGTTGCAGAGTGGAACTAGAAAAAGTGTTCACTGTTACATTAGTTCCACTCACAGAAGTAATTGGGGGTCACAAAGCCCCCTAGGAAACAAGTTATTCAGAAAAATAAGTGTTTCATTAGCATAGTCTTAACAAGCTTGGATTTGGATGTATCTGTGTACTGCTTAAAAACATCTACAGATTGGTAGCAACATATATATATATAAAGCTACTACCTAAAGAAATAGAGTCCTGACTACAAACATTTCTACTCTATTCTTCAAGTACTAAATAATATTACTATAATTAATTTTAAAATGCTGATTTCAATGCTGCTTCTTCTCATTTTAAAAGGAAACCATTTTCATGATTTAACACACTTTCATCAAGGTTACAGTAAGTAGGAAGTGTTAATGGAGCCAGCATTGCAGTGACATACATTCATATACTGATCAATGCTGCATAGTGTGTCTAAACATTTCACCCTGCCCCTAGCCCCAGAAATTATTCTATTTCAGTGATATGAAATTATTCTACATGCATAGTATTTTCTTTACTGCTTCCCCTACCACTTGTTAAAACCATTTTTAAAAAGGAAAATATGTTCTTTTTCTAGTGATCTAGTTTTTGTATAAAGAATGAAGAAAAAATCTCAACTGGCACACAAAAAGCCCTTGAGACCTGATGCACTATCTAATGGCTATGTTGAAAATCTCTGGTTGAAAGGTTTACTCTTCTATGGTCTATTCCCACAGGTACAAGAAAAAAAATATTTAAATCTGGTCCACTGGACAGAATGATTCTTTCTTTACAGCTAGACTTTTCCATTTTGTGTAAATCCTTTACCATTATGAATTAATTACCCATAAAAAGGATAAGAGGAATGATGTTCCTATTCTACAGTATGACATAGTCACAATGGAACTAGAAATTGAAAGGATAAATCTTGCAATGAATGGTGACATGCTTTATACATATATAAGTACTACAGAAAAGATGATATTAACATTCCTCAGTTTTAATAAGTTCTTGATCTTGATCCATCTGAGAATTCAGAAGCCCAATTGCAATCTAATGCCCTTCCAGAAATAGAACAAAATAAAGCTCTGAGGTCATTGACTTCCTCATGGGCACAGTAGCATGCCCAGATTTTTTCTTTCTGTGGAGTTAAGTGAAAGACTATGAATATTACAAGAACTAGGCCAGCCTGTGAGGTTAAGTCCTGGGACAAGCACATGCTTCATGCAGGCAATGGTGCTGCATTTATGGAAGCCCTTAAATCACTACCATTCAGTCCAAGCTGGCTTTTTTACTACAAAGTCAAGCTAACAACAAATTGGAATTCCCTCCTTTAATGGTGCTTTGTAAGTGAAGAGGGCAGAGAACCAAAGAAACAGACATTATTCACTTATCTAGGAGAGAAGAAAGGAGCATAGAGCACTTAACTCCCTGCCTCAATGTGAGACATCTAGAGACACCATACTGCAGAATAAGCTGAGGCAATTTCCTTCATGGCCTGAAGGGAGCACATTAACTAAAGTACAACTAGAAAATACATTTCCCAGAGCAGAAACTAGTCAGATCCTCCAAACATGAAGCCTCCATTGTGATCAATACTAAGCTGAATTGCAGACTCCTGCTATGATTGGTGCTTTTACTCAGCATCTCTCCAGCTACAACCCAAAAGCTGCATCCCATAGGGGTAGATCAGAAATCAAATAGCCAATTAGTTGTCATATATTTATTAGAAAAATAGGTTTGAGGAATTCCTATCTCTGTCTCGATCATTTCTTGCCACTAATAGAAAATTTTCAATTTTGTATTTTCCCTGCCTGCTATTCCACTGCCAACTCAGCCTATATGGGGTGGTAGGCTCACTCCAGCAGGGATCTTCTCTCTCTGGCTTTGCACACACTACTGAATAAAAAAGGGACTCAACTCACTGTTTGACTCTGAAGCCAAATGGCATCAATCAACATCCATCTACATTTCACTGCACTTGCCCCTGAATCTCTTCTGACTCCCTGCAGTGTCTCTGTGATGTGGTTATTATTTAGCTCTTCTTCTGTCCAAAGTATGTAAGACAAAATGAGCCTGTGTCACAGCCAGCCTCAGTAGAAAATAAACAGGTACGGATTTTAGATATGCCCTGAGACATGCCATGAAGGCACACAGGGTCATTTGAGCGCACATGAGCTGCTGAGATAGTCCTGAAGGACTCTGTAGACTGGAGGAATCATGGACTTGTCCATATTGTTGACTAAGAAGGATTCCTGGCAAGTGATCATGGTCTCACACTGCTGTAAATGTTCAGTTGACTTGGACAATGGACAAGAGCTCATCTGCCAACCCTATCTCATCTAGACTATATTTATATAGTCCTATTTTTGTACTAATAAACTAAGCTGTGCCTGAGCTCATTCTCTGGCCAACAGTGAGACTGGCTGACACTCTCTGGTGATAAATGCAATACTAAAAATCCCCTTCCCTTCAAAAAGGGGTAGCCACTGCAAAAACAACTTCAGGGAATTTTCTTTTGACTGCACTAATTCCTGAACCTCCTAAACTAGTTGGGATGGTTAAAATTGTGCCAGAGGCTTTCTTATGGTTTAACAGAACAGAAAATCAAGGGACAGGGAGAAAAAAAAGTTATTACATGTGGATATTGCTCTCAGCAAAATTGTAAAAAAATCCTGCAGATCTTCCAACATTTGCAGATAAATTTGTCAAATTGTTAAACTCACTATCTATTCCTTCTCCTTTAGCACTGTGCCCCTATAAATTTTAATGTATTTCTTTTCTATCAAAGATATTATTTGGTATAAGTGACAAAGTGACACATTTGGTAGCTTTGTAAATATACATTTGAAGACTCTTGGCTGTCATAAAATAACTGGCCTGTCAGATTGCGAAGTCAGAGTAAAGCAAGGTGGTTAACTGAAATGAGACTCCCATGAAGAATTTTCTTGTCACTCTGTATGTGGAGGCATCTGCTGCAAATTCAGACTCTCAAGTCAACAGACACTTTGATCACAGGATGATTTATATCAGCCATCAAACATCTGAGTGGTAACCACACATCTGTCACCAGGACAATGTGGCATAAAAGAGAATTTAATTGCTTTTGGATTATAAATAAAATGAACATTGCAGGAATAAATTATGAGATCACTGTTAATTTGTCAATCATGCTATCAAGGGCAAGAAAAACTACTGGGCATAAAAATTAAAGTTATTTTTGCTCTTAGGAGATGCAGTTAGGAACGTTTTAATAACAAATGGCAACAATATCCTTTTGGTAGGTACATACAAGCTGAAAAAAATTGTCAGTGTTGATGAATCTGGCACATCTGTCTCATTTAATCAACTCTTGCAGGTGCTAATGGAGGAAACAATCTGGGATAAAGGACTAGTGAAAGTCAGCTATTAAAGGTATATTTAATATTTTGATTCACTTTTCCTATTTCCTTCCTCCCACCCATTATTTAAAACTGATGGCTTGGAAGAGAACCACTTCTGAGACAAAACAAGCTGTGTACTCACCACCATAGAAAGTTAATTTGTTTTCAATGTCCAATCAAATTATGGGTGTTTAGCATACCAGAACAACACAAAATTCCCTGTACAGCCAGTGGAGAGGGGCCTGGACCTCAGCTGGATTAGAGGATTTGGATTTACATAAATATTTGCATGTGGATAAGGTTTCCATATACTCATTGCTGTCAGTGGTTAATAAGGATTTGACTCAGTTGCCATGAGGTGATATCCAGTGTCCTTTTAGCTGCCCTAGGTTATCTGACACATCTACACAGGATTGTTTGAGATGACCCATGACCTCTTCCCTTCTGGATTAGCAGCAGGAGGCAAAGAAGGATTTCCCATGGCAGCAAAATTAGATGCTGGCATTAGGGAACTGAATCTGACCTCTACTCAGTAAGGTCCATCACTTTATCCCCTGGTGTGGAAGAAGTCCACATTCACTCTTCAGTGAAGTATCCTGCTAGGCCAAATGCATGCTACTTGAGTGTTGCAAAGCTCAAGTGACGCTTCCACAACAGGCAGCAGGAATACGGCACAATGTCCCTGCAAAGCCTGACATAAATGCCATAATTTCCCAGATGGAAAAAATAGAAGGGAGCAGGGAGAGTTGTTTTTATCTCTTGCCACTGTGACCCTGGTCAGGTCACAGAAATCCATTCTCCAGCCTCCTTTACTTTCATGTGTCTTTTCAATTGAAGTAATTTGTGAGACTCACCTTTTGTAGAGAACATTTAGGTTTATGGGGTCTCGGTTTCACAAAGTGCTCATGTAGTAGCATAGCAGTTGCAGAAATCACATTCTCAGCACTTTATATATGGACTGGTGAAGTGTTTTGTGTAAGCCTCAAGCTAAATGAAATTGATTGTCAATTCCTGAGCCTGTAGTGAGTGCCACTTATTGTAATATGCTACATAACTTGTAAGCATGATCTGATTCTCATACAGCCCTAGTGAGAGCTGTAAAGAATACACAGAGTGTATGCATGAATAACCACCGCTGGAGAGGTTAGAAGACTAGTCTAGGGTGAGTTATTCATTGTGACGGATTTAACGTCCCAATTTAACCCACTTTTTCTGCTTGGCAGTGATTGGCATCCAGGTTTGAGGCCTGATTGCACCTGCAAACTGACTCAAGTGATATATCAGCAGCAGAGAGTCGTCAAAGACTGCCTCAGGGAACACCACAGCAGAGAGTTTACTGTGTCTAGTATCACAAGAGCATAAGGGGTCTATGTCATGTTCTTTTCCAAGATCTGCCTAAGATGTGTGACAAGGAACAGATGCTGTTTTCTCAGGTTGGTCTACTTTAACTCACATGAAGCAGCTGAACAAGTTGTTTCAGTTTATGTACAGGACCTTAGCTATACCAAAATATGAGGGAAGAAAAAACTGTCTTCAAACCTCCTGCGGCTGACTCTGTATCCAAATATTAATTAATTATATGGAGTGTGCAGTCACAATTAGATGATATTATGCTTTCTTCCTTATAATATTCAGTAAAATAATTATCAGTTCAAAGCATACATATGAACTCTAGTCCCAGCAAAGCCTATTCTCTGAGTTTGGACACAGAAAGCCTTTCTCATCTGTAGAAGAAGAATTTCTGCAAGTAAAAGTGATACAAATAGTGAGCTTAACTTAGTGGTTTAAAAGACTTCTAGGAAAGAATCGTGACAGAGGATCAGGTGAGGAGATAAGGCATTAGTAGCAGCTACATTCAATAACATGTAGAGATCTTAGAGGAAGATGTCTGAGGAAATGTGAGGCAACAGTAGCTGCTACTGGAGATAAAATACTAGCTTCAGTAAGAAGCTGAAAATACTGTGGGAGCACAAGGAAATCACAGAAAGGGAAAACGAGGATTAAGCGATCCAGGCACCAGAGCAAAGATGAGAAGATTATAAGCTCTTGCTAAGAATAAAAGTTTCTTCCTATAAATTCTTATACCTAACAAGATTTTTTTAAGTGAAAAAAAAAAAAACCCTCAGATTCGGCATTTGCAAATTCATTCTCATGGGAAATACCATGTGTAAAAACAAATATTCATTGAGTTAGTGGTATTCCCACCATTGAAAGTCTTTCAAAACAGAGGATGCAATTTATATCTAGAGTGGCATAACATACTCAGTCTTCACTGAATCAAAGGAATGGACAAATGGTTTCCTTGTCCCTATTTGAGTCTTGGCTAAATAAGTGGCAAAGAAACTCAGAGACTGTTTTACTGCCTGTTTTTCTAACAATGGTTCAATTGTCTCCTACAGATCCATCCACCCTCCACTGAGCCAGAGGTGTGAAAATCACCTGTGACACTTTTGATCTCCACTTCAACAATGGCAGTACAGCACTCCAAATCTTTTGCACAGATATTACTAACACTGCTTCCAGAGAGAAATCACTTACCTCAATAATCAGACATTTTAAACCAAAGCATTTGTCTTCAAGCACTGAGGTGTCAATAGGACCTCTGGCTTCACAGGCTCTTAGACTTGCAGAGGGAATGCATTTATTCTTTCTTTTTTACCCACTGGCCCCAATGAATGGTAATGAGGTGATGCATTTTAAGCTGGGTTGATAAGAAGTGCTTGGCAAGACTGATATCCCAAGGTATTCCAATACAATAGGAGAAAACCTTTCTGGTCCTCTCTTTTGAAGGGCAGGTTAAAAGTAGAAATCCAAGTGTCCTTTCTATCACCTTTATCTGCTCAACAACAGAACTGTGGATATGGCAGTTAAGATCCCCTAAAAGGAGCAGGCAGTCTTTTTGAAGCCCTTTCAGTTCTCTTCTTTTTCCCTTCATAATATTCAGCCAGTTCTCATTCTTGCTGTAGAATTTTGACATGCCAAAGCTATTCAAAGTTCACCTGGCGACACAGACTGACAAATGGCACAAGTTTATGTATGACAAGACTATTTGGAGGATGTTCAAAAGCAGGCAAAGTTGTTACCCATATGGGAAGATGTAGCCCAGCTTCCAACAGAAAGGCTGGAAAAAGGATTAAAAATTGTTTGCCTTGCCACAATTTCTGCATATAGAATAGCAAAGTCGATTTTAACATGGCAAAAAAGAAGCACAAGGCTGGGAGGCAGGAGACCTGAAGACACTGGGAAAACCTGCCAGAGTGTTAGTGTTGACTGAGATAGCTTTCTTCATAGTAGCTAATGTGGAGTTTGGATAGGTGTGTTGATAATTCAGGGATGATTTTGTTATTGCAGAGTGGTGCTCACACAGAGTTAAGGTATTTTCTGCTCCTCACACCACCCCACCAGGAAGAAGGCTGGAGGATGGAAAGGAGTCAGGAGGAGAGCAGCAGATTTCAGTTTGGTAATGTTTGACTTCTTTGCTACGAGGGAAAAAACAGATGCCACTTCTCATCAGGTTGTTGGTTTGTTTTTTTTAATGCTGATCACTTTAATTACTTGCATTCAGATGTTCCAGCTTCTGCCCTTTGGGTCTAACTGTCCCTTAGATGAAGGGGACAGGACACAGAAGGAAGTGTGACTGCTGCTAGTGTTTCGTGGGGGCTCTGGGTCACAGCTGGGCTTTCTGATGTGTCACTCCACGTCCCTCTGCTCAAAAAGAACGTTTTTTGATAGCTGGGTCACTACTTATTAGTAAACATTACTTTTGTAGCTTGTAACAAAAAGCTATTTTAACGTATAAGTCTGCAGCTAAAAATACATTGACAGCAGAATTTCAGCATGAATCATTTCAATGCACCTGAAGACGACCATCCTGCTGTTTCTTTGAATCACTTCCTGCAGTTTGCTGTGGACTGTTAGTCAAAAATAAAATGCTAAGAAGAAAATCTGAATTAACCCCTGGACAATACAAATGCAGCTAGACTTGGATTCATATGTTCTGATTTCACACTGTGTTGTCTGAGTATATACTGAGTGCTAGCATGAGGCAGTGTTCGCCATGACTCTAGTTAAAATTGTTGGGTATTTTATTCACATGATGTGAATTTCTCCAATGGGATTTTGTACCAAAATAAAAGCAGGCCTTCCTAAGATTCTTGAACTATGATGAAAAATAATATTACAGCTCTGTTTTGGCATCCTTATCACTTGGAAAAGGATTGCCTGGTACTAACTGATGCTGAAGATGCAGCATGGCTGTCATTGTGCCAGAGGAAATATTTACCCAAATCCATTTGCTTTTTTTCATTTTAAGGAGGAACATATGCTATTCACCAGAAATGAAAGTCCATTTTAGTAAGTATTTTTTTTCTGAAAAATATTCAAGTATTTATTATAGTATAGCACACTTACAGGGAGTCAAGGGTGTATTGCATTAAAAAAAAAAAAATAAAGAGGAAGCTTTCTGCAATCCAAACCACTGCTCATGTACTTTCTGAAGCTTTATAGCCACTCTGGAAGGTACATTTATTCATATCTGACATCAAGACAGCTCCCAGGTAACAGAGAATTTCCCCATCCTTAGCTCACTTCTTCCTCTCCTGCTTCCCCTGTAATGCTTCAGTGTCCTGAAGGCCAGCTGGAACTGCCATGCTACAGTTGTCTGTATGTGCTAGCAATGACTTGGTGACTACCAGAATTTGTATGGACTGCAAGAGAATTGTGACATCAGCTCACAGCATCTTCTTTGGAAAATCATGATTTTCATAAGTCTGTAAAATCTAGCAGAAAAGAAAAAATGGTGTTGTTTTATAGGAATTTTTGGAAGTGTTTGCATTCAAAAGTGTTTGAAAGTGTTTAGTCCTTTCTTTCCCTCATTTAGGAAAATATGAGATGCTTTTTGTCACTAACTTAAGGCATGATTTCAGAGCAGTTCTCTTGCTAGAATTTCAGGTCAACACAGAGACACTGTCTGGACGGAAAGGTCATGTAATGATTTCTTTGAGAGCATTCTTTGTTCCCTGGTTCCAGTCTGTATTGGTCAGAGAACTGCTCTCAGCTGGTGAGGCTGATTGCTTTGAAAATCATTCAATTTCTTGAATATATGTACAGATGTTTTTATTTATATACCTAATAAAAGTGCCAGGTTTGCAGCACAAACAGAATTGAGTTTGAAATAATTCCTGGTAGTACTGTGATTCAAAATGAATAACACTGCACAGTGTTATTTGAATAGTAATGGCTCCCACAGAGGCAGTAGTTTTGGAACTATATTATTAACAAGAAAGCTTGAATTACAACCAGTACCTATCTGTTTCCAATATACTTTAAAATTTTTGCTGTTCTACTGTTTTTTACCCTGCTTTAAAGTATGGGTTTGATGTCCATGAATTGTGAAGCAGTATTCTGGGCAGTTTTAGGAAGGTTCCGTGGAAGTGAATTTGATGTTAATAAAGCAACCAACAATTTGTTGTTGTTGTTCTTCAATGTTAATGTTTTGATGGGGAAATACAGAAAAAAAATCAGAACAAGCTGTATAAATGAAGCAGTGAAACAAAAATTAACTGAAGTCTACCTCCACTTGGGTGAAGAAACCTGACTATTTGCAAGCAGCTATCTGCTTGAGTTTTTTGGGGAACAACTTGCAATAATTTTAGCTACTCAGTTATACATACCATCCTCAAGACAGCATGTCTAGGCTTAGACCCTGCAGTCCTGTATAAGAAAATTCTGTGTCATCTATACATTAAAGAAAAGATCCCAAAAATACAGATACTGCTGCTGTTCATTTAACTCATAATAAATGACAAAAAAAATATTGCCTCTCAATGAAGATTTTGAGCAACATTTTACCTTGAAAGATTGCTTACTTCCTAGTCAAATAAGCCACTCAGTTGGGAATGGAATGCTGGAAAAGAGCACAGGATAGATCTCGCTTATCACAGCTACTGAGGGAATGTTCTGGCACTCCAATGCCAGCAGTGCCAGCATCACGGTCCAGCTGGTGCGAGGCCAAGACTCCTCTCAAATCTTTGCATCCACTTCACTTGGATATTAGTTTAGACAATGTTGAAAGCTTGTCTCCAACAGTTTCTGGGAGAGAAATAGCCAGGCATGTTCAGACTTTTAGTTCTTACTTTCAGAACAGCTCTAAATTGTTTAAGATATAAACATAAGCAAATTGATTAAGTTTCCTTGCATAAGTTTGCTGGGGGAGTGAGAGAGGGCATGCAGGACTATGTAAAGTTTCAGTATCTAAAGTACCTGACAGATTTCTGCATCCCAAAGGGAGAAAGTAGGGGAAATTGAACTGGAAAACTCCAGATGTTTTTCCAAAGGTTTTTCTAATTGATTTGTCATGGCTTGCTGTTATTTTTAAGATCTGATAGCACCCTTGGGCTCAAAACTGGATCAAAATAATGGGCAAAGCCAGACACATGCTGGTTGTCAGGGATAACATGGGGGGCAGGGGTAGAATCTCACATATCTTTTGTCAGCAAGTGATCTAAATTAGTCCATTTTGACTCTGCCTATAGTCAGTGTTGAAGGTGATTCATCCCATCCTAGGATAAGTATTGACTTTGGATGAGCCACCCACTTTTATTGAGTATAGAGGAAAACAGCATTGACTAGATGCAAAGAGTTAAAGACTGGAGATGAGTAAAATACAGCCCATCCATAATGGTAACTAGGGGGACTTTTAGGTCTTTATTAGATATAGCTTTGAAAATAGTAGTACTGTAGGAATCCATTGACCTCACAGAAATGAAGACAAAAATTTTCCTGCAGATGACAAAATTGTTTACTTGCAATAGAGTTTTACTTACATAATCACTAATATGCAAGTAGGCTTTAATTCAATGTTCCATAATGCAGGCTGACTATTCTAACTGATATTGCCACAAGTCTGATTCCCTTTGTCCAAAAAGAAAAGAATGCTCTCTTTGGATACATGCAGGGAAGTATTAAGACTTCAATGATCAGGAGAATGCACAACTGTGTCACAAAGAGCTTTCAATCAGATGGCACATAAAGTGAATGACAGCTTCTATTTCTAAGCAAGGTATCTTTAAACTGTGAAGAATTTGTAATGGAATGATTGATACTGACAGGAGTGTTTTATCCCCATCCTTTGATTCCAAAGTGTTGCAAGTCAAAATTGATGAGGACCCCTCTGAAATAAAGAGAAAAACTAAGTTCAGAGCTGTTCTTGTGCAGGCCAGAGATAGAAGTGGACTGTGTTAGTGAGCTGCAAGTGATCACTTCATAATTTAAGAAAGATGGTGAAAAGAGTTTTTAACCCAAATCCACATGGAAAAGTGAATATAACTAAGATAATTACAAAAACTACTGACAACTGACCTTTTAAAAAGGAGCAAAAAAAGAGCAGAAAGTAGACAAAACTGTCTATTGTGTGCTTGTGAGAAAAGAAAAACTTCAATATGCACAGTACACAAACCATGAACATTAACATGCACAAATCTGTCTTCAGAAAAATGTAAAGAAGAACAAGACAAACTGTTCTCAGGAACACAAAATTAACTTCCAACATGTTGGATGAACACTACCCAAAGCACAAAAAAAACCTGGTTATATACCAGGATTATATTTTATTCACCAAGAACCTGGTCAAATAGTGGAACAGGGTCTCAGAGAGGATTTACAGTCCCTGTCTTTGTCAATTGGAAAAGGCCCAGAGCAACCTTGGATAATTGTTCCTATTTTGTGTAGGAGCTGGACTAGATGACCTGTGGAGATCCTTTCAAACCTAAATTTTTGGGTGAATCTACAAAAAATGCATGAGCACTTTAAGGTTTGTGAGATCTGCATTTGCTGGGTTTAACAAAGCACAGTTACTGAAAAAAATGTCAGTTCCCTGAAAGAAGGACGGAACAGCTATGATCTAATCTACCTCATTCTTGTTTGGGTTTTTTTTAAGATTCCCAATTGCTAGAATATTCCTTGTTCTAAAATTCAAAACAGATTTTTGTTTCAAAACAGTCCAAAATAAAAATGTTTGGAAATAATATCAAATTAAAGATTTGGACTAAGACCCTGAAAAGAGTTTATATTTGGTTTGAATCATGGAAAAATATGTGAGTCAGCCTTTACTAAAAAGAAAATATTTTAAAAATCCATTTTTTGAGGAAAAAAAAAAAACTTTAATCTTTTCTATATGAACACAAGACACAATATCAGCAAATTATTTAGGTGTGTTTATATTTGAGAAGTATGGGGTATTTTTACAACATATCACTGAGCCACAGAAGCAAAGCAGAAGGAAGCAGAGAAAGGAAACAACAGGTTAAGAGGCTTGGAGATCGTCTTTGCTCCTTAATTACCCATCTGGGAACTACCCTGTGTGATCAAAAGTTTCTTTAGGCTCTTTTTTACAAATAGCACTACTAGGTCTGCACATTGGAGGACAGAAGAGCCAAGAGGCCTCTGCTTGGCACAGGGAGGAAGAAGAGGCCCCTGCTGAAGCACATCTGAGAGCAGCTCTGGAGGCACTGCAGGCACTGGGACCAGAAAATGCTGCCAGCTGAGGAGGTACCAGAAGGAGCTCAGTAGCACTAGATCCTCAAGCAAAACAGGAGGTTCAGGGAACAGGGAAAAGCATCTGAATGCCTGAAAGAAATTGCCTGGGCCCTGCTTTGGTCAGCACTGGGGATCTAAGGCATCCCACCTGTTTGGTGATCAGACAAGCTAATCAAGGAACTGGGTCCAGTATTAGGGAACAAGTGTTAAGAAGCCAGGTATAAAAAACAGGGAATGGGGAGAATATATAGGAGATAAAGGGAGATGACACAGACAAATCAGCCAGACAGGCATGACAGAATAATTTTTGAGAAGAAAGTAGAAACAAACTCATAGGAAGTGTGGCAAAAAGAAACAGGAGCCTAGGAAACAGGGAAACACATGCAAAGCAGAAACTGATGAAAAAATGTACCAATGGGATTAGAAAGAGGTAGCATGAAGCAAATTGAGACTGTAACACTCTTCATACTCCCTGCCAGCTGGACATCTGTCTGTTTTCCTGAGGGACAAAAGAGAGGATGGCTGTGACGGGTGATAATTTTGTATGTACACCAAGGGTTTTCATCTTGAGAAGAAAAAAGGTCTCTGTCCTTATGTTTTAGGTTTTCTGTTTAATTACACCTAATGGCATTCTCAGTGCATTACACACCAGAGCAGCTGTCATCAAAACAGGATCTTTCTTCTCTGAGAGTCTAATGACCTATCATTTGTGCATGACAGTGGGAGAAGAACTGAGTTGCTGTGAACTACTTACGATTATACCTGGTGACTTCCTTCTGACCTCCCAGTGAAAATGGAAAAGTTGCTTACAGTTTTTTGAGAGAGAGATTTTTCCAAACTTGTCTGCAATATCCTTCTTGATACAGCACTGCTTTTTCACCAATCTGACTTCTGAGATTATAGTGAAGAACTGATTACAAGTCTTTTCTATTATGAAATCCTGCTCCTTTTGCCTTCATCATAAGTGAGAGAAAGGGTGAATAAACTCCCTTAGCTTTTCTGAAGTGTAATAAGAAAGAACTAAGAAATTTATTTTACCAGAATTAAGATCTAAGTCAGTCTTGAAAGAAGTCCTGCTCACCTGGTGTCCTCTCATGCCTGGAAGGGTTCAAAGCCCAGTTGGATGGGGCCTTGAGAAAATTGATCTAGTGGGTGGCATCTGTGTCCACTATAAGAGACATCAAGCAGGATGATCTTGAAGGTCCTTTCCAACCCAAACCATTTTATGATTTCTATGATTTCTGTGGCAAGGACAACAGAAGGAGTCTTATGTGCCAAGTAGCAAGATCAACATCTGGTAAGAGTTTTGCTACCTCTAACAGAAATACTGCGATGAATTCTACTTTGAACATTACCTTGAAAATTTCAGACAAGTTAAACCAATTGCAAATCAAAGGCTGTACCATATCAGTGCTCTCTATTTTTCCAATACTTTCTACATTTGTAGAACAACAGCACATGAACTGTCAACTGAGATGAGAAATATTCAATTAGGAAATAATATGCAAAACTTGTTTCATCAAAAAGATTCAATAGCCTTCAGATCCTTACTAAGGGGTGTGTAAATCACAAATGTATGTCTTTAGCTCAAGAAGAAATGTCTTTTTAAAATCTTTGAGCTAATTGAATTGCAGGCTTTAGAAAATGAAAAAAAAAGTTATTATCATTCTGGGATTTATGTGCTTCAGATAGCACATTAGAAGACTGTATGAATTTCTTTTGGCCTTATCATCCTGACGCTGTTTAGATTTTCAGCTGCAGTTTGGGTGTGACAAACAAAATGAGACTTGTCCATTTTGGATACTGTTTTCATGCTGCAAACAAGATCTCAGACAAGCTGGCTCCTCTACATTATGCTCCACATGTCAAAACACATCTAGTGTGTCTGCAGACCCTCAGATTTCCTTCAATACATTGAAGGAAACATCTAGTGTGTCTGCTAGACCCTCTACAAGGTAAGGAGAGAAGGAGCAAGTGACCACTCTCTCACCTGATAAATTTTTGTAGCCTTTGCAGCTAAAATTAAGCTGGTAGGATTTCATTCAGTGACCACTAGCTGTTAGCAAAACTTGATAAACTGGTTCATAAACTTGATGAACAGTCATATAATTAAATCACAGATATGTTCCATCATAACTTTTCTTCAGGGAATTGCTGGAGCTGTGTGTAACACAAGGCAAATTTGTTCCTGGATTCTTCTCCTCTGTTTCCTTTCATTGGCCATGAAAATGCAGTGACTTATGCAGTGTGACTTCCTGGAGAGTCACAGTTGTGATTTCTGCCTAATGCAGTGTCACTGATGTCATCTTCCTTGCATGAGCAGCATTTCATAAGTGTGATGCTCCAAAGAAATAAAGTCCTACAGAACTGCAAAGTAATAATAAAATATTTTTGTAATCTTATAATGAAACTCAATTTTTCCAGTCTTTAATCACCATACATGCTTCTGCTGTAGTTTAGGGAAGAAATTAAGCATAGCTTTAACTACAAAAACTGAGGAATTTTTTGTCATTTTCCCTGCATTTCAAGTTGAGCACTTGTTTGAAAGCTTCTTCATTTTGGCCTGTATATTTAACCTTAGTGTTCACTTATGGCTTGTTGATTAAATGCAGTAATTAAAAAGGTTATGAGACAGGTGGAGTCAGCAGAGAACCTGAAGAGAAGTCCAAGTGCAAGAATTCTGATTCCAGGGGTTAATTATCCCTTTTAGGATGTTTAATTTCTGTGAAATTAAATAAGCCTTTTTATGTACAGAACAGATCTAACTATCATTATAATTTCTATAGTTCCTTGTGTCCTTTCTTTTCGGAGATGTTTAGCTGCTTATGACACAGAATTGGTTAACATTAGACCAGGGATACCCTTGGAACGAAACACTATGGGGTTTATATCACAGTATTGAACTCAAATCTCCCTGGGAGATCTTTTCCTGTGGTTTGAAGACCTCCCTAGGCCTGCTGCTGTTAGGCAGAGTGATGAGTGACCTGCTAATTTAAGAACTCAGCATGGAGCTCAGTTCTTATTGAAGAATTCAGCATGGAAAAACCTACAGAGGGTGAAAGCAAGGACAGGTAGCCTGGGAGGAATACAGACAAATTGTCCAAGTAACCAGGGATCGGGTTAGGAAAGCTAAAGCCTGGAAAGAATTCAATCTGACCAGGAATGTCAAAGACAACATGAAAAGCTTATATATATATATATAGGTACATTTGATGACAAAATGAAGACTAGGGAAAATGGAGGCTGTTGCTGAAAGGGAGGTGTGGCCACCTGGCACAGGGCAAAGGCTGAGGTACTCAGCAGTATTGCAACCTGAGCTGTTTAACATCTTTTTTGGCAACATGGACAGGGATCAAGGGCACCCTGAGCAAGTCTGCTGACAACACCAAGCTGTGTGTTGCACTTGTCATGCTGCAGGGAAGGGATGCCTTCCATAGGGGCCTGGACACACTTGAGAGATGGGCCAAGGCAGTTAATATGCAGACCAAAAATTAACATCCCCATGTTCATCCACCTGTATGTTTTAACTTGGCCTTTTTATTCTTACTTCTTACCTTCTACTTTCCACCACGCACAACTGGAGCATGAAAAATGCCTTTATTGGAAGGGAAAACCAGCAAAATTTCCCACACTTAATTTGAGAGAAGAGTCCAATTTCATGTTTTCTCTCTCAGGAATTTTCACCGATAGCCACAAAGTTGTTGTGCAAACTCTCCAAGGCAGTAAGGGTTATATGGAAACAGTCATATAGGCTTGTTTGTATAGGACTGTCAATGTCATTTTAAATTTGACATTGCATCACAAATGTGGACCAAATCTCCAAATAATAAGTTTTCAAGCCCATGTTTGCTTACATTTTTTACTGATTCTTCCTTCCTTTGGCCCTTACAAAGATTATTCCCACTCGCACCTGCACCTCAACTGTGGAAATTCTCACAAAGATCCCTGGAAATGTGGAGGTGTCAAGGTCTGTTCAGAGCTAGGTGGACGAACATTCATACTCAATGTCAGGCTCTGTTTTTTCTTCACTAAAACGCATTTTGTCATTTGTTTCTGACACAGTGAGGTAACAGAAAATAATGTTCCTTTCACACATTGTTTCCTAACACATTCAAGATGTAATTATTATTATTCTATTTTTCAACCATTCTTTTAGGCTTTCCTTTTGCAGAGTCTAATTTTGGGAAACAACTTGACAGCACGCTACTCATGATGTGTAAATGTCAATATTTCCAAAGTAATTATATTCCAAATGAACAATGCTTAATTTAAAAAGCCCTAACCTCCCTTTAAGTTGATGTCTTAGTGGTGTGTTTTGCAGTGAATCATTGAACTCAGTTTGTTTCTATGTTTTAGGCAGTGAATTGTAAACCCAGTCTCTGGATATCTGACAAACCTTCTGTCTCTGATTCAGAGACATTTTACATGCAAGTTTTTAGCCCAAGAAGTCCACAATTCAACCCTCAGGAGATAAAATTCACCTCCTCAAGGAGCACTGAGCACTCAGTTTTAAATTTGAACTGCTCAAGGTCTCTATCATTTGTAAGAGATTCATAAGCCAGGATGAATTTTGTAATCTTTTACTCAGTCAGAGCTCTGTGTCTGATCCCTGTCTAATCGAAATCATTTACAGCTAATCATTTAGGGATAATATGGATCAAGAAAAACTAGGAGGTTTGTTGGGCAGAATGCAGTCACTATCAATGGAGATGCCAACAGTGGTCAAAACTGAAATTTGTACATTCAAAACTTATTCTAAATCTGCTATTATTTCAAATACGCCATGGCCACCTTTTTCAAGTCAGTTCTTAACTAGTCACCAAACCACTCCTCATCAAGGATTAGTTCAGTAGACAGTTAAAGTAAGCTTCAGATCTCAAGCTTTATCCATTTTTATACTTATAAAGAGTAAAATAATGCTGCACTAATTTTTCTTAGAGAA
Source organism: Ammospiza caudacuta (assembly GCF_027887145.1). NCBI lineage: Eukaryota > Metazoa > Chordata > Aves > Passeriformes > Passerellidae > Ammospiza > Ammospiza caudacuta. Next base: position 37,417,453 of record NC_080594.1, read on the forward strand.
AAATCTCATTTTTGAGATGTAAGTCACAAATTATTTCACAGTTTTTATTCAAACTTTAAAAAGAAAATTCAGCTTCAGGCACGGTTTAATCAGAGGGAAATTTTACTTGAAAGAGTAGTGAATTTATTGAAATATATCTGTTAGAATGTAATATCAGGCAGCACTGGTGCTGACTGATATGCTTTGTTAAACAATTTCATTAAGTCAAGGTCTCAAGCATAGAATTTCATAAGGATGCTGAATTTGTTGCAAATTCAATAGATATCTTTTGTGTAATACATTTAACTTTTGCCAAAGAAATAGTCACAGAACAGAATTACAAGAAAGTTTCTTTAAATCTTACCAGGGAAAGAAACTGTTCTAATCTTAATGCTTGAAAAATATTTTGTGGTAGGAATAATGCCCTGACGACAGTGCTCAGAACATAAAGGAAAGAAGAGGCAAATTGAACATGAAAAAATCACTATTAAAAGAAGTATACAGTCATTCTGCACCTTGCTTAACTACCATTTATACCAAATATCAAACTTTCCAATTTCATTAGACTAAAGGAGGAATCATTGTTAAATAATGGTATCCAGGGAAACAAACCAGCTTAGACATAACATTCATTCCCTGATGTCTCTGGAGGTTACGTCCATATTCCCTGCACAGTGGTCAGAGACTTCAAGCCAGCTGACTCCTCTGAAAGAAAATCTTGCATAACTCTACAATAGCCTGCAAATTTTCATTCTGAAGAAAATAAAAGATTGAGTGTGATAAAACAACCAGTCTGGGAGAACCTGTTGTTTAATAATACATGAAGATGAACCTCTTAAAGGACAGTTTAATTTCCCCTAATTCTAGCTGTCTAAAATTCAGGTGCAAACCTAATGAAGAATTTCTTTATTGCCAGAGGAAAAAGGTCAGTGCCTCAGTCAGCAGTTTAACCCATCACAAGTTTGTTGTCATCAAAACTCTTACAGAGGGGAATTCACTGCCAACACAGTGGGATTTGGATTATATGTCCAAGCAGGATGGTACAAAGCAATAAGCTTTTTTCAAAACTACTCTGGTGACAGAGTCAGGGAATGAATAACACATTTTCTGAACAAACAAATTTCCACGGAAAAATATAAAAAGATATTGTATTTAACAAAAAGGAATTTGGGAAGCAATAGGAAAGGAAATTAAATGGCTGCAAGTTTTTGAACATTTATTTTCAATTCAATTCAAATCCTGGATAAATGTAACCAGGATGACTCTCCAGTGAAGTCAGAAATGCAGAATTGTAATCCAACCATCATTAGTAATGTAGCACAATGTAAAACCTATCCAGTCCCAAAAGATCTTGGAAACCAACCTGTTTCCCTTTGCCTGTACACATACAAGAAATCTCAAGAAACTCTAGCTCTATGAAGAAAAGTACAGTCATTCTTGCTGCATTGCAGTACTGCCAGATGTGTAAGGGGTGGCATGGATAATTTTGAGGAACATCTGTAATAGACACTCCAGAGAAGCAGAATCACTTTTCCCGGCAGAGAGTCACACATGTTTCAATACCTTGTTTCCCAATTACTAGATGAGGATAGATATATCACCACAGATTGGCGATGCCTCATAGGGTATTTCTTGTGAGCTGTAATTAAGCAATTTCTGTGAAATATATTGTCATAGTATCAAGGATGCTGATATAGGAAAGCAAAACACCTCTACGAAAGACCATGGAGACAAAAAATTGAATGGCTTATACACTTATTAAAAACAGGTCTTAAAGCCACAAAATTTCTGTTGTCCAAAAATAATTCATATTCACAGCATATCTCCAATTATTTTCACTTTATCCCATGCAAAACAAAAGATTTTGAATGTAAGAGAATTGTGTTATACACACATTGCTCTAAAGCAATCGGAAACCAGATATCAGGGTTCATCTAATTTGTTAAGAAAACCATTTGTTACCTATTGGTGTGAAAATCATGTTTACTGCTTATATTGCCTGAGGCAAAACACAAAGATTCAAAGTTAATTTTTTTTTCATAAATAAAACATTGTAAAACTCTTCATTGCACTGTACTTTGAGCACAGGCTCAAGCACTGGTGCATGGATGCCATCTACTGGGTAGGACTTAGTTACAGAAACTCACAGGGTCTTATTCTCTGCCCAACATCCCTGCAATCCAAATAAGTGGCTTCGTATATGTTTCAGAATTCTGAATACATTCTGTCTAATGTACTTTTTTTCCACTTTCTGGGATGAAGCATACAGAGCTATTTTTCTCTGTCTTCAAAAAGTATCACTGCTATTAAATATGTGGCACTTAAGGAAACACAAGCTCTCTCTTTTAGCAATGCACTGATGCTAGCAAAGAAACCTGAATAATAATTGTACTACAAAAAGAAACAAACACATGAAGATTAATACATAAGGCCATTATATTAAAGAGCAGCTCAGTAAATTGTATTTATAAATGCAGTCGGTGTGATTTATAAGGCATGAAACTGAGCATTGATTTCAATTTCCTCTTGAGATGCACACTGTGTTTACATAGTCTGTGAGTCAGCAAAGCTCCTGAGTGTTTGGACAATTTTAAGGAACCAATAATTCCACTGATTTGAACCACATTTCTCACCTGCTAAAGGCAAAATGTGGGTGAGAAACTTCATGCTCTGAATAATTGGAACTCTATATAATAAGGCAGAACAGTTACCTTTAATGCCAAACTACTCAGCAACAGTAACTTGCATGGCTTATTCTAGGAGATTACTCCCAAGAAATAGTCATTTATGGCTTTTAAATGGGAAAATGTATCTCTCAAGATAGCATAAAGGGAGAGATGTTTACAGCCAGCATAAGGCAGGGATGTTTGCCACAGCCCACTTCTCTGGATTGGTCCAATCTACTCCTTCAGACAGTAAAGAGAGCCCATGGAGTACAGCGTGTCAATGTCCTCGGAGTATAAGTACTTGGGCATCAAATAGGATAAAGACCTGTGTGTGTGAAGCTCTAAGCACCTTTGCTAAGATGTTTTCAGGCCTTCAGTGAGAGAATGGGACCTTAAAACCACCCACATAATCACCACATAATCAAGGTCTGAAGGTCAAATAGTCTTTTCCTGTGGAGCTGAAAGGAAATGGTGAGTTGAATTTCTGGTTGAGTGAAACCAAGTAATTCTCTAAAGGGACACTGGCATAGCCATGTCAATACTGAGCAAAGCTGAAAGAAAGAAGAAAGATGAGACATGGGACCTCAAAAAGAAGAGAAACCCTGAGATCACAGGGATGTCCATCTGAGATGGACAAAAACTCTCAAGCTGGTTTTATACAGTGTAAATCTCTGTCTGACAAGTCAACCATACTTTTTCAAAGAACTAATTTGATTAGAGGCAGCCATTTGATGAAGAATTACACATTAGGATGATAAGCACACAAAGTCTTGTGCACCATTTTTGAATGTTTAGAGGACAGTAGGTCTAATTTTGGACAAGGTTAGGGTCCAAGGAGGAATGAAATGGCAAATGAAACAACCTTCTTCCAGATAAATCACCATAAACAAATGGAATGAGAGCAAAAATAAATCTCTGAAAGGAAATGTAATCTATGCAGTATAGGAGTCCACAGTGACTGGAATCAGCTAATATTTAAATAACTGCATGTGCATACCCATTCTAGAAGTCATAGAAATGAATTCCAAGCTTCAAATATATTCCGAGTTTCATCAGGTGAACCCATGCAGTCCTAAAAGGGTTGTAATTTTAAGAGGGGATATGAGCATGCCATCGTTATGAGACCTGGTAATGCAATAAATTAAACTTCTATGTGTTTAGATATCAGTACCATTAAAATGAAAAGAAAAACTGAATGATTGAGTAGTTGAAATAAATGTACCCCAAGGTGTTGAATGAACTTATTACAGTGTAAAGAAATCACAAAATAGGTATTTACTTACAAAATTGAGCACTACAGAGTATATTTACAGAACTACCAAAACATTAAAGGTTCACATGAAATACAATTAAATAGCACTTCTGAAATAATGTTAGAGACCAACACTAGAATTAATATCAAATAAGATGAAAGGTAACCAATTCTTGTCCACAGTGAAGGAGAGAGAACACTTTCCTCAGTCCAAGCACCACTGGAAATAAATAATTTTGGAATTTGGAAAAAATGTGGTGTTAAAGGCTTCGTATTGTTCCTTAGCTTTAGCAGAAATTTCTTGACCCTGCCATAATAGCAAAGACCCCTTTCTCATTCAATAGCTAAAAGCACTCAAAATAGCAGTTAGATTTCAATTTTGAGCCCAAAATGAAAATGTGTGTGAGAGAGAAAATAATTCTTCCAATTCTCTCATCTATAGGTCATTGGTAAATGGTAATCCACAGGAAAAGCAGGTTCTTCCATATTTCTTATAGATGTTTTGCTACTTGTGATAATTCAACCAAGTCTGGCAAAAAGGGTTTTCCTCAAAATGGGCTGCTGGGTCAGTCTAATACGTGGCAATTTACAGATGATTTCTGTAGTTCAATTTACTGTTTTCAAAATATAAAAAAATATATTTTCTGGAACTTTTAAACTCACAGGAAAAAAATAATTTCCCAATAATCCAGAAAAAAAATCTCATAAACCAGTCTACTCCATGATCATAAAAATCCACAAACTCTGTTTTGGTACAAACATTTGCACCATCCCACACATAATCAGTTGCCAATATGAGATATCCTCTTTCTAATTACTATCAAAACATTTTAAAAAAATTATGCATTTTACTTCTGTCTTGGATGCTTTTTCATAGCAGCAGAGGCTCTTGGGAAATGCACCAATGTGAAAGACCAGCTTGCAGTTTTTTTATCTTTGTTTCTTTTGAGACTTAAACATCTGCTCATCTTTCTAAAAGGTACTAGCAAAGTCAAGCAGGTAGATTTGGAAATTTTTTGCCGTAACGCATTTGTCTTTAGTAGCTTCTAGTTAAAAGGAGGTGTCTTCCATTTCTTATCATTTGAGAAATGCATCAGGAAAAAAAAGCAAGGAGGATTGGCAAGGCTTAAATTTTAGTTTATTTACTTAATAATGATTTGTTTCTTCACCTTAAAAAATAAGGCATGTAAGATGGCAGATAAGAGTAGCTGATTTAAAACCACTTGTAAACATTCTGTAGTGCAGGCACCACAAAGCTTTCGTCTTTGCCAAATATTTCATTAAGCATTTTAACAGACCTGTTTTGCTTGTACTGCATAAATAAAGTGGTATTTTATGTGCTGCTATAAGTAATGGGGCATATATATTCTGCAACTAGATAGAGGTCCCTTGGGGAAACACCAGGTAGCTTCATAGTAATCACATTTTCCTTAGAGTACTTGGTAATTACTAATTATTCTTAATGAGATCAAAAGTAATTGCTATGTAACCTTCAACCATGGTTTAGACATTGAGAAATAATGTGTGTCATCATAATTTACTCTTTAATTGTAACTATCTTGATATTGCATGCATTTTACCATATAGCTGGTTGCTCTGTAGTTACCAAGCAAATAAAAAGTCATCTGGTCATATTTATATCTATATTTAAATATATGGTCATATTTACATTTATCCTTCTACATAAGCAGCTGCAGAAGGAGCAAAGAAGCTTTTCCTGTAGCTAACATTTGTGTTTGTGATTCTTCTGATTGTAACCCCTTGAACAGCTGGGACCCACAGCCTTCAACAAGCAAGTCAAGAGAGTGCTGAAGTACTGGAGTAGCTTGCCCAGAGGAGTCTGTGCATGCCTTCACCCTGGGAGTGTTCAAGGCCAGGCTGGATGGAAGTCGGAAGAGTCTGGTCTAGTGAAAGCTGTCCCAGCTCATGGCTAGCAGGGGTTATAAACTAGATGGTCCTTAAGGCATCTTCCAACCCAAACCAATCTATGCTTATACAAGTGCATGTTACAGATCTACCCAGGTCCCTTGATACAATGGAAAACTCTTATTATCTGTATTTGGAACTGTACAAGAATTTACATTTTTCTGTTTGGCAAAAGGGTGCATGCTATTGTAGTGTCTCACTTGATTTCTTATGGCACAGATATCACAGAATCTCAGTATAACAGAACATGCTGATTTGTAAGGAACTCACAAGGATCACTGAAGTCCAGCTCCTGGCCCTGCACAGGACAGCACCAAGAGTCAGCCTGTGTTCCTGTGAGTGCTGTCCAAACACTTCTTGAACTTTGTTAGGCTTGGAGTTCTTGAACTTTGTTAGGCTTGGGGCTGTGACCACTTCCCTGCAAACCCTGTTCTAGTGCCTAGCCACCCCGTGGTGGTTTATGATCTGAGTTTGTATCTTCCCATGTACAATCTGGTCTTCTGCATGCTGCTTATCCTACTTAAAGTGTTCTGAAAGTTTTGAAATCCACCTCCCTTAACTGTTGTATCATCCTTTCTTTTGGCTTTGATGCTTTATCTGGACCTTTAATCCCCCACTTCTTAGTTATCTCTAACCTTCTCCCTTCCTCACCTCACACTCCTCTAAGACTTTTTTTTTTATTCCAGTCCTTCCATAATTCCTATTTAACACATCCACCAAATCCCTTGTATAACAGAGCTTGTATGTCAGCTCTCCTGCCTCTGCTGTCCAAACATCTCAGTCACACATCTTCCTCTGATCTTCTCTTCCCTGCATCACAAGTAACAAGTAGAAAAAAATATCTCAATCAAAAGTTGACAAGCCATCATGGTGCTTACATTCAGAGCAAACCAGTAGTTCACACAGTAGTACTAGAAAAAGGTGAAACTCTGCTCTGAATTTGCACAATTTGTTTATATTTTATTTTTCTTTACCCAATGAAGATGGGAGGCAATTTTATAAACCATCTGCCTGTCCTGGTCTATATTTTAAACTGGAAGGTCTCTGGAAAATGGGCTGTTATTTATTACAAATTTTATTTATTGTAGTTACCAAGCAAATAAAAAGTCATCTGGTCATATTTATATCTATATTTAAATATATGGTCATATTTACATATCTATATAAGCAGCTGCAGGAGGAATAAAGAAATGGAACTGTAATTTATTATAAATCAATAAAATTTTGATAGAAAAGATCTAACCCAATTGTAGATTTTTCATAGCCCTGAGTTCATTTGATCACTCTTTTTATTATCAGGCAATATCATTGTCATGCACATGAAAACAACACAAGGTGCTCAACACAGATCACATAACAAAATAATTTGAGATGTTTTCTTCTTGTTTTTCTCTTTCATTTTCTCTTCTGAACTCAGTTATGTATTTATTTTCTACAATCTGCGAAATTTCAAGGAGCTGCTTTGATCTATGTATATCTACATATATTTTCCCACTGCTACTGTTTTATTATTAGCTTTGTATGCTTTCATGTGTCTTTATCTATCAACCCTATTACCAAAGATGCTACTATATAAACTCTCTAGACAAAATAAATATCAGTCATTAGATTCACAGGGAGTGTTCAGGATGGGAGAACCCTGTGAAAGACAAAATTCTGTTTCATCTTCTTCTAAATATGTGTTTTAAATAGGTCAGCTGAAATCATCTAGAGGTGATTATCTTTCCCAGGGAACTTCAGAGGGAATCAGGAAATTAATTTAGGCTGGATAGTTAACTTTCAGTTGGTTATACTGGAGAGAGAGGGGAAAGCCATTTATTTTACCTGAGAGAAGGCAGGTATCCCACAAAAATCATAATGATAAACATTACCCTAATGTTTAGCTCTAGAAGTGTCTCAGTCTCAGGATCTTTAAAATGGAAGGAAAATGTTATTTTGGAAAATAATAACTGCACATTGCAGTTTTATGCAGTTTGAATGGGCTGAAGAAGTGAGCTTTAGGGCTGCCTAGGGGTTGGAGGGATTGTGGTTCACAGTGTGAATCCCAGAGCACACCCGGTGTCATGGTGTCCTGTAACAGTCTAGGGCCACTGCATTGCTTTCCACTTGACAGAGCAGGCTTCATGAGAAATCAGCAAAATTACCTATTTTCTTCATAAACCACCTAACAGCAGGACTGGGTAAACAATCTTTGCATGCAAATCAATTGCACTCAGATTTCATGCAGTAAGGAAATCCCAGCACATCCAAAGCCTTCACTTCTGCAATCTCCTGGAGTGTTTTGAATCAGTTTATGGCAGCTTCACACAATTTTCATGACATTAACTGCTGTAATGTGAACTGAAACTGTTACAGGAATGACCACACCAAATCACCTGAGGGTGAGAATATAATATTCAGAGGAGTGTTGCAGACATAAAGAGCTCTGACCTACAGCTGCCCAGCTGTTTCTTTGAGAAAATTATCCCCCTCCATAATATTATGAGCCCTGGTACCTTGCCCCCTTGGCTGTTGAGGCACACTGCTTGGATATTAAAGAAATGTCTTTCTTTGAGACCTGCAGAATGAATGAGAGAAAACTTTCCTTTCCCATTCTCCTTTCAAAGAGGAAAAGTCTGTTTCAAGAATCTTCAGTAAAATAATAAAAACTGTTTAAGATATGACAAAATGCAGCTCTTACACTATTACCTGAAACCCTCAAAATATCTATACAAGAGGAACAACTTACTAGGACTTTGTTTTATAAAACTTTGTTTTCTGATTCTTTACCTTAGGTTTCATCATAGACAAGGTTTCAAATCAGTGGTCTTCTGACAGAAGGAAAATTTGACACCATCATCTACATTTCCATTTTTTACTAATTTTAATTATCCTTAGAACTGATTTTTCTTTTTCTATTGAGATGACTAATTTCTCTATTTTGAAACTATCAATGATATTCATGGGATTCAATAACTGCAAGGTTTTGTACTTTTGTCAAAGCAAACCCTGGTATCAATACAGGATTGGGGATGAAGGCACTGAGAGCAGCCCTGCTGAGAAGAACATGGAGGTGCTGGTGGATGAAAAGCTGGAAATGATTTGGTAATGTGCACTCACAGCCCAGAAAGCCAAGCATGTCCTGGGCTGTGTCACCAGAGGTGTGGCCAGCAAGGTGAGGGAGGGGATTCTGCCCCTCTGCTCTGCCCCTGTGACCTGAACATTGCAACCAGATCAGGGGTCCCCAGCACAGGCAGGACATGGAGCTGCTAGAGAGAGTCCAGAGGAGGGCCACAGAAATTAGGGATGTAACACCTCTCTTCTGAAAAAAGACTGAGAGAATTGGGGCGGTTCAGACTAAAGAAGTGAAAAGTATTGTGGCCTTTCAATACTTAAAGGGGGCTTGTAAGAAAGACGAGGACAGATTTTTGTTAGGGAATGCTGAGGTAGGACAAGGGTAGTGGTTTTACACTGAAAGAGGGTATATTCAGATAAGATAAAGGGAAGAAATATCCTACAGTGGGGGTGGTGAAGCCCTGGAACAAGTTGCATAGAGACATGGTGGATGAGCCATCCCTGAAAACATTCAAGGACAGGTTGGACAGGGCTCTGAGCCAAATGTTCCATTTGAAGATTCCCTTTTTCACTGCAAGTGACACTCACTTTAGCAGAAAGCTCCAAATGCTGGAATAGCCAAAAGCAGGGCTCTTGTGCATCTGGATGAAACTTGTTTAAAAAACTTGGTCCTGATAATAAAAACTTATTTTTCTGGACTGTTTGAACTGCACTGTCAGCAGCATAGACACACAAATGTCAGCCAATAGCTATTTTTCTGTGCTAGAGGGAATGATGATATCTGATACAGAGCAGAAAATCAAGGGTAAATTTCTTTGTTTATGGGCATGTATCTTTTCAGCAGGTGGATAGAGAATGAACCAGCAGATTTTGCTGGTTTTCCTCAGGTTGACTGGTACCTATACTGGTATCTATACTTTAGATAGACCAAGTGTCTAGTTCTTGTATTTGGCAGAAAATCCTTGAGGAAGGGAGTCAAGGAACTTGCTCAGGGAGAAATTTGGAACAAATTGAACAGAGTCCCTACAAAATTGTTGCTTAGACCGGAGCCCTTTGTTCCCACCCTCTTGTACTGCAGTTCTTACTGCTATCACAGCAATAAAAGGCAAACAAGTTACTGCTGCAAAAGAGATGGATGGGAATTAAAATATTTAAATCACCCAGCTGCCCATGGGGACCTCATTAGTACCCAGTGTGCCTGTGAAAACACCACATTTCAGAAAGCCATCATGTTATTACCTTACTTGCTGTACAGACACTGCTGTGTCATGACACTACATGAACCCCAGAAAACCTGCTGCAAACAGACTAATCCAGATTTCCTGCACAGCAGGAAAGAAGTCCAAAGCCTGACGGAACAGCTGAAGTGGTAACAAGCCAAACCAAGCCTTATATATCTGTTTCTGGTTTTTCAAGGGGTCTTTTGTTACAGATTTGGATAAAATTACCCCAAATTTACTCCTTATTCACTTAATAACTGACCATTTATTTTTCCAAATATTTTTCTTGCTCTTACAAATTGAAGTCATATATAATAGATCTGAGATTACTTTCAATTTCTTTTGAAATGTTGTTTTAAAAATATTAAATTGTCATTTTTCAAAGGAGACTTGCCATGGCCAGAGCTCGTTCCCATTGCTACATAAGCACTGTCTTCTTCAGAAGGAAAATCCTGAGAGGGATATAATTAATTCTGATTATTTTAACTAACTCATTCAGAAATTAAAATTAAAGACCTGTAGAAGTCATATGAACCAGCTGCTGTTCAGTGACCACTGAACACTTTCAAAATTCACATACTAAATTCTCATTTGAAATAAATCTTGTCTTCAAAACTCGTCATGTTGTAACATTTTCAGTCTAATGAATAATTATGTTTATGAGATGCAGTCCAGAATAACTCACAGGTAGCTTAAAGATTTAGGGAACTGCGTATATAATCTAAAATGAACCCTTCCTCATCTCTCACAATGTTTATGTAGATAGGTTTATAAAGTGTGTTTTTTCTATTTCTTTTACCTGGAGAGCTTTTAAAAGATGGGTCATAAAGTTTAGATTGAGTTTTATCTCTTCTTCAGTGGAACATTCAAGTATTAGCAGCGTGACGCTCACTAGCAGATCACTGCTAGTGGACTCTACCCAACCTGACTTCTGTCATCTGAAAGGTATCTATGATCTTCAAGTTAGTGATCTGTATTTAAAGGACAGAGAAATGCACTTCCAAAGTATGACTCCAACCACTCCTCCTTGACACCCAGATTAGGACATGATGAACCATCCCCTTCAGCTACTCATCTCCCACTGATAAAAGAAATGAAATAGCTTGCACAGACATCTAAATTTCTAGGCAGGTGAGATGAATCTCAGCCTGCCTGTTCATTCAGAGTAGATTTAAGTCAAACAATTTCCTGAGTGATACAACATCGTGCCTGGATTTGCATCTCCAAGCTTAAGGATTTTACAGTAAAATGCAAAAGGTGGGCTTTGAAGAAATCGCTTCAAAAGAGCTTTAAAGACTTTGAATTATTTTTCCTGCCACTAAATTCCCATGACTTCTCACCAAAACGCATGAAACTTGAAAAGGTTGCCTATCTATTCTGCATACCTAATATATTCCTCTTCCCTCCAAAGCATCTGGATCATTTGCAGAGAGAAATGTGTTTTTATAAACAACTCAGCAGTCAGCAGGAGGCCAGATGATAGCTGGCTGGTGAGGTGCCAGCTAAAGACAAGATACTCCAACATTACAGGAGATCAAGTCAGATGAGCCTAACTCCAGGAGGGTTTTGATTTTTATCTTAATAATTCTCTGTCGCTGCATGGTATTGAGTAAAACACCATAAGAAACAAGAAAGAAAAAGTGGAAGTGTGTGACAAAAACTTTTTAATATTGTATTTGTCAGAAGAATCTGATTCAGAGGCTATTATAGTTTATCTGATCTTCTGGCCATCAGAAGAGAATGAGATTGAATAATGATCAATTGTTACCTGCTACCCTTGTTAGATTTATTTTCCAGTCTGTCATGCTAATAATACTAACAAAAAATTCAAATCAAAAAACAAATTTGACTTTTTTACTGCCATCAAACAAGGAGCTGTAAAAGCGAAAACTGGCTGGCAGTTTGTACATCTTTCATTGTCACAATATCCTCAACCTTACAGAACCAGCCAGAAAACAAGCATTGAAAAGGACACCTTAGGGAGATCTTCAAAGACTGTATGCTTTTACAGTCCATGACATGAAAATTTTCATATTTATTTAAACTTTGTTCTTGTGCTTGTATCCCATGAAACATTTAGAATACTTCATCTTATTAGTGAATCCATTATTCTTTCATATTTACATCATTTCCTATGAGTAGGCATACATTCATTTGTATGGCTAATTAGAGGCATACAAATAACCTGTCTCAAACTGCTGCCAAAAAATCGTTCACTTGACAGTTTTCTGACACCCTTGACAATCCCTATCAGTACATCTTCTTCATGTCTTCTAAGAGCATTCTGGTTCTAGATTTTATTACTATGTAAACCTAAACCTGAAAAAAAAAAATCATTATGTCAGCAATTTTTGCTCCATTCTTTCTACATCGATGTACTGTATTTCTAATATAGCTCTCAACCAGCTAGATCTCTTCTACTGTACCTATTCCATTACTGTTGGCAAAACCTTCATGACTTCAAGCCACAATAAATAATAAAAACCTAAAAAATAAGAATGAGTAATGTGTGCATTTATTTTGTTGAATATTGTTGCGGTTTAACCCCTGCCAGCAACCAATCCCTAGACAGTTGCTTGTTCACTCCCCAACCAGCAGGATCAGGGAGACAATTGGAGGGGTAAAAGTTGGTAAACTTGTGGGTTTGACAGGGAAAGCAAAAGCTGTGTGCACAAACAAAGCAAAACAAAGAGTTAATTCACTGTTTCCCATGTGCTGGCAGGTTAATTTTCTTCAGCATCTCCAGGAGAGCATGGTGAAGAAAATTAACTCCACCCCAGCCAAAACTACCAAAAATGGACATCTAAATTGAATCTGGGTATCCAGGACTCAGGAAGAGGAGTGATATCATGGTATTCCACCACTCCTCCTCTCTGGTCTTGTCTAGATATTTCTGAAGGGATTTCAGGGAACTTACTGATTATAATGCTGCTGCAAACAAGAGGAAAGGAAATGGTATTCCTCTTCAGACAACCTTTTTTCTTCAAAGCTGTCACTTTGACTTCAGCACCTTACCAAGATGAATAATTTAATTACAGGTAAAGGCAATGGTATTTGCTTGGGTAAGAAATTAGAATGGAGATGTAACAAATATCAAGCCAGTTTAGCCACTTAGTTTTAATCCTAATATCTCTTCCACTCATTCTCCTCTACTGCAAGATAACATTTCCTAGTAAAAATAATCCAAGTTGTAATTTCATATATCATACTGAGGATAACACTAAGTTTTTGCACTCCTTAAATGGTAATCAAACCCTTCTTAAAAACAAACAGGTGGAACTTTGGCGGTGGAATGACTTGACAGCAAGATCTGCTGTCACCCTACAAGAATTAGTGACAGAATGATGAGCTGACAAGGAAATGGCTGTAAGGTAAAGGTCCCAAGTTAGGCCTGAGGAAGTCCTGGATTCAGCTCTCTGTGACAAGTAAACCCTTGGGGAAAGCACCTAATTTGGTCCATCCTGTCTTTTACTCCTTATTTCTTCTATTTAAAATGCATATTCTAACATAATCTCTCCCAATTTCTGTTACTACTGTCTGTGTAGACTGCAAATTCTTTAAGACAAGATCTCTGCCTCTTATTTGATGAAAAAACAGTGGTGTGAAAGTATCTCTAGCTTGGATGACTTTGTGCCACTGGCACTTCGTTACAAATAATAAAATAAAAGCAGTGTTTATTAAATGAAATTTCAATGCACAAATGCAGATAACAAATGAGAGGGGAGAAAGTAATAAAAAATGTGAAGGTAAATTGAAAAGGTGAAATTCATAATACACATCCCAGATTTTGGTTGAGGCAGCAATCTTACAAAGTCCCAGTGAGGGAACACATTTACTGAGGCTTGGTACAACCTGATGACAAAGCATAGCAAGCATAGACACCATGTGCAACAGTGGCTGAGGGAAAATACATAAAAGATCTTTCAGAAAAAAATTGACAAAAATGGAGGGGATTCACAGAAGAGCAGCTAGAATAATTAGAAGCCAGGAAGGATTGATTTTATAGGAAAAGTTAAAAGAACTAGCTATAAACTAGATATGCATAGCTGCAGTAAGAGGGAATAGGATAGGATAATAAGGAATTCAACTTCTTGTCATAGCAAATGTTGCTGTGGTCTGTTGAATTTTCAAGCAGAACACATATATTTAAAAACCTCCATGCAGCAGACATAATAAGATACTTCTGCTGCCTGAGGGCTGAAAGTTTTAGGGCTCAAACTGTCTTTCTTTTTTAAACCTGAGAAGGACCCCTCACAGTAGAATCCTTTGGATGCATTGACATGACCCTTTTCCATTGCCAGCCACACCCATTTAAAACCCCTCAACACAAAGACCAGAAATGGATTTGCAGAGGTTTGGAACAGATTTGATGGGCTTGATGTGCTTGCAGTATAAATGCAAATGTGTGACTATGTGTGTGGGCATTGGAAAGAAGCAGAAAAAACATTAAAATAGTGGCCTGTATTCTTATCAAACACCACTCCCAAGACACTTCTTCCTGGACACTGTTCCCAGTGGTCCAGATGAGAAATGTGTTGTTGATGTGATTCACACAAGGTTTTCCCTCTGATAAGAGCCAAACACAAAATGATCTGTCAATGGAAAGTATTGTGTTCCAATCGCAGGAAGATGGCAACACAGAGGCAGTTTATCATATGCCATAAATTTCTATTCCTTTTAATGCAACAGGAAAAGACACATATTTCAAATGACCAAGGGAAAACAGACCACAAGCAGCAATCTTGACTAAGATTTATGGAGTCTGAAACAAGCAAGATTCTTAAGGCTTAAGAAAACTGATAGTGATTATACAGGCCCCAGTCAATTCTAACAGGGGACCTCAACTGAAGTTTTATCAGAAGAGCACTTTTAGCTGCTGCAGGCCATTAGAACAACACACAACACAAGTGCTTCTAAATGTCTTCATGCTGCTGGAATTCAGATGAGCAAATAGCAGTGTTTGGTTGATGCTGCATATGCTTCAATAAAACTAATGTGATGATCGGCTTATTATACAGCAAAATGCAGTTGAATTATTAGCTTTAGTGGCATTTCTAGCTGTGTTTTGAAGAGACCATGCCAGGCACTATGAAGTTAATGTTACTTTAACAAACACAAATGGAAAGAAACAAAAAAATCTTCCCTGAAACTCTAAATTATTCATACAAATTACCTCTAAGGAAAGGTTGTCCATCTGATACATCAAAATGCGGTATCCACAACCTACACACTTAGCTCAATGAACAGCAAATCATCCTCATTTTTCAGGAGTAAAAATGCAAATACATAGTGGTTTTTCATGTTGCTTGTATATATATCACTTTATTTCATCTAGGTAAATGATATCCTCATTATCAAACACAGCTACCAGCAACTTCTGGTCAGAAGGTTACGAGCAACACACAGTCATTAACTACCATACCTCTGCTCTCTCTGCTGACTTTTGACCCTGAAGTCAAGTTGGATTTGCCTGGCTCAGTGCTTGGAAGTCATTGCCATTCAGTGAATGGCTCTCTTCCTTCTGACTGGGAGTTGGTGCCCTGTTTGTGGTGGGAGGGAGTGCTTTGCTTCTAACAGTGCCAGCAACTGGACAAGATGTGGTACTCAGGTACTGATCATTTGCTCTGTACTGCTTCTTCCAGTAACAGGAGTGAACACCTCATGCTTGAAAATTCATATCTTCCCTAAATGCATTTGTTTAAAATTTCAACAGGATGCACCTTTCTTTTTCACTTTGTTCCCTAAAACTCCTGTGTACAACCTCTTAGCCAGCTGAACTAACAACTAGGAGCTAAAGAGCAAAACCACATCAGTAGACAGTTTCATGACCTATGTTCCCTGTGGATCACCACTGTCCCAATTACACAGTATTGCTGCATCCAGGTTATTAACTGATGCACAGCAGCAGGGAGTGTGGTTCATTTCACTGGTAGTGATGAATACTATCCATTGTACTGTGCCCCAGAACCTGGAGTGTGAAAGTCACTACAGGAGGAGAGCAGTGACTTTATAGAGGTGCTATAACTATACTCCATTATTGCCCAAGAAGAGAGACTAATGACCCTAAGCCTCATTTAAAAACTTCACTGGGTCTTTAAGTAACTTATAGCTCTCTTCAAATTCAAGGTAAGACTTAGAGGTTAAGATTTCACTAATAAGTACAGGGCCCTTTCTCTGGCTTCAAGGGCAAGTGCCTTGGCACTGTCATCTACAGCGAACCTCTCATCTCTGCCAAAGGTGCAGGCTCTCATTCACTCTGCCTGATGCAGATAGCCCAGCCATTGTCTAGGAGAGCACTGGATTGCATGAGGCAAAAACCACAGCAGGGACTCAGCAAGATATAGACAGGGATAGAGTGGTTTTTCAACCCATGCCTTTGGTGTCCAGGTCACTTCTATAAATGAAAACCATCAAAAAAGTTGTCTGGCTTCATGATAGGCTTTGCTTTGGCACTGTGTCTAGACTATAGGCTAAAAAAGAGTCATAACTCCAGGGAAAAGACAGAAGGTCCTGGGAGCTTTGGTTTAACAAGCAATAGTCCCACTAGGAAAAAATCAGTTGATTCAGACTGAAATAAAAGAGCATTAAAGTTTAATGCAACTCAAAATTTCAGGTAACTAGGAACTGGGGTTGTTAGCCACAATTCCCTGCTAGGAAGAAGACAATATTAGTGATAGCAATATTCTAAAACTTGCAAATGAGGTTAAGTCATGCAAAGAAACAACTTCCAGCTGATATGTTTGACCTAGGTCAATGCAGGAAAAACTCCCGTTAGTCCCCTTTCTAAATGCAAATCCTGCTTCAGGCTCCACTGCAGTAATAATTCATAGCTTGTGCAGTCAGCCCAGCCACCATGGGGAGTGGAAATTGTACAGTGGCTAAAGCCACACAAGATATACAGATGTATTCACATAACTCTTCTGCCAAGCCTCAACTGGCAGTCCCAAGGGCCAGGCTCATTTTTTGAAGTCTCAAATAAGGGGGTGACTTGAACCCTTCTAAGAAACCCATAAACATTAAGTGATGATCTTTTATTACTTAATAAGTCACAATTATTCACTTCTCAATGATGATTCAGTGGCTAAAACAGCAGTCTTTTACTTCCAGGAGTGAAGGGAAACAGGAGGACACGGGACAATACAAACAACCAGTTATTCTTTTTCCAACCAATCCTTAAAACTCTGCTCTTGGACTTTTGGTGACTCAATTGCTTCTCTAATGAGACATGGAGCTGCGTCCCATCTCCTCTGCAGCCCACGGAGCACTTGTTTTTGTCATATTTCTATCCTCTTCAATTTTTGTTCTCTTTTCCCTTTTTTCTCTCTGAAATACTTATTTCATTCACTTTTTATTCTAGTGTTAGAGGTGTAACACTAGAATCAGTATCAAAGCTCTACCCCAGGGAGCTTTAAATGGCTGTCATTGCCTCACTGGTCATAGCAGCATCACTGTGTAACTCTCTCATGCAGATAATATTCTGCAGGGGAAAAACAAGATGACTACAGTAATGCCAGCAGTAGTTTACTTTCACTGGGATAAAACAATAATATTTTTACTTTGTATTGATCTGATTGATTTTCCTTTCTCTGCACAAGACAAATTCTCTGACATCTTTTCCTAACTGAAACACACTGCATTTATTAGCTGCTCCTGGAGACATCCAGCAGGTTCTTTACAGACAAGCTCCTGTGCTATCATTGCTCATGACAAGTGCTAGTGAGAAACCTGGCATCTCTCTTGTCCACAGAACTGAGCCACAGCCATGTAGTGGTGGGTCACGGCTGACTCCAAGTCAGTTAAAATCAAACTTAGTAAATGCTGGAAAGCTGATGAAAACTTTATGGATAACAAAGACTATTTGTAACACTAACACTTGCTCAAAGTGAGACATTTTCTCAAAAGTAGGGTAGAAGCAAAGAAGCAAGTTTGAAGGGTAGTATGTTTTAATAAATGCAAAAGAGTTTTGAAGCATAGAGAAAAATAAATATGCAAGTTCCTTTTATGTATTTTGTGGTGTCTCCAGTATAAGCACCTACATCTGACCCAGACTATATTCTTAGACTATAGTTAATAGAAGTTAACTAGTTAATTTATTGTTAACAGAACATCCTTTGCTATTAATGGATGCATATAAGAAAGAGTTTCTTTCCATGGTCAACAAAGATAAAGACCCTTAAACAAGCCAATTTCCTTCATTGTATCAGAGCCCAGTGCTGGGGCTCAGATGGAAATATCTAGACTTTCCTGTGGTAGGAGGGAAAGATCCTGCTGACTCTCTGGTATCCCATGTGGATTCAGCTTCCACAGACATCTCCTGGATTAGCTCTATCATACATTACTGTTGACAATCAAAAGACTGTCTGATGAAAACAGATCAGAAGGCAGTAAGGCAGTTCATTCTCTTCACTAAAGGTTAAGCTATTGAGTGAAAATTAATAAAAAGAAAAATAATATGAATAAAAATTTTGAAATAGTTGACTGAAAACTGAATATGCCTCTATAAAATAAAATCTCAGTGACACATGAGAGAGAGATCTGAGTTGTCTCAATTCTCCTCCCTCCTCTGTAGGCCAATTACCCTTATCATACAGCATCTTTCACAATGTATTGCATTGTGGCCAAAGATAGTTACTCATGGTGAAAAAGTTTGGTTAAATAGAAATGTGGTTTTATTTGAAAATCATTTTTGACATGACTTTTTTAGTGATTTCACCTTTTTCTCCTAAAATGTTTGTTTTCTCTTGCTCACCGCCCCATGCCTACATCACAGGTCTTTCTCAAGTCTCCAAAAATGATAGATAATAACAGTGATTACTGTCTTTGCAGTTCTGCAAAAACAACTACCCAGACAGCAGAGTCAGTGCAGGAGGAAAGGCTGGATCTGCTCCAGGTGCCAGAGCTGAGATTCCCTTGCAGTCCATGGTGCAACCCATGGAGGACCGCAGGGATGCAGAGATCCAGCTGGAGTTTCTGGAGGAGACCTGCACCAGAGAAGGTGGATGCCTGAGAGAGAGCTGTGACACCATGGGAGGACTGTGCTGGAGCAGGGTCCTGGCAGGGACCTGCAGACCTGTGGAGTGAGGAGCCCATGCAGGAACAGATCTCCTGGTAGAACATAGGATCCTGTGAAGGACCCACACTGGAGCAGGCTGTGCCTGAAAGACTGCATCCCATGGAAGAGTGACCCATGCTGCAGCATTTTGGGAGGACTGTCTTCTTCTGTCACCTTCAAGGATAACCATTTGCAGGGAGAAAGTGTATTTCAATTTAACACGATTAAGTGCTTAAACTGGAACTTTGGGTTGTAATTTCTAAAGGAGTTCTATTTTCAGTTTTATAGATGCCCTCAAACCTTAGACAAAATTGTAAATCCATCTAGAATCCATGCACAAACCCCAGGTACTGCTTATCCAGCCTCTATCTCCCACCTTGGATGTCTCCAGGTTCCAGGCTCCTTTTAGTCACTGGCTAGTCTTGCTTGAAGTTCGCTATCAAATCACTCACATATCTCCAGAGAGAGAAGAGAACAAGGCCACACAGCAAATAGTTAGACATAGACTGTAATAGGAAGATAGGAAAGATTACAATGATAATTATTTTCCCCTCTTACCAGATACAAAATTCTAGATTTAATCTCGCCAAGGGTGTGCTTGAATAGCTTCATCAGTTGCCTAATGATCACTGACTGGTCTTTGTTAGTGGCCCTATTATCTATGTTACAGTTTAGGAAGCTGTGTGTTTAATTTTTGTTTTTTCTGTAACTTAATTTGATTTTTCCTGTACTTTGCCTTTTATACTGAACAGCTATTAACCAGATGGCCTTAAAATCACTAGCCATTGTAAATATCACATATGAGGAGATATTGAATATTATAAACAATTTGTCTTTAATGTAAAAACATCTTTCTACTGTCCTTGTCCTACTGTCATTTGTAAGTGTTGTACAACTAGAGCACTACAACTGACAGCTGCTAAAGAGCTCAAGAGCTATCTCTCTAATCATGACCTAAATAGCAACATATCAAATACCCATTGAAATGTGATTAAGACATTCCTAAATCATGACGGATAGTAGAAAGGAAGGAACGAAATCTGAGCATACAATGATGCCTGACAACAGTAGATAGTGTCTGCATGGTAAAGGAACCATTGCAATGACTCTGTTTTGCATTTTAATTCTTACATGCTCCATGGAGTACAAGCAAAGTGAATAAAGAAAGTTATTTATGGTTGCTTCTGATCTTCATTGTGCCTATTTTTCTATTTGTGTACACCTTGTGTGTGTGTGTGTGTGTGTAGAACAATTTGTGAGCCAAGCATCCGAGAAAAATTGCAATGATAAGCCCTGACAAACGTAACTGGCTCTGTTGAGTCAGCTCCTTTGCTTCAGATTTGCTGTTTCAGCCTCCCAGTTGTTTACAGAGGTCAAACCAAAACAATCTCATTCTGCTTTTTAAAAAATTATCTAAATAGAAAAAGGTTGAAGTGATGTCACATCTGCATGGAAGCAAAATATCAGTAATCATATCCACAAGAATATATGAGTAGAGGATTAATATTTATGCCTGAATTTACTGCGCATGGAAATGAGATACTGCATCCAAAATCACCTGAGGATACTCCTCAGGTGAGATTCTGATCTCAGAGAATCAGCTACAAATTAGGATGGTTGACTTTAATTAAGATACATTTGCATAAATGGAATCAAAGAAGCATCAATATATTAACTCCTATCTAATGATTTCC
This sequence comes from Ammospiza caudacuta, assembly GCF_027887145.1. NCBI lineage: Eukaryota > Metazoa > Chordata > Aves > Passeriformes > Passerellidae > Ammospiza > Ammospiza caudacuta. The sequence goes on from NC_080594.1 coordinate 37,438,296, forward strand.
AAGACACAAAACAAGGATCAGAGAGTAAAATACTTGCCCATTTCTTCAGAGATTCCTTTTTCTAACAAAGGAAGATTCCTTTGGTGATTTTTTTTTTTTTACAGCAAAAGTCTGAAAATAGAATTAACTGTCGGGATATTTTAGTCTAGCCTCATTTGAAGATGCTTAAGATCCTCATCACAGACAAAGACACTTGTGCATCCTTTGAATGAGTAGGCATGGTTCAGTGCAGTATCACTTCACACAGCTGGAGTCTGTGTTGACATCCTTTTTAGCTAAATCCTAAAACAGCAATCCAGGTCCAGTGATCCTGGGCCTCAGGTTGATGATGCAATAATGATATTATATATAAGCCTGGGAACTTGACTTCTACAAAAGCCTAGAAGAAAACTAAAGTTATCCCCACCATTCTAGCAGTGTCTGAAGCACCACAGCTCTGCTAGGAGTCTGGGTCTTGTGAACACAGGGTGCCCTGAACAGACAACTAGTCAGCAATTAAGCCAGCATTCAGACCTGTACTGACCAGTAGAACCAGAGATGAAATAATTACATTCCAGCATGGCAGACCTAATGTGCAATTACCTGTTAGAACACTAACGAAACAAAATATACTATTTGACAGATATTAAATTAATTTTCCTGAACTGAGTCTGTTTTGCTAATGGCAGCAATTGGTAAGTGATTTCTCCTTGCCCTTATGCTGACCCCAAGACTTTTATTGTATATTCTCTCCTCTGCCCAGTTAGGGAGGGGAGGGATAGACTGGCTTTGGTGGGCACCTGGCATGCATCCAGGGTGAAGCCACCACACAAGGACGAGCACATGAGCCACACGGGCATGCAAGTACTCTTGGGAATAAAACATTGTGCATGTCTTCTCCTGTTATCTGCTTGTGTCACTTCATGATCTCATAAATTGTAACTTTGGTAAAGATGACAAGATGTGCCCTTCATCTTTCCAAGGACAGTTACCAGGAGAGGTAGCTCAGAACTGCTTTGCAGCTTTCTACAGGACAGAACTCAGAAATAGTAACAGCTTGGCTGCAGAAATGTAACAGTGGTAATGGCAGGTAGGGAGAAATTGAGTCCACACCACTATAGCAATCACTGAAATGAGTCCACAGCAGCTATAGCTATCACAGAAAATCTAAGAATTCAATTACATAAAGTATTATCTCAAAGACAGTTTTGAATATATTTTCTAAATATCATCATATAACGTTTCAGCCTCATCTCCTTATGGAGAACAAGAAAATAGAGGTTTTCCCCAAGTGAACAAAAAGGAATAACTGTTTTCTGGCTTCTGTTCAATAATTTAATAGCAACTATGCAATAGAGATTAATATTTCTATTTCTGTGACATGATAACTGCCTTAGGATAGCATATGGCCTGGCCAACACACACAGCTCTACAGGTGTCCCTCGAGAGGTACCAACTCAAGGCAGCCAAGGGCTGAGTCTCAGCACTTGGATCATTTGTTATTTTCACATTGAGGTCATGGGGGAAACATAGCTTTCATTGGCACCTCCTGGTAAAAATGTATTGCAGACCCAAGACTAAGCAATCCTATGGGTCCTCTATGCAGGTTTATGAGCTGAGGAAAAATAAAACTACATGGCCTGCCAGTCTTCTTGAGCCACAGCTGTTTGATCAGATCTTGCAAGCCCTTTCTAAAGAGCTCAACAGGAGAAAAATGTCAGACATATAGCTCCCAGGAGGCTTCAAAGGAGCATATCTACAAACCAGAGGGGAAATGTATCCTTCAGTCTACATCCTCCCTGTCCCCCAGCTTGGCACAGGATTCCTGCAGCACTGTAACAAGGGCAAACGAACAGAACTAACACAATAGTACAGAGCCACAGTCATACTAAGAGAAACCTTCATAGCAATTTCTATCCTCAGCCATTAAGGTGCCTGCACAAGCAAACATCCTGTGATTAAATTATACACACCACAGGTCACAGGGGAGCCCTCTGCTCATCCACACAGACATTATTTTGCATAGTGTCTCAGATGGCAAAGGAGAAAGCATGTCATAGAGGTTTTTATTTAGCCCAAATGCTGTTAAATAATTCAGGTCATTATTAAAATATGAAACAAGATTCAAATAGAAAAAATATTTAAATTTTTAAACAGGGAGCATTTAAAACTCTTTATTTGGATGGAATATATCATTCCAGCATGGCTTTTAACAATACAAAGGTCAGGATTACAATCTGGGTGGAATGCTAACCTAAAGTACACATATTCAATTCAAAAATACCAAAAATAACAGTGAAAATCTTTAAATAGCTTGTTTCAATCTCATTAAATAATTGACACATTGCACAAAACACTCAGTATAAATTCTCCTAAGGCACTAGTGATGCTAAGGATGAATTCAAATTGCTTTAAGTGACAATGAAATTAAAGCACCTAGTCTGTGCTGATTTTTCTCTTTCTTCATAGTCCGCAGAGAGGAACAGGTGCTTCCAGATGGTGATTCATTCTTCCTACCTTAAGGGACTATGTACCCTCTGCAGTCTCCTATTCAATTTTGGCTGTAGAAAGACCCCAATCATTTTTTGTAGCATAGCCTACTTTTTAGACTATTCATTTAAATTTCTTTTTTTTTTTCTGCATCATTAGTTGATGCAAATCCCACTGTATTACAAGAAATGCCACAATAAACTCAGTAACTTGTTTAGTGTATGCTGACTGGCTTAGTTTGAAGTTATCTAGAATTTTAGTTGTCCCTAAAGCTATAATTAAGTGAATAACAGATTTTTCCAAACAAGTGTCAAAAGCAAATAAGATAAACTCAAATTCCAGATTAAACTCAATCTAACCCAAGATTTTGAATTTTGTAACAGATTACAAAAAGAAGTTTCAGATTTGAAATAAATACTTCATTTAGTAACAAATGAAATGAACTGTAGAATGATTTGGGAAGAGGTGGGAGTTTGTTGCAGACTCCCCAGACAAAAGTAGCATTCAAGTCTTTCTGCAAACTAGCAGAAGCTCACATTTTTGTGTGATTTCAAACATCCACACATCCTGAAGATCAGCATGGCACTGTGGAAGCAGTTCATAAAGCTGCTAGACTAAAACTGGTGACAATATCTTAATGCAAACCTGGTAGAACAGCCCTGTTTAATGGCAAAATGAGGCTGTGCCAATGAAAACCCACAGGGAAACATGCTCTGATTTCAATGCAAGAACTCAACAAGAGGAATAATCCCATTTGGGGAAAGATTCTTAAAATAAAGATTAAAATACATTGTTCAAGGAAACTGAATCATAGGAAAACTGGAATATGGATCCTTTCTTCCATACTGAAATCCCGTCCCAAGGTACCGTAAGTGATAGATCTGTGCCATTGATTTTAGTTGAACTTCCACTCAAATAAAAATTACTTACATGAGATTGAGAAAATAATTCTTTTTTTAAAGTGATACTACCAGCATGATGTTGAATCAGTTCATATAAATGATGTAAAAGTAGTTTCATGTCAGATTGTGTATTAATTTCTCTACAAAATTTTAAATCTCTAGAGTTGATGCTTCCTATTTCAGTCTATTTTTTTTTCTCCTTCTCTCTAATGGTAGGGTGACCCAAATATGACCCTCATGAATGGAACTGGAAGTGAACTTGACAGAAGATAGAATAACCTAATTCAATGCACAGTAAGCTCTGGATATTAAAAAAATTAAACACTGAAAAAGCAGTAGAATCTTACCTCCCATCTCTTTAATTAAAACTTTCACACCACAATGTTCATGTTAAAATAAAAAAGAAAAAAGAGCTTTGAACTTAAGTTACATTTTTGTAGATGACTGGCGTTCTTTAATACAGACTCATTAAAAAAGTTGTTGTAAGTATAATCATTTTTCTGACAATGTAACAGAAAAAAAATGTAATTTTTACAATCCTGTATTCACTGTGAGAAGCCTTAACATTTCTAGTTTCCAAAGTCTCATCATTCATGTCTCATCCATGTGTACTACTCAAAGAACACCATCACTTTTAAATATACTTAAAGCCACTTTTAAAGCTCTTCTGCCTTTCATAATTGCATTAGAAGTGGTTCAAAGAGACATAGCTATTCTTAGCTGAAGAATATGTTATCAGTTGCCTGATGAAACAGCAATTAATGGTGGTTATATTCAGTCCTTGATGGTAGAAGAGAGCTCTGGTCTCATTTACATCAATATTAGTCAGGAAAAACTTCAGTGAAATAATAAGAATTAGCTTGGTATAAATCAGTTACCAGTTCAGTAAATGGGAACAAAAGAGATGCTCACTTTCAAACTAAGGATAAATGATACACTGTTTAAATTAATTTCCTATCAAATAAAATTACTGATCCTAGCAGGCTGATTGTCATAATTCTTGTTGATTAAGACCTAAATTAAGTCAACATCTTCAGTAAGGAAAATACGTCGACTGCTTAAAAACTTATTGAAACTAATATTTTGGCTGACACTTTAGCACAAAAAGCTCCTAACACACCCATCACCAAAACATTTAGAATGAGAAAATCTGCCAGAGACAGATCTTGTACCAAGAGCATCAACACTTGCAGAAAGAGAACTTGTGAAGATCATATGGGAGCTGGCTTGGGCACAGCCAGAGTAATCACAGAGAAGAAAATAGTCCACTGTTTGGAACGCCATTTAAAAATATGGCAACGATACTGCAGTGAAGTACCCATTTTGTCTAGCTGAGACTGGCACACAAACCTAAGACTGCTTAAGAATTGGTTTTTTATGCCAGGAAATAGATTTTTTTAAAACAGCTTAATTTAGGTTGGAAGGAACCACTGGAGGTTGTATGAATACTAATTTGATACACTTGCTTTAAAAAAAGTAATATCCTTTGGATAATATTCCAACTTTAATTAGCTGTGGAATAGGATCAATTTTCTATGAATAGTATAAGTTAATACGCCTACAAATATCTGTAAATGCAGGTCAAATTACTTTTTCACCTTCTTCTCCTGAAAATCTTCGTAGTGATTCGACCACCTTGCATGACTTCTAAATATATCCCACTAATTTCTAATCTTCTGTATAATCTAATTCAATGTTCAAAGTAGAAGCTGGTTTGATATTGCCTGTTACAGATGCTTTTGTTGCCAAACAATATCTTTTGCCTCAACTGAGCTGTTATACCACTTATTCTACACAAAATCAGCCAAGGTAGCTCGAGGGCTTAAGAAAGCAGGTGCCATGAACTTCAATAGTGAAGAGTTCTATCCTTACACAAACCTTCCCACAGGTGTTAATGGCCACCTCATCACAGGCACCTCCCTGAAAAATATGAAAAAGATTTACAGATAAAGAAATTAACTTGATTTCCTCATCATGGAAAGAGTATAAATGCAAGGAAAATTGTTAGATAAACTGAATGAATGCCTGTCCTTTCTCTTCTTTACAGAAGAGTTTGGACTAAAATTGTTATCTTTCCTTAAAGATTTGTATGCACATTCTCCCTCGGTAAAGGATATTATATATCACAGTATGAGTGCGTTGTACAAGTAGGTTACATTTAATGAGAAAAAGAACTTTTTTTCAAATCTAAAGATAGCAGAAACTAGTATGTCACCAAAAATAGTCTTTCTCATCAGGATGCCTGTCCTTACATTGGTTTTGGACAATGACACAAAAAGTAACACCCATTTTCCCTCCATCATTAGGAAAACTTCACTAAAATAATCTTGATAGAATGTTTAAAAGTTTCTAGCCTTCGATCAAAAAGTAAAACTGAAAGCTTACAAAGTAAAAATGGGCTGATCTGCCCATCATTAAGCTGAGCAGAAACCTCAGAAAATATCTCTTTAAGATATGACACTCTATTCAGTATTCACTCCTACTGTATTCTCACAAGTATTAAGAGATTTTCACCACTTACTTTCCCCACATCTGGTTGTGCTTTACAGATTGCACCATTGTATCTCACTTCTTTTTGGGTTTTTTGATTGCCAGACAAGGAAAACATTTATACAGAGCTGGATTCCTGAGATACCTGACTTCCCAGACACGGTCAGGGATGAGAATATAAAATTCAGGAGCAAAGAGTGAGAAATTATTTTTATCACAGTTTTTATTTTCCTTTCTCAATGCATGCCTAAACTATATCTACTTGTTCAATTCTTCTTTTTATAATCTCAGCTTCTTAATTTTTCTGAAAATATAAATGAGGCTATCTCTCATTACTAATCCTCTTCTACTTAAGTAGCACAGAGGGAAGACATTCAGGCTCTCACTGACCACAGCTAATATCCAACACTCATTTCCCTCCAGCCTGGCCGTTGGCATTGGCTCGCCAGATATCCAGTTCTATTGGATTCCCATATCTCTGCTACACAAGGTATCTAGGAGAGGAGTGTGACCACTCAAGTGTTACTACCCACATTCACATCCACACTGCAAATCAGCAAATGCAAGTGAGATAGCGCTTTGACCGTGCCTAAACCAGCAGTGAAGAGTAAATTCTGGATTGGAGCACAGCCTAATTTTATGTTCCTTAAAAGCAGGAATTGGGGTGTAATGCAAGGAGCTGCATGGTATTTTTGCATGAGGAGGTTGTTTTCCCCCTTAGCTTTCTTGTTTGAGGAGGTTCCCATACTTACAGTTTCAAAAATAAATAAAAAGCATGGTTCAATGTCACTAGTCCAGTCCTGTCTGCCACAGTCTACAGGCAGCCTAGAAGGCATGGCTAGCTAAGCTGAGATCTCTTTTCCTAGAAGAGATGGTTGGGTGGAGCACAACCTGTGGAATACAGGAAAAGGAGTTTCTGTGCTTGCAGATATTCAAAAGCAAGGTGGACATTGCTCTGGACAACCAGCTCTAGCAGACACTGTTCAAGGAGAGGGCTTGGACTAGGCAATGTCCAGAGCTTTCTGCCACCCTTATCTATCCTGCAATTCTGTGAAGAGCTAGATTTCAGAGGGTGAAACACAAGGGTCTGGAAATTTAAGACTAATTTGCACAGAGAGACTGATGGTTGAGCAGTTGACAATTCATACATAATTGAATGTAAATATTAAAAGGAAAACTGAGCTACCCTTTGCTTGATTAGTTAAAGAAAAATTGATAATTTTTCTTTCCAATGTCTTAATAATAGAGAGAACTTTAATAGTACACCTTCAGTACGGTAACACCATAGAAGACTTGCTTCTATATGCTGTATGACTGATGAGCAGCAGAGGGTATCCATAATGATGGCTGAGCATCACACTTTTGGGGGTGCTCTCTCACCGATCCAGCCCAGAGTCCACATGTATAGCTTCTCTGCCTCAAGCACATAATGGTTCCTCTCCCCTCCCCTCCCCTCCCACCTTCTCTCCTCCCCTCTCTCTCCAACTATTGAAGGATCTTCTCTGGGGTCTCTGGAAACCCATTCTCCAAACTGATCTCCACTGCTTAGGCTTTTATCAGTAATCTCTGGTCTAGGAAGCACATAAGTCTCCCTAGTGGATATTCTTCATCCATCTTGCCATACAGTTTTCCATCATCACCAGTCTCTGACAGACCATACCTTTCTACTAATTATCCTCTACCAATCAACCAAAGGTGATATTTTTCTAATAAAAACCTCCATTCTTTAATACCAGTCACCTCAGTTAGTTTCTATGCTATATATCAATCAACTTAAAATTCAACAGTGTATTTTCTCTTTATACCAACTAACTTTGCACCTTTGTCTCTGGCTGACCACAGGCATGAAGGGAAAACCATGTGGGCTTAACTCAGATGCCAAGATGATAACAATTACCATGGCAATATTTTATTTGACTGGGAAGCAGAGGCAGAAATAGAGGTTGCACAGCAGTCTCTGTTTTCTCTTTTCATGCTGCAAACACTGAGCATTGGGGTGAAGGACAAGGAAAATACGTTCCCTGAAAATTATCTCTTGTTTAAGATTAAGAGTGCAGTGCTTTAGAAAAGCATTAAGAAGTTTCTAAAGCCTAAGTGACTTTTCCTCATGGGTATCCAAAAATTAAAAAGCACACAAATGCAGCTCTTCTGGCTGTAAAATGCATTAAGAGTGAACATATAAAAGCTCCCGTTCGGATTATTACTTATCATGTTCTTGCGTTTGTGTCAGTGAAGAAATTTTCTCCTACAGCAAAGCAGCATAAAGCCCAACACTTAAAGACAGTTCAAAAAGTTTATATGATTTATCTTGCTCACAGTAAACCATCTGGCTGCATTCAGAATACCATGAAGACACAAATTAAGCTGCACATCTCACTGCTCTTTGCAGTTCTGCTCACACATTGATCTCTGCTGGAGTTTCAGTGACATGACATTTCCCTGCAGGATCAATAACTGTGCCTGCAGAGGTGTCTGGGCTCCATGGTGTACAAGCAACTCTCAGAGCCATTCAGCTCCCCAGCACCGCTCTACATAAATACATGGATTTGAATCAAAGGGAGCTGGTGGTGAGAAGCAAATAGGAAATAACACAATGGTAGAAATAAAAGTTCTCAATGGAAATGGGTGGAGGAGCTGTCAACTGGAAATGTTCAGGGGTGGAACAATTAACTCTTTCCAGACACAAGCTCAAGAGAAAAAGGATTTTAACAATTTAGAAGTGTCCAGAATGTTGGGCAATATTTCAGTATTTGCAAAGGGCAGATTGAATGGACACATTCTAATAGATAAGAGGAGATAGAAACTGCAGCTGCCAGTCCTGTGTCAACTGTATATTTGAAGTTTTGGCTTGGGAAAGCCAGGTTTAGTTCACACTGACTACCTGATCAGATTCCAAGACAAATGAGGCTCATTTGGAACTGTCAGACTAACAGATAGAGAAGGAAAAGGATAAGAGGTCACAGTATCCTCAAGAATCAGTTTAAAATTGGAAGTACCAGAGAAATCACATGCTTAGCTGTAACTGCTGAGAATGACTAAACTTGGAACCTTTATTGGGTAGTGCTACTACTGTCATTTGTCTCTTGCTTTTCTGACTCTTCAGATCCAACTTAAATGTCCTGATTTTTTTCCTAGACCCTTTCAAAGGTAGGCTAGGCTTTTCCCAAGTCAAGTCTGGCTATAACTCCAAACACTTCTGACTCCAGAAAATTCTCAGGCAGTAGAGAATGAAATGAAACAATTTGGGTTGATCCACACCAGAGTAGTGCAATGCTGCCCAGAAGGCCTCCCTGGGTATCCACACAACCTCTGGGACATATTTGCCACAAAACTAGAAGTTTTGAGGCTATGAAAGAGACATTACTGCATTTCAGGCTCTTTGAGCTGAAAAATGCATTAATTTTTGATAACTATTTCTTAGAGCTATGCAACTGGAGCCATGCTTTGGACTTGAAGCAGACTTGGATCAAGTACTGTGCACTGCAAATACAACCAAATGTCTCTTTAAAAATCTGTGCTGTAGAGAGGGCTTAGGAGCTACTCTGCATTCCTTGGCTTTGAGGCTGGGAAATACCCTCAGGAGAAGTTTCCTAACAGCATGGATATAACCTTTATTGAATTCCTACAACAGTCCCTCTGAAATTAAGAGTAGCAAAAGACCTTTGAAGATCCCTTCCATACCTATTCTGTGGCTGCATTTTGGTTTAGACTCTTCTTGTTCACAAATAGCAACTTTAAGAAAAAACAGTCTATATTACAGAATACATTAAATACAGAGTATGAAAAGAAACGTCAGATTATTTATCCACTTTACTACCCCAAGTTTATAAACCTGAAGGGATTAGGAAGCTTTTTGAAAATAGAGGTCTCTCAAAATAGTGAATAAATATATTTCTCACTGAATAAAATGAAAACCACAATGATTTCAGGATTTTCCAAAGTAGATGAAATAAAGTTACATAGGCAAAGCATATCATTCCATCATCTTTCTGAACAACCAATCTGCTAAATGTATTCTATTTGTATTACCTCTGTCATACAACTGTCAGTGAAGTTTGAGGCCTCTTGTGTTAGTTGAAACCAATGCTGAAGGGAACAAGCTGCAATATAAAGTGAAGATTTTGTCTCCTAAATAAATTATTCATAAATTCTCTCAACAATTTAACCCACAATGTGTGAAAATCTGTTTATGATTGCCTGAAATCACACTTCTGTTCTTCTGACTTTTTGCTGAGCATATAATCTCATTCAATATTGACAGAAACTCCACCTCTTTTACCATTGCAGGAATAACATAGCTAGGTAAGAAAATGAAAATTCCTACACTTTCATTTGCCATTTTCCTGGGTAATTCTCCTGGAACTACCAGTAGGTTGTGCTCTTTTAAAAGCCAGAAAGGAAACTTTAAATTTATTCTTTTGTCCTTCAAAATTGCTTCTTTGAATCATCTAATACTTTTTAAGATCAAAAATACTTCAGAAGTCAGCAATGGGACATCACTACAGAGTTCCAGGTTTGTCATCTGCAAACAACTGATTATTTCTAAAAATGCCCATAATATTATGATTAGGAGCAGCTATCAGAAAAGAAGGAATTTTTTGTTCTATCATATGATAATCATTCTCCTTGGAAACAAATCCAGAAAATATGTTGTTCTATTGCATACTCTGGAGAATAATCTGGATCAGGAGGTTGTGTAAAAGAAACAAATTGAAGATCTAAGGATTCAAGATCTAAGTGGAGAGCACACCTGGGCTACAAATTTCAGGAGGAGCAGCCCTCTGCCAGCAGTGCATGTTTCTACAAGGCATGATATGAGATCCACCTTGCTGGCTGTATAGTTCAATGTTATCTCAGACTACAGTCAAAAGCAGAAATAAATGATGTTGGAACACAAAGCTCTGTGAAGCTATCTCTGGTAAGGTTCTTGTGGAAGTTTTGCATAGGCAGGGAAATTCTGCACTAACCCCTGAGCAGGCATCAAAGAAATCCCTAGGTGGAGCCAGCCCACCTCCTATCAAGGCAGGCAGCTTTAGTGGTGAATAAAATACATGACCATCTGTGAGTGCTTTGTTCTCTTCCTTGGTGCATTTATCTGCCCTCAGGCAAGGACAGAAATCAGGTATGAAATTGAATGAGCTCCTTGAGCCTTTCCCTAAGGGAGATTTTAACAGGGAGTCAGGTCTGTGTTCCCATGCCATCATCCATGACTAGAGCGTTATCTGCTCTCCCTCATGTATGCCTCAGTCGGATGTGGTCACAGCTGCTCTGTCTATTTGTCTGATAGAATTATAAATCTGAGCTATCACTCAAGCCAGCTCTGTGCAGGGAGCTACCGAAGGACCACAACTAGAGCTGGAAGCTGGGGAGGAAGAGCCAGATTGTCATGAGTAAGAGCCAGACTGCCAGATCACTGGGCACATGTGAAAAAGTGAATAGTGAAATAAGCTATTAGCCTACCCATTTCCTCCTCCTGCACAGGAAAAAAAAGTCTACAACAGTGAGTGATCCAAGAATAGATATCTGGAGAGACACAGCTGTTGGTAAGGAACATCTCTCACACATGAGTTGTCAGGGAGATTTACATCAGCCCAGCTCTAATTTGCTCCTGTGAACTGAAGGTCCATTAACAGTTGGAGTGCATTTGAGGCAATCCTAGAGCACATCTTGTGGTCACTTTCATGCCAAAGAAATCCAATTTGCGCACTTCCAGTCTACTCTGCTGTGTGAATAAAAGTACAGTAAAAGGGATGCACAGGTGGTTTTCTTCAAAAGCTCCCTCCTGACACAAACTCAATCACTAATATTAGATGCATCTTGAAGACAAAATGCACTCTGGAGTTATAGCTACGGCTGTCTACTTTGTGGCTGACCTGTGCTTTATGTGTGTTTTAACCTGAACCTCTGCCAGAGAGCTGTAAAACATAAAAGCCTGTGAATTCTTGCCTCCCTGGGAAAGGAGCTAAAAACTCATGTCTCATGTTTTAAGCTGTAAAGGGGAACACTAGACACATTGGTCTTCAAATACAAAGAGAAGGAGGGAGAAAGAAAGAGAGAGAAGGGGATTGGAAATTTATTAGTCTTTGGCACCTAAAATGCCATCCCCCATTTTGCACTGCCCTCTACAGACGGCATTACTTTACTTCTTTAACTAGGAATGTTCTGCTTATTTTATGTGGACTAACCTACAAGCTGAGGAAAATACCATTACTTTCAATACACGGGATACAGCTCACTTGGAGCAGGAGCAGCATTACTTTCCTGTCACTGAGACAGACAGAGGGTTTTCCTATCAGTATTTTTCAAAAAACAGTAAATTCAGTTTTTAAAACTCAGTTTCCTAGGCAAAAAACAATTTCAAAACCTTACTCCAGAAAACATGAACTTTATTTCTGTAACACTTTTTAAAATAGTGTGATTTATTTGTTTAGAATGTGGTTTCCCAATTCATAAATATAACCTTATGACATCTTGTTTCAAGATAGTTTTATTTCAAGAATTGATGTCAATCAGAAGAATGAAATTAAATACAGCATTCAACTACCAGAAACAGGTACATTTTATTTTGAGTCAAAGGAAGTCCTTGGTGGGGAGATTTCCACAATAAGGAAGTGAATGATGCTTCCACACCAAAGATCCCAGACTGATCCTAGTTTTCCAGCCTGTCTTTTTGTCACAACACTGCTCCTTGACCCCAGGCAGGACTTGACACCATAGTTAATAAAGATGAGCAGGGATGAAATCTTCAGAAATGTTTTCTGCTCTGTTCTGTAAAATCTCCAGGAAAGGAGGAACAGAGAGAAAACACCAAGAGAGCAGTGACAGGTGAGGTAATGAGACACAAGACAGAACCATCCCACTTGGCTTCATTCAGTACCTCTGCTGAATGTACCTTCATCATCCCAAAGAAACTCCCATACTGTCCAAGGGAGCCAGTAAAAGCAGGTTTAACCTTCTTCACAGGACAGCAAAAAGCACCTTTTAGTAGTCCTGGAGGACTCCTCCTTACACATCTGCACCACACTGGCTGGGCAATGTGCCATATGCATGATTTCCAGCAGCATTTCTCCGTGAGCATCACCAAGCTGGGAACATACTTTAAAGGCTATAAATGTGGAAAAACATGTATGTATACATGTTCCTAGGGACAAGAAAGGAAGTCATTGGCCTTTTTGGTTCCTTTTAAAGCAAATGAATATTTAAATATCTGAGCATGGACTTGTTTGTGACCCAGGCACTTTCAAACAAATGAGAAAGTATTGCTGAAAACAACAACTCAAGAATACCAGAAGTTAATCACCTTACATTCCCTTATTTGCTATTACAGACAGATGAATACTCATTATTTCACATAAAACTTTCCATATGACCTAAGAAATAAAATAGATATTATAACATCTGAGCAAAAAGTAATTCGATATTCTTCAAGCTTTCCATAGAAGAACTATTATGTGGTTGAGAGATATATAATCACAAAAGGATTTTATTTTTTCCCCTTTATTTTAAAAGAAGTTGGTTCTGAGAAGAAAAGAAAAAATTCACCTATGTTGGACACTGCTTGCCCAGTGTAGGCTTGGCATGAATCTGCTTTAAAATTCCACACTTCTGCATTCCCAGAAAGACAAAACCATATCACACATTCATTGATGTTCACCACAAGAAACTGCAATTCCATGGTTTGGTTGTACAAATTACAGTCAGCCTTATCCTGTCCTCTCCTCATATTTATAGTGGTTGAACTGAACTTGATTTAGGCTGAATACCCTCTCACTCACCTGTGTTGACTTCAACACCTAAGTACCTGCTTGAAGTACAATACAATACTTAGAAAAAGTCTGTAGAACATCATTATCATATCATAATTTTTTTGGCAGTGGAATGTAATTTCTGAAGTTTGGCCCTTGCCTCTGACACACTATCCACTGAGAAATTCACATCTACCCATATCCTGTTTCCACACATACTCCATGTTTTCTGTACTGAAGCTGGTCTTTGAAGTTTTTCAGCAGTAGATTGTCACTCAGAAATTTCTATTTACAAACACAGAAGCATTTCACCAAAAAAAACAGGAATTCAGTGAAAATTTCTAAACGGCCACACAGGGCAGAGATTTAATTTACAGTAAATATCAGAAAGAACAGTGGAAACATGCTCAAATAGGAAGAAAAGCCAGTAAAAGCCATAAACACAGAGGAAAAACACTGTTGGCTAAGAAAGCATCTTCACTGCATATTACTGAAAACTGAGACATGCACTGAAGAGAGAGCCCTGCAATAAACCCACAGTTTCTACACTCCTCCACTGGCAAGAGCTATTGACCAATTTCAGAGACCATGCAGTAGCCCCATTTATGTCTGATAGTCCAGGGACAAGGCAGTCAACCAAGAGGAAGGTTCAGGCGCAGATTTAAAGCAGGCGGAATGGGGCTGCAAATACCTTCCATGTAGTCTGTAGCCAACGTGTGGAGTCCTTTCTCCCAGAAGCCACAATTTCCTTACATTTCAAAACTATTACTCAGCAGGATGGGAAAGTATAACTTATCCTGGTAGGAGAAATGCAAGCCAACATTAACCTAGATTATGCATAATACATTATACTCTAACTCGTAAGGGAAGAAGCCAAGTAGCATGGATAAAGATACCAGAAATTTATGGAGGGTATACATCTCACTGTAAGAATAAATGTAAGGCTGATTGGATGGGGCAAAATTGAATAACTTCATTTCAGAACTGGTCAATTAAAACATACATGCAAAAAAGTATCAATATATGGAAGAGAAAGGCTATTTTTCTAAGCAAAATTCTTCAGCATGTCAGCAATACTTTGTGCTGTAACTAAATTCATGGCTTGAAATTATTCAGGGAATGGTTAAATAACGCAATGCATCAAATCCATTTCAAAATTAACTGCATTTTCGACTTTCTGGCCACCACAAATTATTCTCAGTTGTAATTTACAATAGGCAAGTGTTAATTTACCTAACCCATATTTTATGAATATGTATTGACTAATTGCAAGTCCATGGTTCAGGGTAAATAAATACGCCATTTATATTCAGATAAGTCACACAATCAATTTTCAATCTACTGCCTCAAATACAGTATCAGACTGTGACAGGTTTAGTCACATTGACACAAAGTGTCATAGCTCTGTGAACTGCAAAATGGAAATGTCAAACATTATTCAGCAGCCACCAGTGGATCATGCCCAGCAGTAACATCCACAGCAAAACCTCAGGATGTCAGTGGCCTGTCTGCTGCTGTTTGACTACAAATTGAACAAAACTCTAATCTAAGCAGACCAGTCTTCACCCAGGGATCAGTTGTGGTGGCGATTTTGTTTCCTGTGGTGGACTTCTAATTTGACACTTCCTCAGCTGCCCAGAGATGAGAGCAGTACTTCTGCCATTAGGTAATGGGAGAAAAGGATGGGATTGTGCCCTCTGCATACTTGGGCTTGGCCTTTTAGGTCACAATCATTGTTAAGAGCAGTTAATCAGGCTTTCAAATTAGTGCAAAAGGTTCATTCTGTCTCTTTTTTGAGTGTCAGGGCTCATCTTAGACAAACGCTGCATCAGGGATATTTTTTTGCTAAGAGAGCTCCCACATCACTGGCTGCTTTTTTGCACTTTATTCACTACCATTAAAATTTTTCAATTAAATAGAGCATGCTTAAGTACCATTCCAGGTTGAAGTATTCCTGACCTTTTCTTTAACCAGACATCTTAAGATTCACTTTTTCTCTCCCAAACTAAATCTGCACAATGAAAATAACAGTCCAGGAGAATCCTTTGTATGCTTTGTGCAAGCGCACTTCAGAGTCCTGCAGAGAAATAAATAGTCTGTAGAGATTTCTTGTTCCTTGGATGGGGCTTCATTTTTCCTCCTCTTTCTCCTGATGAATTCCTGAAGAATGACTGAATTATGACCTGGGTTTTCATTTTCACTGCTTGACTCAGTCACATGAACATAGGCTCATAATGCCACAGTAGGTGCTCCAGGGTACTGTTCATGCCCTACTTGTGTTTATCCAAAATGGATACCTGGAAACTTTCTGTTACCCACAGCAGCAGTGAGGGAGGTGGAGAGGGAACTCCAAATATTTCAGGTGGACCTAAACCTCTTTCTATAGGAAACAAAACTCTGTCCTGACCTATGAGCCTGACGGATGAGATCAAGCAGAGGAGAAACAGTTAAATTTAGCAAACACTGTAACTTGTCCATTCAGCTACAGCAGTGAAGGTATTCTGATTCACTCAATAACTATTTCCTTACTAGCAGCTTTAGAGCTATTTAATGATGTCGTTATACCCACAAGACCACCTGTCAAAGAGGGGAAGACAATGAAAGTGATGAGGTGGTGGAGTGAGATGAGGAAGATACATTCATTAGAGACACGAGAAGACAGCTGGTGTTATTGGGCATAAAGAGGAGGTTGGGGAGCCTTGTTAAAAGTTATGTAGTCTCCTAAAGAATTACAGGTAAAAAAATAGCAAAAAAGTTTGGTGTTACAGAAAAAGGATTGGCATTTACAGACCTCCTTTAGTTATGCTTCAAATTAAGGGAAATACAGACAAAAGAGTAAATCACAGTTTCAATCAGTACTAAAAAAAAGATTAATTTAAAAAAAAAAAGCTTCCAGTTTCATTTCTTGAATTGGTGTGGGGTTCAGTAAGCAATTTGAATGGAGTCTGCAAACCGGAGTTAATTATTTGCATTAGCATTTCAGATGGCTTCCATGTAAATACCAGCTCTTTGGTGTGCTATGGTCATAGACAAAAGGTAAGATAAATGCTTGATTTCCCTTATAGGATCCTAAATTATGTCATTTAATAGGTAGTCAGCAGCAGGGGGATTGAATGATACAGGCTTGTGAAAACAGCTCTGGGATCTAATTAATTGGGACAAATTATCCAAAGTAATTTGGCATTGAGGAAGGAGGACAGACTCAGGGAGAAATGACAGATGGATACACAGAAAAGAACACAGAAAGACCTTTGCTGCTCTTGAAGAGCTGAGCCTTAAGGCCACTCTGAAAAGATCTTGCATCACTGTTTTGTGGTTTATTATTATGTATGTGACACCTAAATATTCTCACTTGCTACATAGCCCTATGCCCAGAATATAATTTCTCATTGGAGGATTAGATGCAAAAAACCCAGAAGTTTTAATGGTAGCTGAGTGTGTGGTTGGGACTGCTCAGCTTGGACTCTCCAATCTCATCCTGTAACAAAACTGTTTGCTGGGTGGGCAGAACCTTCCAGAAGGGTGAGCCCTGGGTCCCAGGAGGCAACAGCCAGCAGCTATAAGAAGCTGGGCGAGTCAGAATGGAAGATATCCTTCCCTCCCCAATCCCTTAACTGACAGAAGTGGGCAGAGGCTCCCTGAGCTGTGGCCTGAAGTCTCCTGGAGAAGTTTCCCCTGCCCCTCCCCAGTCTGGTGCTACACTGCAGTGTCTCCTGTGGGATGATGATGCCATGTCACACACTAACACCAAATATACCATAGAATAGTTTGGGTTGGAAGGGAGCGTTCAACATCATCTAGTTCCAATCCCCTGCTGTGGGCAGGAACACCTTCCACTAGACCACCTCCCACTGGATCAGAGCCCCCTTCAACCGGTCCTTGAGTATTTCCAGGGATGGGGTGGTCACAACTCTTGGTAATCTGTTCTAGAGTTTTGCACTCCCATTGTAAAAAGCTTCTTCCTTCTATCTAGCCTGAATCTACCTTATTCTACCACAACAGGATAAAACATCCATCCCCACCTTTTTTTTTAAGCTCCCTTTTAGGTATTGAAAAGCTGGAATAAGTTCTCCCTGGAGCTTTCTCTACTCTACACTGAAAAACCCTAACTCTCCAAGCCTTTCCTCACAGGGCAGATGTCCCATCTGTGACAAGAAGTGTTTTGGGTATTCAAGCCACTTTAGTCTGCTGCCACTTCAGGCTGAAACCACGATACCTACCCCTGGAACACAATCCTGTTCCCACAGGCTGCTTAGAGCCCTTTGTCAGTAGCTGAATATATCAATATTAATGGACATGGAGGATTGTCACCAGTGTACTGATAGAGCAAGACAAATAAATTGTGTGGTTTACACATGCCTGGCATGTACAAACACCTGGCATGCACATACATCATTTTCAATTCAGACAATATAATCAGAAGTCAACAAGATCCTGGCATTTTTGGCCCTGGCAGAATCCACTCAGTGCTCCCCAGAACTTGACCATACACCATCCAAGCACTGACAGTGAGTCTTACCTTCAGCTCCTTTCTCTTCACTTCCACAAACACTCTAGCAAGCAAGCACCCTTGTGAAATACCAAACCACCTGCTGATCTACCTTCATTGGAATTTCTTCAGTGGGATTTCTTCCAGTACAGAATTTGAGTGGGCAATGTTTGGCCCATCCAGTCATACATTAGTGCTGTAGGACATTCACAGAAGTTTCCTGAAGTTGTGCCTTATGAATCTTCACCCCAGAACATCACAGTCACTGACTTAGGAAGCAACCACAACAAAACTTAAGACAGTTCAGTCTGTAAAGATGCATAGACTATGCATAGCCTGCTTCCTAGCCCTGAGACCTGAGGACCTGCTCTGACATTGAAATCCTTCCCTACCATCCCACCACCTATCTATTCATTTCCCTTCTGCATTGTTTTCTCCAGGTATGACCAGGCTGCTGTTAGGCCCCTCCAAAGCCATCTCTTCACTAAGCTGAACAAGACCCGTGCCCACAGTCTTTCCTCATAGGGAAAGTGCTGCAACCCCTCATCATTTTGGTGATGCCCTCATCATGCAAGTCCAACCAATTTCTTGTGCAGACAGACCTAACACTGGACCCAAAACTTCACATGTTTTCTAATGAGCACTGAGTGATGATTACTTTCCTTGGTCTGACTGATACATTCTGTAACATTCTGATACTGCTCAGAATGTTGTTGACTTTCATTCCAAAATTAAAAATTAAACAGGCAACAGCAATAAGCATCCACCATTTGTCAGATGTGCATTTCCCTATCTGTCACACAGTGCATACACACAGGTAGAATTTTTAATCAAAACTATCAATAATTAAGTAGTACAGAACAAGTAGATGCAAACACCATCCTCAAACTGAAATATCTGCAAATGTATGGAATGTACTGTACTTAAAAAAAGCATAAAAGATATAAAAATTCCACAAATGTCTTCCTATAGAGTAGTTCCAGATGTGCTAGAAATCATAGTTTATGACAGCAATTTTCTGAACAACGTTGTTTTAATTGGTAAATGCTTTATTTATAAAATGAGATTTTGATTTATATTGCTGCCCTCAGAAGCACTATTGTACAAACAGAATTGTTTCAAGAACATTCTATGCAAACATAGAAATACTGTTCATTGGAGATTCATGGAACTCTCCTCTCACCATGAAATAACTATTACTCACATCCATGAGGCACATCAGTACAGAGAATTCCAAGACCCCGTGCATCTACTCTCAGAAAGCCCAGGCTCCAAAAAAATAGATTAACCTTGCCAACAGGAAAAGAAAGTAGGAAATCATGATAGCTGGGCAGTGCAGAAGCAAATATTGACACCATTTCAGAATTAATTCTATATATTTGGCTTACAGCAGTGCCTGCCATTTTCACAATATTTTTAAAACTATCATTCTTTCATTTTAAAGCATCATTGTGTGTCAAGAAACCACCACTGTCCCGCTGTTTACATGAAATATAAAAACGTTAAAGAATTTTTGATAAGTGCTAAAGCCACAGAGAAACTTGGGATCATGACTGACACTGAAATTAAATCCACTTCACTCACTGCCTAAATTTGGAGACTGTCTAAGGTTAAATTAGTGAGGTTTCTGCTAAATAAATTCCCATTAAGTTTCTGCTTAGAAATGGCTCCATCTTGGCCTAGCTTTGAAGGTCTATATTTATCTTCCATCCAGCCTTTATAGATACTTTTAGGTACAAATCCTTAAGCACTCCAACATCTCTATCAGGCCAATATTCACTTTAAAACACACTCCTACTGTCTTGCTCCTCTCATATGCAAAAAGTCAGTAAGGGTAATCATCCAGACACTAACTTTCAGGTGCAGTTTTATCCTCCTCCAGAGGTCATGCAAAACTATTACTGGATCTATCTGTTCCACTAGTAATCTGCCCTAGCAATATGCTGTGGCATACTACTAGGACAGCCCTACTTCTTCCAGTGGCCATCATAGTTGGGAAGTGACTTGGGCATATCTGGACTGCACCATTCACCATTCAGTTGCACAAGGACAGCAGACAACTGCCATTGAGCAAGAAATCCAGCTCTCCCAGGGCTTGCATTAAAGGCCTTACCATTTATTTCATCCTGCTTCAGGTCTACCTGCAAAATGTCACTGTTTCTATGACACCTCTTCAGAAAGCCAAGGGAGTGAGTCAAGTTTAAATGAAAAGTGTGTTTGATTTGGTTTGGGGTTTTTTCCTACAACTTTACAATTTCTTTGGGAAAAGAACTGTTTTCCAAAAAACAAGATTGAAATGGCAAATTTCATTAACAAGCTTTATGAGTTTTATTGTTAGAAATTGAGTACCAGTGAGGTGATTTCCCTTGATTACAATTACAGGAGCTAACTTAGTTAATGCCAAGTAGTTGCCTGTGCTTTTGCCAAATAAGAACTATTTCAGAGCTATAAAGGTTTCAGAATATTGTGTAAATGCATATTTTATTTAGATTTCTTATCCCAAGTGTTTAAAACATGTATTCATTATAAAATAATTTCTTCAGTCTATGCCATGGGCTATTAAAAATAAGTTTTACATTATTTAATTACTCTGTTGAGGTAATAGGTGAATAGAAATCATTGTATCTTACTTTGTTTAAAAACCTTACATCTACATAATCAGTGCTGCGTGCATTGTCATCTCCCAAAGTACAAACTTTTATCTTTTGGATGTGGAAAACATCCCCTTTGTTAATATAGTTGATAAACGATATATGGATCATTTCCCAAATTCTAGTGAGGGTCTCTCTCTCTAAAAACTTGTTTAGTAACCACTGACTGATAGAACAGAATTTGTTCATCCATTTCAAGGCACAGTTCATATAATTTAACCATCCACACGTGTTAGCCAAAGCCCTTCAATAAAAAAAAGATAAATAATGAAACCTAATGTTCCTCTTCTTTAATGATCCTTTAGGCCTCATCTACACATGAAGTTAATTAGTTTAAACTGGCAGAGGGAAAGCCTTGCCATCAGGCTTACAAAGGTAGGCAGCAATTTTTCATTCAAGTACATCTTTGTGGAAAATTTTATGATATCTCCTATCATGAAAATCTACAGAAAAAATATTATGCTGAGGATGTTTAACTGAAAGAGGTTATTGCATTTAATTAAACTGACCCTAAAATTGGGATAACTCTCCCCTATCTGTAGTTATCCAAAATGCACGTGTCTAGTGTGAAGTAATCGACTAAAGCTCTAATGTCAATGCAGAAAGATGAGACTCTTCAAAGGGTAATTAATCCTCTGCTAAGTCAGGAAGGATGAATCACCCTCTGGAAATACCTTTTTCCATCAACAGTACTTTTTCACATGCATAATAAAACTGTGAAGCTCATTACCGCAGGATGCTGTGGAGGCACAGACGAAAGGCACTAATGCATTTAAAAGCCCTAGACTAATTCAGGGAGAGTGGGTGCAGCAAGCAGATGGTCTGAAAATAGTCACCAGCTCAGGAAGTCCGTGAACAATATAGCTGGAAGGTGGAAAGTATTGTAATGCTTAGTTCTTAAACACTTCTATAAACATCTGGTACCAGCCCTGTTGGAACAGAATCCCAGATTAGATGGGCTGTTGGTCCTGCCCATGGGATAGCTCTGTTGTTCTGAAGTTAACTCACGTCCTCAGTCGATGTAACTATTCCCCTTAAGAAACCATGTGTACTCAAATACTAGGTATTTTTCCCTTTATATAAAGGGATACTCTTCTATTTAGTACTAAGACATTTTGTTTCACTCTAAGATGTCGCATTTTTTCACAGAAATCCTTTGTTTGGGATTTGGGCATCTTCTGGGAAGCAAAGGCCCCAGAAGAAGAATGTAAACAATTGTTATCAGCTGCTGTGAAATGCAATAGGATGCACCTGTGATTGGTTCATGTTCCATGTGTACCGTTAAGGGCCAATCACAGGAGCAGCTCGGGGAAAGATTGCCTGGACACAGAACTTTGTTTAGCTTCTTTTCTATTCTATTCTTAGCTTAGCAAGCCTCTGCAACTTCTCTTCTTATTCTTTTTAGTATAGTTATAATGTATTATATATCATATATCAATAAATCCAGCCTTCTGATCATCAAACAAGATTCTCATCCACTCTGTTTGTATCTCTGATATACCAGGTATCTGTAACCAGTTATCAAAAGCTGAGGCTTAATTTTTGTAGAAGTCCTTCTGTAAGATATTTAATATTTAAGCAAACACATAGTATGAGTGTGAACATGTCATATTCTGACATGATTGCAATAAAAACATGCCTAGAATAATAACATATTTGGAATAGAAAATTACGAGGTATGACCTGCAGGAGTTCATCATCAAGCCCAGTAAATCTTCCACATTTTCATACCATAATTTTCTGTATTAATCACACCTGTTCTTTCCTGAGTCTCATTAGCTTTTTTACATTTCTGGGACTGTGGTAATATTTTCAAATATAGGGGCATAGTTTTCAAGAGCTACTAACAAAAAAAACTTGTACATATTCTAAAGACATTTTTGAGACAGTAATTATAGTATTATGGAACCTTGGGCTAGCCAGGACCAAACAATTGGGAAAAGAATCTCAAATCAAGAAGTGAAAAGGAATGAAAGAGCATCTTTTCAGTCTGACCACAAGAAGACTGATAAATGGTGTAATGAAACTGAAGATCATTTTCTGGGAAACACATCCCAAACCCCTGAATTTCATTCTCATTGTTTCATGGCCATCCATGTGATGGGAATTTTTAAAGACGCCCTTTTTCTTTAAAATATCACTGTAATCCTGATGATTCTGTTCAATAATCAGTGAGTTATTTTTGCATTCCAGAAGGACTTTCTTTTGACACACAAAACTTTCCAATAAAGTCTTATAGGGTTAGGTCACAAAATTACTCGTAACTTCATTTAGGTAATTGTGACACCTACTTCCAGAGCCTTGGAGACACTTGAAACATTCGTAGTGTAGGAATTAGTTGTGAAAATATATTTCATGTATTTTTTCAAATTTGGCAGATGATTACATTCCTTTTGTCTATATAGGTAACATTTATCTAGGTGCTAGAACTACTATAGGATCCAGGACACATCTGTATTCCATTGTCCCAAGTCTGCTGCTCAAATCAATAGTTACTCAGCTCTAGATGACTCTGTAGGGTAGGTAAAGCCATGGCATACCTGCAATAAGGAGAGGAATAATTACTTTCCCACAGAAAGAGTGTCAATGTAACTTTGTAGCTCACAGAGGAAACTTTGTGTTCCAGGAGGAAATGTTTAAAATCATGTATTTACATTGAACCCAATTAAATATAATATTCATGGAGGCAGCACATTGTCTTTTACTCCAACAGTGAGGCAGAATCAGTGAAAATATGTTAAAAGCTGGATATAGCTTAGGTTTTAGGCAACACCTTTCAAAACACCTGATGTCTTCAAAACCCAAATCCTGATTTCAAACATCTATGCCATCTTCAAATACAAGCCATTGTGAACTAAAGCAGACTGAGCATGTGAAGCAGTTTTTCTGTATTTGCCTTTCCTGTTGCCTTGAAGGACTGAAGTCAGCAAACTGCTGTGTGCCACTTCCAAGCGCCAAAGGCATTATTCCAGCCTACAGCAAAGAGTCTAT
Organism: Ammospiza caudacuta; assembly: GCF_027887145.1. Taxonomy (NCBI): domain Eukaryota; kingdom Metazoa; phylum Chordata; class Aves; order Passeriformes; family Passerellidae; genus Ammospiza; species Ammospiza caudacuta. The sequence continues at coordinate 37,462,033 of NC_080594.1, forward strand.
TTAACTACTGGCACTTGATTTAGGAACCCCACATTAAAAGTCTTCTCTAATCAACAGAGAGAAACTTCAGAGGAAGACTCAGCTTGTCTGAACTGCCTTTTGTCTATGCCTTAGCACTGAATGTGTAGGGAACTCTGTTACCCAGCTTATTACTTCAGTTACAAGCTGGCCATGAATGTGGTTTTCTGCAGCTTGTTTTAAGCCAAAGAAGCACTAGTGCAGAACAGCTGCTAAGGGCTACACTCAAAGCTTTAACCCTTATGGGTCTCTATGGTCCTAGTCTCCACAAAACCCAGATTTCAAAATCCTTCCTTGTTAATGGAAACCCAATGCCTGACTCAGTCCCATGTGCTGGATTATATTTGAAGGATTAGAGAAACACCTGTGTCCCTGAGTGAATAGAAATCATTAAACTAAGAGTAGCTACATTAGGCAGAAAGATTAATTGGGACAGAAAAAACCAAGAGAAGTATTTTGAATCAGATGCATCAAAACTTCCAAACTTTCATTACACAGTTCTGGCTGTGTAATGCTGAAATGTCTCCACAAATAAAAAACTATCTGAACCTGACAAACAGTGACTTTCACATTTGCTTGCTTCAATCCAGATATTTGGAATAAAACAAACTTGAGGCTTTGACATTTTAGTATCAGTTTTTCCTTTAATCTCATTGTTCTTCCTTAAATTGCCCCAGCCAGGATTACACTTCATGTTTCCTTACAGACTCCCTAATTCTTCCAAACAAACCTGACCTTCACCACCTTTCTGAACTCCTTCCTTATACTATCTGATTTCTTTCTAGTTTCTATTTTGTCATTCCAGCCAAATCTCCCAGACCAGTTTTCAAGTTTTCATCAGATTTTAACACTTTCCCACAACTCCCTTCCTTAACTTATTAGAATCAACCCTAAACCTTGAGCCTATTCCTTTCTTTGCACTACCATTCTTTTTTCACAGGGTGTGCTGATTCTCTAGCTCAGCTTGAAACAGCAGTTACAGGCAAAATTAAGTGGTACCACTGTGCTCTCTTCCTCTGACCCACAAATTCCCAGGGAATTTGGGATTACACTAAGAGTGGTGGAGGTTGGATAAAGACTATTAGTTAGTGAAGGACCATAACAACACAAAATGGAAGGAACAGGGATTTGTAGTTCTAGACTGAGACTACGAAGAGTCAACACAACTCTGTAAACTTCACCAAGCTTAAACAGACACCTGTGTAACTGGAAAAGAATAGAAATTTGCAATTTATACGAGGAGTTAAGTTAGAACAGTTCATTTAAAATGTAATTACTTTCTATTGCGGATCAGTTTAGGTGTTATCATTTTGAAAAGAAACATTGACTTGCTCTCACCTTTCTTAGACCTTTTCACATTTTTTGGGTAATTTTGTTTAGCTTGTCAGAGACAAGAAGGTTGCATTATTAATAATATTCTAATGTGGCAGGTGCATACTTGTGTGTGGGAAGGTGTTGTTTTAAAGTGACAGCTGAACCTTTTGTGAAATATAAGGTTTCTTCCCAGGAGGAAGTCATCATCTCTCTTCTCTTTTTCTCAGGGTATAGTACAGTATATGATAGAAGATGTTAATCTTAGAAATGGAACAGATGGCTAAGATTGAGATTGGGGGCACAACTACAACTGAGAGATGAAGAAAGAGATTCAAAGAGGAAAAAAAAGAGCAGAAAATTCAATTAAAAAGTTGAATTTTGAGGAAACAGGTGTGTGGGTTTTATTATTGAGACCTCTACATTCTCATTTAGAGTAACCCATTTGTGAGGCTTGTTATGAACTTGTCTAACCCCATTGCTGGCATTTTACTATGTATGCATACTTAAAAGGAATTTTAAATGTCATTGGGTAGCTCTTGTTCTCTCTTCCTCTCTCTTTGGTTACATCTGAGAGTCTGACAGCTCTGTTTCACTGGAAGGGCTGACAAGCCTGTGATTCTCATTAGGCACAGCAGCATAGAGATGTTTTGGGATCCTTCTGAATGGAGGGTTCTCCAACAACTCAGTCCTATACTGCCATTGTTAGACAGCATAGAAAGTGCCTAAACTAATCTTCGACAAATTTTCAGCAAAATCACAATACAGAATAACTAGCATATTCTAAAATTAATATCCTCATAAGAACAGATTGTGTATAGCTCTGTGTAAGATTCACCACCTTCAACCCAATCCCAAAAACTCTGCTAGGCATTGTTCTTGTTAACTTCTTATTCAAAGTTCTTATAAAAGATAAGACTGAAGACCAACAGGCTTACCAAGTCCAAGAAACTGGATCCGGATGACATGACCTGTTTCATAGAATACCACAAAGTGAGCCTTAAAGTCAACCAGAAGGGTTTCCCCCTAATTTACATATCATTCAAGAACCTCTTCACTCTTAAAGCCTTGCTCTGATTCCAGTTTTACACAGTTTGCTAATTCTTTTACACAGTTTTTTATTCTTCTTTCTACTGCTTCCAGACAAGCTCCTAGCTCAGGTGTTTTTGTGTTCACAGTTATGTCTCTTTGCATGCTGCCCCTAAATGTTAGAAGCTTCTTCTTAATCCACAGTATAGTACCCAATGCAGCAGTGTGTAAAGTAAATCATCTCCTCCTAATCCCTTTCCCTTCTCTTTCAGATTGTTTATCCACACAAGCAGAACCTACATGCTGCCTATACTTCAGATTTTACACAAAATGTGAATTCTGGATGGCTAAGGAGTGAAAAAAAAAGTCAAAGGCTTAAAACTCCTTCCTAAGAACTACTTATCTGCATATCCTTATTTGAAGCAGAAATTGTCTGTGATAAGACAATAGCCCTGCACACCTCACATATTGCATTGCACTTCCTCACATATGCATTGCACATGCAACCCATGCCATTGTTGCTGGAAGAAGAAAGTCCAACGAAAAATCTAAGGATACACCTCATCTAATCAGATTTTTACTTGGATCACAACTCATGTTGAATCATGAAACATGAGTTTCAGTTTATGCCATGGACTTCAGCTTATTGCCTCTTCATAGCTATTCTGTGAATAGCTGATGTCTGTCCCAGGCATCAAATGACCCATTAGAACCAAAACATGTTCAGGCTGTCCTCAAAACTGTAACACTTGTGATGGAAAAAAAAAAAGTAAAGACAGCTAAAAGGTGTCCTTAAACTAGAATGTCAATATTTTTTAAATTGCTTAAAAACCGCACAAGCTGTGTCCTCTCCACTAAGCAAAGCAGTCCTTGCCCTTTAATGATTTTTGTCTGCTAGTTAAATCAAAGGTGCAAATATGAGTCCTTTAACTCCAAGCAGTTCATGTCATTCTGTAGAAATGTCACATGATGATGGTACAAGCTGTTAAGATAAAGTGATTGACACATCATCTTAACTACCCTCTCAGGTACTCTTTCTGAGACAATCAATTTGGTGTTCTAGCTCATTAAATTTCACTATTTTGGTACCTTATATTAGTTGAAAGAGATACTCTACAGTGTCCTTGAACTGAAGGTATTTAAAGATCATTCTCACAGACAGGAATCCTGATCAGATAAGAGTCAGACCTGCTGCAAGCTGTCAAAAGGAAAGAGAAAAAGTGAAAAAAAAATTATGCACCACAAAACTGACAGGGGGACACTAAGATCTTCAAATGGGTGCCAAGTCCTTTTTAAATACTATTAGAGAAAATCCAGCAGCAGCCAGCAGTCTGAGGAATGACAGTCATGCTATGAAAACCAAAATGTGATGACATATAAAGGCATTAAAGCAGAACGGCAAAGTTTATTGCTCTGCTGCTTCTCTACTTGTTAATAATAAATTACTGCATTAATAACCCTTTATATTTATCCTATTGGAGCTTATATGGCTAGTGATAAAACTTTTAACTACATTAGCAACACTACACTAATTGCATTAGCTGGCATAATAAAGGTAACGTATGAATACGGTGTCCTTGATACACACACGGCAAGATTGCACATCTCATTAAGATTAATATCGTTGGAATAATGTCACACTACTTTTATCCAAGGCTGTATTACCAAACAACCATGACCCCCTGACACTAAGTTTTAAAATTTAATATTAGGTAACAGAATTAAAGTAGTCTTTTTCAGATGCAAATTTAGAGGTGGTTTTATATAAATCAGAAGTTAATCAACCAAGGCTCATTTAAGTCCCATGCGATCCTCACCCTGAAAGAGGCTGTATCAGTGTAAATGGCCCAGGCCACCTGAAACAGCTGTTCAGGATTTGTCAGTCTGAGCAGCAGGCAAACACCAGTTTTCTCATATTTACTTATAGTTCTAAGGGACCTTTGACAAATAACACTGTCTCATTCTGTACCCACATCTACTTTGGTTTACTGGAGACCTTAACCAAACCAAGCTGTGGACTAGAAAGAATTTAGGAAAATAGCAAAAGCTATTTTTTCTACATTGCACTCCCACCATAAAAAAAAAAAAAAAAAAAAAAAAAAACAAAAAAAAAAAAAACATACTGATTTCAGCATAAAATCTGATCCACAGGCCAACACTTAGTAGAAAAAGTCCAGGAATGCAGAGGAAACTCTAGCAGAGCCTAAAAAGCTAAGATGGTCTAATTATTAAACATTTGTGAATAAGCAGCAGAGATACAATAGTACAGTTTTCTCAAGAGGACAAAAAGATTGTGGGTTCTTTATTATGATGTCCACTCACAATTCTTGATTGCACACCTATAGTGGGAACCTCTCCACCCTCCACCAATGGCTATGGCCATGACAATGGCTAGCTCTGGGCCAAGGCCATCCCTCCTCAGTGTGTGGGACACTCACAACTCGCTCTGAGGCACGTAGCTCTTCGCCTTTGAAACATGTGCTTTGAAAGTAGGAGACAAACACAGGAGATCAGATATCCTCATCATACTGGGCACAAGCAGAGCAGTCTCCTCCTTCCAAGAGGAGCATCAGGTTGTTGCTGGAAACATCCATCCTTGTGCTGCAATTCCTCTTCTCATAAAAGGAATCCAGCACCTATTTACCTTGTAACAGTGCTGTGACTGAAACTGCAGTTTGGATCAAAGGATCCTATATGCAGCACCTCAACAACAAAGGTGCTGATTAACTAGGCATGAGAAATATTTTCCTTTGAGGACGGCCATATTTTCAGTTGAATGTGCCCTTAAAATACATGACCTTTTTGGCCTGCCAAATAACTGCACTAAAGCAGTCAAATTTCTTCCAGCAAAACTCTAAAGGGAATAACTTTAAAACCCAATATTTATTCATGTCACAGCACAGCAATTTGATATGTAATAAGCATTAAGGTAAACACAAGTCTGTAGTTGACTAATCTGAACTTTGCTCTGTAGCTCAGATCTCTGGGGGAGACATGATACTTGACATTTAATTTGAAAAGCAAGGTAGCCTCATGGAGAAAAAACTTTTCCATTTTGATAGTAGAAAAGCATTGGTGCATTTTATTTGATATGGTGGATTTGCTTGGCTTTATTTTCACATTTTAATAGGCTCGCCTCATAAAAGTATAATGAAAATAGAAGGATCATCTATCATAAGGATAGGCAGGTATATATACTTTCTTTGTGTTGTTGTCTAGAAGAAAAACAGTTTTCTTCCCACTGATAAAAATAAGTGTAAATCCCTCACTTTTTTCCTCTTATTTCCCTTCTTCCTTAAGAATGCTTTATCCTATTTTAATTACCAGAAAATACCTTCTCTCCCTTTTACAGAGGAGCACCAGAGGCACAGACACATCTGCTCTTATCTGGGATCAGGAGTGCACTTTTGAAGCAACTCTCCTGCCCATCCCCACTGAACCATGCTTCTCTGTGAAGGGCATGAATAGGATCTGTTTTTACTGAAAGCAAAGCCTAATGGGTTGCTCCAAGAACACCCACAATGTGTTCAAACCCCCGACTGATATTCAGCCCTTGAGACAAAGTCAAAGCAGGTATCCAGCACAAAACCCCAGAGCACAGTCAGCCAGTCCTCAGCCCAGCTGTATCATTCCATGGACTCATCCACCCACGTGTCATCACTGCAACAAAGTGACCCTTGGATTTCATGGGTTCAGTTATACAGACACCATGGTACAAATTCTGCTTTGAGGAACTAAAAATGGCTCCAGATTTCACCACAGCCATAGGATCCCACCTAGAAGTAGTAATTCTGTCTGGAAGTACTAGCTTCAAACACTCAGATATGCCAACCTACCACCTCTAGACTCTCTACAGTTTAGAATTTCATTCCACAGCTACTGCTCAGAGATCATCTTCGAACTAACTACTACTTTACCTGTGTTCATATTGTCTTTTACCATATTGACTGACTACATTATTTCTCTCTGGGTTTACAGAGAAGAGTGCTGGGGCTTCATCATTTTCCCTACAGCGTCATATCAGATCAAGAGTATATGTGAGGAAATCATGTCTTTCAGTAAGCAGCCCCCAAACAAAACAGCATTTAGAGTCAAACTTGAAAATGTTTATACCAGGACAACATTAATGTTCTGCTGACATCTAGGTCCAGCTGCCTCTCATCTCTTCCATCTGGGATGAAGATGTTTATCAGAAAGGTAACAATAGTTCAGCAGACAAGGAGGTACTGGGGCTCAGGAACAAGGAAGGGTGGATGAATTGAGGAGTACTGATGGATGCAAAAAGAGACCCAATATCTAGACTCCAACCTCTGATCACAAGTGTACCTCATTTATGTGGATATGAGCTGCAGTGCTCTTTTTCCCAGGCATTCTCTGATATGTCCTCGTCAGCTATTTCTCAGCAGCTCCTAATTATTCCTCACCTATTATGAACTTCTCCCTAATTACTCTTTCCCTGTCTCTCAAGGGCTTCTGCAAGAATGACAATGCCATTTGCAAATCTGAAGTAGCTCTGAGCTCTGAAGTTAACCTTTTGTGTGCTCCTCTGTTCCTCCAAGGTTTTTACCTTCTCACAAAATCTAAATTTGAAAATTCCTCAGCAAAGTCAGTTAACTAAAAGCCATTCTTCTCATGCTGGCTTGAGGATGGAGTGGTTAAACTGTATGAGAAGTCTTGGAGAAGTTGACTGCATTCTTGTTCTATTTAGACTGAAAAAGTGTTGGTAAATGCTCATTTCTGTAAAAAGGTTACAGAAGTCAAAATGCCAAAAAGTCATTAAACAGCTTCTCTAACCTCTTAAACTTGTAAAGCAAAATGTCTCTCAGGACTAATCACTTGTCCATTCATCTCATTCTTGTTCTTTTTGAGACCTAAATTTCCTAATATCATGCTTCTCTTTCTCCCCAGAGTGACAGGGGTAAGCTACCCAGCCACATGCACATCCTTCTCCCCTTACCTAATGAAGAGAAAAGCTTTGGAGATACCACTGCCCTTGCTATTGCTCAAGAACAGCAGTCCTTACTGCTCCACTGCTTCCACTTTAATTGGATCAAGTCCACTGAGTCTTTTTCCCAGGATGAGACCAAAATAATTTGTTTACTCTAAATGGATCAAGCTGCATTCCTGTGTGCTATAAACACTGCCATCACAGTTTGGCTGGGTTTCTTCCTCATACTTTTCTAGGCTAGAATATCTCTGACAATCATTTCAGTTACTGCCATTTTTTCTGGCAGCCCATGATCCTTCTCCTCAGGCACCTTTTGCACATGGCATGCATGAACAAATTCTCCTGAGTCACCATCCTCCTCGTTGACCATGGAGAGTGATTCCATTGCCATTTTTTGTTTCCATTTCTATTTGGTTTTGGGTCTGTTTTTTTTTTTTTTTTTTTAACTTGTTCTCTCTTTGTTCTTCATTGACTTTTTTCTGCCAATATTTAAACTTAACAGGCAGATAGTGCTGAATAAGAAATTGACAGCCAAGGAGCAAGCTTGAATACCGCATCCCATCTGTTTACTTTGAGCAAGCCAATTAACTCCCTTTCCAAGACAAAGCCCAGGAGCTGTCTGGAAAATCTTTCCCTGCAAGCACAACTTCCAAATGGCAGTATGAGTGACATTGCACCTGCTTTGGTTTCCCCAGCCCTGAATCTTCCAACACTATTTTAGCAAACTCCCTTACTTTTCAAACTTCTTCACAGGTTGTCACAGCATGTAGCACTGTGCTATCCTATGAAAACACGATTCTGGCTGTAACACAGTCCTCATATTGTTCCTGACATTTCAATACAAAACTAAGGAAAACAAAAGTATTTTGGGGTCAACAGGACATCACAGGACACGAAGAAGGCCCACCATATAGCGAACTATGGAGCAAGAACACAGAAACTGTAGAGGAAAATGGCCTTAAACATGTGCAGACGAGGCAGTTGATAATCAAAAGCATCTGAGAAATCAGAAAATGAAGATGTAATGAAAAAAACCAACCAGTCTGTGCCTCAGGATTCTCCTTTATCTCTTTATTTGAATCTATGAGCTGCCCAGAGGCTGCTGCACTGAATGTGCTTCTTGTAGAGAGTTCAAGTATGAGTAAAACACAAGGTAGCAGCTAACTGGTACAATCCATGAACTCACTGACATCAATAAATGGGCCAAGCTTCACCTTGGTGGGAGAAGGAATACATCCTTCAAACATAAACCTCATCTAAACAAGTGTGCAGTAAGCACTCCGACAGCCCAGAAGTACTCTTATAGATGCCACAGAGCTATTTCCATATATCACCAAGCTGAAAGCTTGAAGGAAGCATCAAAAGATGCCCAAAAAGCAATTTGGGGAGTATTCAAGATTAAGATGAGTGAGTCTTTCAACAAATGAGCCATCCTTGCAGTAAGCATTTTAGCAGCCCTTTCCAGTTAATACATAAGCTATTCTATAGTCATAGAGTAAAATAGCAAACATAAGTTGAAATGTTGGTTTGACACAGGTAATTTCTTAAACCACATTTGCTTCTCTCAGATTAGGTTGTCACAATTGAAGGGCATGGCTGGACAGAAAGGTAGGACTGATTAAACTGACATATGCCAGTAACATACTAATACATTCTCAACAGGGAACCAGAGTGGCAACCTTGCTGTCACTCGTGATGTTTCACTATGTATGTATGGCCACAAATGAACTCCCTGAGGATGTCAAGGAATAAACAGGAGGACATAAAGAAAGGAAGCTTGTGTTATGCATGCACAAGTAGGGGAAAACAGTCATTAGTCAAGGACTTCACTGCAGGGACACACAGGATGGTACAGTAGCTGGACTCGATGTCCCTTACTACTTGAGATATTCTTTGACTACTCTCACAGGACCGAGCCCTTCCATTCTTTGATTTTTGAAGAAATAATTTGCTTTAAATCAAAACGGATACAAACCACATTCACAGAAGTCTGACAGGTCACCACCGTAGATTCTGTCTTTAAAATCTCATACATTTTACTTTTCCTTACTCTTGCAGAACAGAAGGACAAGCGCAAGAACAGCCCTTATGACTATAATTCATACAAATAGTGCACAAAAGATCTGGAATTTGGGTGCAACAAAAATAAGTCTTTGAAAATGATAATGCTTATAAAAATGCCTTCTCAAAGCAAAACAAAAAAAAACTCGACATGCCATAATTCTCCAAGACAGCTTTGAAAAAAAAACTTTGAAAGTTCATACATAGATTTCTCAGAGAATTTCTTCCTTCCATCCTGATTCTAACCAGAAACAAAACACATGAATGCATATCATAAGTATATTTTCAACCAATAATTATAGTTACAGTGCTCCCTTCCACTGTTTCACTTACTGCAACTCATCCCACAGCTGTGTTTACTCTACAGTGAGCCAGCCAGGCACATTTCTGTATCAATATGTTGCCTGAGCAAGTAGCATTCACTTGATATTTAGATTTCCAATTTAGAACTTATTGTAAGGAAAAAAATAATAATCCTGGGATTGGCTTCATCTAAAGCTAAAGGCTTGTGGGCTTGTGCCAGTATCAGAACAGGCATGTCTGTGCATGGACATTTCCCTGAGATCAAACATTCAGCTTCTTCTCATGATGGAACAAACCAAAATAAAATTTTGATTTGACTTCACTGTAGAATTAATTCCTTCTCTTTGTGTGCCTAAGCAGCCTCCACCATGGATCTGAATATCACTGTTTCCATTACCCTTTCTCCAACCCAGGAACCAAACCATAACCTTCAGAAGACTGACAGGATTGCTATAAGCTGCAACCTGCAGCAGACTTCCAGAAAGCTGTACTGCTCAAACACCATGGATGGACTGAACTACATTCTTTAATCAACATTCCCTACAAGTTTTTATTACTCTAAATATTATTTTCTAGTCCCTGTTACTTTGAATTTGCTTTGAAATTCTAGAGAACAGAAAGCACTACATGCTAATCTGTCTGGCAACCAGAAGTCATACCTCCCAGGTACAAGCTCTGTGAGTCCTGTTTGAATGCTTTGGGGCTTGCTCTGATTAACAGGACAAAGGTTGAATGTGTAACTATTCTACTTAGTTGTGGCCAGACATATTTTTATACTTTGTTTCTTTTATCCTAGGATTGTCCAAGTTCTTATTTTAAACAAATAGCTTCTACAGAGGAAATAAATTCTCACAGCATCAGGAGAAACAAGATGCTCTTTTCCTATAACTGTAGGGAATATGAAGCGCATATATTCACAGCATAACCGAATTAGGTTTACAGTTCCAGACCCCAGCTAATGGCCACTTGATTTTTGCATTATTTAAAAACAGAAACACAGAGCAATTTGCTGCCCTCCATCCATCAGCTTTAGAAATAAGGCTGCACTGTCCTTTGAGGTGTGAAACAAAGACAAGCAACAGTGCTATGTGCACCAAAGGGCGCCAGTTTACGCCAAACTACAAGAGAATGCCATATTGCTGAGCTGTTATTGAGTTTGAAAAAACAGGGGATGAGTAACTCACAGGGAACAGAAACAGCTGACTCATTGTTTCAAGCAAGTCTTCAGCAATCAATGAATTGCCTGATCAATGCAGCATGATGCAGGAAGCTTATTTGAAGAGAATTAATACTTGGGAAGCACATATCTCTGGGGGGGGAACCACTGCCAGTAAAGTTAACAGCCTTTGGAAATGCAGCTGCATTTGTTTTAGGAAGAAAAATGATGTGAGACAAGATATAAGGACACCATGGGTAGTTGACATTCAGAGTAATATCCTTCAACAGGGAGGGCTCAGACTGAGAATTTACTGACATCCACAGACTCCAGTGGCAAGAGTGCTAAAACATACAGGTCCACATTTGGAACCCAACAGCATTAAGCCATGAATTTTTTTATCATGCCATCACAAAATTGAAAAGTAAAGAATATTCCTGTAGGTTATGGGACTGGCTGATTAATTTACAAATGTGTGAAATGAAGTGAATGTTAATGTGACAAAAGATACTGTATGAGCCAACAATACCAATTTTACTACTCTTCCTCCCTTGGAGACATGGATGCCTTTTCCACACTAGAATACAGTAGGTTACAGGGGAAGAAATATATCAGTTGTCCTTGCAAAATAAAAAATGCATTTTGAGGAAAGACAAGCACATGCTTTTAACCTTGCTCTTTCTTAATAACTCTGCAGCTTCATGTCACACCTAAATTCACAGTATACCAAGACTTTCACACATTAGACGCTTGTTCTTTGTCCACTTTGCTATCCATAAAATCAGGTTTGACTAGCTCCAGGTCTGCATTTCTTTTGACTGGCCATGGGTGAGTTGTTTATAGGCATCAGGTCTGCAGTTCCAGCCTGTGCCCCAACTCTTATCATCCCTTACCTGTATTCTTCTATGTCCTGTGTCTCCACTTCACTGCTCTCAGACTTATATCCTCTATACTACATGATTATGCTAAAGCCATAAAACTATGTAGGTACAAGAGAAAGACAAACAAAAGTGGAACAAATTAGCCGTGGACACCTGGTCAATTAGAAAAATTGCTGTTACAGCTAGAGCAAGTAAAACAGAGCTCAGGCAGGTCACCAAGAGTTCAAACAAAGCAAACCTGACATACACAGTCCTGCAGCCTTGAAAATTCAGCACAAGACCTATGGCCTGTTACCAGCCAAGGCAATACTGTCTTGCAGGTCTACACAAGTAACAGTTTTCAAAGGAATTTTATTCCCAGTCAGACAAGTGTTGGTGGGAGCCCCATGTAGAAATGTAGTAGACATGAAAATGAGCATGTCAGATTTAAGACATTCCTCAGAAGCATAGAGTACTGGTGTCAGTAATCTGGGTGGATCACTTAGAAAAATCCACTGTTCTGGTAGATTCAGGCCCCATTTGACTGCCAATAGCTACGTGTTATTGCCTCTAGCTAGAAATATAAAATGAAATGTGACCAAAAAAAATGAAAGAAAATCCTCAGTTTACTTGATTATCTTGCACATTTTTGCTATGCAGGATTTGTTATGGAAGAAGAGAATCTGATGTGCAAGTGTTAATGACTTCAGGATATTAATATCATCTCATTTTCTTTCTGTGCCATTTCCATTCAATGGCTTCAATTATGCCAGCACTCACCAAAGCACTAAACATCAGGCTGTCTCATGTGTACTCATGGGTTCTTCAAGCAAAGCTAATGAAAATGATACAATAAGGGACTAAATTCCTGAAGACTGGCTCCTCCTCAGATCCTATTGCAAGATGAACTGGAGAGCATGATCCCTCTATTTGGATGCTGTGTCACCACCACTGTGGGTGCTGCTCCCTGCTCTGATCCTTCCTAACAGGATTGTAAAACAAGACAAACCTTGGAACCTTGTTTCAAAAAAGAGACTGTGCCTGGACTGTGAGCCATGGTGAAAGAGCTGTGTGCTGGCTTGCTCAGGGCTACCAAAAGCCCAGGCAGCCACTAACATGAACACTATTCCTCTACTCAGGCTGGCTCCTGTCTCAGCATTTAAGGTATTTCCTGTGGTAAATAAAGGGCTATTACACAGAGTGTGAGGTACTGACTGCCAGAGTAGATTAAAAGTAAAAAGGCCAAATTAACACTTGTTGCTTTTGCTCATTTCATTTCTTTGCAAACACACTACAATGATAACAAACCTCTGCACGCTGCTTAAGCAGAAATCAAAACAGGGACAGAAAACGCTATTTCTGACTGAAATTGGAGTTACAACCTTCTTTAAGAAAAGCCAACAGAGGATGTGTGGCACAGGTATCTAAAAACACTGCTTCAAAAACCTTACTCTTTAAACACAGCTTGAAAGCAATTTTACCACAGTGCTTTTATTTCCTAAGGACTTTTTAACCTTCTGGCTTTAATACATTAAAACATCATAGTTAGTGCCTATGCAAATCCATTTTGTCAAGTTTACATCAACATATTATCATGTCATCCTGATTATTGTGCATCTGAACTTGAACTACATTGCTAACCAATACAAACTCTTGTAAAGAATCCAGACACTAAAAAGGAAGGAAAATATATTAATTTTGCTGTTTAACCAATAACCAAGGTCACTTTAATCCTGTAGGAATGGGATGATTTCTTTTTCTCAGCACCCCAACACTTTAATTCAAGCATATTTCTTTAGTTTAATGTTTTCCTGCCTGCATTTCTGCACAATTAAAGCGCTTCAATATGGTCAACAATGTTAATAATATCCATTTATCTTAGGTAAATTGGCAAATGCCCAGTAATCACCCACTTATTTTTAGCAGCAGTCCCTATCCCTCCTTGCCTTGTGGGTTTTTTTCACCAGATACACTGGAAGTTGAACCTGGATACTACAGCAGGTAGTAAAATAGTAATAAATACACTCTCAGGAAGCTGTGGCTGTAAGAACTCCATTACCTACAGAGTCTATTGTAAATTATGTATTGCTGTTTAGTATTCTTGACATTTTTAGTAAGTGCAATAAAACACCTTTATAGAGTTAGAAAGAACTGTATGCCAGCTCAACGCAAAAAAAAAAGAACAAATGGAAGACGTAATTGTTTTATCTAAAATAGATTTCTCCAGTAGATTACTACTGAAATACACTGACTTTTTCCTAGTCTGCTAAGCAGGATGAAAACCTGGAAGGCTTCATATGTCATTCAGCCAGCCATTAGATTAGAATATAAGGTGCAGAAATGAAAACCAAAGAAAATTGCAACTGCTAAGTTCAGAGCTACAGCAAGGAGTTATATTTGCCACCATTTTAAATATAAACAGAGGGACTGGAGGGTCAGAGGTATCCATCAGAAGCTCTGAAGAGAGAAATCAGCATCCCCTAAATCCCCAGAACTATTTCTGTGCCAAAATCTAGGACTTGCAATTATTTGGAGTGAGAGAAAATATTATTTAGAATAACAAATAAGAAACTAGCTAATAGGCAGACCTTAGATTTCCATCAGCTCTAAAGCACAACCAAGCTATGCTCTGCTTTCCTCAGTGGTCACAGTCCAAAGGATCTCTCTGTTACAACTAGAGCTGAAGTCCTTCAAAGAAGGTTTTTGTTTTTGCAGGCATAATGTGAGGTTGCATTTTCACACCTATTAAATATAGGTGTCACTCTGACTGCACCCTTTCCAGCCTGCTAGTAACAAGACCAAAGTAAGCAGCTATAAATTGAGATGGCTCCTTTTCCCTTATACTTAGGGTCTTTTCAGCTTTGGTGACGTTAGAGTAAAACAAATTATTAGATTGTTCAACATTAAATCAGCTCTCTGTATCTTCCCTGAGGTAACTCAGTATTTACCATTCTGTTTGATATCAGACAGAAATACAGCCTTTTTGGACCCCAAAATAAACGTATAATAAGCTTCTAATCATGAAACTGAACTTTAGCTGTGATAATCAAAGTTATTACTTGAAGGAATTCTCCTATGTTTCCTTTAGAGAAAAATTATCTGTACAGAAAAATTACCTTGACTTCTTTTAAAAACATCCCTGGAGTAAATTCTTCTATTCCTGAGGAATACTTCTGGTCCACCACCATGTTCTGGCTTGAAGAACAGATTTTTGAGGCAAGAGACTGTCCTGTCAAAACAAAACAGACCAAAATATTTTTCTCTAGATTATTTCCCTTCTGCTTAAAAACAAATAAAACCTCCAGATCTGAACAGCACAATGCCACCCCCTTGACTTTGCAGAAAATCAAAATTAATCATTTCTACTGCAGCAGAATTCTTTCTGCTACCTGTGTGACAAGAATCCTGATTCCTTCAAGAAAACTTGTGTCTTTTTAAAGGAGTACCCACAAAAACATCAACCTCCCGACATTCCACTCAAAAGAAGATGCTCACTGAAAGGCTGTTATCTATATGCAATATTATGTTAAGAAGGAAGCGTGTTTTGAAATGTCTTGTTGATGATCTCCTCCAAGATCCCTACCTCAGCATGAGAATGAATTCAGATGTGATCTGCAAATGCCTGCCACTTGCTCATACAATATTTACTTCAATAAGAGAAACATTTATGTAGCAGACACCTATTTGGTGTTGCTGTCTGCCCCACGCGTTCACCTGGACTCGAAAATGCCCAAAGCAAAATCCCACTTTAACTTAGTTCTGAAGTCAGGGTTGTAAGGAGAAGCACTGGGTTTCCTTGAACTTCTGCTTTACAGTGTGGACATTCTGGGTGTGCAGCTTTTGCGCAGACACACACCCACAGCCTTCTCTCCATGCCAGTGGGACTAAGCAAGCTGCCTCCAGGCTAAACCAGGGAGCCTAAAAACAAGGGACTGAAGCAAAGGTGAAATGAGTGCAGAGCTCCAGGAGCACCAACCATGTCAGCTCCAAACCTGAGTAACAGAGTAGGAAGTCAACCTGCTTTGAGTTTTGCTGCCATTTCCTTGGTTGCTGTTGGACTCCAAATCAAGCTGGACACACCAGCTCCTATTCAAAAATCTTACATTCATCATAGTCCTTGTCATGTCAAACTAATCACCTAGCTGGTGAATCCATGTTTGTTTACATCTTTCTGGCTTGGCATTCCAGTTGGATGGATACAGGCAGGGCAGAGCCCAGGCCTGTAGGCTGGGGGCAGGTCTGTGTGCCCCCTTCCCACAGCCCTCCACATCCCAAGCTCCCCAGAGAAGCTGCATTCACACAAACAAAAACAGACCAAAAACCCCCATCCACTGTAGCAAGACTAAAGAAAAATTACTCATCTGCCATCGCTATTTTCAGAATCAAAGACATGTCAGATAGTCCTGCATTAAATAGTCTGAGCTGGAACAATTGATGTTTAGTGTCACTGAGTAGTGTTTTTGTTTTCTTCATATATCTCCTTTCATAGACGACCTGTTAATCCACTCTTCTGCAATTAAATTAATGCTCTTCATTTTAATTGTTTTCAATTGTTTTAAATCTGTGTGTTACTAAAGAAGATAAAATGTGGTTATTATTTAAATTATATTTTCTTCACGGACACCTGCTTTGCCTTAAAATAAGCCATTTGAAATTATGAATATATGTACTGAGGTCTAAACCACTATAATCATATTCATTGAAATTAAATGTACTCAGCACTGGTGAGTACACCTCAAATCCTGTGTTCAGTTTTGGGCCCCTCACTAGAAGAATGACACTGAGATGCTGGAGCATGTCCAGAGAAGGGCAGTGGAGCTGAGGAAGGGTCTGGAGCACAAATCTGATGAGGAGCAGCTGAGGGAGCTGAGGGTGTTCAGCCCAGAGCAAAGGAGGCTCAGGAAAAACCTCACTGCTCTCTACAACACCTGTAAGGAGACTGCAATCAGTTAGGGGTTGAGCTTTTCCCTCAGGTAACAAGAACCAGGACAAGAGGAAATAGCCCCAGATTGCACCAGAGGAGATTTAGATTGGATATCAGTAAAACTGTCTTCACATAAAGGTTTGTCAAGCACTGGAACAGGCTGCCCAGGGAAGAGGTTCAGTCTCCATCCCTGGAGGCATTTAAAAGATGTGCAGTTGTGGCACTTGGGGACATGGTTTAGTGATGGGCTTGGCAGTGCTGAGTTAATGGCTGGACTAACTGATCTTAAACATCTTTTCCAATAAAAATTATTCTGATTTTATGACTGTGAAATACATCTTTACTGGTTAAATTTTTATAGAAATGCAAACTATTGAATTGGTTGAAGCTACGGATATCTGACCTGTAACAAGAATTTGCTGAAGTTATAAAACTGGTTTTGGCATTTGGACTCTCTTTTCCAGGTTCAAATATTAATTTTCCAAAGGAAAAAAAAAATCATTTAATCAACTGTCAGTTCAATAACTTTTTTTCTTTTCAAAAAGTAGCATGCTTTTTCTTCTTCTTGTTTAGGAAAATGATACATTCAGAGCAGATTAGATCCAGTTTTAAAATCTTAAAGGGCATGATGACAAGAAATAGCAAGGTTTGCTAAGTAATTAATGGTAATATTTCAAATGTTTATTAAATAATGTTTTGAATGAGATGCTTTTCATTAACTTTTTTCTCTGATATATGTACCACACTGAAGGTAGCTTTATGAAATTAATCATTAAAATGTTTCTGTGCATTTAATTGAATTTTATTGCCATTTAAATATAATTTGACACAAATTACACATAAAACATTAATCATCTAGCAGAAAGGAAATGTATCATTCATCATATTACATAGTGAAAATGTGAGACATAAAGGTCAGAGTAAGAATATGTTAAGCTAGTTATTACTTACTGACACATACCAAACCCTATATATATAAATATACACATATTTTTATAGGTATAGCTGTATGTATTTGTGTCCAAACACATATGGTTTAACAAATGTTGTCTTGGTTAGCAGAAAGATGCCAAATTTATTCTACAAACATATTCTTTCCCAAATCAAGAAGTTTTAATGGTTCTTTGCCAGTAAAGGACTAAGCTATCTTTGGTAAAACAATTATGATCATAAATTGAAAACAAGGTTATAATAGATTATATAAATCAAAGCTTCCCACTTACTGATTTAAATTATTATTAGAACTGACAATTTACATCATTTTTAATTAAACTAATTCAGTCATGCAAGGATATTTTTTGTTCTTAAAGTATTCCAAAAGATTTACAGAAAACTGAATTAGAAGCCTGTCCGCTCAGAAAGTCACAACAAAATAACACAAGTTATTTATAAATAAATATATTTGTAACAAATATTTTCTGTAGAAAAAAAACCACATTTTGCTTCCAGTTAGCATATTCCAGAGCCAGGGTTTGGGGTGCTCCTGAAGACCCCATTTTCTGAGTCCTCCTTTGCCCCATGATGTTTTTGCCTATATGATATTTTCTACTTGACACATTATTTAATGTATATTTTCTGTTAATAGGTGATCTAAGTCAAAATATGGTAATTTAGAAACACATTATAACTTGACTCTTCCCAGACTGCTGTAGAATACAAATATTCAAAATGATTAATTGTGCCTGTACCCAAGATCAGATCTGGGACAATCAGCTGGGACTTCAACATTTAATGACCTTCATTTTCCTATCTTGTTTCAGGAACTTCTCTGGGCAAAATTAAATTCCATGACCAACATGTGACTGCGCTTGGCACAGAGTTGTACAAGAAAGATTTTTCTCTAGGTCTCTACGGGAACAGGAAGGCCTTGGCTCAGCAGCAACTACTTCCTAGGGTAACAAAACTGATCTTGGATGCTGGCCTTCCCCTGCCCCCACAACTGCCATCCCCACCACATCTGGGTTTTCAGCCTCTGTACAATACTATGAGCAAAGAAAACGGCTTGTGGACAATAAGTAGGACATGTTCCATGCTGTTCAGCAAAGGTTGGCCTTTTAGGTCTTGTGGGACTCACCACTGCTAAAGAGCTCAATGAAGGATGGTATTTTCCAATGACACTGTGACACTATGCTGGAAGGAACTGCCAATCCACTGGACAACAGGATTAGTACTGGAAATCACCTTGAAAATTGGTTAAATGTGCTGGGATGGGGAAGTGGGGGAAATTCTGCTGTCAGCAGGGTGAAGCACAGCACTTGGGAAGGAATAATTAACAACATCCACACTAAAGGGCAGCAACCCCTCACAGTGCAGTTTTGGAGAAACAATTTATACATTGTAGTGGACCAGTCAGAAAATAAGCCAGATGTGAGCAAGGGAAAGAGGAGAAGGAGACACAGCAGCAAAATATTCCCTGAAAATACATCCCATGGCAATAGCTCTGGCTGGGCTGTTCTCTCCAGTTTTCACCCTGCACTTCATTTGAACAAAGTGCAGAGAATAGCAATAAAAAGAATCCAAGTTCAGAAAGAGAAAAAGAGTTGAGGGATATTCAGCCTGAAGATAAAGCAGGATGATAACCCATCCACTTCTAAGCCCATTCTGTACTCAGCAGCCAGGAGGTATAGATATGTTGTCTCATCAGTGACACCATTCATTCTGTAACATTTTTCAATTCTAAGCAAACTAGCAAGGTAAGCTTTACCTGATCAAACAGACAATAGAGGGCAAGCACATTGCAGACTCTTGATAAGCAAAGGGAAATTCATTCCAGCCTAAGCAGAGCCCATGTTCGTTCATGAGAAGCATGGACTACACAAGTATTTCAGTAACTATAAGGGCAACCCAGGGTGATGAGCTTGGGTGTAGATATTTATTCAGTAGAGATGAATTCCACTCCAAATTATTTTGGAGAACTACAAAAGATATTCTCTTTAAAACTATAGATTATACAGAATTAAGAGATCATGTCTGTCAAAGAAACTGTTTCTCTGCAATATCTGAAAAGTGCATGTGCAGCTGTGTCTTCACATAAAATATTTCCCCTTTTCAATACAATTAATATGAGCGTCAATTAGCTAAATACAATTAATAAAGAAGAAAGAAATGAGGACTTACTGGGGCTCAGAAAAATACAAGGATGGAGTATGTCATTCACTTTTTATTAAAGAAATATCAGCCAAGTAATATGAGATGTGCTAGAATGAATGTTAGTTTATGAATCTTCCAAGTTAATAAGCTCCAGTGCTTCAGAGCAGAAAAGCCTGGTCTGCAGGGAGTTAAAATGCCAGTGCTTCTTATCTAGGAGACTTATTACTAACTGGAACAAATAAGAAAGAACACAAAAATTCAAAAAGTATTTGAAGACATTGTGGCAATAGCTTGCTACTAAAGAAAATAAAGCATACTATCCTTCAAATCAATAAAATACTGCAGATAGTTTAGTCTTTGGGACCAAAATGTAACTTGCAGAATTCATTTCATCTGGAATATACAAGTCAGCATTCCTTTCAGTCTCTCTTCTTTCTGAGTGACTAATGCAGCCAGATGCACACATGAAAATGTCATGCAAGAACACTTCAGTGAAAATCTGCCTCTGGAGACATCTTTTGAGCATCCCTACTCTCTGAACACAACACAGCCTCACCAGGCTACCACCCAAAAGCAGAGGTTCAGCTAATACTGCTGAACCACCATGGCAGCTCTCCTTCAGACAGCTTTGCAAACATACCCAGTGCTACACACCAGGTGAGCTTTGCAATACAAATTACACTGAGTTATGTTCCTCCAGCAGATGACTATAAAATTATATAGGGCACTCTCCAAAAGGGGCTTAACTTGCCTTCTGCAATGAACACAAGAGTGTGGCATGAATTAGGAGGATGAATATGAAACTGATTGTTAATAGCCTATTGCTTCACGGGGGAGAGATCACATTTGCAGGGGAAAAGGGGCCTGTAAATTTAACACAAAGCTAATGCCTCATAAAGCCTTCACGTAGAACTGAGGAGAGGCTTACTTTCTTCAAACATTATTCCACGTCTTTTGTTCCTAATTTCTGGCCTTTAAGCCAGCCAACTGTTTTCCAAACTCAGAATATATCCAACAGCATTCAAGTTTCTTTCAGGACACAGTTTTATTCTTTGATACAATTTAAAGACAAACCGCTCCAAAATGCAATGTTTCTTCAGCACTACTACTTTTTCTGGATGTCCTCTCAGCCATTTTAGGGAAAACATG
This sequence comes from Ammospiza caudacuta, assembly GCF_027887145.1. Lineage (NCBI taxonomy): Eukaryota > Metazoa > Chordata > Aves > Passeriformes > Passerellidae > Ammospiza > Ammospiza caudacuta. Next base: position 37,482,882 of record NC_080594.1, read on the forward strand.
GGTACTTCCTTGTCAAGTTTGATTGTGATTCATGGTTACCACCATTTTTTCTGGCCATGGACAGAGCATGACCTCCAGGATTGTGATCATCATTTGAGACCTCTGTTGCCCCTCTCCACAGAGGGCAGGACTGGCCACAGATCAGGAGTGAGGTCACAGCACTGGAGAAGAGTCCACCATCTATCTAGACTGAGGCCTCTCTCTGAAGGTGGCAGCTTCCTGTCTAATCAGGACAAACTACAATGGTTTTCCACATCTTTCTAAGAGTAACTACTACTAAAACCCACAGTATTTTCCCAGAAGGTCAATGGGAGCCAATGTACTGGAACCATTTCCTTGTGTTCCTCTCCCAGTACTGCAACATTAAACATGTTCAGCTTCAGCTTTGCTTTTTCTGTCCACTAAAGGAAATGGTGAGGATCGAGCTTTCCTCCCTTTCAACTACTTCTATTACATACACCTGCACAAATACAAATGCTTGACCTGGTCATCCAGATCATACCCAAACACATCACCCACACAAGCTGGTGCAGAGGAAGAACATAGGAGGCAGGAGAGCCTCCATCTTGTCTCAGCTTCAGCCACCATTGACACATGAAGAGCTGATAGTTCTTTTAAAAGAACTACAGCAGCTTTCTTTCTCTGGAAGCTCTCTTTCTCTGCTTTTGCCAAAGATTTTCACATTTGATGTCCCTGAGTTAAGGGACAGGGACTATGACACCTTGGGAATGAGCAGAACTTTCTACATTGGTGGAAGTGTTTCAGCAATAGCAATAAAAACTTTTCAAAACTTCTTGGAGGAAACTGGCACTGAACACAAATTTTACCTTCGTTCATCTCTTTTTCAACTGCAATTGCTGCAGTTCCAGTTTTCCAAATGGCACAAGGGTGAATATGTTGGCATGAATTTGGCAAATCACAGAAAATTTCCATGTAATCAAGACACATGAGGCACTGTTTCAGATGGTTGAGCGCATAACAGAGTGGGATTTTATGGGAAACATCTGCTGATGATTAAACTACACAACTTCCTTTGTAACTGGAGAGGGGCTGGAGCTTTTCAAAGATTTTTACTACTTGCCACCTCCAACTCGTTTCTTGGTTTCCCAGCTGATTATCTTCTTTGAAGATTCCTGATGATTTAAATTCATGCTCCTCCTTTTTACTTTCACATTCCAGGAGGAACATAAGCATTCTCACAGTATGAGCCCACCATATGGAGAATATTCTCTTTTGCATATTGTGAATGGACTTTATTTTCCATTCATTTCATTTTCTTAAGGTTGTTTCTTCCTGCTTTTGGATTCAGCATGAAAAATCATTTGATCTGCCACTCTGATTTCATTCAGTTGTGTGAAAAGGACACACTTTCCTAAAAGTAAAATTGGTCTTTGCTTATGCACCAGCTCAGGAAGCTCAGAATTAACCCATAAGCTATTTAATCATATTTAAAGAGTCTTTTCTCTCTGTTATAATGTAATAAAAGCCACCACAGCTTTTTTCTGCTACTCTAATTTCTCCGTATACTGGTGGCAAATATATACATTATTGCAATCACTAGAGCTATTGCCTTTGACTGGAGATGGACATAATGGAATTGCACCAGGACTTGATAACGGTCTCAAGAAATGTTCTGGTGAAGCAGCAGCCCTACTTAATCTTTGCCCTGAAGTAAAAAAAAAAAACCCAACTTCAGTTAATTTGCATGTGTACACACCATCACATTTTAGCAGTATCTTTAATTAAATGTAGAAGCCCATAAAAATATGTATAATCCATACTACATCTGGATACAAAGCCTGCATACAAAGGTGACCTCTTCCTTCATTTCAATCATTTCTCCATTAGCTGTATACAGTGATATCTTTCACAATTTTGCTCTATTTCATTGCCTGTGACTAGCAGGTAAGACCTCAGGAAAAACACTGAATTGACTGGAGAATAATCAGATCTACATTCTGTAAAAGAAATGAATACTTAACCATTGCTATTTCCTCAAGGAGATTGTATTCTTTGTAGAGGGAAAATGTTGCAATACACAACTGTAGAGCTTGTAACTCTTGCAAAGTATTATCTTACAAAGGAAACACTCTAGCAGCATTCACAGAGGCAAAGCTTCATTTTTAGGAAGGTCAGTTTGCTCAGGGCAAAGTCACAAAGCACTCCTTTCCAGCTTTTGTGGGATGATCTATCACCATATCAGTCACGCATACAAAATGTACATTTAGGGTTTATGTGATGAGCGGAGATAATCTAGCCAAATCCCCATCAGCAAAACAAAACAAACTAGATAATAACTCCAAATGCTACACAAAGCCTACAAACCTCTCTGCTTTGAAAAGCTTCATAAAATAGATCACAAGATCCTGAGACCAAACACAGAACAAAAATGGGGTATGCATGTATTCCTCTGCCAGAGAAGACCAAGACAAGTATCTGCTGATGCAGCATTTCAATAAGTACTTTCTGGGTGCTGAGGTGGGGGCAGGGGGGACCAACTACAGGAGTTTAAAGACAAAGAAGTACCCGGGTTTTTCTGTATATCAGCCAGAGCTCTGGATGCTGAGATGAGGACACAGGTCCAAAACAAATGGTTTGCATTTTCTTTTTAGCATTATCACTGTCTAGAAGCAATAGGTTTTTCATTTAACCCAAATCTCTCCATCCATAAATTAGGTGCAAACAAATACGTTACTCATGTAGAAAACAATCCCCATCCCTCAAATGGAGACATTAAGCTCACCACAAGATCCTTCAGTAGCTGGGGATCCCCTGCTTCTTGAGGTCCCCAGGAATACCGAGCTCAAATGGCAGACAGCACACAGCGTGTTGCTCTCTCAGCATCGCTGCATTTTGGACAGTAAAGTTAAGAACCACTGACATAAATACTCAGAAAATGGAAAAAAATAAAATAAATAAAATAAAAACTTTGGAAGGCGCCTGAAATACTAGATAAAAGTCAATATTTGCCATGATGTGCATCTAGGCCAGGTTGGGTGTGGCTTTGAGGAGGCTGGTTTGGTGGAAGGTGTGGGTGGAAACAACATGGTCTTTAAGGTCTGTTCCAACCTAAACCATTCTGTGTTCTATGATTATTCCTATATTTTCTGACCAGTTCCCTATTTTTCTGTGGACTCCCATGGCGAGTACAGTGATTAAATTATATGTGTCTATTTGGAGACAGACTTCACATTACTTTGAGGTTTCTTGGAGACAACACTTAATCCTCAGAGCTTTCAAGCCTACCCATGAGAATGCATGTAGTAGTCTTGACATCCTTGATAATGCACTGTGAATATAGTAGGGATGAAATTCAATGGTATCAGTGCCCCTACAGCAAGAAGCTACTCTTAAAAATCTTTTTAGAAATAGACATGAGCATCATGTAAGTCCAACACATTGGTTCTACATATGAAAAGTCCAGGAAAAGGCTTTCCAAAATTGAAATACATAGCCAAGGCACAAACCTCTCCTGAGGCCGTCAGTTTTTGAAACAGACTTTGAGGACTGATAGATACTGAGGCACAGAGACTGTGCTGTGGTTTTCTTAAAGTGTATGTCCTGTCAGTACCCCTGTGTGAGCAGATAGGTTTCCCAGGTAATGTTCCAAGGAGAAGCTGAGATATTTGCTCTCCAAGCCAAGAACATCAAAACCTGTGGTAATGTTCAATTACAGTAGCTTTATTTCCATTATGTCTAAAGTAGATAAATCAATTATATCTTCTGGATATTTATGCATCCAATGGCACAGTTATTGAATAGTTTTATTCTGCTTGGCTCAGAAACTATACCTTGGACATTAAATAGCACCTTTAAAATTCAAAAATTTAAGAAATATTATTCCTACAAGTGCTTCCTAGAATCAGGTACTCCAGATGCCCTTGTAGCACCAGCTCAGATCATGCTACATCTTCCACAGAAAATAATCCTCAGAAGATAACAAATTTCTCCAGATATTTCAGAGATACAATTTACAGCTTGTCAGAAATGCCTCAACAGAGTGGTTTTGTCAGAAAAAGATGAAGCATCAAAATTGAAACTTTTCACAACCACTGACCTGTTTCCAAAAAACTTTTGATCAGAAGAGGTTCCTCAGCTGCATGACTGAAGTTTTAGATAAAGAAAAATCAAAACAACATGTTCTGTCTGCTAAGGAATGTTTTTTTAACTCCGTCAAGAGCTAGGATTTGACCCTGGCTCATGTAAATGCCAATCACAAATATTAGAATGCAGCACAAAACAGGACCAATGCATATTTAGTCACTCACATAGCATTAAGAAACTACTGCTGAAAATACTGAAGAGTAGGTCAGAAGCCAAGAATTCTAAACAACACTTGTTCATTTGTTTCTGAAATGGCAGCCTTAAACCATCAGAGAAGGAATCATTACTATCTTTGTAAGCAGGCAAGGAGTTGAGATAACAAGAATGCCCTGACCTTGTTCTTCACCACTGAGCACATTTTTGCCGAGTTCTTTGCCCCAAAACAGATTCCTTATTTGCACCCAGGCTACAACATGGACTGGAATATCTAATGGGCTCCAGGTTAAATTAATCACCCAAGCACACTGCTTCTCATGAAATGCCTTTTCTTAAGCAACTGAGCAGTCATTCCTGGTAAAGGGACTCAAGAGATGCCAGAGCATCTTGAAACATGATAGGAGTGGCCCTAGGTCTGCCCTGTCCTATCCACCCTTGGTAATGTACTATCAGGCAGAAGAGGTGCCAGAATCTCTTCTAGGAGGCCTTAGGCTACCTATTATAAAGGCAAACAAATATTTACAGCCACTCAGAAATCAGGCAAGCTGCCACCGCAGAAAGCAATACCGGTTTAGGAATCAGGGAGCACAACAGATATTGCATGCAGAAGGAACAGCACAAGTAAAACACAGATGCTCAGTATCACATTTGATGAGGATTGGCTGCAGAAACTCAGTGAAATCCAGCAGGGATGCCACTGATCCCAGCCAACATATTCCATAGTTGTGGACTTCTCCACACTCCTGCTCACACAATGACTTTTTAAGCCTCACTTGCATCCCATACTTTCCAAGTGGTATTCCCACATTCGTACTTCCTCCAGGGGGCAAACACAAGGACAGCACTAAAACTGCACTTGACTGAAAAGAAAAGCTGGTTTTCCTAGACTGGGCAAAATCTGTAAATGTGGTATTCACCACTTCCCCCGCAAAGAGCTGGGATTTGAAAGAGGCAGTCAGAAACTAAACAGGCAGCAGATCTTTCCAATGACACCAGCTATTCTTTCTGAAGTGTTCTCTGCTATTTCTTAGCCATGCTCCAACTGCAGCACTGGGAAGAATGTTGTGTACAGATAAAGTGTTCGAAATTACTCAGAACGAATGTTCGTATTTAAATACATGTTTTCCTTGAATTTAGCCATCCTGAACAGCTTCCAGTCACTTGAAGATGTTGAAAAGCACCACAAATGTAAAGAATTACAGCACTTACTTTAACCATAGAAGCAATTAAGTCTCCAGCAGTGTGGAAAACCGCTTTTGAGCTGTATTTATTGATGCATAGATTTCACTGTAGTGTGATATTTGAAGACAAATTGCTGTGCCCATAATTAAGACTGTTGAGGAATTGGCAAGTGAAATATAATGATGAAAGACCAGCTCAAAGGGCAAGTGAGTTAGATTGGTCAGGATGATACAATCTATATGACCTCAGTGCCCTATTCCTGCTCATTGATTTCCCAATTAAATATAACTTTTTATTCAATCAGTTAGAATATACTGCAAGTTATTGATGCACTGCTGGTAAGAAAAAGCAATGAAGTAAAGATAAAACAGAGAGTGAGCACTGCCTCATTTTAACATTTTATTAACCTTAATGGGGTCATGATGAAGATGATATTATTCACTTGGGTCTTTTGTCCTTATTTTTATTTTAGATTAAAGTGAACTTTTTCAGACCAAACTAGGGCAGCAGCAGCCCAGTCCTGGAAACCATAAGGCCCTTTTGCTTTCCTTTATTTTAACAGAGCTAAATTCCACTGTCAGTACACCTTCATCATCTCAGCTAGATGAGAGACAAACAAGAAAATGCACAGTGGCAATGAGAAATAGGTAGAATAATTTCTGTACACAGAGAAATTGAATAGACTAAGACTTCTGCTTGTAAAAAAATGCCAAATGAATGACAATAGTAATGATAATATTGGTCTATGAAATGAAAAATCACATGTAAAAGGTGAACAATACTGTTTAGGTCTGCTCAGCTTCAGACATCAACAGCAGCAAGGAGCTGAAAGGACTGGAGAAAAAGATTTCCAGAAAGACTGCACCTGCATTTGGGCAAATTTGGCTGTACCTTAATATAAAACCCTCCAAGATGTGTCAGCCAAAGAAAACTCTCTGCCTGGAAAACTGAACAAACTGAAAGGGGTTGTTGCCTTAAGCTGTGTACAACTTATTATGGGAGACATGGGAATAGAGCAGAGACTGCTTGAAGACTGTATAGAATTTATTACAGGACATTTTAAATGAACTGTGGAAAGATACAAAACATACTGTGGGATGTTTAGAGGAAAGATCAAAGGTGGGGAAAGGGAGAGAACAAGTTGCATCTGGGAGGAGCAATTGTGTACAGAGGCAAAGGGGGACAGAAAAGGCCACCTGCATGTTGCTGGTCAGTATTTTCATCCAGCCTCCGCCACAACATCACACTGAACTCTCTCCTTAGTAAGCTGCATAAGCATGATCCCTGTTCCCTCTGTGTGCACAATCCACAGTGAACTTCAATTTTACTGGCCCTAGCTGATGTCTAGAAGCCACAAGAGGCTCTTAGATCTGGATGCCAGCAACTGGAGGAGGTCATGCCCAAAGGGACAGCTACCATGCAGACGGAATGCCTGTACTCAGTGTGTTGTCACTAACCAGGCACTCACTGTCACTGGATTTCAGGACACAGCCTGTCTCTAACAGACCAGAAAGGCAACTCCTGTGAATCCCAACATCCAGATGATCTCTGCCAGCATCATTTCTATACTAGCTTCTCCTTCTGCTCACACTATCACAAATGCCCTGCAGAACAGCCCCTACATGTCAAATCCTTTTGCAGTTGCAGTAGGTTGGCACCAAAGGCATTCAGAAAACCACTGGCTGGGCAACAGGCAGACATGGGGAACCCAGAGGGTGAGAAGACTGCCTGGTTCATGTCCCTGTGCTCTATGAAACTGGATTGCAATTGTATTTGGGATGTTACTACAGCCAGAGACACAAGCAAAAGCACACCAGCTGAAACGAATGCATGTCTCAATATTTTAGCCTGTAGTACAGCTGCATAGAGAACACTGGTGATCTAAACCAGAAGGCAAGGCCTACACAAGTCTGAGTGCAATCTGCCATCTTAATTCACCCTCATGATCTGTGTTACCTTCTGTATGCATTCAGTGAGATTTAGATTTCCTGCACTATTTTCCCAAATATGCCACAGAGTTTATGACATCTTGAGTGGAACATTTGCAGCCTGATACAAAGCTCAGTGCTGCCAATTTTGTGTCTTGCTTTTCCATTTGTAAAATAAAGCTAACAACTTGGATTTATCTGCTCACAGAACTAATTATAGTAATTCTTCACAGAAGAGAATCACATGACAGCATTCTACCAATGCCTTTATTAAACCAATGGGTCTAACCAAGTTATTTTATTGCAAAAAAGCACCCAGCATTGCAGATCCACAAGGACACTAAAGTGAAGCACTGAAGTTAAAATGAATAGCTTAATTACTCCCCATAATTTATTGGACATACACAACTGATTCCATGGCTCTCCAAAATTAATTCATTATGACCTTGAAACAAAGAAATTGTGTGAAGGACTTTCAGGCTCTTTCTTTTCCTCCCCCACACATAAATCTACCAAACTTCCCAGGTTTTGTTAAACATTTTTTGTGATAGAAGAGGACATAATTCTTCTCAGAGCCTCTCAACATCCTGATCTAAAGCACATTTAAGAGGGCATATGGTCCATGATCACACCCTTTTATCCCTCTTTGAGGATTACAATTAAAGGCACATTTATATAAGATGTATTTAAAGACAAGAGAGCTTCAGCCTAATTCACTTAACTGCACATCTCTACAGTTTAGATCTCTATACCTGGGGTAGTCATCCTCAGCTACCTTTGTAACAGGTGGAAACAAACAGGCACTTTATCTTTGTGGGGCATTGCATCCTGTAGCAAGTATCTGGAATAGCTCAGATGAAAGCACACATTTCCTTCCATTAGCTGTAAAGGCAGCCCAGAGTACTGAATCCAGTGACTCAGCAGCTGTCTACATTTGATAGGCAGGATGGAGCCCATGAATTTGCTCCGGGATTCACAGATGTCTCTGTCAGACCTGATAACATACTCAAACCTCCCAGGATCCATTTGGGTAATGCTATCTCATTCCTAACTTCAGAAGAGAAAATGATGCTGACTCCTGTGACACTTGAAGATATCATAACTTCCCTGTTGTAAGAGCTGGGAAATCCAACAGGCAGCAAAATCCCCAGAAGCAACACTATGACAAAGAGAAACCTTATGGTAAGACATTACAGAGATACTTATCTGAAAAATGGGTTCTGGAGTAGACCTAGTCCTTCTGAAAACTTCCTCTGTTTTTCCTATAGTCTGATATCAAAGAGGAATTTTAACTAGCTACTCCTTATTTCAGAGACTGGCAGTATGAGAAAATGATCCAGGAATGTTTTTCTGGACAGGGCAGCCACATAACTAAGGAGGTGGAAAGAAGCAGTGCCACTCCAGCATTTTGTTTCAGAGTTTTCTGATACTCTGTAAATACAGGCTAGCCAAAATACACAGGTGGATAACCGCTCTTCTGCAGTATCTTCCCTTGTGGACTCCTTATTCCAAAATAAAAGTTCCTATTCCTGAAAATTAGCTCTGTCCTGGAAGCAAGCTAAGTGTCTGCAATGAAACAACATTCAGTCTGAAACCAAAGAGATCACCATAGTGATCTAGCTCTTGATTGCCTTAGCAGGAAAACTGCTCTGCTCATGCTCCCCATTCAGCCATTTCCCAATGCATATGTGCTAAAAACCCTCCCCTCTTGAAAGAAAGCTGAACAACGTTCTGTGGTTCCTGTCTAAATCCACTACGATTCTGACAGCAAGGAAAGTGGTCCGTGTTTACATTGGTCACACTTTTCACACTACTGTATTGTCCTCATTGCTTGTGGAGAATGCTGCAAAGGAAACATCTTTCTCAGAGATGCAGCAATCTTCTGATCTGTTAAAGATTTTTTGATAGAGCTTTTCTGATTTCCATCCTTTAAGGATCTTCCTATTTTTATTTTGCATGGACCACTATGCATATGTATTTTGCATAGTGAGGGAATAAGTCTGAAATGAATCAGGATTTTTGCTGTGCTCCAGTGAGATACTTTGAAAATTCCCCTGGCTGTGGGTTCAGAGAGATCTGAGCAGTTTCCCTTGCAGTGGATAAACACTTTTTCAAGGCATCATCTCTCTGAGGACATTCGCTCTTAAATTATTAAAATATCTGGTGGTTCTTGTAGCTTGAATTCATCACAGCTTTTGCATAATAAGCATTCTCTAATTTGAGAGTGTCACATCCATACAGGGACCAGCATGACCATCCATCCTGGACTCCTGCATAATGATCATCTGCTGGAGAAATTTCTTTACTAAGTCCAGCATTCACAGCTCAGCTGCAGCATTGCCTGCAGAGAAGTATAAAATCTTGCTTTAAAGACTTCCATACAAATGATCTATCACAGTCTCTAGCAAGGAACTCCAGTAACTGAACATTAAAAACATGAGCCGTACTTTTAAAAAATGCTTCTTATGTAATGTTTGGCTGCACTGCGTACAGACCATGATCAAGGCACAAATAAATGAGCTCTACACCACTACATGGTGTTCTGATTTTCCCTACAGAAGCTTCCTCATATGAATATCAATTTTTCCCTGAATCCCCTGTATCAGCATTCCTAGAATTGGCTTCGCTTTACATTTCTCTCCCAACCCCTTGCTATAAATAGCTGTGTCTCATATATCATTTAAAGAGAATAAAACATTACTCTTTGCATTCATTTATTTGATTTCACAGCCTTGCTTGTATGTTAATCAAACGCATAAAGTGCTGAGGTGCATAGGTGCCAAGTAAAAGTCAATATTTTACCATGAACCTCATTTATCTGCATTAGCCTGAAACAAGGTAGATCTGTAAATTTGGACATTATTGAATTTAATGACAAAGATCAATTACAGCATCTTTGACAGGACAGGGATTTGTCAGATGAGGGTGAAAAAGCATCACTTCTTCCTAAGGGAGCTTATAAATGCTGGCTGGGTGACACTGCCCATCTCCTCCAGTGGATTGATGCATGCAAATTCTTAAATAACATTGGTTGTATTTGAAATACAGACCCACAGCTTAAAACAGAGCTAAGTTATAGTGAGCTCTGAGGGACTGTTCAGCAGAATTGGCTGGAATACAAGAAAAAAAGAACTACAAAGTAATCAAAGTGTCTTCATGGGAGATATGCACAATTTGGCTGCAAAACTGAAAGCAATACTGAACTCAGGCTGATTCTTTCTGTGTCCAGTGCACAAATACCAGCCAGTTTAATGATCACTGTGGTAGTGCAGATTTTTAATTTACAAAGCTCCCCAGAAGCACAAGCACCAGTTTTTCAAAGGAAACTTGGGAAAACATGGATAATAACCTCCCCTAATGGAAACCACTACATTTCATTGAAGCCAATGCCTACAAATGTGTAATACTTCCTACCCATCCTTCAGCACCATGACCTTTGTCCATCACTGTGTAGGAAGCATTAGTCTGTCCTGTTTGGCTTGTCTGAAATGTAGATAAGGTTTCACAAAGGGAAAACCATTTGAACTATTTCTTGTTTTCCTTGGTGTTTTTCCAGACTCCCATCCAAGGGCTGCTGGGTACCATAATAGCCTTCAAACTTACTAGGAATTGAAGAATTTCAGGGTCTCAGGATTCATCATGTATCTCAGAATGTTTTCCCAAATCCTAGAAGCCAAGGCAAACCACATCTCTAATGCATATTTTTAATTAGCAGATAGGCAGAGATTAGTTACTACAGATCAAGTCTTTAAACATAGAAATCCTGTAACCCTGACAGAACTTCATTAGACTGCTTTCACAAAGAAGGGCTACAGGGTTATATTCTGTATTTTCACTGTTAAGTTCTATGTAATTCAAGAAAGCAAGCTCTCTTAAAAAAAGTTATTTTGGGTTGAATAAAACCCACTACTCATGCTGCATTTCTGCTTACAAAGACTGGAGTACACGTATTGTATAAAGCTGGTTTATTAGCATGATAATGAGAGTAGGTAGCGCTTTTAGTCACATCTGTCCTTCATGGTAGTATTCCAGCCCAGACAAACAGCAAACACAGATCCTGAATCCAAGTGCACTTCAGCTTAAACTGGCACTAATCTCACCCCTATTGTATCTAGTGAGATGTGACTGAACAAAAAGCACTTGGACAGCTCTGAAATGCAATAGGACCTTTCTGGACATGCAGGTTAGCCCCACCAAGAGAGCAGCTGTCTGCAGTCATGAGTGAGAACCAGAAAAACAGTAGTGGGAGGCATGCCAGCAAAGCTGAGGACTCAAAGCACAGCCAAATGACCATGCAGAGAGGTTCTCCATTCTGAACAGGAAAGCAAATAGTCAGCTACGATGCAGAGTTACCCCACTTTCTGAGAGCAGGAGTCAACAATTCATGCAATTAACTACTGCCAAAGCTCAGTCCATTCCACACACAGCAAGCCAGAATGTTAGTATGTGTTAAAGAAGGTTAGTATGTGTTATTTGAGACGTGTAGCTGTCATGGTCTGCCTGACTGCATGCTGCCAAGTGAAACACAAGGAGGTCACCTTCACCTGGGACAGAATGAGTTCAGAAATGCTCAGCTATGATGTCTCAATGTCAAGTTGGAACAGACCAAGACAAGCAGTCAACCACCTGCAGTCCTGTGAATATTCCCCAAGATTAGTTCACACCTCACCTTCCAGTAGCCTTCTTCCAACACCAGCAGTGAACTCAGTCATCGTGGTGTAGAATTTCCTACTTACTTCTTCCAGACTTGAAGAAAAACAGTGCAATTTCGCCCTCAGAATAGCAACACACAAGGTAGAAAGCCCCTTCTACCTAGAGAAACAGATTTTTTCACTGGGAGTGAGCCATGCCTTGCCCATTCTTGATGTATCAGAGGATCTCAGGCACCTAAGATCTTGGGGCTCTTGTGAACACTCTTATGATGGGAATATCATGGATTGGCCATCATCAAAAGCTGAGAAACAGAGTTCAATGAGCAGTAGATGACAGGACAGTGCAAGCAAGAACTAAGGGTGAGGAGCCTCCATATATAATGTAGATCAACACCACCACATGAAGTTGGACTGGCACTTTGTCCTGTGTTTCTTTTACCCACTGTTTCATTCACAATATCCCCAGTTAGCAGATCTAATACCAAATCTGTTTAAACTAATCCAGATTATTACACCAAAAACAGTTTGGAGAACACTTAGCAAGTAACCTGAAGAAGGAAAATACTTTAACAGCAGTGATGAACATTACAGTTAAACAGAAGACACAAAGCCAATGGAGATAGCACAGCTGGATCTAGAAAGCTAAGCTTGGACAATACCTTTTGTTAACATTCATCAATAAAGCCAAGAGAATAAGTGTCTTACTTATATTATAAATCAATTGAAACTTTTTCCTTAAGTAGCTGTATGCTTGTTTCTTTTTATTCATGCACACAAGAAGGAGGTAGATGAACTTTAGACAAAACAGAATTAACCTGATAACTTTAGGGAAGTCAGACTTGTCCGTTTGAAGTGGTTAAAACATGCTTGGAGAAATACTCAAACAGGGTAGGTCTCTAATGATGTGTTACATAACCAAGTAGAAATGCCTTTAAAAACATCCTTACATTGTGATCTATAAAAAAAATATTGTACTGTTAAGTGGATACTAAATTCCAAATGTAGATGGCATTAAAAAAAAATTGGCTTGCTTGTACCCCAAGTCTTGGGGACTCTGTGTGTGGCATGTGGGAGACTGATGGTCCTTGGGATTATTTGGTTTACCTGTTCCATTACTAGTTCTGATCCTGAAAGTATAGTTCACTGCCTGCCAGTTAATAACATAGCATTAATATATTTATGAACTGTTTCATCCTCATTAGGGTTTAAACTGAACAGAGCAGTTTTTCAGCAGAGATACAGCCAGAGCTAATCTCAACTTCTGACAGGAAGAATGGTTTTTGAAAATGCCAAACCCTAGTATTTTATCACCATCTGCTGGTGACAAAGTCTCATTCACTTAAAAAATGTAAATGTCTCAGCATGAACAAAATAATTCTCTGCATGAAGATTCAGATACCTTAAATGTAGCAAAGACTAGTAAGACATCCACAGAACTCAAGTCCCAAAGAGTCATCTGAGGAATAGATTACATGATCTTCCATACTCTACAAATATTTTACCATAGCTAAAGCTCTCACAGAACCATAGCCAGCTGCTGTCAGGTAACACTAACAGAGGCCTCAAGGTCACTGGTAAGTGAAATAAAATTGACAGTAGAGACACTAATTTCCTCTCCACACCGGCAAAGAATAGGTCACGCAAGGTCAATATACCTGGCACTTTTTTTGTGACCAAACCAGTCATCACCTCTTTCAGTTGCCCAGGGGGTTTAAAACTATTTCCCAAATCTCAAAAAATCAGCATTACTGAAGAGTAAACTACATTCTTCCTCCTTCTTGACCTCTGCTGCAACCCATTGCCCTTATGCCTTCCTCCATCTCTGTACCTCCTTTGCTCCCCTGTACCTCCTACCACACCTAAACTGTGAGCTGGAGAAGAGACTGGATTCCTCCCACTTAAATTCCCATGTAACTGAGGCTGAACTGCCAAGTTGTCTTCTCTAATTACTGGCAACACAGATGCTCTTCCCAAGGGCAGTTTCTACCTTAGAGGAGCCACTAAACAACAGAATGAAACTGATTTTAATTTAGGTACTTCCCTCAGGTTGTTTGGCTGGGTAAGAAGTGCTCGATACTCTCTTCTTGGCTTGGTTCTCAACCTAGAGGCAGCTACAGACAAAATTCTGTAGCCCCAGCAAGACTTATTCAGCATGGATGGAACCTGTGGTGCTACATAAGTTTCTCCTGAGCACATACAAACTGGAATTCTCCAAATAGTTCATATCTAAATACAGGTGAGCTTATTTTCACAGCATCTTATTGTTGTCATCTTACTGCAGGGTTTCCATACTGTTGTCTCCTTACCACAAAAGTTTCATACCTTCTTGGTGTTTCTCATGGACAGCTCCTCAGAGCACTCTTTCTTCTTCACAAAGCAGCCACTGACTCCAGTTCCTTCTTAAACAGCCACCCCACTCTTATAGCACTCTTCTTCTCATTGCTTACAGCTGTGGCCTGTTGAAGTCAGGCCTGTTCCTAATCTTTGATAATTGGCCCAGCTGCAACTCCTTAGGGGTGAATTACTTTCTACACTCTCTATTTTCTTATATTCTATCCCCCTACACCTTTTCTGACTCAAGACTACCTGCCAGCAAATTGCAAGTCTCTCCTCTTACAACATAAGGGAATTGGGGCATCTGAAAGAACATGTCATCCAAATTTCAATTTTTTACTTTGAGTAAAACAAGGCATTTTTGACCCATGTCTTGGGAACAACATTCTGGCTGAAACTTTTACACATATAAAAATATTATTTAATGGAAGCACTTACTGAAAAAAACTTTAGTCCTAATAGTTAAAGTTTGGAAAAGTTGAGAAGAAGGTAAGCAAAGGTCATAGTAGTGGAAAATTATAATGCAAATTAAAATCTTTTAATATGAAACAGTGCCACCAATTGCACCTGTGTTCACTGTCTCCAGATTTTGATTGCTTTATGTAGTTATTTAGACACACTCAAAAGCATAACTAGGCTGCAGTTAGGTTGTGCACTTTGGCTCTTTTTTCCAGTCTCCAAGTAAATATTCAGCCTCTGTAGATTTATCTGGTAACTTTTCCCCAATCACTATTTCTGTAAACAAAATGCTCACTGACTTCAAAAGGCAGAAGATTAACACTTATGGGTCAACAGCACTGAGGAAAGCAGCTACACAACAAATACAGGCCACTGCCCAGCACAAAGACAATTAAAATCTCTTTCTGAAGGGACCTTAGAGTCACTGACCCTGAACCACTTGACATGACATTCCTGCATGCTCCATTTAGCCTTGTTCCTCCTCTGTCCCACGAGGCAGCTCCTTCTTCACCATTACATAACCCTGCCCTTCTTATCACACATTCCCACTATCCCAAATGCCCTCAGCCCTACTCCTGGTACCCAACAGCAGCCTCAGCTGTGCTCTCAAGCCCATTAAGGATTTCATCTGGGGGAAATAGACCAAGAAGTGACAAGGACAATCAAGAAACATGGAACAACTTCTGAACAACTAATAACTACATAAGCTACAACTCAGCTGGAAAACACACAAATGACATAAATTCATGAAATCCTTAATGACCTGGAGACTAGACAAACAATAGAAAAATAACTGGCAAACAAAGAGAAGGTGTCCAGAGAAAGAGGCAAGGAGAACAACAAACCCCCCCCCCCCCCCAACCTACCACAGGAATACTTTACAAGCTACTGCTGCTTTTGCAACTGTGACTAATGTGAAAAGATGTTGCCACCTTATAACAAAGTTCCATACCTTCTCAGTGATTTCTCATGGGCAGATCCTTCTAGCACAGACTCCTTCTTCTTCCTCACAGCACAGCCAACAAGATCCAACTCTGTCGTCACCCAGCTAACCCACTCTTTTGTAGCACTCTTCTTCTTATTGGACACAGCCGTGGCCTCTTAAGGACAAGCCTGTTCCTAGTCTTTGGTGATTAGCACAGCTGCAACTCCTCAGGTGTGAGATTACCTTCTGCAGTATCTTCATTATATTACATTCTACCCCTCCACAAAAAGAAGTACAAGAAAATTACTCTTTATTCAGGAAAAAAATTACTTTCCATAGTTCTTGCTGATCCTGCATCCACACCTTGCTGCCCTCATGTTCACACATGTGTAGATGCTTCTGGTCTGTGTGTTCAGCTGGGGTCCCAGCACATATTCCAGCACACCACCCACCACTATATTGGTGAAATTTTGTGTCAGTCTAGACTCAACTAGCCTGAGGTTTCTTCCTCTTTCTCCTGTCTTTGCCTCACCCAGGAACAGAAACTTCTTCTCAGAGGTTCTCTATAAATAACAGTTTTCTGTGTGTCTAGTGCCACTATCTGTCACTATTGAATAGGAAATACCTTCCCTTCCTGCACAGAGAGAATATGCCTACTCTGTATGACCTTCTTTTACCTAAATGGCATTAAGGCATGGATCTTAGTAGGGGTGCAAGTGAACATCTGTGTCACAAGTAAGTTCTAGAGCAATTTCATAAACAGGCTGAGATTAGCTTTTGGCAGGGGGAGCAGCAGTGGCTCTGCTGCTGTCATTGCACAGAAAGCTCCACAAGTTTAGATAAATAGTAAATAATTAGGTTTAAACTGGGAAAAAAAAATCATGCCTAAGCAAGAGTGCATGAGAGCCCTGCTGAGATCAGGCTGCCCTGAGCCTTTCGACACGGTGTAATCTCAGAGGTTTGCAGCAAACTGGCAATCTGAGATGAGCTCTTGCCTAATTAGCAGATTTCTTGTTGTGTCTCAGTGGCTGCACCGCAGAGCTTGGCCACCCTCCACTAATTTGCAATATCTCAAGCTTTAAAATACTTTCTTTCTTTCCAGTTCATTGGGGCCAGCTGGAAAAGCACCTGCCAAGTGAAGAACTCACTTGCAAAGGTTCAAATCCAAAATGAGCCTGGGACTAAGCAGTTCTGCTCTACTGCCTCAATACTTCTTACACCTGGGCTTCTTACTACATGCAAGAGGTGAAACAGGCAGAAACACATATTGCACCATGCCTGTACAAATAACTGTGGGCTAGCATCAGCATTTTTAATAGGTCTTGCTCCCGTAATTCCCTCACATTTTCACACTGCAAAGGACAGGTTGGTTACTCCATCTGGTAGCAGGCACTGGGGTCTTCATTTTGTTTAAGTTTTTAGCATTTGGAAAGGCAGCACAATCCTTAGCTAAAACTTTACTACCACAAAGTGGGCAACAAAAGCTACAGCCTGGGAGCTTCCCCAGTGACAGACCTCTGCCATAAGCCACAGCTGCAGTGCCCAGGGTCTGGGAGGGCAGAGGACAGGAGAAGCTGTCCACCCAATGTGATCCTGGCTGCAGGAAAGATCCTGACATTGCCTACAGAGTTGGGTGAATCTCAGGTCTCACAGTCCATAGCAGCACACTGGCATGGTAAAATGGGACAGGGTTCATAAAGATTTGTGACAGAAATATAAACACGAGTATGATTAAGATTGAAGCATGAATCAAAGTACTCGTGTAAACACCAAATGACACATGAGAGCAAGATTTAAAGAAATGGCTTCTACAGAAAGTGCAGAACACTGTTCTCAGTCAAAGCAAGGAATGATTTGTTTCCATTTGTTTCCTGTGCTCTGACACCCAGGAGACCACAAGCAAGGAAGCACAGGAGCTCCCCTCAGCCCAAAGAACACAGGCGCAGCTTACATTGCACTGACTTGCAAGGGAACCGCCCTGAGAACAGAGACTGAAAACCAATCTTTGTGTCTTGAGCTGAGGGGAACTTTTGTCATAATTTATGGGAGATTTACCAGATGAACTTCTTCTCCTCATCCCCCTGTTCATTTTCTTCCTCTGCTGCCTAATTTCATGCCATGCCTAGACGCCATTATCATGGATCTATGACAGCTCAGCCTAGCTAAAACACAAGGCCAAAAGACTCTGCGGTACTTTTGCTGAGAGCACCCCTGCCCACAGCCCCTGAGGCAGGTGCAGGGCTGGCCCGGGGCAGCGCCACCCATCACGCGCATCAGCGTCGTGACGCGAAGAACTACATCTCCCGTCATGCTTCACTCCGACTCACCCACACCGCCTGGGCGCGGCCGCGCGTTGCACTGCGGGAGTTGTAGTCCGTGTCGGCGGCGCCGCGGAAGTGACTCGGCGGTGCCGGGGTGAGCGGGGGCGTGTTGACTTTCCGGGGACGGCGCTCATGGAGGCTCGGGAGTAGCGAGGCGTCTGAGGGGGTTCGCCGGCCGCCGCCATGTTCGGCTGCCTGGTGGCGGGCAGGCTGGTGAGCGCTGCCCGGGCCCGGGCGGGGCCCTCAACCCGCTCGGGGGCGGGGTGGAGCTGCCGCAGGGCCCTGGGCCCCCCGGCCCCAGGCAGGGGCCCCGCCTGCCCGGCGCTCGGCTGGCTGCTGCCCCGCGTCCCCGCAGGCTGCTGTCTTGTCGAGCGTCCGTGCCGGGAGGCGCTTGCCATCCCCCTGGCAGTGTTGTCTCCTCAGAGACAAGCTGGGAGCTTAAAAGAAGCTTTTTAAGGCTAGATTGTGCCTTGGCTGCAAGGATGTGGCATCTCGGGTAAAGAGGAGGGTATCTTTTGCTCTGGCATTCATTCAGCCATCCTTCTGCTGCCTTTCTCAAGGTCTATTGTATTTCCTATGTGAACAGGTTTCCATGATCCTGGGGTTGTGCCAGCCAGGTGGTCAACAGCCACTTCTTAGTGACTTGGCAACCTCTTCTGCACCCTACTTTCCTCCTACGCACATGGGGAGCGAAGGTATTCTGATCCTGTAGTCCCGGGTGGGATATGTGTTCAGTGCAGGTAGAACAAGACTGTTGTGTCTTTCTGGTAATATTTTTTGCAGTTGTTCTTCTGCTGTGTTTGACTTTTATCTGGCTATTTGCTCTTTAGGCTAGTACTTTCCTCACTTTTTGTTATGTACCACTTTAGGTGTATTTCTGTAAAAGGAAATTCGCAGACAGATGAAGATGAGAAACATGTTAATACTAATAAAGGTTTTGTTCTCTTTAGGTGCAAGCTGCGCCCCAACAAGTGGCTGAAGACAAATTTGTATTTGATTTACCAGACTATGAAAACATCAACCATGTAGTGGTCTTCATGCTGGGAACTATACCTTTTCCAGATGGAATGGGAGGATCTGTCTATTTTTGTTACCCAGACCAGAGTGGGATGGCAGTGTGGCAGCTGCTGGGGTTTGTCACTAATGAGAAGCCAAGTGCCATCTTCAAAATTTCTGGTCTCAAATCCGGTAAGACTGGTAGAACATAGCAGTCGCTGCAACAGATGCGTTCCGGAATGCATAAGGGATAAATGTGTGAAGGTTGCTTTGAACAAAAAGCTACTTAAAAGGGCAGCACACTCTGTGTTTTCAGATAGTGTTGAGCAGATGTACTAAAAGCAGCCTGTCATCTTCATGGAAGTCTGTCTGTGTGTTACTGTTCCTTGTGAAGTTGCTGTCTCATCTTCTCTTGTGTGTGGTGTTGATCTGGAAATTCTTCTAAGCAGACTTGATGCGTTTTTGTCCTCTGCATGGAGGAAAAATTACCTTGTAATTTCCCTGCCATGGTTTTAGGTGTTTGTCTAGACAGGCCAGCAGCATTTTCCATCAGCCTCCTCTGCTAAGTGGTTGTATTCTTTATAGCACAGACAGATTTTGCAGGGAGTGGAGCCTGGCAGTGATTTCTGACAGCTGGCACTACCCAGCCAGGGGCAGTTGCTCTATAGAACTGGCCAATAGAGGGTGTCCCCATTGGAAAGCAGCTTTCCAAATGTTTTAGTACTTTAGGCACACTGAGTAGAGTGTGTGTGTGTGTGTGTGCATGTGCTTTCCTAAGTACGAGGGGTGTGCTGTGTGCATTCTAAAAATGATGAGACATTCCAATGGCACACCTTTGTTGGATGAAAGGGACAGATACATCAGTCAAGCAGCCCAAAGTGTTACAGTGATAAAGTAGTACACAGCTTTTGTAGATTTGGATGTAGTCTACATCTTTAACTCGAATTTCTGTTGAATTTAGTGTTGAGTTTGCTCTGCTAAAATGCATTCATTCATAACATGGCATTCTTTCTTTTGGGTCAGGCCTGGATGGGGCAGTATGGTTGAGATAAGGGCTTTCAAGCTGCAAAGCAAAATGAATTCTGATTATACACATTCCTCAGAAATTTGGGCTTGCTTCAAAAGAGGGAGCACCTTCAGAAGGGTTTGGGGGATGTGGTTTTGTGTATCCCAAAGCTGTGTGGTCAGTGTAACAGTAAAGCATATCACCAGTGCTTTTGGTGTATATTTCTTGTGCTTGAAAGACTCACTGGTGTGTGGTCTGTGACAGCTTTGGAGGAAGATGCATTTTCAGATGCTTTTTGCATGATTAGCTGTAATTTCCTGGTAAGGGCTGCTCTCAAGGAAGAACTCAGTGACATAGCTGAACACATTTGCAGTGCCTTGAGGCACTGCTGTGCTTGATTTGAGCAGCAGAGAGCTCTGCCATTCCCATTGTCTGCAGCTTTGCTCTGACTGTGGACTCAGTCTAAGCTACACAATCTAAGTTTCCATGGTCATAAATTATTCTAAGGTGGAGAAGACTACATAACAGAGAGCTGGAATCATTGAGAGACATTGCTGCTGCTTGAACTCTGCATTTTGGGTTTAATACCAGCTTGAGAGGACCCAGGATGTGTCCCTGTCAGCTCCCTGGGAAGAAGTAGTTGTAGCAGAGTTTCATTTGTTTACATGTAGAGAAGGGACTTAGAAATGCTCCTTGCCTTGGAATTGAAAGGTTTTTATGTTATGAAGGTGTGGTAGAAATAGAAAAAAAACTTTGGGTTTCTATTTTGCACCCTTACTGGGAGTAAGTTCACAAGTGGGGTAAGAGTTACAGCAGAGCCTTTTCCATACAGACTTCTGCTGCCATGCTGTTTATGCTCTAATATCATGTCTGCATTTGAGGGTATACATGGGTAAGGATTTTATTGTGGCTGGGCTGAAAGGTAAAGGGCTCAATCACTGAATTAAGGGTTCAATGAAGGGAAAGAAATGGGTGGAAAAATACTTTTCTGATAGCAGTTTCTCTGCAGTGATGTAATGTGTTGGAGAGTGTAGTGTCTGCATACAAAAAACTGAGCTTGTATTTCAGTAGCGATTAACATTCTCTGCGTTTGTAAGGTTTGGAATGCTAATTGCTAGAGCCAAGCATGGAAAACTTGGAGTGTGTTTCTCCTGGTGTAAGGATGGCAATGGATGCTTTTATTGCACACTTTTAGGCAGACATCTTTCCAAGGCCGTGGTTCTGTGGGAGTTCATGGAAAGTGAATGGAATGGATGTGTTTTATTGTTTGTATCATGACTGTCTAAAGTAATCATACATTGTAACAGAGCCTGTTGCTTGAAGATGGTACATTTTTATTGAAATGTCAGTTTCTCAGGTGAAGATGTTACAAGATGCAAAACTTGTACCAGTTCTGTTGCTGTTGGGATTGTAATAATGAACTTGATACTTGGTTTCTGATAGCTTGTATCAAGCAAGCATCCAACAACAGCAAATGTGAGATGATACGGCAATAAAATGGCGTTTCTCAGAAGAGGTTCTAAATAGCATTTCAGGAGATGAACTCTCTTCTTACTTGGCTTATGTTAAAGTAACATTTTAATAGGAGTGCTTTACTCATAAGGTGGCACTATATTGCAGTTGTAGAATCTGGACCAAGGAGCAACACTTCAATTGAAAAGGGTGCTGAGTTTGTGAGTGCACTTTCTGGAGGGGTTGGCTGTTTGCTTCTTTGTGCCTTGTGTCTCTGCAGAGAAATGGTCGAGTTCCTGAGGTCTTCAGTCCTGATCTCAGTTTAACTTGTCAGGCTGTTTTTGCTGGCTGAGTTTTTGACTGAGATGGTGCTTTTGATCTTCATTAGCTTTTCTGGCAGCTCAAGATAGTGCTGACTGGTGTGCAGGACAGCTCTTGATTAGCTTTGCTTTCTCCTGCTACTAAGAGGCCAGAGAGTGCTGCTGAAACATTGCCTCTGTGTTAAGAGTGTACTTGACTATTGTGTTCCCACAAACACAGGTGCAGTATTAGTGTTTGCTTACTGATAGCACTCTGGTCCCACAGGCCTTTTCCTGCATTTTCCCTTAGAGATGCTGACAGAAGAGTGCATGATTTAAGTGATGCTAAGTGTCTGTCCTTGTTTGCAGAGACCTTGGCAGAAGCTGGGACTGAAAGTATGGGTTGAGAAAGGTCAGAAGTGAGGGCAGAGGGCTGGGATGGTGCCTGTGTTTGTGGCATGCAGTTTGGGGATGGTTCCTTGTTTTCTTTGTGGCACTTGCTAAGTCAGAGACCTCTCTGTTCCATGACTATTTCTTTGACCTTTGCTGCTTTTGGTGGGGTTTAGCAGTTCAGATGAGACCTGGGGCTGCCCAGCCTTCCCTGAGTCAGAGGGGCCATAAACCAGTGCTCGCTACTTTTTCAGAGCAGGTTCAGTAGAATGTGGCTTTAATGAGTGAATCAAACAACTGCAGCAGTGATGCATATTTCTTGTTTATCTGCAATTGCCCAAATGTGATTTAAAAACTTGGTTCCTGTAGAAAAAGGTTCTGCTGTCTTTCACTTGCTGATCATATTCCCTCTTTCCATTTACTTCAGAGGGAGCTGTAAAGTCATGTTTTTTCTGGTTTTTAAAAATTTCCTAATGATCTCTTGTGCTTTTTAAATGTACCAGTCACACTGTTCTATCTGTTGTGCTTGTGTGTACTTTTGCCTGTGCTTGGACTGTGGTTTTTCTGCATTTCCTGGGACAGGGAGATCCCTCTGGTGGGAGCTGGGGAATGCCTTCTACGGGAGAAACACGGTGATTGAAGTTACGCAGCCTTTCCGTGTGTGCCAGACCTAACGTGTGCTGTTCGTGGTGCTTTCAGGGAAGGGAAGTCAACACCCCTTTGGTGCCATGAACCTCCCACAGACACCAACAGTGGCTCAGATTGGAATCTCAGTGGAACTGCTGGAGAACCTGGCCCAGCAGACTCCTGTTGCAAGTGCTGCTGTGTCATCAGTAGATTCATTCACAGAGGTAGCATGGACTTTCGTTTTCAGAAATTCTTTTTCTGTGGAAGTCTCAAGAATTGAGCCTCTGAAGCACTAACTGGGGAGTGGGTAGGGGATGCTGCTGGGGGTGGCAGTAGGATTGTAAGCAACCTAATAATTGTCAAATAATTTGGTTGAGTGCATTGATACTATGAAATTGCTTTTTCTTACACTGAAAAACTGTCTCCTATAAAAGACTGGAATTTTCATCCTCAGTGACATGAGGCCAAGAGATTCACTTGTGTCAGTGTCACTCCACTCCAAAATTATTTATATACTTCTTACAGGAGCAGCTATGACTAAATCCATGTAAGAGACAGTGGATCTTTGGTGAGTTGTAGGTGCTGAAGCTTCAGTACGTAGACTTGCAGGGATAGTCAGAAATTACTCACACGTTAAGGCAAATGTGGCCATGGATGCAGAGAGATATTCAGGTGTTCCATTTTCCCTGGAGAAATCCTTCTGATGTTGCTCTGCAGAACTACAGAAGTATGCCCTTTCCCACACAATGGGGGTTTTTTTGTTTTTCCCCAGTGCCTTCTCTGTGGATCAGGCCTTGGGCTACAATGTGCCATTTTTTTAACCCAGCCTGTCCATTAGTTTGAACCTCTGGAAATCCTCAACCAGCTCTGGCAGTTCGTTGGCAGTCTGAGAGCAGTCCCAGGCAAGCTAGACCTGCATAGTGGGTCTTGATTTCCCTAACACTGATGGCTCTGGCATTTTCTTTTAGCATTTCAGCAGTTGCTGAGGCTTTTCTTCAGGCCTTTTTTACCTTCTCACTTTCCTTCCAGGTGCTTGCTGAGACTGGTAATTGTACAGTAATCCTGATACTGTAGCTGACGTTCTTTGGCAGCTTATACACATTGTAGCTCCAGATAGGTAATGCTTCTTGCAGAAAGTTACCATGACTAGGAGTTGACCAACAGCTGTCTTTGTATAGTACAGTTAATTGAGCTTTTCTGGAGTTGTTAGGTGCTAATAACACCTAAAAAATATTTCTGATTCCACAAATATTTATTATAGCAGTAGTTAAGTTAGGAGGAATAATGTGCCATATCAGGTCATTTGCAAGGTGGCTCATGGATTTTTCTGGCAGTAGTATTTAAAGAAAAAGAACCACCTCCTGATTGCATAACAGTTTTACAAATGTTATTCTCAGTTAAGTGAATTTTTCTGTTGAAAAAGAGCAGCATCTGACTCTGAACATCTTAAGTGAAATTGTAATTGCCTTCAAGGAATGCAGTTGACCCAAAGGGTGAAGTACTACTTACTCCTACAGAGAAAACGTGTGAGGTCAAAGTGGAAGGAAACCTTTGCAGGAGTAGATTGCAGAGGAAGGGCATGTATGACTGGGATCATATTTGTGAATAATGAATAGCTTTCATTTAAGATTTGACATCTGCTCTTTGGAACTGCTACATTATAGCAATAAAAGTGGTTTTTTAATGGCAAAATCGTCTGTTGCTACCCTAAGTTATGAAGTTGATCTCCTATTACATTTTTAGTAAGTTTTATGAAGATTTATGATTGAATATGTCTTTTTTATGTGTATAAATGTATATAAAAAAGAAGTAGGACAAAACCATTTAGTTCTGCAATGAGGGTAGGGTTCTGGGATGTGATTTCTTCTGCTCCTTTTGTCAGAGAGGAGCACAAGACTGCATTTATTAACTCAGGCTCTGTTTTGTTTTCCTGTATCATTTCACTGTCTGTGAAATTTTCTATATGAAAATTCTTTGTTCTCCCATCAAAGCAAAGAATAACTTTTTTTTTCTTTTTTTTTAATAGAGGAAATAAGGACGTACTGTATCTTGTATATTTGTAGGCTGACTGGGAATGTCCTACAGCCTTATCCTCTGCACACAGGGCTTACTGTTCCTTGGCCTCTCTTTCACTCTTTTCTTTCCTAGTCCTACAGTTTAGGAGTGCCCTGTGCATCCTTTAGGTGTTTTCCCCACAAGATCTTGTGATAAAAGATGCCAGAACAGCAGCCCTTCTGTGGGGAATGCTAAAGGAAATTGCCCTGTCACTGGAGTGTGATGTGCTGTAAATAGATTGCAGCCTTTTCCAGTCGTTTAACAAGTGTTTTTCTGGGAGCGAGAATGGCAGCTTTGGCCCAGTCTGGAGTTCTTCTGATTATTCAGTTTGGAGGAGAGGGACAGCTCTTGTCACTGCATCACTTCTTTGTCACACAAACAGAAAATGTTCTTCCCAAAGCTGTTTGTCCAGTTGGATGAAACTGAGCAGGGAGAGGGCAAGTGAAGATTCTTAAAATGATTTCTGGATGCCAGATGGATCTGAGGGCAAGACTGAAGCTTGGGATGTTTTGATCATTGTCTCTGGACCTACTACATCCACTTTCCCACTGTGTTTTAGATGACAGTGATGAAGTAATGACAAAATTACTTCATGTAGGAGCTGTATATCTTAAACTTTTGCACAAAAGTTCAAATTGAAGAACGAACTTCCTTAAAATATCTCTTCTTTTTTTTTCAGTTCACTCAGAAGATGTTGGATAACTTCTATAACTTTGCTTCCTCGTTTGCTGTCACTCAGGCACAGATGACCCCAAATCCTTCTGAAGCTTTCATTCCTGCAAATGTAGTTCTGAAATGGTAATGGCAGTGATCTTTAGTAACAAATGGGGTTTTTTTTCTAGGCATTAGACCATCATTTCTAAGCACTGAACTATTGTAATGCTATTCAGTGAGATGATGCAGAAGTGTTTAAAATTATTGTTTATTTCTAGTATAGAGAGGTCCTGCCCACTGTTTTTATATTTATTTGTCAGCTTTTTTTTGTTAGAAAAGTGCTGTGCAACCAATGAAACTTTTTTTGGTTCTACAAGGGTTGCTTTTAACATATATGCATTTGCCTTGTGTTGCTGATAATGCAAATGCTCTGGAGTTATGGGAAGACAGAGCACACTGATACTCATCAATTTATGCTTATTTGTTTTATTTGGTCTCTTCCTAGACATAGTTCCAGCATAGTTGCCTTACTTAAGAATATGTGAGAGGTGATGAAATCATGTTACTAGTTGACCTGGTTCTGTCACCAAGATCCTTGAGTGTAAATACACCAATGCCTCTGGGAGTTGTTTTCCAGGGACTGGTTTAATAACTGTCTGGGGATAGCCTGTGTAGTCTGGAGATAAATTGTGAACTGCAGGCAATCCTTTAGGTTATCTGAAAATGTCTTTCCTATCAGTTTGGCCTTATTTATTTAGCCTCTGCAGTATTAACCTAAGCCCCTCTTTAATCTCTGTTTGAGATTATCTGAATACAGTTTTATCATTAGTAAGATCTCATGAATATGCAAGCAGTTGATGAGAGCCCTGTGTATTGTTTGGGAGTGTAATTTGATGCAGATGCCTTGTGTTTAGAAGTAACTACTAACTCCATGAACTGTATGTGCGTAGGGTCTCTGATGTGACTGGTGAGTGCCTGGGTGAGGCTGAATTGGTTTTAAACCCTTCAGTCTTTTCTCACTTGAGCTGGGCTATGAACCATGAGGTTTAGGAGAACATTTTGTGGTTTCCTTTGTTTCATTGGCAATATCTTTTGATTCCTTACATTTTGGGTTTGTGAGGATTAAAAGGGGAGTTGTAACTTTTGTGGCTCAAAGCCTATAGGCTTCTCTATTTTTTTTTCTTGTAGAAAGGCACAGAAATTGTATATTTTGTCTGTTTCTTCACTGTGTGTCAACAGTGAATGCTGTTTGTTTATGGTTTGCTTGGTTTTGTGAGTATGAAAATTGAAATTAGGACAGCATGTGTGTGTACATGTTTGCCTTGTATGTTAGAGACTTACGTTTCCCTATTTTGATTTTACTAAAACATTACCATCCAGCCTCAGATTCATACATTCATTCATGATTTCCTAGCCCCAAAATGCTATGCATAAAACAGTCACTTATAATTCATGGACTTGTTTAGGTTGGAACAGACCTTTAAGATGGAGTCCAACCATTCCCCTCCTGCTGCCAAGTGCACCACAAACCCAGGGCTGATAAAACATGTCCACGTGTCTTTTAAACACCACCAAGGATGGTGGCTCCACCACTTCCAGTGCTTGACAACCCCTTCAGTGGAGAAAATTTTCCTCATGTCCAATCTAAATGAACTTACCATTTTACTAAGCTTGAATGAGTCTCCTCTGGGATACTGCTTTAATGAAATTCATCTTGGTGAAATACACAAGTCTAACTGCAAATATTCTAGATATGCAAATGGAATTGTGATTTCCTGGTGTGAAATAGATGTAATTTATCATGTTCTCTGCATAGACTAAATTATTTGTACTCTTTTTTAAAAACACAATTTTATATGCAGGAGCTGTTATTTTTTTGTTGTTTTTTTAATTTTTCTAGGTATGAAAACTTCCAGAGACGTCTGACACAGAACCCTCTCTTCTGGAAAACATAAACTTAAATTCTGTCATTTGGGGTTCTTTCTAAAGTGTTACCTGAAAGATGCATCAAGTAACTACTGAAGATTTTCGTGGAGGAGGAGGGCAAAAACCCAAACAACGATTAGTCTAAATAGACAAACTAGTAACTTTTATATTACTCTTGAACAGTATTTAAAATTAAAATCAATGAAAATGACTAGTCTGCATGTTGGTTTATTTAATTGAAGTGCTTGGCTGCAACAAGAAATCAGTGTTCCATGTAGAAATACTTCTTTGAAACTGCATTTAAAGTGGAAAAAATTACAAGTTGAAAAATGGCAGCACTGTGTCATACTTGTGTGGTGCTTTGGGGTGTTGTACACAAACTGAATGCAGATTTTTCCTTCTTTACCTCATTTGAAGGGTAATCAAGCAACTGTGAATATGCTGATGGTTTTCCTGCTGGTACTTGCACTGTAAGTTCTTCCATTTTGTGGACAACCAATATTCTTGTCCCCAGCTCATATAAATGGTACAGCAGTATTTCCCTCTTTGGCAGTAAGAAACTGTTGAGCTTAATCTTGGAGTACCTGTCTTTAACTTTTCCTGTATGAATATATAATGAAGAGGAATCTTTGGGAACTTTGGCTGTGCTAGAAGAATAAGAGAGTAAAATCTTGTTTCTCTTAGAAACAGATGTGGTGTGTCTGATAAGGCTGTCACATTTGTTCATAAGTCCGTAGGATTTTGGGGTGGTCTGAGTGGTCTCATGACCAGTGCAGTTTCTGCTGGTGCCACACGTGCCCAGGTATCTCATAGGTAAGGTCCAGCTGGCCCTTCTGTTCACTAGATCAGCTTGATCAGAAATACTATTTTGAGCAATAGATCTTGCTTTTGTAAGTTACTTTCTGTAACCAAGGACTAAGACTTGTTCCCAAAGCACTGGCATGAAAATAAAAGTTTTACTGGTTTCATTGACTGGGGAATGAAGCCTTTAAGGAGTCTTTTATCAAGTCAAGTCAGCCTTAGGCACACTTGTCCTGAGAACAGAAACTCAGTCCTGCAAACGTGCCCAGTGACACCCTATGTCATTTCTGCCTCAGCTTAAAATGGACTCTTCCCTTGCATAAAAGCAGAGGGACTCAAGTAATAAAAGGAATGAGCTCAACCTGGGCCCCAGAAGAGGAGGAAAACAGACTGATGAAACCCAGGAAAGCTGTTGCAAGAACAGCTTTTGAAAAGTAGAACTAATTCTCCCCCACATAATTTATGGAACAAAGCTCATTTCCTAAAAGCCATGGCACAGATGCAAGACTGAAAAGTTTGCGTTGCCTGCTTGACTAAAGCCTTAATTTTCTTAAGGACACATTTGTAGGCCAAATGTTTGTAGAGAAACAGCAATGAGGGAACTTAGCAGAGGCCCAGGCTGAACTCCCTCATCAGAATGGGTCATTAGGATCATTGTGTGTGACCTCTCAAATTCTGCTGCAGGATGTGGTAGTTTTGTCACACAGGTGGCAGATACCTCACATAGCTGGTGATAGAAGTGGATCAGACAAGACAAGAGGGACCAAATGGAAGTTAAGAGTGGTCACTGCTCAGCTTCTCACACTTTTAAGGAAGGATCTGGCTGATCTGGCTGGTGTGAAAATAAGTAATTAACACTTCACAAGCCATTGCAAGGCATCAGGACTTAGGGAATATGTGTCTACATGATGTAGCAGACTCATTCCATCAGCACAATTTAATTAACAAAGAAGTGATTTATTTGTAAGAAAAAGAGGTACTAGCTACAACTTCCTCATCTGACCGGCCAGAGTGCCCTCTATGAAATAATCCTCATGTCACTACTTGTTGCAGTTTTCTATGGCCCTCACTGTCATGGTTTGGTGAAGAGCAAGTCATAGAACAAATGGTATTTAAACCCAAGGGCCCTGTTTGGGCACAGGCTGTCACTCTGCTGCTCACTCATCTCTCTGCTAGTTATAGCAAGCCACTTCTGTCCTGACCAAAGCTGCATTCTAGTTATTCCAGATGCTGGTGGGAATGTTGTTTGGGCTTCAGGAGGCCAGACAGGCCAGACTAGACCATGTGGGTGAGGTCACTAAGTCTAGCATGAGTGCTGTGGCTGCTCTTACCCCTGCTCCAGTCATTAGGGCTGTAAATGAAAGTATGTATTTATATGGGGTTTGAATAATTCAATAGTATAGGTTAAGGACTTCTCCCAGTGCTATAGCCCCTGTGGGTTCAGCAGGTGTCTCTGAGCTCACTGAGTGTAGCACATGCTTGAGAGCATCCTTGTAAATTACTTTTATTTCCTGCTGTGATTGAGCTCACAGAATAGAAGCTCACAGAGGGAACAGTCTATCCCCCTTCAGTACCAGTATTTTGCCTTTCACAGCTGCTGTGAAAGTAAGAACTGATTCATTTCTACAGGTTATGTGGATGGCCAGACTGTGCTTCTCAAGCATAAGTGCCTTTTCTTTCTCAGCTTTGAAGCATAGGATTATGGTGGGTGAGTTTCACTAGCTCTGTGAGATCCTATCATATGATCACTAGTTAGGATGCTTGAGGAAACAGGCATTCAGTTTGTCTAAGAAAATTTAATTTAAGAAACTCCAGGGTCTTCTAACCTGTCTCCCAACAACACTTCTTATCTCAACATTGTGGTTTTAAAACCACATGGGAGAACAGGATTATAGGAAAAAGATCTGAGGAGAAACAAAGATACATACATTCATCTATTTTGCCTTTAACATATTTTATATATATATACACATTTTTTCTCCAACATATTTTATATATATATATATATATATATATACACATATACACTTTTTTTTCCTCCACACACAAAACACTAAAATTCCTTTCCCCAGGTATAGCCAGAGGTATAATGCCTGTAATAGTAACAACCTCAATGTAATACAAATTATTTTGTAATGATCCTCCTACATTTAGAGTAATTTTCCCATTCCCAGTTTCTAGATACTAGGGAGTTCAGGTTTTAAAGAAAACCTGTAAAAACAAACTACTTAAAAAAAAAATACTGTCAACTGATTTTTAGGCTTTGAGGCTAAACACACCCTTCCTATGCCAAACTCATAACCATGACAGGGGTATATCTATTTCCCTCAATTTTGGGACTTTTTCCCAATTGTTTTCCTTTTCAAGGCAACAGGAATTGATTGTTAGAGTGGGGATTCTCGTCACAAGGGCCCTACCTGTTTCTACCACCACCATGCCCAGAGAAAAATTTAAAAACACAGGAAGCAACAAAGAGCATATATTACTGCCGGCTTATACAAAAACAGATGCAAAATTCATATCAAGGAGTCAAAATTCTAATTATGCACAGAGTTTTTTAATTTGTTTTCTAGAAGTTGCTTCATTTGTTCATTGTAAATATTTTTCTGACACAGCTCATGGTGACAGCAAAGCATTCTCAGGTGAACCTAACTGTGTCTGTAGCACTTGCAGAGGAAGTTAATTCCTTGACATTTAGCCATGGAACCAGAGCTCCCCAATACAATCAGTGGTGTATCAGTGTAAACAAAAGCATGAAATGCACCAGAGAAAACAAGCACTCCTACCTATACTAGTAAGGGCGATCCATTATTTGCATAAATCTGATCCATAATTTGCTTTTTTTTTTTTTTTTTGGCTTAAAATTAAAAGCCTCAAGAAGAACCTGAATTAAAACTGCATTGTGGTAATGTTCTTTATTCATTCACCGCCAGATGGAGCATCACCCCAGGAAACAGGACCATACTCTGAGAAGAGAGACCTTTTAAGTGAACCACTGATTTAACAATCAGGAACCTGTTTTCTGTTTCTACTTCCAGCTCTGGTGTAAACCTCCTTGCTGTCTGTGGGCAAAGTCTCTGCCTTAAAGTTAGAACTGTAGTGCAAGCCTACCATTTATGCAACTTTTACGTTTCTGAAAGTTGGTGGAATAAGACAGGCTGCCAGGTACCTCTACTCTTCAGCTTTTTTTTTTATCTCTTCAGGGAGATACTCAGTGTGCAATAACTGAGGGAATCAGCAACCTTCAAATTTTAGTATGCTCTTCATGCAGAGTTCATGAAGAAAAGACCTCTATAGCAACACTTGCAGCCTCTGAAAGTTTTCTGACTACTGTAGTTACTCATCAGCCTAACTTTACCTCTCCCTCACTTGTCTTGAGATGGGGAACAGAAGGAATCAATTACAGAATTTGCCAAAGAATGGACCCAAAAACGGCCTGAAGACACTGGAGAAAACCACATCTTCTTTCAGGCTATTTTTGGTAGGTTTCTCCAATACTAGGGTTAAACCACATTTCTATTGTTGAAAAATTTAGGCATGTTTCACAAAAGTATATATTAAAAGGTTAAAAGGTTTTGGAAAATATTAAAATCTTCTTTAAATTCTTTTGCAATGATTAGAACTCTAATAGCTCTGTATCTTCCAGAAGACACACAATAATTTTCATTTTTCTCCTTTTTTTAGTCTAGAACTAGGCAACTGTAGGAAGAAAACACTCTAATGAAATAAACACATAAGTTTTGTATCTATTTGAGCTTTATCAGTCTGCTTGTTGACAGAGACTTTCTCCCCTGTTGTGTATTTTCAAAATATTACTAATTCTACATGCAGATGGGGCTGACTGTTGTAAAGAAGAATTTTTTCTCCCCTTGGCTTGTTACAGCTTTACTTACATAAGTTCTTCCCTTCAATAACACTGTTCATCTGATTTTAGCTCCATCTAGGTTTCTCAGGGCAAAGCTCCTGGAACAATTGTCTGCATTTTAAGAGGACAGTCTTGTGTACATTCCTAAGTTAAAACAGAAGTTAAAGCTGACCCTAACTTTGTTAGGCCTCTTTCCAGTCAAGCACCACCCTTCCTTTTCTTCCTCTCCAACAGAGCAGCTCATTTCTCAGACTGTACCACTTATGTCCCAAAACAACACCCATGGCTGAGAAATCCTTACTGCTTTTGTATCCCAATTCACTCTAAACCCCTGCCATGTGAAAACACAGAAGATGGTGTAATGCCATGCTACTGTAAAGCATTTGCAAAGGCTAAGTGGCACCAGCCTCCAACCCAAGTGTTCCTAGTACAGCTAATTCAATCCAAGCTCTTTCCTTGAGGCTGCAGGAAGCCTGAGCACTCCCACTGCCTTTCTGGAGTGCTCTCCCAACCACACCCCAGCCCCATAATTTTTCAGACTCTGCCAACCCCTCATACTTTCCACAGCATGATCTATGAGGTCTATGGACCACTGCTGTTGGGTAAACACTGGCCAATACTATGCCAGCAGTTCTGTAAGTGCAGGAAGTTTCTTTCTCCAGGCTCCAGTCTCACCTGTCTCCTTCACCTGATCTGTGTTCAACTGTGCAGGAATTTCAGTTTCCTCCCTCCAGTACTCGGGCTTCTACATGGTTCCACCCAACTCTGGTTTTACACTTGGCTTCCTGACCATGTCCTCTTGACCAGACACTCATAGGCACAAGAAAGATCATACTGGCCATGTGGCTTGTGCAAGAATAACAAGGTCCAAAATCCAGCTCAATTAAATACTCGTTTTGGATGGACCTGTGCTACTACTGCACTTCCCCAGTAGTAAGAGCAAGGATTTAAAAGAGGAAAAAAGAAAAACAATTATATACTACAAACTAAAATTTGTCAACTGCTTGTCAGTCAGTTGTTCTGGGCTTCATTTTTTTCAGGTTTCCAAGGACACAAATCAAAACTAGTTTAGTCATATTACTTCCAACTGAACAGGTAGTTTATCTAACTAGAGCATTTACAAGCTTCCCAAACTGTAACAAACAGAAAAAAGCAGTATCTTGAAAAATGAAAAGTCAGATATGCACTTAATAAGTCAGCAGCAGACAGGACTACTTAATCTACTGATCAGAAAGGCACCATAATACTAACAACAACAGTGTAATTGTATTTACATCATAACTCAGAACATTCTTCTCAAGTAATATGCTATGTTAAAGGATAAGGGCAGGGAAAGGGAAAAAAAGTATGTAAATGGTTCAGCCTCAATAAATGTTATTTACTTCCTCATTCAGGTACACATAGCTACTGAGCAATGTCCCAGACCACTTTTTTAACACAGACATGAGCATTTCAGCTACCTGCTGACAAGAGACACACAAGTGCTTTGAACACAGATTATCACTGCTAATAATTTCTGCCACCTTATCTATTTCCCCCTTTCATTTTTATTAACTGTACACACATTTTAATCCTATATGAAATATGATTGATTTTAGAATTCATTATTCCTAAGGCAAGTAAAAACATTGAGGAGGTTATTTGGGAATACTGACAATAGAGGCAATTAAAATATATTTCCAAAAACTAACTTTTAGATAAATGGAGTAACTAGACAGAAATCAACAGAACAATCTGATCCATAAAACAAAGCCAATAGTGTTTTTACCCCACTAGTCATTAACATATATGGTGAGAAGCAAATACCAGTTTGAGATTACAAAAGATTAAATCCATTTCAATCTGCAACTAACTTAAAGAATGAGTTCAAAGTATTTTTAGGAATTGTTTAACAATTGTTTATATTATATTCTTAAGAGTAGCATTTCCTTTGTGTTGTCCCTGAATTAAAGCTTCATTAGGTTTTATAAAGAAAGGCACAAAATACAACTGCAAGCATAAATATACAAAACTTCTTCAAGCAAGTTGACATACATTCATGTGTTAACTCTAACAAGGAAATTTCCTAGGCCATAAGTGAAAGCTTCTTGTGGGAAATAATTAATATGGACAATTCAGAAAACTTTACAAAAATACTTCTTTTTATTAAAAGCAGCAATTTCAAGCAGAACAATACAGAGAATGTAAACATCACTAAGTCCAGCTCCAGCCTGCTGAACCTTCAAGAGAGTCTACACTAAATGCATCTACTGTACTAGCATGTTAACAGACTATATTATAATTTGAAAATATATTTTCTTCTATGAATTAAGAAAAAGTACTTTATCGTAATCTGTCCCAGCGCCAGATACTGGCATCATCACACACAGCTATAAGGATACTGCTGTCCCTGCTAAAACTGGTCTGTCGGATGGCAGCAACACATTTAGGGTGAGTAAGAGTTGTACACCTAGAAAGCAAAGAAAATATTCAGCTGCAGTGTTAAATCTTCCTACTACATTAGGGAGCACTGTTTCAGTAATCCCTTATTTATGTGACCTAGGAAGAATTGAAGGCAACAGGATTATGGCCTTCACGGTGTATTTTGTATTCCAGATGAGGACTTGGGACAGCAGTTTCCTGTTCACCCACAGTTGTTTCTCATCCACCCAATTTTTAGTGAAGCAAAGATTGAAAGCTTATTGAATCACATTATTTAGGACTTCATAATCAGTGTTATTTCACAGGGTTAGGAATGAAAAATCAGAATCATGTGATTAAAGACTGCTGCACTTCCAGGAATTTTATACATTAATGTATTCATTTATACATATTTACATGAATTATATATATAAATACATAAAGATATGTATAATACATCATATAGGGTATATAAAAATAAAATGCATAAAGCATTTATATCCATTTTATATACAACGTTTTTTGGGAGTGGCTTTGTTTGGGGCCTTTTTTTGTGTTCAGGCTTTTTTTGCATTTGTATGTTCACAGACATACATACATACATACCTATATGTATCTAAGAGACATGCTGTGAAATTGCCTGGCAGCACAGCTGAGGAAGTGGAAAGCCACAGTGTTTTCTCCACACTGTGCTCATAGCTCACCTTCACACCCTCCTTTTTTAGTCCAGTCCTGTCACCTATCTCGCCTTTGTCATGTGCTACACCCACCTAGCACATCTTCTCCTAATGGCTTTGCAAAATTTCCACCCAATTAGCGAAAACTCTGTGAGAAATAAATTGCCTTTTACTGTATCTATGCACAATAGGCAGCACAATCCAACTGGGACCTCTTGACATTAATAAAATATAATTTATAAATCAGTGAGATAAAATAAACATTAACCTTCAGGGGCTCACAATGTTTATTTCCTTACTAATTATCATGGAAAGTAAGTAGTACAGTAAAGAACTTCTCTCTAATCAGGAAAGAAAAAAGAAAAGGAGCCCAACTCTCTGTCTTAGCAAAAACAAAATAAAGTACTCACTTGGCTTTATGTGGATCCTCTATTTCTAAATCCCAAACATAAAGTTTGCCAACCTGATTGCCCAGAGCAAGCATCTTAAAAAGAAAGCAGAGGATAAAGAGGTTTTAAAATATTCCCTTAAAGAATAAAGTCAGACATTTATAAAGGCTCTAGGGCTGATAAATTGTGTGTGAACATTTAAACATGAATGACTTAATAAGTTTGTTGGAGGAGTCAAAAAGGCTGTAGAACAATCTCTGCAGACAGGGGATGAAGACATCAGGAAACTTATTTCTGGTGGATAATTAGTATTTCTTTTATGGAGTTTTTTCCCACAGGTAGAACCCAGAATGAAAAATCTGGAGCTGTTTACTTGTAGCAGCTGTAGTAGGAATTTTGCTTTTTAAGTATAAGCTGCTTACCCACACACCCTGGCAGGTGACAAAATTCTCAGCACACTCCCCAAAATCATTTGACACAAGATAGTAATTTAATCTGCAGGTTCATATAATGTCCCTTACAGCAAACCATGATGTTTCTCAAATGTCACATGAACCAAGACCTTTCCTATACCCATAAACATGTAACCAATGAAAAGCTACACACCTTCAAATACAGCAAAGTCAGACACATACCTTTTGCCAGAAATCCATTGAAAATCTCATGTACCATATGTCACACTGGCTATAGTCAAATCTCCCAAGAATGGTCACATTTGACTCACTGGGCTTGATTTTATCTATATCATCTTCCATCTTGCCAGGCTTCCAGCAAACAATGGCATTTTCACAAGACTGGGTGAAACAATGAAAAGAAAAATCACCTAATTTATACTGTAATTTATACTGCAGAATCAGTCCAACTAGAAGCAAACATTTCATCTCACATCTTCCCCAATGACACTATGAAAAGTGTCTGAAAATAGAACTGAAAATCTCACCTCTGCCCTTAGATCACAGCCACATCACCAATAACAGTCACTGTCCATTGCTGGCAACCCGATGCCCTCCCAGCTTTGCCAGGGAATGGGACTGCAGGGGCCCTCCCTCCCGCTTCAGATGGAGAGCCCAGATGGCTCAAACACAATTTCACAAGCAGCCTAAACATCCATTGGTTTGAGGATTGTTTACCCAATCCCTTTGACCAACAGGTTGATGCACTCACCAATTGCTGGCAGCAAGGCAGGAGGACTGCCTGCTTTAATAGCTGCAAGCCAATGTTACAAATGGACACAACACATAAATCAAAGTTACTCCATTATGGCTACTCCTCATCTCACTCTTTAGCAGGATCCCGAAATAGTATCTCGAGATTCCCTTTCCATATGTTCTGTGCAGATCCTGGTTAGCCAGAAACCCTTTACTTGTAACAAAGTACAGCTGTAGTAAGAATTTTGCTTTTTAAGTATAAGCTGCTTACCCACAGATCCTAACAGGTGACAAAATTCCCAGCACACTCCACAAAATCATTTGACACAAGATAGTAATTTAACCTAAGATCCACAAGCTAATAAAATTTCTAAGGTTTAGGATCCTCAGGACCAACAAATAAATGTAACACAGCTGAAAAATGCAGCATTACCTTGGAAAGAATTAGGTCTCCCAGCCACCGTACACAGTCAACATAGTTTCTATGTATGTCTCTTGTAGAAAAGTCAGGAAAGTGAATTTTCTGGGAAACAAAAGGCCTATGGAGAAAATTGCCAAGTGAGGTTCAGAAAAATAAATGCAGAAGCACAAGTGTAATTTTTAATAATCAGTTTTAACATATTTCAATGTTAAAAGAACAAGCCCAGCTTTTTAACAGTTTTATAACAAAGTAGATTTTGTATGCAGCTTGTTTTTCTTTTTAATAGTAATAGAACAGTTCTTGTTTTCATCCTCATTCCTAATGAAATAACTACGTTTCTCATGTAAAAGACTGTGCAGAGATAGTGCTGAGTAAAACTACTCCTTCAGATGCTGAATACAATGCCTGTCACCAAATACTTCAAGAACTAATTAAAGCTCAGTCTTCCTGATGCTGCTGCTGCAACATCCAAATTGTTAAATAGAAATGCACACTTAAAAAAAAAAATCATCATTTTAAGAAAGCACGCTAAAAAGCATCATTTAATATTTGGTAACATTACCAAAAAAAGCCAGAGTATTTTCACAGCTAGTCTCATTGCTGAACATGTTCACTGTGTTTTAGACTCTTCAATTCTCTCAATGGTTTAACTGGAAGTTAAGATCAAAAAGTTGAAGAACTTCATAAAGAAGGATTTATCTATCATATATCTAATTGTTATGTTTACTTGATAATTTACTCATAGCTGAGGTCAAACCAGAGAATGATGAAAATTAAAGTTATTACTATGTAAATGGTTTTTTCCCCACCCCAAAGTAAAATAATACACAATAATTAGCTACTCAATATAAGATTATTTGACACATTTAATTACACAGATTTGATTCCCTTCTAGAAATTTTGAGATGAGATGATATGAAGAAAAAATACTGACATCTTGAAATGCATGAAATACAAGCCTTAAGATAATAATTTTAGATATTTTCTAGTCTAGGAAATAAGAAATAATTGAGATATTTAAAAATAAAAAAAATTGGGACTTTGAATCAGAATTCAATAAAATTCCAGTGAAGCAAACAACAATAAGACACACAATCTAGTGAGATTCAGCATCCACATCACTACCCAAAAACTCCCAACATGGAAAGGAATTAACCTGGACTGTTGATAGGAGTATTCATGTGTTGTAAAGACAGACAAGGAGATGAAGACTACATACCTGTTGGTTTTGTTTGGGTTGTACTCATAAGACTCTTTGATAGCATTAATCATTCTCTTTGAATTAATTCTCCAGAGTTTTAGAGAGTGATCCATCCCACAGGACATGATTTTTTCACCAAGAAGATCGTAATCCTATGTATATAAAATAATTTTGAACATTCCCACTCTACGCTGCATTATGTCAACTCAGATTTTATTCCATCATTTCCATCAAAACAGCATTTTATGCATAGAGCATGCAATAAAACCGAATATTTCAAATAGAAAAACACTAAGAATGTAATCCAGCTCACTGCAAAGCAGCACAGCATCTTAATTATTATATTTAGTCTCTCTCAAGAGAGACATATTCAACAGCACTGAGAGTGAATCTACAGCTAGTTCTCCTCCTTCACTAAGTTCCCTAGGAGCAACTTTGGCAGAATTCCAGGGCTACAACATGGGTGATTAATAAGTGTCAGGTTTCCTCCAGATGCACCCCTCACCTTTCACAACAGGTCAGGTAACAGGAATGGAAAGAGCTCTTAAGAACAGCATATTAAAAATTAACTATTCTAGTTGATGTTTGCTGGGTACCAGTGTCTGTTCACAGCCACTGAAAAACAATTTAACTTGAACAACTTCTTTCCTTCACCACCATGTCTCTCCAGGTTTATTTGCTTATGCTGCTTTGACTTGATGAGAACTCAAGACCTTCAAAAGTGGGACTATCATGAAATGTTTTTACTCTTTCTAGCCCCACTGAGCCCTATTTTGCTCACTTCTAGGCTGCACTGTGAGTAAACCAGCTACTGAAACACACAGATCCTGTCTATAAGAGGTGGCCACATCAACCAAACCACCTGACATTTAAAGCTGTCTATCCCCTTAAAACAGTATTTATGCACTTCCAGGTGGTTATTTTAAAGTAGCTATAATATCTAAACAGTGCACAAAAGGATAGGAAGTGCTTACTACCCTTTGTAAATCTAAATCACTGACCCACAGTCTTCCACTTACTGCACTTAACACCTCATCCCTGTGCCCTTCTACTCCTCCAAATATTGCAACCAGCGTGTCTGTCTGGATGTTCCACAGTCTCAATGCATGATCTATAAAGAACAAATAGAATTACATGCTGCTTTTTATATGCACATTTGAATAATATATTTCATCTTAATCACTTTAAGTAACAGATTTTTAGGTCAAAAATGCACTTAATTCTTTTTTTTTGTTAGAAACAAAAGAACTGCATTAACTGAAATTGCTATTATAACTAACTTACTGTTAAAAGTAATTCTGTAATTGAAAAAGTGTGCCCACCCCCTTCCCTAGGGAAAGTTTCTAGCAAAAACACACTTGGATCTTTAGATCATCCAAAAAGCAAAGGAAAGTCTGATCTGACAAATATGCTTTTAGTCAGTCATAAGAACAATTTTATGTATCAAAAAATGCTAGAATTCCTTTCTGCCATTCTAATCAACTTTCAGAAAAGTTGTGATTTTCCATCCTTTAACTTTTAGGACATTATTCTTGGTGAACCACAGTCAGTAAGGGAGAGAAAAACTGTTTACATACATAATATGTAGTCTAAAGTCAATTAGACTAATCCACTTACTTGAAGAAAGTTTTAACAATTTGTAATGAAGAACCTCTAGCGTATCTCCCATTTGGAAATGGGAACCTCTAGAGTACTTCCCTGTTGGATTCCACAAGTACATTGCATTGAATTACAGCAACACCCAAAATCCCAGCAGGGAAACAGGTGGCCACGCAGTCCCAAATGTTTTCCTCCCTTTTTAATAATCTCTCAGCCAAGCAGTTCTAACAGCCCAAATATTCTCCTGCCATGTGCCTTCTCAGCAATAGCACCTGGTCCAGAGATTGCACATTAAAACTTTTAGTACTATGGCTGATGTCAAAACATTATTACAAAGAGAACCTAAAAAATACACAGCAACTGGATGTTTACAGACCCACAGCACCACATTGACCATTACAAGCATCAGAGAGCTTCCCAACTCCTGTTCTCATATAGCTTCATCAGTAAGTTCAAATATACTAAAGTCAAAAGTCCCCTTAAGTGAATGTTTCCAACTCAAAAATTCCTGAAGGCTATCTCCTTGTGGCAGATCATTCCCTTACTTAACAGAACAGTCAAGATCAGGAAGTTGTGACTGTTAGAATTTTCTGGACAAGCCCATAAGACACTACACCAAAAACTTCCTTGACTAAAATGCTTTTTACACAGAGTCCAATTAAAGTTCCCAAGCAACAGACAATGCAAGTTTTTTCCCCGTGAACAGGATGGTGAATGCTGTTTGCAACGTTAAGAGGTCCCCACTAGATGGCAACGTGATTCAACAACTGAAAAAACTTCAATTAACTGTCAGAAAGTAAAGAGCAAACCCAAGGCTCAGGATTCTTCTTTCCTAAAAAGCAGCA
The DNA here is from genome assembly GCF_027887145.1 of Ammospiza caudacuta. Taxonomy (NCBI): domain Eukaryota; kingdom Metazoa; phylum Chordata; class Aves; order Passeriformes; family Passerellidae; genus Ammospiza; species Ammospiza caudacuta. The sequence goes on from NC_080594.1 coordinate 37,523,694, forward strand.
CTATTCACAATCCCTTTGCATCATAGCTGGAGTTATGGTTGCAGGCCATGGATTTAGTAGGTATAAAATATATAGCCATGTAAAAGCATGATTTGCTCTCAACTTTCAAAGTGAGCTTGTTCAGTGCTATTCATAAAAAAAAAAAAAAATTCATGGAAGTTTTTGGCCACATTCAAGACCAAACTCCAACCCAAAGTATCCCCATTTATACAAAAAACAACAGAGGTTTTTCCTCACCTTTGCTTACAGATAAAAGAAGATTTGGATCTCTTGGATGGAATTTCAGTTCATTGATTGCATTTCCATGGCCCACATAGTGCTGGGATAGAATTCAGAGACCAAGTTACCATTTCTCCACATGTTTACATGTACTTGGAATAAAAAAGTGTCATACCTTACTAAAATACAAGCTGTATCCTAAAGTTGTGAACACTCACCTTTATGCACTGCATTGTAATGGGATTAATTATCCTAATAATACCCCTGGATCCTGCCACAGCCAGAAGAGGATGGCTTGTATTGCTATCATATGTCCATGCACAGGTATAGAAATTTTCATCTGCCTACAATGCCACAAGTTAAGGATCACAGAACAAACAGGAGATTTTTTTTTACAACATTATATTTTAAACAAACCTGTAGCTATTTTATTTAAGTGCCCAGGAGTCTCTGTGGGATCCAATAAGAAAAAAACACATTCAGTTATACACCTGCAAATACCAGCAACATCACCTTTTCTACAGATGTTCATTTCCTCACTCCTGTTCCATAACATAAAAGGAACACCTTCTCTTTCATAGCATCACCTTTCATTGGGAATAATGAATCATGACCAAGTTCACAAGTTAATGACTTTTGTACTGCAAACGATCAACACAAATTATTAACACTTCAGAGCATGAAACGCAATTGTTATGCTTTAAAGTCAGTTCCAATTCACAGGGAAACACTGTAAAGCAGGGAAATATTATACAAATATTAGTGTTGGGAAGATTAAACTGATGGAGAATCAGTTTTCAAATATTTTAATACAGTCTAATCCCTGAGTCTGCGTTTTTAACATTTTTTCAATAGGAGGGATTCTAGGATGTGGGAAAGAGGCAAGACTTGGACCTAACATAAAGAATGCACCACATGAGCAAAGTATTAAATCACAGACAAAACATTTTCATGTTTTTTCCTCCAAAGCCTCTTGGTTTTTCATAAAGAAACACAGCAAACACATGGGTATTTAACTTAAAAGGATACATCAGCATCCACGTAAGACTGCAACAGACGGATTTCTCCTTGGGAATGACATTCATATAAAGTAACCTGGAGAAAAAATATAAGTAAGTGGAGAGACTGCTGCTTAGTTGTAATATTTCAAAAAGAAATCACATGCACCCAATCCATTGATTGCCTGATGGGGAGAGGGAGAGTGCCTCTATAGTTTAGATTTCATCCATCATCCATTTGTTTACCAGGTGGAAATGGTTTGATAAAAGAATGCCCATGGCAGTTTCATTAAAGCACCATTCCAGGACTTGTCAGCTGTCCTTCCCAGATACTGAAGTCTATTATTTGAATTGCCTTAATAATAAGATAAACTCTTGCTGGAATTAATTATTACAGTTATCTCTAATGTGACTTGGTCTTGTAATGAGTCATTGATACCTTGCTTAAACTTAGTGTTTCTGGTGACTTGCCAGGCAGAACAAAGCTAGAAATGAAACACTTCTTATTTATTCACAACACTTGCATAAAATGCACTTCTCAGGGGTTATTTTCAAGACTGAAATGACATGAAACATTGTTCAGAGGATGTCTATAAATTCCCTCCACACAGGCCATGAATTTAGCTACTGAGCTGGCTGGCATCAGCCAGCCACTGTTGCAGACAGTTCTCATCCTGTATATATGAGTACATTAATTATGAAGAGTAATTTTATTGAGAAGATACATTTAAGCACCTCTCTTCCTTATCCCATATGCATACTACTGTAAGACTTTTCTCTTTATTCCATTGCTTAATTACCAAATAGCTAACATGACTTCATGGAATAATCCAAAGGATGCAGCTCTCCCAGATAACAGATGCTACAGATCTTAGAAATACATCTGTTTATATTAAGTATTGCATGTCCATACCAAACACAGGTAAAGGGATTGCCTGGAAACAGGAATGCATGCAAAACCACACAGAAGGGCGTATGATGAAAAACAGATTACTCACTCTGTTGCTGCCTACAGTGGCAAAAACAAGAGGATCACCTTCTTTACTGTGCCAGTTAAACTGGACTCCAAACAGAGGCTGGCCATGGTCCTCCTATACGTGCAAAGTAAGTTTAGAGATTAAAAACCCAGCAAAACCCACAAGCACATCATTGCTGTGAAATTCAACAGTTTCACTGACAATTTTCCCTCCTCAAAGTAATGGGTTCACAGCCAGTATAATTTTAGACAGTGAACAGTTAACAATCATAGTTTTGTAACGCCACATTTTAACTTGGCTGTCTTAAAGGGAGGTTAAAGGAATACTGACAAACACACACCTCCCTTTTCTTTCTCTACCAACCTTTTAAAAAGTAAATGGGAAGAACTGTTGTCTCAGTCATGCCTACAAGCTGGCAGAACTCCCAAGCTGTACTTGCAGCTCTAGTATTTTGGTTTACAATTTTCAGTAAGGCAAACTCTGCATCTAAGGTAATTTTCTATCATAATTACTTATACACAAGGATTTGCAACTTCACAGAGAAGAATTACCAGGAGAGAGAAGAATTATATTGGTATAAGGATGGAAAACAGCCACATTTCACTATTACATTACAGTTAGGTCTTGTAACTTTGTCACAGACACAAGGAACTCTCTCCAGTGTGTCACAATACTGCTACAAAGTTCATGTCTACAAAATGTTTTCAGATGTTTTACAAATAGTTACCAGAGAAATGCCAAGTATTATTTTTATACAACTTACATCAGTTTGAGAGAAAAAAAAAAGGAGGTATGTTTATGAATTGTGATGAATATGGTGGTGCTTGTTAATAATTGATAACAGTATTTTGGCCTGTCCTGACAGGATGTTTTCAGCAAGAATAATGTTCATTAAAGTGCCTCCCCACAGGGGACTGTCTGGGACAGTGCAGGCAGGAAGGAAGTGTCTCATGATGGCTGTTCAGCAACCTTCAAATGGCAGCACTTCAGAGACAACACCAGAAGTACCAGCCCTGGCAGCTCTGGCCTATCCAAAACCAAGGAATAAATTCGAGGAGGGGGTGTGAGTAGGGAGTCTAACACTCCTTAGTAAAAGAAAAGTAAAGGAAGTCTGGAAAAAATTTAAATAGCATTATTTACTGACAAAGGCAGTATCTGTTATTAACAGAAATAACTAGAAGAGCTAGAAAGAGAGAGCAGAAAATCTTTCAGAGATTAAGGGCCTCCTGCAATTCTTAAGACAGATAACATTCAAAGCTCAATACAGATTAAAAAGAATTGTTCAAAGCTTAACTCAAAGTATTACTGATCATAACACAAAAGCACAAACTAATGGCTTCATGAGATGAGGAATATAGGATATTAAGAAAGGGAAAAGCAGCAGGGCTCTTAGTAACCCCAGGACAGAAGGAAAAAGCAGGAATTCAGTACCTGCAAAGCATTACAGTTGAACTAGAAATGAAGAATGAGGAAAACCATAAGCCATAATATTGCATACACATGGCCACGATTTTTTGGTGTGCAATACATTTATTAATTTTACTTTTTAGCAAGAAATTTATTAATTTTACTTGGTAGCCTAAAATTTTGAGTGTATTTAAGTCTTGTTTGAAGAGAATGGCTGAGAGATCAAACTGGAAATGCTTAATAAAGTTTTTCCACTAATACTAACAACTTGGTTTCAAATTTCTGCCTGAAGGAGTTCCTGCTGCTGAACAGTGAGTGCTTCTGACATATCACATGAAGATAATACAGGTAAAATGCATGGGCTCCCACTGCTTTATTACAGAGATATATTAGCAGGTTTTGCATTTGTTTTTCTGGAACAACCTTGCTCTCTGTTATACACCCTGTTTCTGACAAATTTAACAAAACATGGAAAGTGAAAAGCCGTATGTTTTTCACCCTCAAGACAGGATATTTTTCCAGCATACGTTGCAATAAATTTCTGATTTTCTAGGTAGGACCCAGACTAAGGTGATAAGTAGAGATATATAACAGAGTGCAACACTGTTTCCACATTTTTATACTAGAGTACATACCTAAAGTATTTTGCAAGCTTTTTCAAAGAAAACCTATTTCCCTGGAAAAAATTACTCTGCAAGACAAAGGTCTTTAGTCTACTTACTTCACCCACACTACATTTCTCACACCAAGTGCTACAATCTCCAGGAGCCTGACTGTACATATTGCAGTTCTGCTGGTGTTTGATGGATGAAGCAGCCAGGCAAAGGCTCCTGCAGGAAGATACCAGGGTATCTGCAGAAGCTCTGCTCCTATTTAAACTCCTAACATCCCCAGTGGTCAGAGACAGCACATAGCTATTTTGAAAATACTTGTCTGCTCTAATTTTTATCCCAAGTGCTAAACAATGAAGGAGATTTTCCAAAACATTGTATTCTAGGTGCCGTACATGATGGTTATGCTCAGATGCCAAGTATGTGACACAAATCTGACACTGGTTTGTACCGACAGAAGTGACCCAGATACCCGTCCAAAAGTGAAATTGTGAAATGCCATCTTGTCCCTGCTATGAATAAAGGGCACGAAACCCAAAGTACCCAGGTTCTTCATGCACTAGAGGAAGAAGGCAGAGAAGAAAACAGACCTATTGCTACAAAAGCAAATAAATAAACAATCAATAATGAATTCCAGCCTTACTCACTCAACACCAACTTGGGTTCAATCAAAGAGTAAGACCAGACCTGGTTTTAGACAGAAAGCAGTGAAGTCATTACAATGGCAAAAATAATCACCTGCATGAATGCCTTTTAATCTGTGTCACCCACACTGCCAGTGGGGAACCAACAACCCACACGTGCATTTCCAGTTCCCAGAAGTGGAAGTAAGCCATTGTGGGCAGTGGGTGTAGTGACATTTAGTTTCCATTACACACCAACAAGCTAGAATTCTGCATGGCATTGCATACTGGTTCCCAGCTCAGGGGACAGCAAGGAGAAGCTGAGACAACACCAGGCTGCTTAGAACTTAAGCACACACCCTAAGCAGAAGTAAAGGGTAGGGAAAATAATTGCATTGCTATAAAGGGAGCACAACAAAGCAAAAGTTTTCTGCCAAAAGATCTATCAGCAAGATACAGATGGATATATGAGGATGTGCAACTGTGCTAGCTGTTAGCTGTATATGCTCATTTATAAACCCCATTCCCATTCAGTCCACAGAAAGCAAAGATTTCTCAGTACATTTGACAAGTAACTTAGTACTTCATAAAGTAAAAAGGCATTTTTTTATTTCCTGACATTTTCCAAGATTTTCCATTTTCTCTCCATTATTTTTGTTTTCCTGATGCTTAAATTTCACCCAAAATAACTCCCAAAGTAGTGTTTAAAACACATATTTAGCAAGCACTGAGTTTTTCAGGCTGAGTCATAACCATTTAACACTCAAAGCAGACAGTAATGGCCATATTTGCTTCCCAAAGGAAAAAACTAAAAAACAAAATAAGATGGGAAAACCAAAAGTACAGAAGTGGAAAAACACGTAATTTATACACCCCTAAAGAATCTTTAAATCGTGTTGACCCTTCATTACCTTCAATACCTGCATCTTGCAGCATAGTTCAAAATCATATAAACTAGGGGATATATATGACATGGTACTAAACCCACATACAACATTCAATCATTAGAATTTTCACCAGAATCTCTGCAAAGTTAGTATGGAAGAGCAGGAAAAGGAAGAGAGGTTTCCTCAGTCATGAAGTAAAAAACCAAATTTGGCTGCTACCTAGGTCTTTGACTAACATGCATATATCTTATTATTACCATTACTTTCAGATCAAAGAGAAACAGGGGAAAAAAGCTAATAATAATACCCCACTTAATTGAAATGCTACATTTACTCCCTCACAGCTTGATTCCACTTGCACAGGAATCTGTTTCCAGCCCTGATCCAAACCCAAGGAAGTCAGGGATTGCTTAGTTTCACAGCTTGGTCTTTTGGATCACCCTGCAGTAGGGTCGGGATTGACAGTGGAGTGAGGGAATGTTACCTTTTCCCAGAAGACACTTGGAAAGCAGTAACCCTTTTTGTCTGCAGACAGAAAACAAGCATGAGTAACAAAGCTCAGAACTTGTTAAAAGTTTGGGTGTCCAAAGGCCGGTGTCTGCGTTTGAAGTATGACTTGGAGCTGCAAATAGCACCATCCGCGGGGGCGACTCACAGGAACTGCTGCCTACCTTGGTGAAATGAAACAACTTCCCTTCCTCCTACACCCTCAAAGGCATGGAGGCAATCTTTATACTTCAAGAATACAATAAGATCAATTTGTTTCCCAGACACCTTTGTCAGTGTAACTTCATGTGGCAATTTCTCCAGTGGCAAAGCTCGTTGAGAAGGTTTCCATGCTCCAAACCTTTTATCTCCTCCCACTCAGGTACCCCAGTGTCTCACTACAGTAGCCTGAAGACAAAGCTCAGAAACGGAGCCACATCAGCACAGCTCCACAGTTAAGCATAGGGGGAATGAAAAAATACTCTTAGAGCAATTCTGCAGAAAATATCCACTGCTGAGCTACACAGATCCTCACAGAGCTTGCCATAACTCCCATCTTGCCACATAAATATCCCACACAAAGCAGAGAAATGAGAAAAAGAAGAACATCCTGACAGAGTAAAATAGTCATGAATGAGAAAACTCCTTCAGTTCACCGCAGTCTGTCACCAGTGCAGAGGAAAACAGCACTATGCTAAAAGAGCAGAACAAGGAGTAAAGACCATGAATCCACGTCTCTTAAAACCACCAGGTGTTACATGGGAAGACACATACTGCCTGAATCAGGTGCTAACACATGATCCCAATGCTCACAATAAATGAACCAAATTGCACTATACAGTAGTTATGATATTGCCAGGGGATAGAAAATACCTGATCTGGTTAAGTGTGAGGAAAAAGCTACTTTAAGACTGTTGGGTGGAGTTGTTCTGGTTTTTTTTCAACACATACAGAAATCTGAGCAGGTTCTGTGCTTTGCATGGAGTTGTCACAGGTTTTGTTTTAGTTCAATTTGTTTATCCAACTCCTTATATTTCTCTAGCATCTACAGCTTCAATGAAATACCTAATCATAGCATCGCACAAAGCTTTGCAAACTCTACAAAAACAAGGTTAACTGCAGCATATCTACTATTTCCTATTTCTCAATATCCTTTTTCTTCAAAACTTTGGCTATTCCAAGCAAGAAAGGTAACTGCTTCAAATCAGCAGGAAACATAATTGCTTAAAGATATTTAAAAGTATCTAGCTTGAGGCTGTCTCACAGCCAACATTAACATTGCTGCCAGTAAGTGATGCCCAGCATTCCCTGAAGCTCACGCATACCTACCTTGAGGCTATTTACGCATTTGAAGGAATATTTGCACTTCTTCGACTTCCATTTTCCTTTCCCCCAGCTTTTTCTTCCTGGTGCATTGGGAGTGTTTGTTGGCGTATCAGGGCGCTCGGTGTTAGTACCGCTCTCAATGCTGACAGCATCATCCTGAAAACATTCAGAATCATACAGAATGTCACACAGAGACCATAACTGCTGGATACATTCAACTGATCTTACAGCACTTGGCCTTTTCACTTTTTCTTGTCATTCATATGAACAGATCTCCCAGGACTTGGTGTTATTTAGATTCATGTATTTTAATCTAATGCCAGCATAGTAGCATTCTTCTCTAGAAACAGAACATGAATCACATGAGGACTAATCCAAGAGGGAGAGATATGAACTGTGATCTAGTGATGTTTCTTCAGAATACTGGTAGCTGCTCTCAAGAAAATGTCTAGAGATAAAGCAGCTGCTTCCCCTAGAAAACATCTTTGATCCAGATGAAATGAGTATTTCTGAAGTACTGAAGAAGAGTTGCTTGTGTAAAAACATGAGGCTTGTCCTTACCAAGAACCGAGCCATTCTGAGGCTTCTGTACTCACAGCACGGTTCAGCATCAACAGCAGAAGACAAAGTCCCTCCTCTCCCTCCTACTCTTTTCCACAGACATTTACTTGTTTCCACTAAAAGCTAAATTCTGATCAGCTAACTAATCCAACTGGCCCTCTAACCATTATCATAAGATAAGAATGGGGAAAATTGAAAAAAAAAGAGGATACACAAAACACTCTGTCCAGCCGCTGAGATTTTATATCAGCTTTGGACAATCAGCAGAAACTACAAATTCCTGTGTGGTCTGACTGCAGGGCCCTGGTTAAAAGGACACTTCCCTGCACCACCTATCACAGAGCACTTCACCTTCACCTGCATTGTATCTGCCCACTCTGTGCTTCTGTGTGAGTATGTTCAGCTTGTTAAAAATCAACTTTTCCCATTTTTTCTGATAGTCCATTCACTTTCCTCAGACTAGTGGAGGGAAAACAACTCATCCCAGGCCAGGTAATTTCTAGAGCTGAACTAAGGGAGACAGGCAGACAACAGCCTGTCACTGTAGGGGATTCACAAAGCTGCATTAGGAACTGCACTAGGAATATGGAATGAGGTCAACTACAAACATTAATACACTGCTTCCCACCAAACATTCATTCTTTGTCCCAGTTTCATGTCTCTATTACCAGAAGCCTGAAGAGGTGTACTAGTCTTTGTTTGCCCAACAACTCTGAAAGACAGGACGTTCAGAGGACAAAAAGGAGGAAAGATGCCACACAAGCCCATAAGTGTACTGCCCAAATCTGGAGTCATTCCCTTCACATTGGACCCCTAAAAGAGCCAACCCCTCCACTAATATTCATAACCAATTTTACAGTTTTAAGTTTTCCTGTTTCTTCTCCTTTACCCTAAAAAAATTTCAGAGTTTGCCAAATTCTCATCTCCCAAGCACATTTGCCAGAACTTTAATACTCGACAAGACTGAAGTTTTCTCTGGACTAGACAGATATTGCCCACGTGAGAACACCAGGCAGCTGGTGTGGTGAACTATACCAGGTATCTGCAACTACTGCATAACCAACAAACTTGCACACAGGACACCTGCAGAGCAAAACACACCCTTTCTCCAAATCAACATCATTATGTCAACTTTTAAACAGAATCCCCCATCTTGCAGGAGTAGTGGAGTCCAGTAACAAACTCTTGAAAAAGGAATCCATTCACCATTGAGGCAACACACAGAGAATCAGAGAATTGTATAATCAGAGTGGTTGTCTTGGAAGGGACCTTAAAGATTGTCTAGCCCAACCCACTGCCATGGGCAAGGACACCTTTCACTAGAGCAAGCTGTGTAGAGCCACATCCAGACTGGCCTTAAACATCTCCAGGGATGGGGCAACCTATTCCATGCTCAGTGATAGCCTACAACTGACAACAAATTAAGCCTGAACATCTGTCACCAAATTATACTTGGATCCACGAATGCTGCTAAGCTATTAAAAAAAAAAACAAAGAGTAGCACTGTGGAACATCTCAAACCTGCCTGTCACCTCACAAGCACCACTTCCAAAGGTTGTGGAGAATGTGGTCCATATCCCTCACTTGCTGAAAAAGTGCAGACACTACAAAATACACACGCCGTAACTGCACAACTCTCTCCACACCAGCAACTACATAAAGTGACTGCTCGATACCTTAGTTTAAGTTTACCTTTCAGATATAAAGTTATTCTACATCAATCACATTACCTTTGCTCTGAGCACTAGAATTTCACCTGACTTAGAGACTACGGACCCCATCCCTGCTGCCTTCTGCCGGGAGTAGTTTACGAGCACCATCTCCTACTCCTCATTCACCAAAAGGCTGCACACATAAACTTGTTAGTCTACAGCGTGACAGTGAAGACACGCAATGCAAAACTGCAAGAAAGATGGAAAATGCTGCTGATTTGCAGGGAAATTAAAAAAAAAAAAAAAGTCTTATGGTTTGAAGCAGAGTTAGAGACCGAGCCCGCTCGCAGTCTGGGCCTCAAATCCACCTTCACCCACGTGGAGGCAAAGCGGGAGTCTCTCCCCCGGACCCTCCCCGGTCTCTCCCACCGGGGCCTCCCTCCGGCGGCCCCGAGAGGCGGCCACCGAGCTGAGACCCCTTCTCCCTCTGCCCCCGCTCCCGTCCGGGATACACCCGAGGGGTGTCGGTGGCCGATGTCCCCTCACGGCGGGGTCGGGGGGGGGGGGGGCGGCCCCTCCTCCCTCCGCGCTCCCGCCCGCCCCCGGCGCGAGGCCCCGCGCCCGCCGCGCGCGCGCTCCTGCCGCACCAGCCCCCCACCCGTGCCGCCTCCCCCTCGCCCGGCCTCACGTTCTCGTCGCCGGACAGGTCCCCGGGGTTACTGTTCTCGTCGCTGCTCAGCTTCTGCTTCTTCGCCGGCATCTCTCCCGCCGGTGCCGCCGCCGCCGGGGCTTCTCCCCGCTCAGACATCTTCCCCGCCCCCCACCCACCGCCACGCAGCCGCAAAGCGCGGACGGGGAGGTCGGAACGGCTGTGCCGTAAAGCGAGCGCGCTGGCCGGGCCGGAGCCGGCAGGCCGGTGGAGCAGCGCCTTTCCCGCCGCTGGAAAATCGCCTTTCCCGCCTCTGGAAACGCGCCCTGCCCGCCGCCCCGGGCGCTCGGCGGGCGGCAGGGACCCCGCTCGTCCTGGGGGCTCAGCCGGGAGCGAGGCCGCGTGGTCACAGCGTGGCGGCGCCTGGCCGGCGCTGCCTGCAGCCCGAGCACGCGTGCGGCGGAGACACAAACCCGCTTTCGCCGCGGGTGTCACCCACCTCTCTGTCCTTCTTTTCTCATGCCCAAAGGGTTTGTTGGGGTTGGGGGTTTTTGTGGCTTCCTTTTTTTTTTTTTTTTTTTTTTTTTGTGTTCTCTTGCTCCACAAAAGTCCTTCAGTCTGCAAATAGTGTTTTCGGATAAGAACGGCTCTTCTCTGCTTCCTACTTCTGTAGTCTCCGGCAAGCTCCTTCTGCAGCTATAAATTAAATAACTGCATTTGCAGGTTTTTGTTTGTTCACTTATTTATTGACAAACCACAGGTCCCGGAGTCATAATAGTTATGAAGAGTAAAAAAACAAAACCAAACCCAACCTTCTAACAATGGGGAAAAGTAATCTGCCCACAGGCACAGCATCTTATCTGCTATACTTGTAGAGGCAGAAACAAGTCTTTTCTCCCTGAGGGAGACATTCCAGTGTCAAAAGAGCTTTGAGGGCAGTGAGAGAAGTTAACCATGCCTTGTGTATAAAATATAATCTCACATGAACTTCAGAGATAAAGAGGAAGAAGAGATATGCTTCAAATGGTACATGTTCTATAGCAATAAATTAGCAATAAACAGTCTCAGTTCTGCAGAAGTGTAGGCTCCAATGAAGCTTTACACAACATATAGCAAAAGGTGGTAGTTTACAGGTAAAAGCCCTCCATAGGTCTGTGCTGTCAAGACAGAGGTTTTGTTAGAAGTGTTTGTGGGAAAATATACAGGTTTGTTTCTAAAATACAGCAGGATTTTTTTGGACTGATGTCTTGTAATGAAGACTAAAGCATGACTGTGCTGCAGATTTGTTGAAAGAAGGGCAGGCACCAAGTTTTCAGCAGAGAGAATTTTGAACTTCTCCCTGTGGGTGCCCTGGAGCTACTGGGGAGAAGACAGCTCCCCTTTGCCCTGCAGCTGTCAGCTGACATGCTCCAGACGGCCAGCTGAGCTGCACGTTCGACTCCACCACGTTTCACCAGCTCACCAGGAAAGTGGAAGCCTCAGCCAGCCTGTGTTTCATGGCCAGCATGCAGAAAGGTTCCTCACCCACTCCCAGAGTCAATCAGTTCATATCCCTCACAAACAGCTGTGGCCTGGCAGGTCTGTGTCTTCTATCTTCTAGATGCTGGGGAAAAGGAGATAGCTTCCATCCCAAGGTGATAGCTCTGCTTCCCTCTGGAGACACTTTTTAGTCTTAACTACTTGCTTTTCTTTCACTTTCTTGAAAGACATGAAAGTGTACCAGGGGAGCTCAGTTTCCAAATGTCAGTACATTTCATCTAGCTTCTATTTAAAGAGTTAGTTGTATGGTTAAACATAAGCTTGAAAGTTCAGGGAAATTGCTCCAATTTGTGCTCTGCTGAGATTCTCTTTGGAAAGCCTCCATGCTTTTCTCTGCCTCAGTTTCTCAACAGTGCTATGTGAGAAACATTTCTTATATCCCAGAGGGATACTATGAAAAAATATAGTTCATTATTTGTTTAATTAGTATAATACTGCTATATAAGTACCATACACATATTAACTAAGAAGTAATAGGGCCTTTGATATAGTATATAGAGGAAAACAGGAGAACATTTTTTTTTTTAATCTGCAGTCAGTTTTAAGTAGTGAATTAATGGTATTTTAAAAATACATGGTGGGTACTTGGGAGGCTGGATTTAATATATATGGAAAGACTCTTGCCACATATAAGTTCTCATAGGATTGCAATAATAAATGTCAAAAAAACTTTGGAATGCATCGAAGACATGGGGTCTTAATAGTCTGGTTTTGGATAGTTTTGGGTTTTTTTTAATAGGTACCACAATATTTCTGGATCATTCAGGGACCTTGAAATACTTTTTTATATATATGGATTGAAAGTAGATCAGTCTCACACTTTTCATTCATTCTCTACCAGGCAAGCTTCTTCACAGAATCATGGGATCCTGGAGGTTGGAAGAAACCTCCAAAGCTCATCATCTCCGTGCCCTGCTCAAAGTAGGGACAGTTAAAGCCCGTTCCTCAAGGCCTCCTTGAGTCCAGTTGCAAATTCCTTCAACACAAGATATTTTGCAGCCACTGTGGTCTTCTGTATTCAGTGTTTAATTATGCTCATGGTAATAGTTTTTTAACCTTTTAATTAGTCAGAAATTCACATGCTTCAATTTGTGTCCTTTGCATTTTCCATGTCCTTTGTGACTGTGTCTGCCCTTTGCTCCCTGGAGCACCAGATCTTTATGTTCCTCAGCCTTCCTTTTGTTGCCAGTGTACTACAGAAGCCTCTCCTGACAGCCTTCCCCTCTCTGTCTGGTTTCATCTCCCAGATGAGCTTTGGCTTTTCTGACACTAGTCCTACCCACTGAAGCAATGTCTCTCTATTCTCCTTGGGCAGTCCATCTGTGCTTCCACTTTCCATACACTTCCTTTTTGTGTTGGAGCTCAGCTGGGAATCCCTTATACATCCATGGGGGAATCCCTTATACATCTCCTGCCTCGCTTGCTTGGTTTTCTGCACATTGGAATGGACTGTTCTTTAATTTCTTAGATGAGCTTCTCCTTGGAGATCAACCAGCTGTCCTGAGCCCCATACCAATTGGATCTTGCCAAAAAGATTCCCAAGTAGACCAAAATCTGCTTTCCTGAAGACCAGGGTTGTGATTTTACTACTTGCCTTGCTCATTTCTCTGAGGATTTTCAGCTCTACAGTCTTGTGTTTGCTGCAGCCACATCTTTGACTAGCTCACTTTTGTTTGTGACAGGTCCAGCAAGACATCTCCCCTGTCATCTTTCTTCCTTGATATGTTTCAGGTAGTCTACATACCTTCTGCCTTCTTTTAGTGGCAGACCAGCTGCTCCAGGTAGCTGAGAACTTTTGTTTTTGAGAGTAGGCAGTAGACAATATGTAAGAAAGAATGTAAGAGATAGTAGTGTTCTAAAGAGTCTTAGAATTTGCTCAGGGTTTCTAACTGTGTGGGTAGACCTTAATTTTGCCATCTTAAAGATGAAGGGGCTGTGCTATGCTGGAATGGAGGACATATGGAATAGTGAGCTAGTGGGCAGACATCAAGGAGTAGAGGCCTGGATAACAAGCTTCTTGTTCCCACTGACACAGGCAGCATGGAGAGTTATTTTGCCCAGGCAATACCTGTTTTCTTCCAGCCTCTCTTGTTACTCAGTGAAGCATCTGAGTCTGGCTTTTTAGAGCTTCTACATTAAGAGAGGGGCCCTGGCCTTTGTGCTGCCCTGATACTTTGCTGCCTTAGGTAGCATAGTATTTTACCTCTGTGCAGAGATAGCCCCACAGCTAATTACCTGATCCCAGGATCTGCTTTATAAAAAGTGTTTCTTCTTATTATTACTAACTGGTTTTTATGTGTCTATAGATCAGAACTACTGAATTAACTGGATAAAAGTAATTTTTAAAATTGGATTAGCTCAACAGGAAAACATAGCCATGGCAACTGAGGTGGATTCTGTTCTGCTCCGTGTATTGTCAATAGCCCTGTCAGTCTATCCCCAATTACAGAGGCTATTTTACTGGTATTTTTATTAAGAGTCTGAAAACATGGCTGGATTTTCAGAACACCAGTTGAGTTTTTAAGTCTGACTGCTTACATAGTTTTTGCCTTATGAAAACAGCAACATTAGTAACCAACTGGAAAAGCATCCACACAAAAAACCGTAGCATCTCTTTTGTGTAATGGGAGTGCAACAGCCAGAAAAGGCTGCAGTATTTTTCCTCCTCTCATTTTTGCAAGATTAATGGGTCAAACCTTTGGCTGACTCATACTCTGAAAGCAAGGAACAGCTCACACATTTAAATCTTGCTGCAGAAGTTCAAGATGATAGGGATAAAACTTACATACGTTATCCATCTGCTAGAGCTAACAACCTGCATAAAAATGGAAGATGTATCTGAATCAGAAGACAAGACAGCTGAGTTGATCTGACAGCTCAGTGATACTGAAGGAAGGATATCTCACCCACCCCCCTTTCCAAACCTTCTTCATGTTCCTAATTCTGGTTTTCCACCGCTGCTCTTCCATGGGCTTTGCTTTTCAAAACACTCTCAATGAGCAAGTTCAGCTCACTAACCCAAAAGAAAATTGATCAAGCACAAAGTAACTTGATCCTTTAGCTAATGGGCAAAACCAGACAAACACAAATTCTCTGATGACCACCAGAAAGGAAGCTGCAGCCAGGAGTCAAAGATGACAGAAAAACAAGATCTCAGTAGTGGTGAGCTGCAGCTCAGCAATGTCCTGAAATCTGCCTGTATGCCACTTCAGTCCATGGTTTATCTTCAATGTTGAAAGGGTTTGACCCAAGGTGTAGGATTCTCTATGCTGCTCTAGCAGCTCTGCTGCCATGATGACAGAGGGGCAATGTGCAGTTTTGTGTCAGTAAAGTACCATCTCAGTCTGTGCCTTCATGATCAGCAACAGCATGGCTCAGCCAGTCCCATCCCACCCCATCCGCCTAATTTCTCCTGCTTCCACCTGCCCTTCTATTCTCTGCCAAGGAGTGATTTACATAGCTGTGTAAAGAATCACACAAGTCAAGTGAACTGGCAGAGGAAAACAAGGAGCACATCTCTATTTTGTTGTGTTAGATCAGTTTCCTTGTTTGTTCACAAAGTAGTACACAAACAGCTCTGCTGTCACAGTGCAGGGAGTGGCGCAAGAACAATTGGTGGGAAGAGAGGGAGGTGGCAGGAAAAAAGCCAGAATTACTTAAGCCAGTATTGTCCCCAAATAAATCCTCATAGCCCCACAGCTCATGTGAACAGAGCCTTTAGCCTAGTTTAAAGTGACCTTTTTTACAGAATAGCTTGGTCTGTATGTGAAGGAGCTCCCACTGAACCAGACAGGCACATTACAGTACATGAAGCATATTTGCAAAGGGACTTTGGAGCCCAGTTTATAGAAGAAATGGGGGGACCTACAGTCCCACATACTGGCTGAGTGACAAAATACAATAAAAATTCTCTGATGAAACCTCTGCCATCAACAGGAATTCAGCTGCTGGTGTGGCGTGAAACAGCAGCAGTTAAAAATGTCTTAAATGCTAAGGGCTGCTGTCCATGCAATTGGCTATCCCAGAACTAGTCCATAGAGGTGTGAATATTAAAGCATTAAATCACCATAATACCAAAGAATCTGAAAGGCCGGGATAAGAAACTAACATTCAGCTAAGCTGTATTTCACTTGCCATCTGTATGTGCAGCTACCTCCCTAGGATTTTCTCCCCATCTTCCCAAAAACACTACAAGGATGATCCCCACAATGGATTTTCTTTCAACTTTGGAAAGATACAACACGTCAGGAGCATCCAGGGAAGCCTCATGCTTCCATTACCACTTGGAGCCCCTTTGGCAGGCAGTTCTTGGCTTGGGTGTCTCCTTAATACCAGGGAATACCCTTAGAGAAGCCACCCTGCCACACAGCCAGTTTATAGGGAAGATAGTACAGACTCAGGTCTTGTGCCACATTGTCTGTTCTGTAACAGCATCACTCACCAAAGGAGCAGCTAATGCAAAAAATATTTGGATAAATTAATAAAATTTTCAAAAATGCAGCTTCTGCCTTTGCCTGTAACTTTTGCCTTTTTTCCCATGCCACACCCTAGTTTTTCTATGTAGTTCACCATGGCAATACACTTTCCCTTAAATATTTTTCTATTGAAATAGCCATGCACAAGGCTTAGCCCAAGTGTTTTCCACTGAAATGCACACAGTCGTGATGACCTTGTTGACATCATCTTCAGAAGCTACTCACAATGCTAAAACTTCAGTGCATCAAAATGTGATGATTTAGAAATGCCTTAGAGACAGTTATGCATTGTAATTCGGGCTTTCTTTAGCTGCATGCTGCAGGAGTTATTTGCTGGGGAAAATGGTCCAACACCTATGGTTAATCTGTATTTAAATGAATGCTTTATTCTCTCAGCTCATATTTCAGTTTCATTTTCCAGTAGTTGTACTGGAAAAACTCCAGAGTAACTGTGAAACCTCATAACAGGGTGCAGGCAGATTTGCCAGCAGTGCTTAACAGGGCAGCAGTCCACACCAGCAGCTGCTGGAACAGCTCCCATGTCCTATCACCTCATCACTTTTCTCTTGTGCCTTCTTTTCCCAAGAACTCTGCTGCCCAGGATCTGCCTGTCTCTGTGGTGACAGGCAGCTTTCAGTATCAGAGCCATTCTTCTGCTCATGCCAGTTCATGTAAACTTGTCTCTCTACAAAGAGGAAAGTCCTGGGTATTAATAGTTATTCCTTTCCACTTAGAGTACATTTTCACTCTATTCCAGTGCAATGCAGCTGCCATTCCACTGTCACTTTCTGTCTTGCCTCAGCCATGTGTTCCCTCCCCTCCATTGCACAGGATGGCTAACCCATCAGCTAAACCCATTCTTTTAAACTGCATGGAGCTGCACTCTTCCCTGCACGATGCTGCAGACTGCTATAGGAGGTGGTGTTGCTAGAGCAAGGGGGCTGCCAGGGGATTCCTCCTTACAAGCCTTTCCTTCAATGCACCCAGGGTGTGGTGACAAGTTCACAAGCACATATATTTATTAATGGGGCTCAAAGCTGAGGGCATGTATTGAAACTGAGAGTGAAAAAAATATCTAGAGAGATTGAGAAAAAGAAAGGAAAGGCAAAGCTCTTCTACATGGACTGTTGAAAAAAAATGGGGAGAGGGTCCTCAGAGAGCATCCTCTCCTGGACTTCTCTCCAGGCTGCCCTGAAGTGCTCTTACCATAGCGATGATTTAATGGTTATTGGGACCCACTCAAATGCTATTTGTTGAAACCACTTGTATGTAGGTGGCACATGCTGGGTGGTTGTTAAGCTTTGTGCCCCCTGAAATGTAAACCAGAAGCAAAGGGAGGGAAAAGAGGGGTGATTCCCACGCTGGTGGCAATCACTTCCCATGGGAACCTGCTGAGAACACTATCAGGGACTTGCAGGTGCAAGGTCATTAGAATAACAAGATGAGAACAACAGAATAACAGCATGAGAACAACAGCATGAGAAAAACAAGGGAAAGATAGTGCCCCAGGAGCTCTGGGGAACATTGCCAAGGCAGCCAGGGTGAGAGACCCAGCTCTGGGAGGCAGGATTGGAGTTGCAGATGGAAGGCCCTTGGCAATACAGAAGGCTGAGGTGCCTAAGGCATGGATGCAGCAGCCCAGAACACACTGCTGGTGCTTGCTGTGCCCTTTTGTCAGTCACAGCCTCACACTGAGCTGGTGGAAGGCACAGTAAAGAAAATGCTTCTGGGCCAAAACAGCACTTGCTTGATGAGAGCCAGTAATGAAACTACATTTTCAGGAGTTCAGGATCCTCTCTCCTATGTCTAATGCCTGTCTTGTGGTCAGCCAGATCAGGGATCCAACCAAAATCAAAAATAATGGAGCCAAAAAGAACAGAATATTTTGAAATATTAGAGCCTGCATCAGAGAGAAAGCAAGGGTAGAGAGGTACATGGATAATTTCTCCAAGCAGCAACAAGGGTTGAGTCTTTCTTAAAACCATTGTGAGCCTACACTTCCAGCCATGCTTTCCTGTCCCTTTCCTTGTATGGGCACAACCTCCACTGTGACCTGGTTCAGAGCAGGCATCTATCCATGAGCTAGGCATCTCCTCTTTCTAATGTCTTAGTTTTCCCCCACAGCCTGGTTTACCACAAAGGCTGTGCAGGGTACATGTGCCAAAGGGAAGGCAGGAAACAGAAAACATAAACTTTTGCTGCTTTAAAACATAACAGGTTAAACTATGGCCCAAAATGTCTTTGCATCACTTTTCTACTTGAAGACCTTAAAAGGTTGGAGAAGAACAATTTGGTGTATCTCTGTTCTGGGTATTACCAGACTAGGACAGTGCTGTCACAACTGCATTGCACTGTTCCTTGCTGCCATCCTTTATTAGTGCAGCAGCATTACCAAGTGGAGCTTTCCCTCGTTAAGTCTTTTTCAATTTATTCAATAATAGTTTAGCTGCTGGAATGGAAAATGAGCACATTCCACATGGAAATAACAAAGAGGTGGGAGGGGACTGAAGAAACACTGAGGTATAGGATTAGAATTCCATACGCTTTTGACATATTTATAGAAGGGTCTGAAAATAGCTTTTTAATGGAGGTAAATTTGAGACACTGCACTTGGGCAGAAATGTTCAACTGCACAAGCATGAGGTAGACAACATAAAAGTAAAGACCAGGCCTCAAGAAGGAGGCTGAGGGGATTACAACATAAAGGCCCAAATAATGTCAGCTACTGCAGCTAAGGTCTTGTCTGTATATCCAGGTCCAGGCATTACACTTCAAGAATAATTTGGCTCTGTTGGAGAGTGTCCAGAGAAGAACCAGCAGGAATGATGATAGGTTTGAAACCATGACCTGCAATGGAAAAACAGAACAAACTGGAACTTCTTACCCTTAATAACAGAAAACTGGAAGAGAGGTGATAACAGACAAGAAAAAAAGGAAATATCATTGAGGAAATAAATTCTTTTCTTCGGGAGAAGAAGCAATAAGCTTTAATTGCAGTAAAGAGGATTGAGATTATATTTAGGGAAAATATACTAATAGATAATTAATAGGAAGAGGCTGTTGTGAAGGCTAGTATATGGAAATTTCAAGGTTAGAGAAATGTCAGTTATTAATATTTTAAGCATAACTGATCCTATATAAGGCCAGCGAGGCAATGGCCTCTCGAATTCTTTTCTATATAGGCATGTTCCAGATGCAGGGCGGACAAGGAGGAAACACAGAATTAACAGGGATTAATAGAGAACAAAATACTCTAACAGATTACATTGCAGCAGAATCAGGGGAAAGTCTTGCTGGCCTGTTTCCTTCACCCTTAGTGCCAAGGTAAGACTTGGGCTCAGGGTAGCTACATATTTCTGATAATCTTTGAGAAAGTGAAGAGGTAATATTTCTACATTGTGCATGTTGGCTTTTTTCTGGAAAGGGGTTTCTAAAGTTGGCTGGTAGGAAAGAAAGTTACTATGAAAACTCTGAAGCCTTCAAGTTCCTTTCTGTGTACCATGGCCTGTGCTTGTCTATATGGTGTGACTCTTTAATGGGTGACAACAAAGTTGTAATATTATAAAACATTGATTTTAGTTCATCCTCAGACTGAGGGCTTGCTTTTAAGTGCACAGACAGTCCAAGACTGTAAAAGCTAACTGTTCCCAATCATGAATCCATGTAAATATGTGAGTGGCGCTCAGGCACCAGCTCTGTGCATGCAGAGCAGCTGTGCAGTTGTGTGCTGAATTTCAGGCTGAGCAGCAGTCACTTTGCAACTACTCCTCTCCCACCTGTTGTATCTCTCATTTGCCATTGGGATGCACGTTACCCACACTACTGGCTATGGATTGGCTCTGAACATCTTAACTACATCTGAAGAACATGAGAAATGGTTGGAAATGTCACTCCAGAGGGTACCAGAAATGCCTGCAGCTTTCGCTATACATTATCTGTTGTATGACTGTATTTGACGGAAATCATCAGATCCCTTAGCCCACTTCCTTCAGGATTATTATCAAGACAGCCACAGAAAAACCCTTTAGGAAAATACTTTTGGTTTCTTGCAATAAAATACAGATGTGTGTATACTTCTAATCTTGTTGGACACTTTTCTGAAATACAGACAGCAGGATCACCCTCACTAGTTTTCTGACTATCTATGAACTACTTTTCATTTCCATCTATCAATCTGAAGCAAATAATAATGATGATTTCCTCACTAATGGACTTTGGGCCCTATTGAGGAAAAGCTCACTTTTAAGTATTGTTTTATCACTTTCAGGAGGAAAAAAACCCCAGCCTTTTTAGTGACTTTAGAGATGAGTTGCTGAGAAAATTGCAGATTTAAGACTGCATGAAAAAATTGTTACTCAGATTTCATTCACATGTAGCATCTGTTGTATCTAACTAAATTAGCTTTTTTCTATTTACCTTTCATGTGGTACTAAGCATGCTTCTTTTTCCAATATTATTGCGCTTCTGTTTTTATGTAACACAACTTGAACTAGACACAAAGAACATTGAATTGGAGATAGGCATAGCTGAAGGGCTTCAGACAGAGACAGGCTGACCTCAGAGGAGGGTTAAGCAGGAGCAAGATGCTGTCCTGGACACCAGAGGCTGCAATATTCCAGCCAAAACATTGCCACTGACATGGGAAGCATAGGAATGTGTTCCCTAACCAGTTCCATAGTGGAGTTCAATAGCTGTTTCATTTACACTTCATTGATTTTTAAGAGTAGAAAGGGTATTATATGATCCAGCTTGACCTCCTGTTTAATAAGCACAACTGGGTTTTACTGAATTAGTTAGTGTTGGGCCCAAAATCTCATGTTTATTTAAAGTATTTTCCACAAAGGCATCCAGTCCTGAGCTGAAGACTTGAAGAAATGGAAAATCTGTTGCTTCCCATGGTAGTCTGTTCCAGTGATTAATCACTCTCACAGTTGAACAATTGTGCCTTATTTCTCCTGTGAAATGTTCCTGGCCCCAGCTGTTAGTGACATTAAGTAGCACCTGGTATTTCTTCCCTGTAAGAATAAGTTTTGTTATCAAGCCACTTCCTAATTTATCTTTGTTTTTTTATGGGGATTGTTTTGTTTTGTTGGGGAGGGGGGGTGCATTTTTTTGATTTTTCAAAGCTAAAACAGAGTTTTTTAAGTGTAGAAACCAGCATACCTATGGTAAACAGCCATGACCTCAAGCATACTTGCTGCCAGTATCCTGTGTGCCCAGCCCACCACACCTCTTGCCATGTTTCTCCTCTGGAGCTGCCTGTCTCTTTCTGCTGTCAGACCCGTCTCCCAGCCTGTTTAACGCACAAATAGTTTGGTTTCTTAATTATTTTAATGGGAAGTGTCCTGGCTCACTGGGCAGCTTTGCAAGCAGATGTCAGGCAGCAGCACCTTGTGTTGGGAGGAGGAGTTGGAAGCAGCAGCAAACACTGCTGAGCACAGCAAGGATCTCCATCCACAGGTGTGGTTGCCCATCTTTGGTCACAATCAGGTGACAATTTTAACCAGCCTGATTAGTCCCTGCCCATATCATCCCATCTTGTTCCTAGTACCAGCTCTCCTATTTATATGACTCCCGAGGACCCCACTCCAAGGCAATAAATCCACAGAAAACTTTCACTTATTTCACTGAAGTACTTTCCTGGCACCTTGGTGCCCAGAACCAGCTCATCAAGGGACTGGACAAATTCCAGTGTCAGTGCAATGAAAGACATTGAAATCTGTGTTCATGTTATAGGTGTCAGCCCCTGCAGACATTTTTCATCTGCCGGTGCCCATGAGTCACAGCCCAAAGCTTCTCTGACCTCATAGCAAAATGCCACAGTTAACACCATCCTCACAACTCATCTGTAGACCTAAAACCACCTTAAAGCTGACAATCTTATGTATAAAGTCAAGTTCAAAACAATACAGACACATGGGAGAGGTGATATTAGGCATGCATTTTCAAATTGTCATTGCAATAAGCCTGCCTACATCTTGGACTACAGACCACAAAGAAAGCTGGAGATCAGCTTATTTTCAAGCTCCCTGAAGATACTCACTAGAATGCAGTCACTGTGTTAAATACCTTACAGGAGACTAGATGTTTAGGGAGAAGGTCTCAGTCAGCAACCTTGATTAAATCTTCAGCTGCTGCACATCAGGATAATGTATAGGCTTCTTCAGAACAGCATTATTTTACCCTTGGCTCAACAATGAGATGTTTAAATGCTCAAAAAGAAAAGAAAGACTGCCTTGTTTTTGTTGAAGAGTGGTTACAATGGCAATCACTTAGTCTAGCCTTTGTTTTGTTTTGCCCAGGGACACATTTAAAGAAAATGTAATATCTTAATGATACTCATGCTCATACATAGATTCCCACAACAGCTAAACAGGCATTGGCCATCACACTGCTGGTTATGATCATCTGTCTTCCTTTTGTACATGTTCATTTCATATTCACTGTAGTTCTGATTCATTGCAATTTGTAGAGTAATAAATTCCTTACGAAAAGCTGGTGTCACATTTCCAGAAGGAGAAGTCTCGAAAGGTGTTGACTAAAAAAAAAAAAAAAAAAAAGCATATTTCTATTTTTTAATCTAATCTCAAGAATTATTATAGCTCATATTGGCATAGCTTTATTTTTTAAATAGATGTTGGAATACAGGCAGCTGCCACAAAAAATCAAAAGAGTTACTTACCTTGTTTCAGTTTCACTTATAGTTTGGTTGCATTAATGCCATGGAATTTTAGAGTTTAAATCTCTTCCATACCACAGTTTCATTGCTATTCCTTTAAATGAGAATGTTTCCATTTTTCATGAAAATAGACAGAAAATACAAATTAAAAAATAAAAAATTCTCTTTTAAGAACAGCTAGTCTCTCACTCTAGTACCTTGTAAGTCAGTGGGGGTTGTACAGTGTTTGAAATAATATTTCCCTCTTTCCTTTCATGTTCACTGCTATTCTCTTTCTGTGAATGGTGTTCTGTGAAAAGAACATGAATGAAAGAATCCCAATGTGCCTCTTTTAAGTGTTCATTTCATGCAATTCATCATAGTCTCTCCTCATTGTCCTGCTACTAAAATTAAGTTTTAATATTTTTCCTTTAATACCCATGGTTTTCCATTCTTATATGAGTCTTACTGCTCATCTCTCAACCTTTTTTCTTTTAACTATATTTTTTATTAGACCCAGTGGCCAAGCTGAGCACATTATTTCAGAATATTCCTTCAAAAACTCTCTGCTCTGTCTCCAAGTCTTTCTCTCCTGAAATAATACTGACTAGTCTGCAGGTTTTGCCTTCCTGCTTCTCACCTCTTTCCAGATCAGAAATGAACATTCATAAATATATCCATGGTCACCACTTCAAACAAGGAATATAATATGAGTAGCCCCTAGATGGCAATTTTACAGAAAATAATACAAGTTCTTTTTTTTATTACATAGCAAGAGTTTAGTTTGGGTAGGTTTTTTTTTGTTTTTTTTTGGTTTTTTTTGCATTGACATGTGTTCTGTTATGCTCTTCCTTTGGAAGAGTCGTGGTAAGTAATAAGAGCATTTGTTCTCTCCTTTAATTCTTCTCCCCAGAACAGATCTGGGGATATATAGCATTGCCTCTGGCATTTGTGACAGAATAGGCAACACTGTCCCTACCATCACTGCCAAGTCTATATAACATGATTTCAGGGGAAATGCTGTAGGACACCAAGCTGCCAGGACTGGAGTGTTGCCTGCTATTTGGTATTGCCATGCTGAGTGTTGCAGTTACTACTCCAAACTTTTGGCTACTCTGTGTTAACTTCTGGCTATGATGAACATGGGTGGAGTAATTACTGTTTTTTTTCATCTCTGGCCTCTGGTGCTATTTTACTTCTCTTGGATGGCTTAACTATTCAAAGGCTTATTCAAGTCCAACTTTCTGTCTCCTGATTCTTCCCCATTCATTTTATTGATGGATTTAGAGTACTATCATGCTGAGAAATAAATTTCCTTTTCAAAAGATGTCTAAGGGTTTGTCATATTGGTATCATCTTTCTAGGGTGTCATTCCATTTTGCATTGTAGCTTAACCAGTATCCCAGACACCAAAGCACACTTTGACTATTAGCTGTGTACATCAGCCCTTTCTGGGTGGCACAGTTTCAGTCTGTGAGCTGACACCTTCTCTAGATTCAGCTGTGACACTGGAAGAAGTTATCACTCCCAAATTTTCTTTGTTGCCTCTCTTCCATGTATTCCTGGCCCTTCACATTTGTCAGACGACTTGTTTATGTAGGCACTTCCAAACCCATCTCCCTGGAAAAGTGACCTAGATTGTGAAAATTAATTGTTTAAACTTTTTAAGCCAAGTTGTCCCTTTTTCACTTGAGTCAGAAATGTATTCCTAGTGCTTCATCAGGAGAAGCCCATGGAGCCCAAGAGAAGAATAGCCACTTTGGTGGAGAGACGTGATGACACAGGCAGCAGTGGCCACTTCTTCTACCACCAGCTGGCTCTGGCAGAGAATATTTTTTTACTTCTGCTTTCTGCATGCAGGGCATCTGCTCCAGAAAGATTGCAGTGGATAAGACTGGGAACATCTCTGCTATGTGGATTTGCCAGTATGAATCAGCACTTCCTAAAGGATGTTCTACACTGTGCTCATCTGCACGATACAGACATTCAGGAGGGAGAGAGGGAGCTAGAAGAGTTTCATCTAAATCCAGCCAGCAGCTTCCACCAGAGCAACCACTGGGCTGTTTTACACCTAAGAGAGCATTGAAAGTTAAATGAAGAACATACTCCTGATGTTCCTTTTCAGAGACCAGTATTGAAGTTTCCAGACATAAAATAAACTTTAATTCCCTTGTCCTCTCAATACTAAAACACTGGATGAGCATTCAAGTGTGCTATATAGTTTTATTGGTGTCTCATTGAATCTTAAACTCTTTCAAATCTCTACAGTGACTATACAGTTTTTCAGTCATGCTACCATTTATCCTACATTCCTGTAACTTCCTTCCCTAATCTGTATTGACAGCCTCATTTTTTCTCCCATTCTCTGCATTTCCCAGCATATTTTCAGAAGGAAGCTGATGCTAAAGAATGACCTTATTTCTCTGCGCTAACTTCTCATCCTTTACCATTCCACACATTCCCTAACTGCACCATGAACAGGATTCACAGGCACTTTACCATTACATTTCCTATATGTCCTATGGAAAACATTATGTATATAGGCTGAAAAGCTAAGCAGATGTTTGTTGGAAGGTTCTCCTGATTTATTCTCCCTGTATATTGCACATGTAGAACCATTGTGAAACTTCACCTATCTGCTTGACTGCTCAGGCTGCTTGAGCTATGGGGACAATCTATATTCATTGGCAGTACAAAGAGGCAATTGTCCTACAGCAAATGTCATCATGCATACTCTGTGCTGGAACACAGTTACTTGAGTGCTTCCAGGTATTTTCAGGCAAGTTAGTTTGCCTGCAGTGCCCCATGTTCACAGCAGAGGTGACTGTCTCAGCTAATCCCCTTGGGGTCCATGTGCAGTCAGTGGAGGAAGCAGCACCATCTATCCACTCTGGTTTAGAAATTTAATTTAGGATGTCCTGATTTTGGTCTTATGTGCCTGGCTATGAGTGTTGTAAAAGGATGCAATGCAATCCAAGACTAATATTAAAATTGTAAAAGGAAAAAAAAAATAAAAGGTTAACTGAGGGCTCAATATTAGAGTCTTTAGTGTCTCTCAGGCCACTTTCATACTTGATGTGAACAGACCCCTGTTGAGTGCATCCTATTAAATAAAGCCTGAAAGTTTCAAGTATAAATTGAAAAAGATTTGCCTTTTGGAACACTGCTGTGTTACATAAAGGTGACAAATTTCATAGCGATGCACAGACACTGTATCAACTCAAGACCTTGGTGAAGAGAAGGGAAGAGACAGTCCTGGAGCTGTAACAGATAAAGTCATGTACAGATGTTGCCAAAATGTCAGGATCAACAGACTTGAAGCAACAATCTCTGCAACCAAATGTCTTAACCTCAGATAAGTTCACTGCCTCTTGTAAAAGTTGCTCATGTGGATGATAAATCACCAAGGTGAAGATCAGGCGCTCCTCACAGACAAAATAGTGGGTAGAGCTGGTGCTGAGCACAATTAAACACTTCCCCTGTCTGTGAGAAAAGGAGGGTTATTTCCACTGCACTAGATACTCTCCTCCCTTTTTCTTGAGAATTGACATTCTTGCATCTGCAGCCCTTTCTTTATCAGAACAAAACATTCCTGCCCATATGCAAAACCTTTCAGGCACCATGCCAGATCAACGGCATTTCCTAGCACACAAGGCATGTTTAGCACAGAGCAGAAAACAGTTACCCAGAGGAACAGGACACACAAGATAAGGCAAAGTTGTTGAGGTGCCTCAGAAAGATGGCAGATTTCAGAAGGACTGCTGGCTGATTCCACTGAGACAGAGCTTTGCACAGACTTTTATTCCTGATGAAACACCTATAGCCATCTAGATTCTATTCTAAGCAGCTCCCTTCAGCCAGTCTGTGTGGCCAAATGCTTTAATAAGGCATAAATAAGTGCTTAATGGTGACAGGCACATGAGATAGTTCCCCAAATGACTGCTCTTTCATCCTGACAGTGGCTAGCTTTCATACATTTTGGAAAAACAAGCTCAAGGAATTCATAATTCTTGTGTCTCAGAGATATTTGCGTTATTATTAATTACTGATATGCAGTAGTTTAATTCTTCCACCTGTTATCACCTGACTGAGATTTCACTGGAGATAACACAGAAATGAGACATCACAGACAAAGCAGAAGACCTGAAGAAACTGTATCTCTGTAAATGACACCCTGGTTTCAAAGGAGAGGGCTGTTTGAGGGAAGGATAGGAGGTCTAGAAGAACATTTTCAAAGAAGGATATTTATGTCCTGAGACTGTAATCACAGCTGTTACTGCTCTCTCTGGGTTCCAGGCTAGGATAGCTCTTGTCAGCTACTCCACAGAACCAGTGGAGGTTTTCTTTCTGTTCTGAAGTAATTCCTTATGAGGTGTTTAAACACCTATTTTCAAACACTCCATTTAGTCAAGTAGAATGGTATCCTTTGGTAAAAAAAATACAACATTATTGATATAGCATTGATTGTGCTCTTTCTAGACCAAATAAGGTGGTATCTCAGGTCTTATATTGTACCTTTCAGGCTGTATATTACACCTCTCCTACTGTGTTTTACCTGTTTCTTGTTTCTATGGCATGAGGTATATGAGACATTTTATATACATTAAGTTTTGGTACATACAAAGGGCTAATATTTTTGAAAATTGTCTAACTTTTCAAACTATACTAGCTGATCCAACAAAAGACTATCAATAAATCTTGCGTCACCAATGTCCACTTGAAGTACAATCCTTTCTGTCTGAGCAGCAGATGGTAGAAACCTGCTACAGCCTGGAAGTTTTCTGCCTGCCTTGAGCAAAATGATGGTGATCTTTTATGCTAAAGCATGGTATTTTACAGACAAAAACAAAATACAAGAACTTTGCCAAAGGGCTGCATGCTTGCAACAGTGTTGGCTTCAGAACCTAGCTGAAGCTTTTCAGCTTAAAAGTATGAAAGAATCAAAACCAGAAGAATAAAGATTTTCTAACAAAGGAAGCATAGTGGCAGTGTTTATGAAAAGAGGACAGTGCAAGTCTCCACTGGAAAGCTTTTGTGAAATGTTATTTACCCTTAAGTTTTTAATTTTTTTTTCAGTGTTATTATTTTCTTTACAAATACCTTAATATTTCTATCCTGTAGTGGCTTAGCAGAAGTTGAGGTCAGTACTGTATACACATGGGCAAATAGCTTTAGAATCTAAATCCAAGAAAAAATACAAAAGACCTAGATGGAGAGTGAGGAAGCGATGCAACTGCATTAGCCAGCCAGACAGCATGGATTGCCAAGAATTTTCTAGCCAAGGAAAGCTGCAAGAAGGAATCTGAATTAGAACAATGACTGGGTTTGAGAGATCATTAATAGGAATACTTTTTTTTTTTTAACATGGCAAATATGTGGCAAAAGCAGGATGCATGATAGGAAGAGAGGACAGAAAAGCTGTTAACCTGAGAGAAGAGATACAACTGAGTTTTGATGAACACAGAAGGGGAAATCAGTAAAACCATACAGATGTGGCAAAGTAAGTAGAGTATGGATTGTACATAAGATCTGCACAGCTAAGAGTTATCCATATTCTGAGTAAAGTTTCATACTCTTTAGTAGCAGAATTTTAGACATTTTCTGCATCTTGCTCATGCAAAAGACCTAAAACTTGCACACAATTTTTGCTGATGAGATGTATTTTAGAGGAACCTAAACAATTGAATCTATATTCAAATGAACTCAAAAGAGGGCAAAGAAGTCAAAATTGATATCCAGCATATGGGTCTGACTGACAAGATCGTGTACAGTACTCAGTGATGAAAAGAGTGCAAATCAGGTTTTGGTAGTGAAGGCTGGAACATCTTCCTTGGTCAGATGGAATATAAACCCATTACACACCCACTGAAGATGTCAAATCAATATGAGGTTTTACTTTGAACAGAAAGGACAAGGCTTGGATGCCACTATAACATATATATAAAAATCCAGGCCAGTCACCAAGCTTCCTTCAAGAATGGTAAAAATCTACTAAATGGATTTTAAGACAAAATCCATTTCATCTAGGTTAAATATCTAACACAGGCCAGTTTTGAATAAAAAGATCCCTAATGTTGGTCCCTGCAAGTGTGTTTTTCTGTCCAGTGACTACAAAAAGCAATTCAGATGCCTGGTTTAGCTGTAGACATCTGTGCTAGAGATGCCTAATGTTAGGTGAGATGACTCAGCCATGGAGGCAGATGTGGAGTAGTGACTGTAAGCCGCAAGAACAGAGATGGCAGATCATTACACATGTGAGTGTGAAGCTTCTCAGGGATAAAGGGCAAAAAGAACAAAACTCTGTGTGTTTTTGTGTACAAGTGCTGCTCATCGATCTGTCATGTATGGAATTGTTGCTTTCAGAATGGAAAGCTTCCTGCTCTGGAGGAGGAGGAGGAGGCTAGAGGTTCAAACTGCATAGCACATTGGCTATGCTAGCATAAGGAAAGCAACAAAGTGATCTCTCTCCCTAATGACTACAGTTAAGTCTAGTTCCAAGAATACTGTCTGTGTGTCCAGCAAACTCTCTTGGACATGTACATTTCCTCTGGCTCTAAAGTACTAGGCTACAAATACCATATAAGTACATGAAATGTCCTGACTTCTTTTTCCATTAAAAGAAAGCTTTCAGCATTGCAATGCCGAGTGCAGACATTACTATACATCTTTTTTCACCGCTGGCAAAGACCAGGTGGGAATTCTGTGTACATGGCACATCTGCAAATAAAGCAGGTCTGGCATGCACTTCTAAGTTGTCTCTTATTTCCCACCCAGATATCTTGCAGCTGCAAATGAAGGGTATTTGGTGATAAGCATGTTTGGAAAATAATTCTTTGATAAAGAAAGCCAAAGCTCAACATTTGAATTAGAATCTCACCATTGCAACAAACTGAATTGTGCCAGGATGATCCTTTGAATGGATAAATAAGAAATCTGTGGATAAATAAAACAATAAATGCTGCAAGCCAATGAATTCAAACTCTGTGGTCTCATGGTAAATCACTGTATTGTGCCTATATGCAGGAAAAGGATAGAAAACACTTTGTGACATGACATTTGGCCTCTACAAATAAATATTCATAAGTTACAAGCAAAGGGGAGAAACAAGAAACAAACCAAAAAAAGAGTTTGTAGCTGCACTAATTCCTGTGGTTAGAAAGTATTTGGGTAATGATGGGATATCAATAATAACCAGGAAGCAGAACAACAAACAACATAAAAAAGCAAACTCAAAGGCAGTCAGCCTGAAGTTTTCCATCAAAGTCAGCTCAAAAAAAAAAAAAAAAAGAGACAGATTTTAAATAACTATTGTGGATGAACTCACCACTGTGTTTCTACAGGCTGATGACATGATGACTGCTTTGATTTCAATGTGATGTAAAGCCAAACCAGCACACTGTTGACATAGACCCATTGTCTCATACTAACAGAAACACTGTTCAGTTAATGGGTCAGGTCCTGACTGATTCAGACCAGAATCTGAGACTGGAATAAGCCAATTGAAGCAGATTATTTGATCCTAGTGGAAAACTTTTATCCTCTCTCATCCCCAGGCCATAGATAAAACAAGTATCAAGTAGCCCAGTGAAGGACCAGAACAATGAGTGGCACATGGTGGTTGAAATGAAATCCCTGAGGTCCACAGAATTTTCCCTTGTGCAGAGACAATATAGGATCCATACATGTAAGTCCTGCAGGATCTATCCTGTAAGGTCATAAGGTTAAATTTGTGCTGATGACAGTGCAGGGCTGGGGTGAAGTGTGCTATAGCAGTGTCATGTGCAGATCATGTAGCTGCTGTGGGGATGGCAACACATGATAATGCAGCCAGAGACAATGGATGGTATCTGGGCAAGGAATCCCCTGTGCCAAGACTCATGTCAGTGATGTCACACCCTTGGCAGAGAGAGCTATGTAGCATCTCTTAAATCTCTGTTTGGGAATGCAGACCACAGCTTTGGCCTGAATTGCCTTCAGTTTCACAGGGTGATGAAAATGCCTTCAGACAAAAGAGGTGTTCATTGCAGCACAGGGCTGCCCATCTCCACCCAAGAGGCTGCTGTATAGCAGTAGCCCTTCTTATGTCACATCCCTTCATCAGCTTCTTGAAACAGAAAAGCCCCACATACTCACAAATTAATGTATTTATTCTGTTAGAATAGCAGATCCCCTTATGGCTTATATTTAAGCACCTACCTATGAATTTGGAAAAATCATAGCAATCTGCCTTCATATGAAATCCTACCAAACAGGGGTTTCTTGTTGCATTACTCTCAGTCATCTCTGCCTCTAGGCTGAAGCTTGAAGACATTCAATTCAATACAGCATTTTTATTTGTGTATTCTCCTGTATCAAGGCCATTAGAAAGCTATATAAGTACCTAAGTGAAGCTTAGGTACTTGAGCAGTTTTAGCATATTACTGAATTAACATTAGGTAAAATATATTTTATGTTCAACTGCAATAGCCCAGCATCAGAAATAGGATGTTTCTCCCTGTGCATACTAGGAAAGTGCTAGGTCCCTTTCAGAAAGGAAATCTAAATTCATCCTGAGCATCATTTGGATGTCTGAGAAAAGGTTTAGTAACATGTCTAGCCAAGCCACAGAACTTTTTCACATCTGGATGTGTCCCATGTGCTAAACTGCTTCAGTCTGTGAACAATTCCAAAATACACTCGGCTTTATTATTGTAAAAGAATGTAATGTTATATAACCAAATGTGAAAGCACATATTGTGGAATATTTCAGAAAGAACAACATGTTAAAATTGCACTTTTAAAACAAGGTTTGAATTTAATAGAGAAAATGGCCTCAACTGGTCTGCATATGTCAATAGTTTACTTTATGTAATCGGCTGAAGGCAGAGGAGCTTGCCAGGAAAACTGCTTTTAAAAATAAAATCACACTGGTGAAATGGGCTTTCTTCAGAGCAGAGGTGGGCCTCAGCTGCAAATATAATATCTGGCTTTTTCAGAAGTTTGAAGTACTTAAATTCCAAGGTATTGTCCCACTACGTCTTTGAAACAGATTTAGAACTTATCCTCATTTAAGAATTAAGAATGTGTCTCTTTATACTATACAAAGAAATTCTGAAGGGTTATAAAAATAAGATCTTGGGATGAGGTGGATTTCCTATGAAATATTAGCAATATCAAGATGGACTTTTTCCTGGTTTCCTGAATGGCTCTTTAGGGTCAGAAAATCATCCTGAGTTCTTCTTCATCCTTTATTTAGTTGTGGACTGCCAAAGTAACAACCAAGCTCATGCCAGGCCCAGAGATGTAGCTGTGTTAAGAAGGAGATTGTAGTACAGTGGAAAAATGCCAGCCCAGACCTTCTAGAGACCCTAAGGAAAGGCCTGTCTCAGATTCCTGCCTATAAAAGAGTGAACTTCAGAACAGTGCTGTGGGAATATGTGAGAAATATGCCCTTGCTTGCAAATGGCACCACTTACTGACAAGGCACCATGGAAGAGAAAGATGCTAAAGATTTTCTTACTTGTGGAAAAGCAAAAGGTTTAATGTAAAAGAGAGGAGTGGAACTCCAGAATGGACTTCTTTCAATTCTTCAAGATTACTTTTACAGATCATTCAGATAGGTCACCTACAGTTTGTTTGTCCCTTTGGAGATTTTTGGCTTTTATTATGCTGCAGAATTGGTGAGTTTCATCAGCTAATCATGATCCTCTCTGTCACTTCTAAGGCTTGATAAAAATAACCTACGTTTTCTGGGTAAAGAATAGACAATGAACACTGCTCAGCATAACACCACTCCCTATTCCTGCACTGCTGTCATCCAAGGAGGGTAACCAAGCAAGCTTAATAAACTGGGGGCAAAGTCTGCCTTGTGGATATGCAGCTTCTCTTGAGTGCCTTAAGAGTGTGGATGCAGTTCACCTTGGGCACATATCCCTCACTAGCTGCATTTCAGCAGCAGGCAATCTCTGTAGGGGAAACACAGCAGTCTTTCCCATTCTGTGCCACCAGGATTACACAAAGGAAGGGAAGTGAGCAATACGTCATCCAGCTGAAACTACAGAGAAAATCCAGGAAGAAAGAAAAACATCTGAGCTGGAACACAGCCACATCTCAGAGGTTAACACCCTACTTCTGTGAAAAGTGGCGTAGTCATAACGATAAAAAGTGGTCAAGTCCTCATGTTTCATACAAAGGGAGGTTTTTCAATTCAATTTCCATTTTAAAAATCCAAAATTCAGAGCAATGCTGTTCTTTCTAGGCACTCTACAGCTCTGGGTAAAATCTGCACAAATAGGATGCCTTTTTTGGTTAGGAAATCTTGAAAAATGTGGTGTGTGTCAGAATCCAGTGAGTAAATCCATTAATAACTCTCAGTCTATGGTTTATTTGTGAATCATTTCTTTGCATACTTTATTTATCCATTACTCATACTGTGTGGCCGATTCCTTAAGGCCTTATCTTCACTGCAAAAGGGATCCATTCTTCACTACAGGCTACCTGGGCCAGATCAGCTTTGCTCTCTGCAGCTGTATTTTTTTTTTGAGTTGACAGAGACAGAAACCGCTGGGCTTCACTTCCATTAGGATTTAAACTGGGATAGCCAGTTGAAGAGAGACAGCAATTTTAATGGAAAAAAACCACTGAGCTTGTTTTGGGTTTTGTTTGCTTTGCAGAGAACATGTCATTTTTGTCCAAGACATTGTTTCAGCTCCCTAATTGAATGACGGAAATTTTTTAGGCAGAACAATGAAATGGCCTTCTTGTGAAAAATATTCTGGTTGCCATCCAACTACTTGCGAAAAATCCAATTGTAGAAGTCAGAGTAAAACAAACTCTTTAAATTATTTGTGAATACATTTCTATTTTGTATTTTTTCAATAGATTCTGCTTACTACCACACTTGGGCATTGCTTTGTGAAGAGAAGAGGATCTTATTTCCTGTCCAGCATCACCAATTTCTCACCCATTTCATCCTACTCAGTATATAAAGTCATGCACCACAGCAGCTCAGCTTTACTTCACCTTATGCTCCATGAAGCTTTAACTCATTCTGATAAGAAACAAGATATCTAGAGATAAGCAGGAGGGCCTAGCTAAAAATATAACTGAATTAAAAGCTGGCTTTTTGAATGCCTTTTTTGTTACTTAAGATCTGCCTGTCAAGTGAGGTGACATTCAGCATGAACTGGATCTCAGAATCTCAGCCTTAGTCATTTCTGCTTAATGCAATAACATTTTGAATGAAATAGTTTATTTCCTGGCAAAGGGCTTAACAGCAAAATTAGACTGTGTTCTGGCATGGCACTTAAATTGGCTTCCAGAAAGCTTGTGATTATCTTCTGAAGCTGGCTGAGCCAAGGGTCTGTTCTTTATCAGTGCTTCTTGGTCTGGTCTGTCCTTTTCATTCAAGGTACAGCCTCACCAGTGCTCAGTAGAGAAGGACAATCCCTGCCCTGCTCCTGCTGGCCACACTGTTGCTGATCCAGGCCAGGATGCCATTGCCTTCTTGGCCACCCGGGTACACTCTGGTTCAGGGGCAGCTGCTGCTGACCAACACCCCCAGGTCCTTTTACCCTGGGCAGCTTTCCAGCCATTCTTCCCCAAGCCAGCAGCACTGCCTGGGGTTGTTGTGACCCAAGGCAGGACCGAGCACTTTGTTTTATTGAACCTCACACAATTTGCCTTGGCCCATCTATCCAGCCGGTCCAGATCCCTCTGCAGAGCTTTCCTGCCCTGCAGCAGATCAACACTCTCACCTAACTGGGTGTCTGCAAACTGACTGAGGGTGCACTCAATCCCCATGTCTATCTAGATCATCAAAAAGATGTTAAAAAGGACTGAACCCTGGGGAACACCACTGGTGACTGGCTGCCAACTGCATGTAACTCCATTCCCCACAACTCTCTGGGCTATCCTGACAGTTTCTAACCCACAGTGCACCTATCCCAGCCATTTCTCCGGGAGAATGCTGTGGGAAATTGTGTCAAAGGCTTTACTAAAATATCAGTGTGATGGAAGAGATGTTAAAGCTTCCGTTGCTGCTGGTTATGCAGTTCTTGTTTCTACAAACTCTAAAATAACTCATTATTCTGTAAATATGAGCTTACAAGATCAACAGCCTAAAAAACCTGAGTTTACAGGTCGACAGATGTAAAAGAGAAAACAACTTTCATTATCAAGACAATAAATGAATCACAAAGACCTATAAAATTAATTTCTTTTGCCCTTGAGACAAATCTTCCACACATAAACATGTAGGTCATCTCCACACCATTCATTTTTTAGTCCATTATCTTGGAAATGTGCACAAATTTATAGAAAACGCCATGTGGACTGAGGTTTGTGACAGACATTCCCATGTAGGTCAATGGGAATACAAGTGTGAAACATTCTTCACTGTGCCACTGGCCAGTCTTGAAATCATTACAACCTGCAGCCTAGAAGTGAATCCCTAGGAGGTGAATAACTTCCAATCTCTTTTTATTAATCCTTTGAACTGATCATGCCCTTTCCTCTCTTGGGCATGAATGAAAAAATAAATTTTCCAGAATGCTTTAAACAACATCTAAGTATTTTGCATACACAGGCAAAACATGCAAAACCATTAAAGCAAGAACAGAGAAGTCCAGAAGAATGTGAGCTATTTAAACTTAGGAAGTTTGCTAGAGAAAAAGACCCTTGCTCTCCTTTGGCCCATGCTCCTGGTGAACTCTACAACAAGAATATCAAGCTGTTTCATTCTGGAGAGTGATCGATATAGGACAAATTCATACAAACTTTTGTTCAGTTGATTAGAATCATGGAATTGTCTAGGTTGGAAAAGACCTCTAAAATTGTAGTGTCCAACCATTAACCCACTACCACCATGTTCACCAAGAAATGTTGTCCCCAAGTGCCACATCCACATGCCTTTTGAATACTTCCAGGGACAGATATTCCACCACTTCTGTGGGCAGCCTGTTTAAATGCCTGACACAGGATTAACAACAGGCTATTGAGTTGGGGGAAAAAAATGGCAGGAACTGCTGCTCATGTGGTGTCATAAGAAAGATGCTTCAATTTTGATCTGAATTGCTGACAACTCTGAAAATGTTCATGTATGGCTGGTTCCAAGGCTGAAGTCTACAGAGAAGTTACTGGCAGTGTGCCAGGAACTTGATCTCCTCTCCCTTGCTTTCCAGCCACTAAATTGCTTTAAAGGAGAACCTAAAAATACATCAAATGCTTCCTGATAAATAATTTTCCACATACACCATTTCTGTACTTGTTATAGAGCTGTTATGAGAGTGAAATGATCTATCAGCCACTTACTCTCTGCTAATGGTGCCCAGCACATAATGACTGTGTTTGAGAGTCTGGGATTTGAATGTCAGTACATCCAAAGCAGAGGAAACCCATAGAACTTCATAGCTCTAAGTGGGATGTGGGAAAGCTTCCTGATTTAAAAAAGGAATAATAATAAAAAAGCCTGTGAAAACTGGTAACTTCACATTTATGCCTGGTGTTATGTGATCCTTCCCCCCTTTGAGGTACAGAGGATACCTTGTTCTACTTTCAGAAAACATCCGGCTCAGTGGAAGGAGGATGTTTGTTCTGTTCTTCTGAAGAAGTTGGAAGCAGAGCCCAGTCTGGGGCCCCTGATGAAAGGCTTCATGATGCCACAGTCCCTTGAGGAGATTTTGAAGGAACCTAATTTGCTGTGAGATACAAATGAAACCATTTACAACTAGCAGGTTTTTCCCTTTTACGTGTAATGCAATACTCCTTTTAAGCTGGTGGATTCCTGTCATCCAGTTTAGCTGAGGCACACACTGACTTGTTGTGCATATCCAGTTATAATGGTAAAAATATTGAGAGCCCCAACTAGCACGGCTGGGTTATTTGCAATTACAAATGACCACAATTCTCAAATCTGGTGGGCAAAATTTTGGTTTTAGCAAGATGTTTCTCAGGTGATAAGCTAGGAAGAGATTTTTAAGCCTGATGTCATTCTTTGTTTCTTCATGATAACTGCAAAAGATTTAAAAAGAGTTTGTCTGGTTTACATTTATCCTGGAAAAGAGATTGGAGAACTTGCATAAGTCTTACATGAAGTAAGCAAAAAATGGGTCTTAACCCATCTTTAAAGTATTTTGTCACCATTTAAAGTAGAATTTTCATTTATTTCTGTTGTTGCTACACATTACCTCCAATCTGACACATATCCTGAAGAAAACCATATCTGTTCAAGATCCCATGATGTATATTTATTTTGCTGAAACTGCTGAAAAATTCTCTGCTGCAAGAAAGGAGAAAGCTGATTTTCAGATTTTTAAAAGACAAAAACAATCAAACAAATTCCCAAACAAATAGATTGTGATGCCTCTAAAAATACACAAGTTAAACCATCTCTGTCTCAGATGCCAGGTTCCTGTACTGTTGTAACAATGACAGTTTATCTTTCTACACTGCACCACTGTGAAAAGATCAGTGGTGCTGTGTGTATATCAAATTCCCCCAAAACTGCGATCTTGTCTTCTTTATCTAATAACCAGACAGCTGAGGCCATGCTTGGCTGCTGTTGACAACAGTGATTCTGCTGAAGGAACTAAATAAACAGTTAAATGCCCAAAAGTGCTCATCCATGGCAAAACATCTCAACAATCAGAACTACTTCAGCTTTACCACAGCAGAAACAGAGTCAGAAACTTGTCCCATATCATTCTCATCCTGCTAATGATGAGTTCACTGAAGATGGCAGCTTCTGACTCTAAATGAAGAATAGAAATAAAACAGATATCTAGACTCCCAAGGTTTTTTCCAGACTGTGTTTGGTTTGTAGTGATGGTTCTTATATCTATACTCCACTCTGCTAAGACCACACCTGGAGTTCTGCGTCCAGCCCTGGAGTTACCAGTGGAGGAAAGGCATGGACTTGTTGGAGCAGGTCAAGAGAAGGGCCACAAAAGTGATCAGAGGGCTGGAGTACATCTTCTGTGAGGAAAGGCTGAGAGAAGAGGTTTTTCAGCCTGGAGAAGACAAGACTTCAAAAAGACCTTGTTACAGCCTTCCAATAAAAGATGGCTTACAAGAAAGCTTGAGAGAGACTTTTGACAAGGGCATGTAGTGCAGCAGAAGAAGAAATGGAGTTTCTGAAGTAGGGCAGGTTTACATTAGATATTAGGAAGACATCATTTGCTGTGAGAGTGATGAGACTGGCACAGAGAAGTGGTATATTCCCTATTCCTAGAAAATTTAAAGGGCAGGCTGGATGGTGCTGGAAGCTGGAAGGAAAGAAGGGCAGGAAGATGTCCCTGCTCAGGGCAGGGAGTATGGAATGAGATGATCTTCAAAGGTTCCTTCTCACCCATTCTATGATTCTATTCTTCCATACCTGATCAGCAGGTGCCAAACTCACCGCCTAAAAAAAGTCAAAGTGTTGCTATGCTCCACCAGTACAGTCTGCACCTGTAAAGCCACTTTGGAGCAATCTTGTATCTACCACACATCTAAAAAGGCTTAAGAGCATTTTTATCAACCGAAATCTTTGTTTGTGAACTGGAAAATGAAGTGGACCAGATTGTTTTGATTCCAGCTCCAGTGGGTACAGATGTTATTTGAACTTGCCATGCTCTTTTCAAGCCTGGCTGTGTCAAAGTGGTGACTTTTTTTGTTTATTTGCAAAGAGCCCATTTGAATATATCCACTGCTTTATTTGTGTGTAATTTCACAGCATTCAAACATCTTAGTTTTTTATCCTTCTCTCACTGCAACATGGGAAGCTACAGAAAGCTAGCTTCACTCCTGGCATATCAAG
The DNA here is from genome assembly GCF_027887145.1 of Ammospiza caudacuta. Lineage (NCBI taxonomy): Eukaryota > Metazoa > Chordata > Aves > Passeriformes > Passerellidae > Ammospiza > Ammospiza caudacuta. The sequence goes on from NC_080594.1 coordinate 37,562,537, forward strand.
CAGTCCACATCTGGGTCTGACTTCTTTTGATGACATTCAAGAAATTCCATTGCTCAAGGAGTTCTGTGAGGAAGACAAAAGTCAGCATTTCACAATGCCTTGGTCTGGATGTCTTGGACCAGGGGACCTAGTCAAAAATACTGCCTTTGATATACAAAACATAGTCAGAGTCCCTGAGCTCCACTGAATTTTGGACTGACAGGGGTGACACAGGTTCATCTCCTCTAAAAATCTCAAGCTCAAAAGCAACTACAGCCAATTTGGCCTCAAAAATAGTATAAATCAAAGCAAACTCAGAGAGACATCAGCTCTGCTGCTCATTGCTACATCAATACAACCTTAGAAGCAAATTTCAAATTTGCCTTTAAAAGAGTATTTATAAAGAGTTTAATCTCATTCAAGTAGTGTAAGAACATCTTGATAATAGCCTCTATACATTCTATAGGATGAAAACACCTGATTAAATACCTTACATAAACACGTTCTTAGCTTTGTGGTTTATCATTGCAGTACTGAAAGAAACACTATGCAAACATTCACTTTAAACATTTCATTAACCTTCTTAACTCTGACCCAGAATCATGGTACATGCTGAGAAACTAACAATGTATTTTACATAGCAAATGTATGTCTCTGTACCAGTAATTTCTGAGCAGAGAATAAATAAATGCCGATTTTCCAGCTGTACCGGCTGAGGAAATTATAGACCCTCCTCAGTAAAACACTTAGCATCTTGTTAATTTGAATAGCTCTGAAGGAAAGCTTTAAGCAGAATAAATGACCCTTTCCCTTAACAAGAAGTAAGGGGCAGCAAATGAGCAAATTTGCATATGGAAAATACTTACTATTCACCAGCACTAAATGTTTCCTGTTCAAACTGGCAACAGAGAAGAATCTAATTCTCTAGAATATTTTATTGAGGAACTAGAAAGTTAATGGAAGAGGGAAGATACTACTCATGTTTACCTCAGGAAATAAGCTAAAGTCAGCATTGATAAGTCTGCTGAAGTGCTCCCAGATTGCATATTAAAGAGGTTCTTATTTGCTTGCTTAAATCCACATCTAAATAAGACAGGTCTGATGAGGCTTCAGGATTAATGCTTGTAGATTCTAATAATTCAAACAAATTTGCAGGGTCTTTTAAACATGCATAATAACTATAAGGTCAAAGAATAACTTGGCCAAGATTTTTAAGCGTCTGTGATTTTTGTTACTACCCATTTACTTTGTGACAACTGAAAAAGGTTCAATTTCACAGAAGAGAAGCACAGTTTTTTCCAAAAACAGACTTTCTGACATATTTTGTGGAGGCCACTCAGATATTAGAGATGTTAGTGCATTCAAGTAAACTGTATCTTTGGAAAATCTTAGCCGCAAGGGAACTGGCTTCTCAGCAATGTTGCAAGCTGCATGAGATAACCAGCTTGGCTTTAGTTTTCTGGCTAGCTCATAATCCAGCCCCTTCTTAAAACAAGCTATGAAAACACAGTCTGCTTGAAGTATTGCAAGAGGCTGTACCATTGGGGAAGCAGAAAAACCTTACATTCCCCTCACTGCATGACAAAATCCAACTGATAATGCTCAGATGTCCTTTTTAAGCAACCTAAGAGAAGCTGCCTCACCATTTTGGCAGATGTCCAGAGTGTGTATTTTGTGTCCAGAGCTGGGGGAAAAAAAGCCATAGAGGCAAATGATTTTCCAGGAAGACTGACACACAAAAAAAAGCAGTTGGAGTATTTTTAACAGAAGCAAATATTTCACACTATTTTACCTTCAAAGGCCTGGCTGTGGCTCTTGTTTAGTTTCTTTTGTACTTGGCTGAATCCAAATGTATGATTTGCAGAACATAATCTGCCTTTCCTGTACCTATGGGTTTTTTGGTAGCTCCAGATTAGCATCCACTGAAAAAAGCATTTTGGAGATCTCAAGGCAGCACATTCAATTGCACTCACCAAAATCTATGTAAAAAAGATCAATAGCAGTGTGTGGGTTGTACAACCCAGAAAATAGTTCATCTTGGGCACCTCATCAGTCATTAGCAGTCACTGGAAAAGCCATAGGATTCCAACAGTGACTGCAGGTAGATACCAAATTTAATTGCAGCCAGAATTAAGTGTTTCAGGTTGGCAGACATTTGTTTAAACAGCTCTGTAAACGGCATAAGACTGGCCCATTACATCTACATAGCTGTTTCACATGGAGCACGGCATGTAAAAAATACCATAAAGGAAACCTTATCACGCTCTACAACTGAAAGGAGGTTGTAGTGAGGTGGGGACAAGTCCCTTCTCCCAGGTAGCAAGTGACAGGATGAAATGGCCTCAAGTTGTCCCAGGGGGAAGTTTAGATTGGATATTAGGATTTTTTTTTTTTAATCTAAAGGGTTAAAAAGACATGTAGATGTGGCACTTATGGATATGGTTTAGTGTTGGGCTTGGCAGTTCTGGGTGAATGGGTGGACCCATTGATTTTTCTCACCTCAGTGACTCTATGATTCTGTAAAAGTAAATTCTCTTCCTGTCAGCTGCTCAGGTTCCCTCCACAGTGCATATTGGCTGCCCTATTCCAGCCATACACAGCAGCCATAAGTCCGCTGGGATGACCAATGTGACATGAACAGCAAGCACAAGGCAGCAAGGATGTTCTGTCTGAAAGCCTGACTCAGAGGAAGAGGACATATATGCATGTATAAGGGATGAGAGTTTGTGTAAATGCTGTGCATTTAAATATGCAGAGAAAGCATCTCTGCATATTTACATGCAGAGCTGTGTAAGGAGTCAGAAATTCCACTATCACTACATCATCACTGTTCCATCTGTGTCAGCAGAAGCATCCCACTGCACTGGACAGACAGTATGGCCTTGGTGGGAGAGAGGTGGAGAAAAATGAAGCTGTGAATGGAGTGCAGAGACAAAGAAAATATCTTCATGTCATCCACACTTCTGGTTTTTTTTGAGCATTGTCTTTATCCCCATCCTGTATTCCACAAAAGCTTCATATTTTTATGCTCTCAGCAAGGGAACTGTTCCACACTGACTATCCAGCCTAAATCCCACAAGGCCTGACAGCTCCTCAAAGCCTGCCTACAGTTTCTGTGATACACCAAACAGACAAACTCTTTAGGCCACTGTCCCTTTGAGTGGAAGAGCATGGGCCATGAGGTGAAGTTAGAAGAGGTGTGAAATAAACAGGAGATGGATCTTCATTTAATGGTTTGGCCACTGACCCTTTTGTCCCTGTGTCTTAGGGATGGGGATTAGTCCAACTCTGAAACACTATCAAAGCACTTCCTCAGAAACTAAGAAGGGATGAAAAAGGAGAGAAGGCAGAGAAAAGGAGAAGCCAAAGGACTGGAGGGAAGGGTGTCCGAAAAGAAAGAAAGACATGGCAACAAATGGTTAAAAAATTAAAAGTAAGGAATTGCAGAGGGAAAAAGAGCAAACTTCCAGCACTCTGGTGAGCTGCTGGAACAGTAGTGCTTTTCTGTCCAGGGGCAGAAGGACAGAAAAGAAACCTCACAAATTTAGGGATCAGTAAAGCTCAATCCTGTTAACACAAATGGACTTGCTGGCTTGGCCAAGACCAGAAGGAGGTAGGTGAGGAGGTCCAACACTGTGGTGGGAGTCTCAGTTGAGACAAAGGTAAATAAAAAGGTGAAGGGAAAAGAGCAGCTGCAGGGAGAAATTCTGTGGGAGCAAAAAGAAGGAACATCGATTGGCAAGCCTTATCTAAATATGTCATCTTACAGAAAAGGCATAATTCTTCTTATGAGCTGCTCTATGAACCTATTTCTGTAATAGAATCATAGAATAATGAAATGGTTTGTGTTGGAAGGGACTTTGAAGAACCTCTAAGGGATTTTTCCACTTTTTGTCCACAGTGATCAGAGACATTAGATCACAACATAAACTGAAAGATTGGATACCGGGTTAAATAAAATCAGTGGAGAAAACAGGAGGAGAGGAAGAAATATCATTGTCAGGACAGAACATTTGGGCTAATATCTCCTGGATATATGGAGTGGAGGCACAGAGCTGATGACTGGACTCTCTTTGCATCTGTTTTCAACAGAGCTTGACACTGTTACCATTACAGTTCTGGAGTGATGAGAAGTCAGGGATCATGGCTGGGATCAGGGCTGTCTGTATATGCCAGCTGCTTTTATTTCTCAAGTCTGAACACAAGAAACAAGAAGAGACAGTAAACAGACAGCAGCACTTTGAAAGAAAATGGTAGGTTAAGGAAGGAACACCTATATATCTTGTCATTAACATTTAAAAGACATCTATTGTCCTTTTTTCTAAATTCCAAACAAATTTACAGAATTACAGAGTTCAGAGGAACCATGTATTTCTCTCTTCTCTTCTGGAATGACAGTGGTAGGTCAACTGAGTCTTAAATAGATAATGTATAGAAGCATCTACTTCCTTTTCCAGAATTTAGAGCCCTTACTGAGACAGTCAACTGGATGGAGGAAGACTAGTTTGTGGCATAAATTTAAGTGCAAGAACACAGACTTTCTGCCATGTACCAGTTAGACACTTTTTCAATTTTTTTTTTAAGTACAGGAGTTCTTCATCTAACATAGAATTCATAATTCTCTTCGGGAATCCTATCCAGATCCCACAAGGAATGTATTGTCCTAAGTGGGTGAGGACAATACCTCTCTATTGCTCTGACATTCCCAGTAGGATATAAGTTAGAGGCCCTGTTTTGGCCCCCACCATACTTAGACAGCATATCTTATTCACTGGGAGTTAGAGTCTTTGCAAATGCATTCCAAATTCTCCTTGATTTAATCTGTGCAATTTTCTCTTTCCTAATGGATTGGCCTGTCCCTCTGCAAGCCAGGAAAAATTCAGCTGCAGCAAGAGCAGAGAGGGCTCACTGGTATCATAGCAAACCTTCCACCCTCCTGCTTTTCATGGTGTTTGTTCCTGATGCCTTAACAGCAGCCCCTCCTCTCAAGGTCCACTTCAGCTCAGTGAACTTGACACCCTGTCACTTCTCACAGCCTCCTCACTCTTCTTGTAAATACAGGCTCCTTATAAACTCTCTGTCTCTGCAGTGACAAACTGCAACCTTCAACTCAGACTTAAGGAAAATTTATATCATCACAAAGCTCCCTCTTACCTCTTTTTGTCATCTCCAGGACCTCCCAGAGACCTCATCTCCAAAGGTTGTGGCAGAACTGCTTTTAAAAGGCTTCAAGCAATGGGAGGACTTTGTCCCAGACCAGTCCCCATATCTTGACTTTCCACCCCCACTTTCAGCTAGAATTTAATAAAATTGGCTCTTTTCCAAGAACAAAAACAAAGGAGAGAATATTGTTCTTAATCTCCATGTCTTGCTTTCATTGTCTGTAAAGGAAGGATAATAAAACACATTTGCATGGTCTGAGGGGGATTGTGAGGGATAAATTAGTCTGTAACGTATCTGTAATTGCTCAAAATGCTATAACAAAAAGTGTGAACAGCATGTGAAAAAGGGATCACCTTTAGAGCCCAAGTGATGCTGAGCTGAAACCTTGCAGCAAGAATCATTTTAAGAATAAGAGTGCTGTGTGCTGAGCTCACTTGTAATGCTGATGAGAACACTGCATTGAGAAAAGTGGGGAAAAGCCACCACCTGTGAGATGTGCCATTCACATTGGCCTAAAGCTCTTCCTTTACTTGGAAGGAAAATAACTAACTGTGGAAAGGTGCAAGCAGTGCCTACCTGACATGACTTCTGAGATGTAAGCAGGTATCAGGGAACCTGTTGTACTACTATTAAACAACACAAACTGCACTGGGCCTATGACCAGATGCGAAAGAGTCTGTGGGACTATGCAAAAGACATTAAAATAGGACTATCAGCAGCTCAGATCTTAAAACAACATGACTCATATTTCATTACCATGAAATTTGCTTAAAAATAATACCATTTCCTAAAGGTAGCAATTATGGACAGGGGTTCCCCTTCCTCCTAACTTCTGAGCCCTGAATTCAGAAGTCCTTTCTTTGCAAACCTGAACACTAGAAACCTTCCAAAGAAACAAACAAAAATTGAATTTCTCACATAACCACTAAATTCCAGAAGCTGGGCTTTAATGTAAAATGCAAAGAATTATAAATGTTAACAACAGAGCTATCAGCTTGGCAAACTATTCTCTGTTCTTGGCAAAGGCTTCCTACAGGTGGCAAGTTTGAACTCTGCTCTGTCTGTGTCTCTCAAGGCACAGAAAGGGACAGGTTGAGGGAAGGGCACCTGTCACTAGATGATCCCTCAGGGGCAGCAAGGACTACTGCTAAGGTATAAAGGCTGCATCAACCTGTGCTGATTTGCTGAGCAAGTGACTTCAGAGGTGGGTATGGCTTCTATCAGTCCTCACATTTTTGAGTCATTAGACTGCAAGGCTGTGAATCAGTTGCTTTCATGCTACATGGAGAGCAATATTTACAGCGCCCAGAAACAGACTGAGGACGGGAGACACCCCATCAGTATGAAAGGCAAAGAGCTTAGCCACTTCCATAATTATGGTTTTAAGTATGTGCAGTCACATCTGGAGCGCAAAGCAGGATAGGTATTCTCCTCCCCCTTCCTCCTCCTTCCCATGTGAAAGGTATGGCACTATGATGTACTGTCCAAGGGCTAAGGTCATGTTTGCTTTGATCTGATAACAAATTGTATAATAATAGATGGTTGGCATTCAAGGAAAAACCTGCTTGTTTTAACTTGTGGTTTATCATCAGGAGTGGAAACAAGGATTACTTATTTTCAGGGAAACACCAAATGAAGGACAGTTTGCAGGAGACAAATTCCAGAGAACTGGTCCAGTGCACAGACCCAACTTAATAAACTCCAGCTTTTTATAGAGCTTCCAGCTACCTCTCAGACAGGAAATTCTGATAGTTGTGAGGTGGCATGGGCTTGAATCCCAGCAAGACCCAGTGTCTATTCTTACTTCTGCTACAAGTTTGCTTCTCAATGGCTTACTAGTTTCTAGAGGGAAACTGAAGAGCTTAAATGTACTTAGAATAAATTCCAGGGCATATCACCTTTAGCTTCTTTATGGAGATAATAGTGTTTACTCCTTAGCTTTATGAGGGTATTTGAGATGCTATTACAACTGCAGTACTTTGACCATGTAAATGCTACGTTGTCATAATATTCTCTCCTTCACTCTGTTATGTCTTGAACAGGACTTTGAGATTTATAGGTGTCTCACTCATCCTTCTTTCCTGAGTGTCAAAGACATCAGGAAATCATGCTTGCCTGTGACAAAGGCTTGTGAGTCAATATTAAATACAGCTGACAGTTTGACTCCTTGTTATTACATCACTAGGAGAACAGGTAATGTAGCTAGAAGCCATAGATCAAGGGTACATAATATATCACCTGCTCTTTGGGTACCAGCGGCACTCACAGAATCATCTTCTTGGAAAAGCTGGCCCTCTGACACTGTTGAGTGTATTTCAGAGCCAATGTTATGAACAAACCATTATTTCCTCTTTCAGATGCAGATTTTCACTGCAAATAAATATGCTTTGAATTGTGTCATCTTCAGAATTGTAACTCATATTTTATTGCTTGGGAAAAAAAAGGTTATTTTCAGCATTAATAACTAAGTCAGTGACGTTCTGACTAAAAACTCTTTCCAATGCCATTATATAGAACTATGCAACTCCTTGGATATGGTCAGAAATTCTGATATATATTAAAAAATTCAATTAAAAGCTTGCTTAGGAATCCTGGCTTTTAAATGTTTCAAGTCTTTCTCACTATTTGAAATTTTCTAAAGCTGTAAATCTAGATCACTCTCTTTCTCCCTGAGCAGAAGTTCTGCTACCTTTTTTAGTCATTCTGAAAGGATGAATTCTCACAGTTTCATTTTAAAAATGAAGGAAAAAGCAGTGGAGTATTCTATTTTGCATTTGTGAAATACATAAGTGATATGTTCAGCCACTGGGGAGGAAGGAGGGCTGGCAGATAAATTGTAGTGGAAATTCAGTAACTGTGTTTCTCTTTCAAAATAGGCTTGTTATAGTTTCAAAAGACATTATTTATAGAGCACCACATGCAGTAAGACTTTAACAGGTAAGGCAGACAGAAGGTATCCGTCTCAAAGCATGGTTCAATAGTCAGTCACTGGACACCAAAGACCCACGGTTTTCATATCCCTGAACTCCCACTCTCACCTGAACATTCCCACCTCTCACTGCCTTTACTCTGCTGACAGACTTCGGAGCCACATCACAAACTGGAACGGGGAACTCTGATCCAACTGAAAAAGTAACACTGCAAAAGAGGCCACATAAACATCAGCCATATTTTTCAGTCAGCTAAGTTCCCTGGTCAGATTCATCACCCAGCAGCACAAGTGCTGCAAGAACAAGGGTGGTGGAGGACGAAGAGGTGGCCACAGTGGGAGAAGAGGAGGAGGCTCACAGTGTCTGTTTAAGCAATGCAAACAGGGTGATTACTAAACTGGTCCTCTGGTGCCTTCACCCTAATGGTTTGAAAGCAGGCTTCACTTTGGATATGGTGAATCACTCCCTTTGCTAAATGGCACTATTCACAGCAAAGAAAGCCTAAGGTTGTCCCCTGTTCTTGTGATCTTTGTGGGAGCCTGGAGTCATGTCAGCCATGTGAGAACCTCAGCATCCCTTTCAAAAGGTCAGTTTAACTGGAATACCTCCTGACTGTGGAGGAAAAAGGCATGCACGTCACATCATAACACCTCAAACACTGAAAGCAAAGAGAAGAATCTCAGTGCCATAACAGCAAAAATGTAATGGCTCCATAGCCCTTGCTATGCCAAATGATATGATAATGCTCAGATATCTTCTTTAGGTAACCTAAGGGAAGCTGCCTTACCATTGTGGGATCATAGCTAGATATTCACATGTTCCACATAATCAGTGGAACTGTTTAATTACACAGAGTTGCTTCAACATGATGCTGTGCAAACTTCACTGACTATCATCAAAGTTCTGTTCCTGTGCTACAGCAAATGCCCTTGCTGCTTCTTAGTACTCAGAGAAGAGTCAGCACAGCTCTAAGACAGAGCATGTGGCTCCTGAGACTTGTACACTGCATGGAATCAAAGTTCTGTCAAAAGCTCTCATACTCATGGGAAATCCTCTTCATTATTAACATTTATGTAACGACTCCTTTGTGAGCCAAACATATGTTTACATTCCTCCAGTCTGTTTTTTTAAGGGACAGTGCTGGCCAGATGTTTTTGCTAGAGCACTGGAATTATGTCTTTGTTTTTAGATCTGCTTCATCTACCCATGCAATGTCTCTAAGTCTCTAAGGGGACAAATGCTCCCACACATGCCTTTGTTTACCAAAGAGCATGGATGCATTCTGCTTTTCTTGCGAGTAAGTATCAGGGAGAAGCGACAGAGAGCCTGTGGAGTGACTGAGTCATCCTACCTCCCCCACCAAAGGAGTATGGGTTTGGTGTAGAGAAGAGATCTCAGGATCTTTGAGAAACGATGCCCAAAAATCGTGTCTCACTTAAAGGGGTCACAGCCCTTTGGAGTGTGCTGCAAAGGGAATCAGTGGCCCTGACTTGAGGAAAAGCAAGATTTCTGCCTCACCCTCTAATCTGCAGGGCCTTTCTTGTCTTTGTGCCTGCTGTCTTGGTGTTTATTGTCTGTAAAATGGAAGAACCACTATAATCCTCACCCATTGTGACTATAGAATACATCTCACAGACATCTGAAAGATGGAAGCTGGTAAAAGAGTAAGGTGCAGTCCAATTGGCTTTTGAGAAACTCTTCACTGCAAGTTCCCTTTCAGACTGGTTCACAGCCCTGGGACAATAACTTAATTTTGGTCAGAACCCCTATTTCGGGAGCTGTTGCCTAAGGGTGCTCATGGTATACTGTGGTTTCTGAAGGCAAATTTTTTAACAAGCAAACCATCCATGCAAGGGAAACTCAGTCCTCTGAGGGGATGAGCTGTATTTTGTAGGAAACAAAGTGCTCTGGACTAGAGAAACACCAAGGGATGTGGCAATTTAGACAAGTTCTGCAGGTAGCTGCTTCTTCCCAAACCATGAAATGTTATATCTGGGAATGAGGCAGTCTTCATAATAAAATTCTTGAACAAAAATAAAATTTCTAAAGGCAGAAAATGCCACTAAAGGTAAATTTGGTAACTGTCTGCACACAGCCCTCTCATACAGGGGCCAGTGTTACCCAAGTTGAGCTGGGTTGTCTACAGAAAAGTGAATAGGGAGAGCAACTGCCACATGAACTAATTTAATGAATATCCCCCTCACCTTACTAGCAGGAATTTGAACTGCAATTTTAAACCATAAAGCTTTGCAGGGAGGGTAGCAAAGTCCTTCCTCAAGAAATTTCTCTGGATTTAGTCCTCACTGCCTCAGTGAAACTGAAAAATCAGTTTTACCTTTCTGTAACAGGACTGTTTCAAAAGCCGCATTTGATTTCATCAGAGGTTTTCTAATTGGGCTTTTCATAAGTTTTTCATGAGTTTCTTTGCTTAAGGATGTATATCTGAGAATGACAGAACTCTCGTCTAAAATTTCGACAAGAAGGTATCTGCTTAGGAAGACACTGAAGTTCATACACAGGGAGCTACTACATCTAGTCTAGATTTTGTAAGCACTAATGATGTTTACTCAGTTGATGTTTGTTTCTGTTTAATAAAGAATTTCTCCCCATCATAATATTATACCTCTAACCTAATCAAAACCCTTTTTTATGCAACTGAGCACACAGAAATGAAAAAGTGGTGGGTTTTAACATCTTGAAATGGAAAATGTTCACTCCAGTTGAAACACCTTGAGATTTTATTTGCCATAAAAGACTGGATTCCCAAATGAACAGAACTGTTCATAGGGGATGATGTTAATCTCTGTCAGTAAGAACACCAGAGTTTGGCTGAAGGACCTCACTGATTTCAATATGTAAGCAATATTCTTCAAAATTTTCATGTCACTGATAATCACTTTCTCTAGATTTTGTTTCTTTCAGCAACCTACAACTTTAAAATTGTGCTCTTCTGTTCTGTTAAAATGTGTGTACTAATCTCTGGTAAACCACCGTATTTGATTTAGTTGAATATGTTTTGGTAACATTTTAAGTTAGCACAGTTAGTTCATGTGCCAAGTATTACATTTTTTCATTCCCCACAAAATCAGGACAAACTGTACGTCTCCTGCTGTGTCCAAAGCTGATTTGGCTAACTTTCAGCTATGTTAATTAAAGAATTCAGCAATCCTATTTTTATCTGATTTTAAAATACTACAGATACACTGCTGGCAATTTTGCTTGTTTTGATGCAAAATTCCTTCAATGCAAAAAAAAGTTCGGTAGTTCATTTTATGCTATTCATTTTCACATCCATGCACAGATACCTGCTATAATGTTGAGAGCTGTCAACCAATTACAAAGATTTATCAAATCCACTTTCAGGATAAGGTTTAAGAATATAGATTTGGATAAACTTCACTAAAGCGAATATTGTGCAACAGAGGAGGAGGTAAAAAGAAAGAGAATACAAATGAAAAGGTTCAAAGATCTGTCTTGAGCAAAACTGGCTGCAATATCAAAAAGTTCTGGTTTGAAAAGAATGTTTCTAATGATTTTGAAAACATGGGTTAGCTATTTAAAAAATTATTTACCAAATAAAGCTTATTAGCAATAATCACTTCAGCCAATGGACTGTAAAATATTGTGGACCAAAAAAAGCAATGGTTGATATAATGTTCTAAGAGTAAAAGGGTTTAGTTTATTGCAAAATAAAAGGATTAAGATTAGGCATGCACTAAATTTCCAGCACCAACTCCCTACTCTTCACCTACACAATTTATTTCTATTCTGCATTAGTATTGCTGGCCATACTCATAGCTTAGAGGGACAAAACTTATTCTGTTTGAAGTCAGCAAGCATTTTGCCATAGATTCAATAGGAACAGAATATAGCATCTGAAAGTATACTGCCATGTGATGAAATTTGGACCTCCAAAGTATCTGATTTGCAGTTTTACCTGCCCACATTACTCTTTTCTGTACAACTGTTTTTAGTAAAATATTCTTTTAGGCATCTGATCTTTCGGGTCAACATGATGTCGCACAAACTACTCATCTTCTCCCCTTTCCTCCAACTGTGTTATTTAATCTGAATAAGTTCAATGCATGTGCTATCCATTTTTGCTCTTTATCATTCACTGATTTTTTTGGTTGTGAGGGTTAAAAAACACAGGTGCCCAGAATCATCAGCATCTTGGTTTTGTAGTTCTTCCTAGGTTTCATCTGCTATTGCAATGCACAAAGTCTTCAGCAATGCACAGGCTCTCTTGAAGAATATTAGAAGTGAACACCAACAAATTCAGGGCTGCTGTTTGACTTGAGAATATCCCAGTGCAATTTGAGAGACTGTAGTAATTTCTTTTGGATCGTTACTCCTTCTTTACTCCTCTGGTAGCAAGCACTGCCAACATGTCTGGATTTCCATTGAAAAGGGATGCTGTATGAAAGGCAAAGGCATGCTTAACTGATTACTGAAAGCACATGGAAGTGGCACAAAGAGACGAACTGGGAAGGTGGATGCACCAAAACCACAGATCCTCTACTACCCTTTATTCCTGCCTTCAGAAAAAAAGTGACGAGTAAAAACTGTGGTGATTTTGTGATCCATAGAAACTGAGTTTGTTGGCCTGCAGCCAGTTGCCAGGGGAGAGATCCACATCAAACAGCTTTCAACACAGTGGGTGACTTATGATCTGAAGTCATAGAAGTTTGTTGCCAGATTCACTTGTAGCTTTAAACTGATACGGATTTATTGGGAGGTTACCAAGGAAATTTTACCCTTCTTGTAGCCCCTCTCCCACTCCACTGGAGTAGTGCTAGCAACTCCCTTGTTCCCAGAGGGGATATCATCTCATCCGCTCTCTGGCACCTCAACACTAGCCACAAGCAGTGGGGAGCTGTAGAGACAGCACAGCCTGAGTCAGGACTGTGATTTTGCATTCTCCTGCATTTGGCCCTCCACTGTGGGATCTCCTCAAGGCCATTGAGCTGTCAGAAAGGTGAGTGCCCAACACAGAATTGTAAACAGAGTGCTGTGTCCCTGATATTAACATCTGGCCTGCATCTGTCCCTGGTTTCAGTAGAGAAGACAAGCAAAACATATTATTCAATCACTTCTAGACAAGGCTTGTGGCTGAAGCACATTATCAAGACAAGCCTGCTGTGCCACTACTACTAAGAAAGTATTGCTTTTTGAGTTCTAAGAAATAAATCTAGGAAACACAGGGTGACAGAGAATGTGAGAACATTCATTCCGATATTACTCACAATTCTTTGCTTCTCGGATCTTGAAAAAGAAAGCAATTTTAAATTGCCATTAACTTTTTTTTTCATGCATTTCCTCTAATTTACTAAACAGAAAGCACTTTCATTTATGTACTTGTGTTTACTGGAATGAATTAGGACAAATCCTCTATGGATTTTAAGATATAGAATAGCTTATACACCATCAGAATGTTAGGAGGCATTTAGTTAATGTTCTTTTCAGTGCAGTAGTTTGATTTAATCAGCATGAAGTCTTGCCCATGTGTAAATGCAGTCACTGACCCCTGAAGCACAGAGCCAAACACCGATAGCCTGACTCATTTCAGTGGGCAAGACTCAGATCTCACATGAAGACCAGAGAGTGGAACCGACCCATACAGGGCTTGAAGCCAGCTCATTGGCATAAAAGGATTGATTTGCTTGAGGAAGAAAACCAGGATTCACTTTTACTGCACAGACCTGATAATGAGAATACTTTTCACATGTAGGTTTTCTTCTGGGTAAGAAGCCCCATTCAAGTCAGCATTGGCAGGCCCCAGCTATTTACTCTCTATAGCTCGCATTGCCAGCATCCACATTTTTGTTTCAGCTCCACATCAAAATTCATGTGGGTGTAAAGCTTTCCCAGACACAGAGCACGAGCACATGATCCTCAACATTAATGAGTGAATTGATTAAGCTCTGCTGCACATATATGTGTGCAAGAGTGTGAGAATGAGTACCAATTTTAGCTTGGCAGCAGTGGCTGTTCCATTGATACCCTGCCTGCTTTTTTGCTTATATCTTTACTTAAAAATATTCCTTTGGGGCTGGAGTGTGTTCTGCTTGCTTTTGGCTCAAAGGTGACTGAAGGAAATGATAGGGGCTGCTTCCGAGTTACAGGAGCCCAAAAGGAATGCAGTTCCTCCTGTACTTGCCCTGCTGGCTTGGTGTTTGTGAACTGGCAAGGAAGTGAAATGAATGCCAGTGCCCTCTCAGAGGTTCCCAGAGAAGGATTCTTATCAAATGCTCTCTCCTGCCAAGTCTCCCAAACACTGCCAGCCTGCAAGGATGGGGAGAAGCATTTGGCAGCAAGGCCCTAGGTTTTCAACATCAAATTAGGAAGAAGGGATAGGACAAGTGTCACTAGCAGGGATGGGGCCATTTTTTTTTTCCCTGTATGATAGATGGTCTACAGAAATGTTGGGGAAGTGTATAGGGGCACTTACCATGCTGGTGAGGCTGTGCTGTAAGGTTTGATTTTCCTTGTTCAGCATCTGAGTTACTGTGAGAGTGCCCACTGCCAAGAAATGATGTGTGAAAAACCACAGCAGGAAAGAGAGCAGCAGGAGTGCATTAGGAATGTTTGCTGATGGGCAATGCGTGGCAGGTGCAGAGGACAGAAAGCCTCTTGCTCTTCAGAGGTGTCAGTGTTTGACACATCCTCTGGGAAGTGTGAACAAAATGTAAGGGAGCTTGTTTCCTTTCTCTCTCACACTCAAAGACATTTACTATGTGCATTTGTCAGCCAGGTAGGAATCCTGCTCGCAGCATGAATGACACAATCAATCTTGCAGTGTGCAAGTTTCATGTCAGGACAAGAAGAGAAAGGTGTTAGAACACACAAGAGGATTCAGAAGCATCATATTTGTTGTTGGCCTCTACTTAGATACTCTCATGAGGCCTGGGAGCTCCTACACAGATGTCCTGCTCCTAAGTGAAAAAAATTAGTTCTGATTGCTACCCTCCTGTGCAATGGTATTGACTCACTTTTGTCCCTTCCTACATGCTTTTATCATGTCAAAATCACATTAGCTTTTGGACAGCTGCTTTCTTTATTGACAAAGTCAGCCTCTTTTCAGGGAACAGCACTGCAAGGGACATCAACTACTAGATAACTGGAGCTGCGTGAGAAGGTGCCACAAGCTGCAGAGCTCAGATGAGGAAGGAAGTTGGATATTTGCCTTACAGAGAGAGGCACAAAAGAGGAAATTTAAAAGGAACAAAAGAAACATGAAAGTTGTCACTATTTCCAAAAAGAGGGAAGAGAATTGTGAAAGAGATCTCTGATTCACTACAGACTTGAGGAAGTTGTCTTTGCAAGGAGTGAGTTGGAATAGATTTGAGGATTGATCGATTTGGAATAGTAGTGAGGACAGTGTGGAGCTTGAAGAAACACAGGTGATATGAGAGAAATGCAGAGCAAGAGCTCAATGTCACTTTCAGCAGGAAAATTCTGGATAGACTCAGGGTGGGTATTTGGGTGGATAAGGGTGATGTATTTGAAACAGGAATTAACATGAAGTAATGATCATTATGAAAGGAAGGAGCTGAGTACTAAAAGCATGAAGGACCAGAAACTGAATACAAGTGAAGCAAAAGGAAAACCTGTGGACATTTGGAGTAGTGAAGAGGTATATCACTTTAAAAAGTATCCTAACTCCACTGTGTTTCATTACTATTTTGAAATATTCCAGATTGCAGTGATAAATGATCCTGTTGCCTCCTTCCCTCCTAGCCAAGCAATGTGGCCACCTTGCCTACCTCTGTTGCCTTCTGCTCTTGTTGGCAGCATGAATGAGTTAACAAGAACCATACTCCTGGACTACTTCATTTCATTGTGCCACTAACAAGCATTATTTTAACCATAATTTTTCTTTGTTCCAGTTTAATTTACTTATCTTCTTAGAAGCATTGCTGGAAAAAGTTTATCATTGTCCATAAAATTATTTGTTAAGTTTCTATGGTGATGCAAATTATATTGAATTCTTGCTATTGTCATGGAAAAACAACATTGGGTAAATCTTTGCCAAACTGCTTGAACATGGTTTTGAAATTAATACACTGGAGTTAAACTGGCACAGTTCTACTAATTAGTCTACTCAAAAATGCATCACTAACTGTAGATCTCTGCATATGGTCAGTGAGTGGCCTGGTTCTAGCTGAGCAGCCACTCTGGAGTTCTCTGTTGCCAGAGGTGCACAAGAAATGGGACCATATAGTGGCCACAGACATGGACAAATGTCATAGAGAGCTACATTTGGGAAGCTGGTGTTTTCTATTTCTTCCAGTCTATTCTACATCTTATGTCTACTCAGATGCTTAATTCCTGGAGCTAACATCAAAAACACCTTCCCTGAAAAGCTGGGGAAAATACTATAACCCTTAAGAGCAAATGAAACTGCAGTGATCCTTTAAATGGGTCATGGGAAACATTTGGATTGAAACTTATTTCCAAATCATTTATACAACACTGATAGGGCATTTCCCAACCTTACACAGGTGGCTTTGCCGCCCTTGCTTTTCCTCCCCATTCCTTCCTTGCCCCATCACTCTTACCATTTCCCTTCAGTTGTTCCAGTACCCAGTCCTATTTCAAACTCATTCTCTCTTTTCAACTTCTCTTCACTAGACCCCTTAGCTTCCCAAATTATGGCTGATAGGATTTTTTTTTGTTGCTGTTAGCAGATATGGCCTCAAATCCTTGGTAATGAGCCTGCAATGGTTTATCAGCATATGCTCAGCTTTGTTCCTCTCTAGTTTTGTGGCACAGATGGGCTGATTTCTAATAGACCTGAAATTCAGCCAAAACACCTGGCTGAGATCTGAAGCTAATTCATAGTGCCCCCAACCCATGGCTCTCCTAATACTGATTCCATGAAGCAATGAGGAAGAGCATGGATGCCAGCAGCACTGGGAACACCAAATCACCCTGGTGGACTGCAGACATGTCAGTGTGACAGGCACCTCACTGAGTGGAAATGACATTGTTGCAAGAAAATGATACACATAATAAATTGCAGAGGTCATGCTGAGGTTAGGTTTTCAGTACTATACAATACACATGGGAAGAAAAAGATCTGTTAGCTTGTTTGTCCTTCCAGGATAGCTGAATACCAGCTAAATACTGTCAATTTTGGGGAGCTTATGAATGTATGATACAGCACTTTCACAAGAGCTAGATCCAGATCCTGGAAGAACTTTTCACAAGAGAAAAGAATGTTGTTTAGGTTTGCTGCTTCACTAAATATAGGACTCCTATCTCTGGAGTAGTTTCTCTTCAGATATGTACTCCTTCCTCCTTTCATTTTCAAGCACATCCAGGCACACAAACAAAAACAAATGAGTTACAAGCTAATCAATCTTGTTTTCTCCAGGTTGGAAAGGAAAAGAGATAATATTTTGATTTCAATTTCCAAATCTTTGGGAGGTGCTCAGATATTATCTATCATAGTGCTTCAAGCTTCTTGCTGTAATGGCATCAAGTGCCTCCCAAGCAATTAAAAAGCAACAAATAATTATCAAAATACATTTTGCCATCAGTTCTCTCATCCATTTCTGCTTATGAACAAGCATTAAAAGCAGATTTTTTAACTGTGGAGTAAAACTGTGAGCTTTCTGTGAACAAGAAGAGATGTAAAAAAGGGAAAATTTATTTTTAGTTTTGGACTTCTAAGATCGAGGTCACTTTCTGTTCCCTTAGGAATGAGATATTTTGTCCAAATCTGGTCTCAGTAACTCCTAGAGTCACAAGCTTCCTCTGTTTGGACAGTTTCACTGCTCCTGGAGAAAGTGACAGGCATCATCTAAGAAGAACTGATGGAGCCTAATTTACTCAGGCAAATTCCATGGAGTTTCTCCAAATAGCAGCTTGAAATGGGGTGTTGAAATCCAGGTCCTAGTTGAAGTTAGCATAAAAAATACCAATGTGTGTTGCTGTATCACTAGCCTATAGCAGCCCCTGTGCTTCCAAAGTGAAGCTTTATGCTAAAGCTGTCTTATGCCAGAGTCTGCTGCTGTATACATCAGTGATTTACTTCCCCAGCCTGGATATTTGGGAGTCCTAAAGTAGTTCAGGAGGAGCTAAGAAATACAAATACAGCAGTATCCTCAAAGAGTTTGGCATTATGAAGAAAGCAAGTTCTACATGTTGCTAGCCTTCCTGACACACACACACACATAAATAGCATTATTTAGGTTCAGCTTTCACGCATTATAAACAGATAATGCTACTTACACATCCTGTCAAGCAGACAGAGCTGAGTATCATTTGTACACTGCTTCTCTTTAAGTTGCCCAATAAATATTTCAGTGGCTTCATGGATGGGGGACACTTACAAAACAGCTGCTCAGGAGGCACTTCTGGGAGAGGAAGAACTTTGTCTGCTGGAAGCCTGTGGTTTTGCCGTGTTATTCACTGCTGTGTGTTCGGGGAGGAGGAGAGGAGCAGTGTTGCAAGGAGCAATGGAAGCTGCAGGGAGCGGGAGCCTGGGGCGGCTCTTGGGCAAGGGGCGCTGGGAGCTGAGGGCGCCCAGGAGCCGCTCCCCACTGCCTGTCACTGGCTGTCACTGTCTGTCACACGTAGCCAGGGTTACAGCTGTAGGTACCAGGCTGGGAGAAGGCACCTTTTTCTGATTTTTATGATTTTTATGAACAGAAACCGAGTAACTTCGTACAAAATCCCAGGCTGACAAGGACAGAGCTGCCGCATAGGTCCAAGAAGCATTAGCTGACTAGCAGAACGGTGGGAGGCTAAACATGAAAGACCTGAAAACCACCAGTGTTTTTATGCTAGCCGTGATGCACATTCGAGACATTTTTGGCCAGCTTTCAAGTAAAAGTAACTCCGAAGAGAAGCCCGATCGCAGCAACCAGCCGGCTCCGAACCCTTCGCTGCCTAAGAACAGATTTTTTTCCCTTTGAGCTTTCCCTAGCCTAAGGTGATACCAAAGGAGCTTCCAAAAAACTTTGCAGGCTGAGAAACACAAAATTACTTCCTTCAGGGGCGGAGACACCCCCCACTCGCTCCACGGAGACTTTACCCGGCGCTGAACCCGAACAGGGGCTCACCGAATCTCCCGAGGGGAGCGTGCCCATAGGAACGGGAGGCTCCCCAAGGGGAAGGGCAGTCGGGGACAGGGGAGGGTGCCCCGGACTCGGGGATCCCGGGAGAAGCGCTCCCGGCCCGAGGAGCGGCTCCGGCTCCCGCCCCGGCCGCGCCCGCCGCGCTGAGGGGGGCGGTGCGTGTCACGCGGGCGGGGCGCCGGGCGGTCACGTGACGCGGGAGAGGCCCGGCAAGGCCCGAGGAGGAGCTCGGCCGCCGCCATTTTCCTGCGGCGCCCAGTGCGTGTCCCTGTCCCCGGCCGGGCGGGCGCGCAGGGGGAGGGGACGGCGGCCGGGGGAGGGGGGCGGGAGGAGGAGGAGGAGGAGGAGGAGGGGTCCCTGCTCGGGTGACAGGTCCGTCCCTGAGGGCGGAGCGGGGGCCGCCTGCGGCACGGCGGGGTGAGGAGCCCGCGCAGCTCCATCCCCCCGGCGACTCCTCCCGTCCCGGCCCCTGAGGAGGGAGCGGAGCCGCGCTCGGTTCCAGCGCCGCCAGCGAACCCGCCATGTCCGGCCAAAGCCTCACCGACCGCATCACGGCGGCGCAGCACAGCGTGACCGGCTCGGCCGTCTCGAAAACCGTGTGCAAGGCCACGACCCACGAGGTGATGGGCCCCAAGAAGAAGCACCTGGACTGTGAGTACCGGCAGGGACGGCGGCCCAGGGATCTCCCCGAGCGTCCCGCCGGGGAGCGGGATTGCCCGGCCTGTGCCGGGGTCCCGCTGCGGGGCTGCCGCCCATCCCACCGGCCTCGTGGGGACGGGAAGCCTCCTCCGGCGGGGAGCCCGGGCTTTCAGCGTCGGGCACAGCCCGAGGGCGGGGGCGTAGGGTCGGGGACGTGGCGATGGAGAGCCTGGGAGAGGCTGTTCAGTGTATCTGCTCTCCAAAAAGGGCCTTGCCAGTCTTCCTTATGCACAGGGCCCTGGACAATGTGAGCTGCTGAAGGACAGGACCTGCTCCGTACCCCTTTCTTAGGGAGAGAGAGAACCACGGAGGCCAGGCAGAGGAATGGGCTGTAATTTCCTTACTAATTGATCTCATTTGCGTCGTGCTAGGGCAGCGCTCCCCCATTCTCTAGAGGAGGTGCAGGAGTTTCAGGAAGGAATAGCTCATCAGTTATCTTAATTATTTTCCAGGTAATCTACCAGGGGAAAAAAAAATTCCTTCTTTAACAGTCATGTAAATCTTCCATGTAGGAAAATGTATGAAACGTCTGTTTGAGGGGCAGATCTCTCTCAGTGAGGATGTTCTTAGTCTTCTTTCTGCTCTGTCTCATTCACTTGGAAAGATGTATCTAAGAGGACTTCTTTAGAACTTTGGTACCTGGTCTTAACATACCATGCAGGTTCTGGCCATTTTTCAGCTTCTCTTAAGAACAGATCAAAGGTGGGAAGGCTTGAAAGGTTTTCTATCAACTATGATCCGTACAAGTGATTATGAGGAGAATGATGAACACCAAAGTTCACATTAGCGTTTCTCCACTAAGCTGTAAGGTCACAGGACCGAGGAAGTTCTTGGTCTGAATATCTTATTGTCTTGCATCTGTTTATTCTAGGCCTTTTAAGGACAGCCGCCCCCCCACCCCTTTCACTTTTCCAAATATATAATAAAAGATACTGGAGAGATTTGTGTGTCTGTGCCTTCTCTATGTGTGCTTTCTCCCTTCCTCCCACCCACGTCTGCAGGAGAAGGTTGAGTCTTCATGAGTCTCGAGTTTGTGCCTTCTGAATTGCTCTGTATCCAAATGAGAACACCAGATGATAGTAGTAGGATTAATTGTACTGTAGTTCTGTAGTTCTTTCTTCTTTCCACTAAAACGTGTGCATATTAAAGGTTTAAGGAATTCTTGTTCTGCAAGTACCTGAGAGCAATGTGATTAATTTTTAGGGTAGTCCCAGAACAGCTGCCTCTGACTCTTTTTGGTATGCCCTCATGTAGTTATCTTTTGGTTGAAGATACAGTAACTGAGTGGTCTTGTTGTATTTGGTTAGCTGAGGGTGTCAGAACACTGAGGAACTCTTTGGGCTTTGAGTAACTTATTGGCAGGTAGAGAGAACCCCTTGTCATATGGCATATGTATGAAATGGTGATGTTACTGGATTTCACACAGCAGCAGTGAGGCTTGCTGGAAAACAAACTTTGTCAGGCTTAGCCTGTAATTGTGCTAAAAGTAGGGTTTCAGTAATGAGGCATTTAGGAGCTGAATTATTTTGTGGTATAAACTGTGTTGAAAAGAATATGAAGCTGGCCAGAGAACTGCTCTTCAGGTGGGGGGGTGTGTGTGTGTAAAAGGGTGATGTTCTGGATAGGGCTGCTAGGCAACAGCCTAATGGAGACCTCCAGAGTGCTGCTTCAGAAGGTTGCCTGGACTTCCTTAGAAAGCTGTCTGCTAGTTGCTGGATGAGAAGACCAATTCTGTGTTTCCTTTTTCTACTCTAGACTGTCAGGAGTTTTAGTTTCTGCCTCTCTGAGAATTTTTATCAAAGCAGGGAAAACTTGGGTTTTTAATAATCTTTTTAGTGGTTAAAATATATCATGGCTAGATGTTTTGTACCCTAATATATTTATTAGAAGTCTCAGTTCCTGGCATCAGGAAATGACACATGGTCTTGTATTTTGAACTTTTTCTTTGTTCATACCCTTTATGGTTGTATACTTTAAAATAAATATTTTTTACACAAGCTGTGACTCAAGCCCCACTTCTGAACAATTTGTACATATCTTCCTTTTACAACAAACAGTTTAACATGGTAAGGCCTATGAACTGACATCTCTTTGTAAATGACAATTGATATACCTGTCTTCATAGGCAGCATGCTGCCCTAATATTTTTCTGATTATTGCTTATTATGATAATAGAGGTAAAGCTTACTAGAGGTTGTGTCCTGGTGAGCAGATGAGTTGAGTTTTCCTGTACTGTCCTGTAATGAAGTGTTAGTCTTGCAGCATGTTCTGTGGCCATGACATACATTCTTGCTTCTGTATTTCTTGTACAGATCTCAAGATTTCTGACTGTCCTGTTACTGAAATGCTTTCTTCATTAAGCTGGAGCTGTCACAAACAGATTTAACTAGCTCAGCCTCATGTTAACTCATTAAAATGGGGGAAAGTCCAACATAGATGCTCATGAACTTAATTATTCCTATTCTTATTTATCTTGCTTCTGACAGTGTGTGGAGTTTAAAAACTGACGTGCTCTCCATCCTGGGTTACCTCTATTTTCCTGAGTGATAGTTATCTTTATCAAGGAAGTTAAAAAGGAATTTTTTCCTTAGCTCATGGTGGTTAAAATGTAGTATGTTTCAAAGAATGCTTTCTCTCCCATTACAAAGCTTAGTTATTTGGTTTGAGGGAGAAAAACTTCTAATTTACAAGTGGACATGGCTTGTGATAGGTAGTAACATCATCTTGAGGCTGTATACTTGAATCCATGATACTGTTTTATTCTTCTGTTTTGAAGGTCCAGCCTTAGAGCTTAGAGCTGGGTTAAGGATTCTGTTTGCTGTTCTGAATGCTGTGCTTGTTGTGATGGATTACTTGTTTTACAGAAATCAGGTTTAATGGCCTTGGAACCCTCAAAACATAGTTCATCAATTTCTTTTAGGGAAAACCTAGTTTCACAAGGACTTTGTCCCCATTTTTACACCTATCTGAGCAGTGGGAGCTCTAAACTGGTTTGTGGGTTTAACTTGCACACACAGATTGGTACAACCCTTTCTTTCTAGGTAGCTTTTTTGTCTCCACGTTGAGTGTTGGATAGTGATGCTAAGAACAAGTGCTTTGGGTTGTTACAATATAAATGGTGCTGGGAAACTTGTTGCCAGTTTTCACTCTTTCTTTATGTGATTCTCAGAGAGGGAGGTGTGTTTGTATGTGTGGTGGATAATTAATATTAGGAATATCTGAAGTTAATGCCTAGTAAATTTCACTGGCTTGGTTCAGTGAAGCTGCTGTAGCAGGGATAGCTCAGTATCATAACAATGTTTGTGTACATGTGTGTGTTGTGGAGTGTATTTAAACAGCTTTGTTGTGATACTCGTTTAGGGTTGGCCTCTTGAATGAGTGTGCATCGTAACCCTATCTGCTTGTAGCTAATGGAGTAGCCCTCTTTAAATGAGAATGTGGAAGGATGACTTGGAAGGAAGCTGTGATGCTGTAATTACCCATTCTTAACAGGAAATATCTCTATAATTAAGCCAGAGTGTAATTTCCTTGATTTCTTATTGTGAAAGAAAACACATATTTTTAAGGAAGGCAGTAAACCAGAACCCTGCCCTGTATTGAGTAGATGTCTATGAGAAGCTGTGTAAGGCAGAGTAAACTCGAAGGAACTTGTTGGGAACTTAATTCCTAAATCACTAATGTCAGCTGCTTTGGTTTTGTCTGGAAGCTGCCTCTGGGATAGAGAAAAGCCAGGTGAGAAACTCTTGCTTCATGTCTGTGCTGGGGACAGCTTCTATTTCAAACTAAGATGGTACAAAAAGGGTAACTTGGAGAGCTGAGGAACAAAGATCATTGCTTTTTGCTGGATCACCCAAGAGATTTGTAGGGAAGCTGGGAAAGCCAGCGTTGTAAGGGTTCACTTGCCTTTTTATGCTAAAGTGTACCTGGGTGATGAGGTGAATTAACTCCTAGTTCTGTGGGTACTACTGTGTTCTACAGTAGACACAGATTATCCACATTCCTTTTATGGTATTTAAGTGCTTCAACTAACTCATATTTTGTCTCTGGTTTTGGCAGAATCACCTGAGGTTTCTTGCAGTTCTGTTTCCTTTTTGTAATTGACTTAAATTTCTGGAGGCAGTCCATTTTTATTTTTGCTTAGAAATGTTCTTTGTAACTGTAATTATTCCGAATACAGATAATTGCATTATTACAACTTTCTTCTGAAGTATTCAGTTTTCTTTCTGAGTTTTTTCTGTGATTCCTTCATAGTTTCTTTCTTTAGCCAACTTTCTTACTTTTTACTGGAATTCCTTTGGAATATTTGTTCGTGCCTTTTAGTAGAGTATGAGAACTATCATGCTCCTCCTGGCTGCCAGAGGGACAATTTTCTCCTACAGCTGCTCATTTGCAGAAAGAATAGCTGTGTAGTTGTGCAGCTGTTGTTTTATTTTGCTTAGCCTGAAGCAGTATTCTGCTTCAGATGAGGTAAGAGGCAGGAGCTAAGGAGGAGAAGCTGTAGGACACCTGCAATCAGCTTCCTGTGACTCTTCATACCACCACCATTGTTTCCCAGTAGCAGTGAGCATTCAGGTCTCATGTAACTTTGGGTATAGCCCTAGCTGAGATTTTTCTTAATTATTTTTTTAATCGTGCTGTCATATCTTGTATTTTCTAAAAGGGACACTTGGGAGAAACATTCTTTGCCGTTCAGCCTGTGACCTAATGATCTATTTCAGTCTTCAGTTCCTAATCCTAAAATCACTTTTTGATTTGTAGATGTGAAAATTTTAAGTTGTCCCTGATGGCTTGTCTCACAAAATAATGGTAGTTTGCATAATAATACAAGAGATTACTTATCCAATGTGGAATTTAAGGCTTCCTGACTTTTGCATTTGGTGCCTTATGTAAAGTACATGATTTGTTGATGATGGTGGAATTCTGGGAAAGTTCACTTAAAAAACATTACTGGTGTCTCACTCCCTCTGGAAAATGCAACATTATTTCTGGAGACGAGACACCTTTTGTATTTGAAAGCTTAATTTATTAAACAGCTTTCTTCAATTGAAAATTTTCACTGCTGTTAAAACATTTTCACTCAAAGCATCTCACACATCAATTAATCCTTTAAAAATAGCACATAGTAGCTTTACTGCTGGTAGGCTATGTCCACTTCTCTGTGTACTGAAGTAGCTCTTTCTCAACCATGATAGTAGAAATCAGGTAAGAATTGTAAATGACTTGTGTATAAAGTCTCAAAGCCTTCTACTGGGGCAGTAATTTAATATTTTCAAGTAGTTTGCAATACAAGTCTAAAGCAATAATCTCAAGTATGTGTCCTTTTGAGTATTTTAGCAAACTCTTCTGCTGCAAACTTTTTATTCATGCCTATGAGAATTTAGCCATTTAGATTTCCTGCGGGTCAAAGTCTTAACTCTGGGAGTAGCTGCAATTTGGAGTTTAATGTTATCTTGCAAAGCCTTGGGTATGAGAGAGATTTTATTACTGATTGTATCTGCAGCTGATTAAAAGTAACCAACAAGTAACTAACAAAAAAGAATGCAATCAAGTGAAAAGAAGCTTTTGTTGCTATAAAATTATTTGGCTTGGTGTTTTCCTTGCTCTTCTGGCCGTTTTCTCCATTGTGAAGTATGATCATGAGTGGGCAGAT
The DNA here is from genome assembly GCF_027887145.1 of Ammospiza caudacuta. NCBI lineage: Eukaryota > Metazoa > Chordata > Aves > Passeriformes > Passerellidae > Ammospiza > Ammospiza caudacuta. The sequence continues at coordinate 37,588,045 of NC_080594.1, forward strand.
TATGAATTCTTAGTAAATTCAAAGTAATTGTATCCTTCAAAACTTGAAGGAGAAATATTGTTCTACTTTGTATTTTACCCCTAGTTTATATCAGAGCTTTATCAATTAACTGGTAGTTTCTAAACTTAATGTTAGTAAATTCAGTGCTGAGGTGTGGTTGTCTCAAATCTACTGAGGATAAATCCGAGTTATGAGTAATATGTCACAAATCGGGTATTGGGAATTTAGAAATTAGGGGACTAAGCTGTATTTAACTGTGTGAGAATAACTTAATGAAGTTAAGCATTTCATACAGATTTAGCAAATACACTGGATTTTCTGATTGTGACTAAAAATCTCCTGTGCTATTTTGCTAAAGGAGCTTTATTAAAGTAATGCTTATCTGGATAATTTGCAATAGTATACAAGGGTAAATTAGGCTTTTATAAGTTTTTCCTCAGAAGAGAGGGTGAAAATGAATGAGACCTACATCAAAATTTGACTTGGGCATGTTAATTCACAGAATGAAGCATACAGCATTACTGGAGTGGACAGTGGTGGCATAAAGGGAAATCTTGAGACTTTTATGCAGGTCATGACATAAGTAGTCATAAGTAGTCTAAACCTAAAATAAATTTAAAAATCTCCAAAAGTGGGGATTATACTCATTCTGAGATTTCCTGTGCACTTTCATTCATACTGATGTTAATTCTCTTCATCAACTCCTTTTTGCCTTTTCTCCTGAAAAGACACTTTTGAAATCTTTACTTGCTGTCCTTTATTGCTTCCTCCTAAGCCAGCAGGCCTTCAGTCACAACATTCATATGCTCCAGCAGCGGTGCCATTCTAGCAGGAGTGATTCTTTTGCTGATGTGGGAAGTGAGAAGTTTGCATGGGTTGAAACTGCTCTGGCATTTCACATATTTACTCTAAATATGGTGCTTGCAGTAGCTCAGCTATTCCAGTTGCTGGCTGTGTGTTATGACATCAACAAGGTGCCTGTATTGTTTGTAACCTTTCTTGATTTTTTGAATCGATAATTTAATAAAATTTAAAGCATAAATTGTGCATACTTAATAACACTGTGTCCTAGTTAAACAATTAGTATGTAAACAAATTGTCCACGTTAACAACTTGTAAAAAAGTACATTATTTTATCCATTTACAAAAAGGTGATAATGAGGTTTATATAATTCCTTAATTACTTTTGCTCCAAAAAAAAGAAAAATAAGCCCAACAAAACCAAACCAACCCACTTGTATGCATCTGCACAGCATAAGTTTCTAAAGTTGCTACAGTCAACTTGATTTTTAACTCCAAGTGTGTAACATGCAAAGTTTTAAATTAAACTCAGGCTACAAAGCTAAAGGCAGAATTAAGCATGTTTTAAATACTTATTTTTAATTTTAAAAAGAAATATTTACCTTCACCTGGCAGTAAATCCACTCAGAGCAGCTCTGGTTGTTTGTGATGTGTTACTCTGCCAGGTGAGACGGTTGAATGTCTTGGCTGTCCAAAGGTGGACATTGGTGTCCTCATGCTCCTTGGTGCCCTTAAGGGCTGCTGTAGCTTGCTTTGCTGTTGGGTGTGTTTGTGCTTTTCTGGGGTGGGTGCTGATCTGTAAGTGACCTGAAGTGTTTCTGTGCCCCTCTTTTGCAGTTCAAGTGTGTGCTTTTTGTCTTGGGTTTGGTTGTGTTATGTAGCACGTCCCTCTCTTCCCCACTTCTTCCCATATGTTCAGAAGTTGTATCACCATTTCACTGCATTTGCCTGCAGTTGCTCTGGGTTTATTTAGCTGCTACCTCCACTCTTGCTGAGCAGTGGGTCAATATTTAATTGAAAATGGATCACACTTCAATTTGCTTTATCCTCTTTCCTTCTTTTTCTGCCCAGTATTATCATAGTAGTTTCAGCCATCATTGCAGCCTATTTCAAACATCATGAATTTTTCTGATCAGCAACTCTGTATTCTGGATCTGACCTTATTTTTTTATGTGAAGTGTAAAACCTTGTTCAAACGGTTGTGATGGTGGTGTTATTTCATCATGTTTAATTCTGTCCCCTTTTCTATTTGCCAGAAGCCACTGGTGTTCGTAATTCGGGATGTATACTGTTATGGAGAGATTAAAACTAACTTTCATTTTAAAATCAGTTTGTTGGGAGTATTTACTTGATTATGTATTGCAGCCTCATGCAGTTGTAGTTCCCAAAGCAATTCTTCATTTCTGGGTTGATGTGAGGCTGATTTCATCAAGTCTTGCTTACTCATAAAATGCTTTCATTCTTCTGTCTCACAAGGGGCACTTGAGTTTAATGTTTATGTAAGCAGTTAAGTCAGTTTGTAAGTTTTAGGGCTGAACTTCAGGTATTTTACTTGCAATTACTTTTTATTCATCATGAACCATAACTAGTTCAAATCCTAGTTGCAGATAAAAAAGAAAAATGTGTTTTTGAACAATATCCTTGTGTTCTTTTATTCTCTTGAAGTGAAGTTTCTTTACTGTTTAGAATGATACTGGAATCTTTAGGTAGATTTCAGTTTTGAATTCATTCTCTGAACGTCCATGTCCCTTAGCTTTCATTGATATAGCCATGATCGGATCAGCTGGTTTTTGTTGAAATGACTGAATTTGGATTTATTATCCTTTAAATCAGTTTTTCTATGATATATTAATAACCTCAAGTCTTAAATTTATTAGGGATTATTTCTCCCTAGTGTGTTTGCATTTCAGTCAGGAGTGTTACAGTGCAGCACTGCAGAATAAGATTTAGAGTATCAAAAATACATGTGAAGTGGATTTTAATCATAGGAAAAAAAGAAAAAAATGAACCCACATATGAACACCTCTGCATTTGTGGACTGTAGTTATTTCTAATAAGGATATTTCATGCTTAGTAAGTTGTCACATTTGATTAGCAAATGAATGGAAAAGCTCAGGATGCACAATTCTTAGCTATAAGCTGTTTGATACACAAGGACTAGTACACTATTTGTTGGGCTTTGAGGAAAAATGGTTGTTTGGATACAGACTTTTATTTTTAGGTTCTTGATAGTTAATAAGGAGCTAGCCCGAGCTTTTTTCCTGACCTGTTCAGTTGAAATGCCTTGCTGCTATGTAGCTTCATTTAAGCCCATTAAATGTAACATAAGTCAATTTCCAAGCAGGTTGCTTTGCATTAAAAATCTGGAACATATGAAGCTTGTTTCAGTGCTGAATTTGGTGTGTAAGCGGATGGAAATCCACAGAAGTTTTTGTGTTAGTTCTCAAATACTAGGGAGAAACACAGTTAGTGTAACTTGTGAAATTTGGGTTTTCATTGTTATGGATTTGAATTGAATATGCTTGGAATTTCATTGTTATGTGTTTAAAGCTCATGCATTTCTAGGGTCTGATTTTCTCTCTTGTTTTGCTGGGGATTTTTGCTTTTTGTTGACACATAGTTTATGAGGAGACTTTCTTCATATTTAATGATCTGTAAGTGAAATACAGTGAGTTGGAGGAGATGCTTTTGTCTTTATTTTAAACTGTTAATGAGGAGTCTTTGTAGACAGGAATGTGGTCAGTCTCTTGGTATATACTAGGGCTGACACAAGATGTCTTAACACATAGTTTTACCAGAGTTCCATATTCAGTTTAGCTCTCTGAGGGTTTAACCAATGAACAACCTTACTTTGAAGTAAATGGAATAACTAATTATTTTCTTTTTTGAACTTTTCTTATGAAACAGTTTAATTTTAAGGATAGAATCTGGCTGAAGGTTTATTTCCTTTTACTGAAAACCAAAAGACAGATGTTATTTACTACTTCTCTTGGCTTTAGTTTATCTTAGAGGCTGTTTGTGATAGGGACATGTCTTTGTTCATGGTAAACAGAGAAGTTCCCAGCTGAAAGCTGTGGATACTGAGGAGCTCTTTCTGTATACAGTGTCCCTTACCCATCCAGTTTCAGACTAAAAGTTTGAAACTCTGTATTGGCTCTGAAACTTCATGAAATTTCATGACCCCATGGTCACTAATGAAGGGCTCAGGAACAGTCTCTAAAAGTGAGGCATGAGGGAAAGAACTGATTTGGATTTATGAAACTCAGACAAAACAGTGTTGCTGTAAGGAGGATGTGTTCCCCTTGGTAATATCCTCTGCTTTATCTACTGAGAATCGGTAAAGCTTAGTGTATGGTCTTGGAAAAACTCAGCTTCCTTTTTGCTCTGCATGTTAAATGAAGTTTGTTCCTGCACCATCCTAACTTCTTATCACAGAGTGTTCTAAAATATTTTCTGTGAGCAGCTTGGACGTGCTCTGTAAGGGATGGTTTTGTTGTGCCCTTGAAAAAGAGTGCTATTCAAATGTGCATTGAAGATGTGCTTGGGACGAGCCAGGGTGAGTCTTGTTTGGTCACAGAGCTCCAAATATCTCATGGGAGATGTTAGTCTAAATTGAAAAAGGAAGTAAAAGCTAAATTAGGCAGGCATTTCCAACATTTCTATTAATAGGATGGAAGAATTTAGCTGTACTTTTGCTTGGCTGCCTCCCTTCGTGGAAGAGTTTCACAGTCACAGTAGAGGAGTGTCAGTTGAAACAATTTTGTGGTGATACCTCTGTTTTTATAGGTAGAGAGGTTGGTTTTGGTTGTTAGTTTTGGTTTTTTGGTTTTTTGTTTTTTTTTTAGCTCTTGTGCTCTGCTTCATCCAGTTTTCTAACAGTTCATGTCAAAATCTGATCTGGTTTTGGTCAAAAGAAAAAGTATGAAAGTGGCTGCCAGTAAAAGATCTCCTTTAATGAGTTCACCTACTTTTAAGTGCAAAACGTGAAGTAGATTGTATGGAATTGATGGAGCTTGTATTGAAGTGACTGCAGAAATGCTCTAAATCCATGTATCATGAACTTTCCTTGTTACTTCAAAAATGGTAGTTTTTAAAGTAGTGACACTTTTTTAACCAAAATGACCAGGATTTTCCATGTCACCAAATAGGTTGACAAGGAAGGAGTAGTTTCTTGGTTTTTGTCATGCTTCTTTTTCCTATCTTAATGGGAAAAATTAAGATTAGTCTCGCTTAGGAATTAGACAGAAGTTGTGTAAAAATGTCTGATGTGCAGAGTTGTTTGGTTTTTTTTTTTTTTTTTAGTATAGAGAAAGATAAAACTCAGCCACATTGTGCAAAACTATTTTCATATAACACCAGGGAGTTCAGCATTTAGCCTATTTGATCTCTGAGATACCAGCTCAAGTACCCAACTGTGTAAACCTGTGCTGGCCTGTGTGTGATTTTCTGCCAGTCACTTTGTAGGAGAAGGATGATGTTTGATTTTCACTGAATGATAAGTATTTGAAGTTTGAGAATTTGCTGCTTTCATCATTCAAAAATTCAGATACTTTGTCAGGAGTTTATTTTTTTTCTTTAAGAAAATTCATTAGTTGATATAATAGGCAAATAATCTAAACTGATTTCCTCCTTGGTCTGTTAACTGAAATTTGGTAAGGACATTTTTGCAGCAAGTGCAAAAAAAGTGCACTTAAGGCAATTGTTTATAATGTTGAGGGTTACTGTTTTGAGCTTGACCAGCTACTTCTATAGAAACTTCAATAAAAAAGTATTCCTCAGCAAACCTTCTTCATGAAATCTGTGTTTTGTTTGTCACTTATTAGCCCCATGATTCAATTGTCTTTGCCTTATTTTCCCCTCTTTTCAAGTTTTTCCACTTTTGTTGGTATGCTTAGGTCATTGTTTATAAGCCTTTAAATCAGAGCTACATTGAGACCTGTTAAGCTCTGTTCACTCAGCTAAAAGAGTAAGTGATTATCTGACAGGACCCTGCTGTATGTATTTCCTGAGAGACACACATAGATTATCCATACAAAATAGGAAATGCTGCATAGTTGGATTGTGGTATGATGTGTGTGAAGTTTATTCATAGTAAAAATCTGTTTTAAAGCTGTCATCTGAGGAGGTTTTCTCCAGTAGCTGGGCATTGTGCTATTTATAAGGAAAAGCATTTGTACTGTTTTGTAATAAATAGTACTAATTTTAAAAATCTAAGTAATTTGGACTTCTATTTATTTTATACTAGAAAAGTACCTTATGCAGTAATTTTATATATTGGGCTTTTGATGCCTACTATATTAAAACTAATCCAAATGAGTAATTTTTGCATCTCTGTGATGTTGGAAGAACATGATGTAATAATCAAACCATTTTAGAATATGGCTTAAACCATTTTGGTCTTGGATGCAAGAATTTCCCATTTATTTTTTTTTATCAGACTAATTTTAAAAAATCTGTGTAAATACATGAGAAGCAATAAAATGTGGAATGTGGGTTTTTAACCTGTATACTACAGGGGCAAAAGAACCTGTAGTAGGTGCTGACACACCTTTAGACTCCCTCAACAGTACAACTGTTTTGTATTTAGCATGGACTCTTGACAAAAGGAAACCTATTTCCACACATTTACAAGTTTAGGTTTTGGTTGGGTTTTCCAGTGGTTAACCAGGCAGCCCAGTTTTTTCCACTAGTTAACCAGAAGCTGTAGAGGGTGATATCTACCAAGAAATGTGTCCTACTGTGCATCAGATACACACATCTTCACTGGCAGTTTCAGCACTGACGGAGGAAGGCAAATACAGAGGCATAACTCCTTCAACTTAAATACATGCTTCCTGACAGCTCCCAAAGGCATGCAGGGAAAAATGTGCTATTCATGCTCAGAGTTAGATTTTGTCCAGAAGGAAATCTAATTTTCAAAATCTTGGTTTAAAATGGGAGAGAATGGCACATATTCCAAACAACTTTGCTGGAGTAAGACCTTTGAGCTACTGTAATGAGACAAGTATTGAAGTAGGAAAACCATAGGTCAGATGGCTTTGGTTTCTCTTATCTTTGGTTTTGTCCATTAAACTGTGTAATTAAAGATGGTGCACTGCTGTTCAGAGAGAAAAGGATGTGAATTACATGTGTGTGACTAATTCCAAAGTAACAAAGGTCTTTGGATTTCTTTGGCTTGAGGATCTGTTCAGTGGGATGTGGTGGCAGAAGGTCAGGTTGGTGTTAACACTCACTGGTTTCAGTTTCACTGTGCTCTACTGTGAGGGTGCATCACTACTACAACATTGCTTTCTGGTGTGTCTTTAGAATAAAGGGGTGTGGATGGTAAACATCCTAAGGAACACCGAAGTTGCCCTTGTGTGGATACTCTGTATTTAGAAGATACACATATTTAGATTCAGAAAGTGTGCTGGAAGTGTTTACTGCCAAAACGGGCTGTGCACGAAGTCTGGCTTTTTCTGTTTGCTCCTCGGTAACGCAGGATTAAGGAAGTCACAGATGATGGAAATTGGCACGGGCTGAGAGAGCTGGAGTTGTTCAGTATGGATACAAGAAGGCTTTGGGGAGACCTCTCTGCAGCCTTCCAGTAGCTGGAGGGAGGGGGACTTTTCATATGGGTCGATAATGACAGGACAAGGGGAAATGGCTTTAAACTGACAGAGGGAGAACTTCTTACTTGGAGGCTGGTGGAGCACTGGAACACATTGTCCAGAGAAGTTCTAGATGTCCCATCCCTTCAAGTGTTCAAGGCCAGATTCAATGGATCTTTCAGCAGCCTGATCATGAGTGACATCCTTGCTGTGGTGGGGGTGTTGGGAATAGATGATCTTAAGGGTCCTTTCCAACATAGACCATTCTATGGTTTTGTGATAGATACTTTGACAGTCTTTGAGTATATTTTTTAACAGATATAATCAGAACGCCATATAACCAGGTGAGCTAAAGTTGGGATTAGGAGTTTCTTGCAGGATTGAGGAGGGTCAGATACTGAAGTGAACCCTAGTTAGGTTAAAGGCTTACCTTCTTGCAAAGATGGAAGTTGCCTTGCTGCAGAACTACTGTAGAGTTCTGCTCATTGAGGATTTTTTGTTCAGTGATGTCTGCTATTAACAAAATGGTTTCCCTGTTCCTGTGGACTGGGCTATGGTAATGTCACTGTAGCACTGCTAGCAAGCTGCCAGGTAAGGCATTTGTTGGTGCTATGCCTGCATCCAGGGATTATCCAGAGCAATCTGCAAGGATTGGTTACGTGCTATTGGCAGTACAACAGCAGTGTGTACCTGTGTTTCACAGGCCTTGTTTTAAAAGCATGTCTGTTAGCACAACTTGTTTTTTATTGTATGGAGGTGCAATAGCTATAGAACATTTACAGGTTCTTTGGAGCAGAAAGAGAGGGCTATAAGTACATACTATAACCAAAACTTTACTGTATGCAAAGGCAGATGGCTTGGGCACTATTCTTGCCAGGGACAGAGAACAGTGTGGTAACATTCCGTGTGTACGTGGTGATGCAGAGACCTGAGGGTCAGTATCTGGCATCACATACTGATCTCTCAGCTATCTATGAACCATGTTATGTGCCTTTTCTATGCATCTTAAGGTGAAATCATAGCATAAACTCACATATATGCAGGCTGCTTGAAATACCTACATGTTTTTGGTAGGATATAAAAGCATTGTTAAAGCTATGCAATTTTCAAAGTAATTAGTCTTCCTCAAAGTTGAAATGTTCCACCTAATGTCATTCATCGTGCTTCCATTCACCCGCTATGTGTGACCATTCACACTATAAATATTACATTGGATGCTTAAGTATTATTATAAATTATTCTCATATTTAATATAGTAATTTAATATTAGGTACTAATATATTAGATATTATTGTTTGATTTCAATATCAAACCAATGGCTGTCATTCAAAATCAAAGCCTGTCCAACCACCTGTCCTAATGTGTTCTTAAACAGCAGTGCTCGTATAGAACCCTTAGGGTACGTACCTGCTTTCTTGCTTATCAGAACCTGAAATGGGTGCATCCTCAAGTGTTTGCAGCCATGCACTCTGGAAATACTGACAATCTTGAACAAAGAACTGTTCATAATTTTATTCATGAATGCATTGAAATTAGCATGTGATTAGTGAAAAAGAATATTGATTTTTCCCTGGTTTAATTAGGCCAGTGGGTTAAATATTCAAATTGAATATACAGCTTATGCAAGAATTGCCATTTTAGTTGGCTGGTAGATAGAGACATTTTTCATCTTTTAATCAAGAATCATCTTTAGAATATGATTCACAGGCTTGTTATTAAGCATGTTTGTAAAGATAGGATCAAGGCTCTAAGTTTACAGATACTTTTCAGTGGGAATAATGTGTTAGTGTACGTGTGGGAGATTATAATTATTTTGAACTAGATTTCATGATAAATGCTTTTAAAGGGTATGTAGGAATTGAACGTAGAGCAAAAGTATTCAGTAGCTTTGGTATGTCTTGCATATTTCTTAGTATTAGGGAGCTGAAACAATTGTTGATTTGTTCTGTTTTGAGGAAGAATTTAGTCTTAAAAGTGGGTGGCAGCTGGGAAATTAATCCTTAGAAAGGTAACTAATAAATTTTAGATACTTTTGTATTGCTCAGTGTTTTAAGATTTTAACGAAGATAGTTCTCTCCTGTTGTAACAACTGATAGGTACAGGTAATAGCCATGGGTTTTAGTGTGTTTTTTCATTGATTTTCAAACTTAGTGGACCCAGAGAGTGCTGCTTTAGTACAGAGTGCTTACATCACTTTGCCCACAACTGGAGAATACTTAAAGTGGAGAATATGTCCATATGTAGTTCTAATGATGTTTTTTGTTAGTAACTGTATGTTGGTACACATTGTGTATCAACAGAGAATTACACTGTCCTGGGAATGTGTGCAGCTGCTCTTCAGGCCAAGATTAGAAGATGAAGTTACACTGATAAATTGGTGTCGTGCTCTATGAATGCTTGCAGAGGTCTAAACGTGTCAGGAAGGTTTAGTCTAGAAGGATTATCTGAACATGCAGGAACTGTGCAAGAAGGTCTGGCTCACTTGATTTTCATTATAAACCACCAACATGAGAATGTAGGAAAGATGGGCATTCTTCCATGTGTCTGTAGAAGGAAGTAATTTCCATTATCCAGCTGGGACACTATATTTAACTATATATAAAAATAAATATATACATTCATATATATGTATGTATGTGTGTATTTATATGTATAAATCAGCGAAACTGTAGAAAATTGAGGTGGTCAGATGAATTAAGGTTGAAAAGTTAGGAAACATTGAAAGAAAGTTATTTATTAAGAAAGAAAATAGTAGTTTTTTCATTATGGTAAAGTTTATTATGGGGAGTATGGATACTCAGTCTTCAGTGAGAAGCACAAGGGGAATTTATTTTTTAATCTGCACCAGAACATCAGACTTTGGACTATTAATGTCAGAAAACTTGGAACTGTAGACATGTAGAGTAACCACTGAAGGCCAAGGCAGACATCTTGGAAGGACAGAGGATGACTGTAGTGGCGTGGTTGGGTAGCAGTCACTCACTGGTGCCAAAAGTGGAAGGACTTGTCTACTTGCCCTTTTCCTCTTTCTTCTTACCTTTGCATGTCATCATCTCCTTTTCTTGTTATGGCTTTCACCTGTTTTGGTCTTTTGTGAGCGGTTTTTTAGCTGGTAGGATAATGAAAAAACTGTGCTGTATTGTGTCACCTCATGTGTCATCCCCATTATCCCATCCAACACCACTGAGGTCAGGGGCTTTTGTGGGGTTTTATTTTCCTATTCTGAGAAGTTAGGATGGTTCAGAGAAGCACACTAGGCTGACATGACATAAGCATGTCATCAGTGGAAGTGTGTCAATGTTTGCAGGTAGAGACAGGAATGGGACCACCCAGATTTGTCATGAGTTACCATGAAAACATATCCTGTGAGTTATGTATCTTATGCATTTGTGTTGGTCTAAAATAATGAACTTCTGCCATATGTTAAACTTGGATGAAGATCTAGGTGAGCTAAGCTATGATTGTGTTCAGCTTGAATGTATTTGAAATGAGAATGTTATATTTACAGTCTGTGGCTGGAGCTGTTGAGGCAATATTTCACAGTATTTTCATGTTAGTCTTTAAAATGTGATGGGAGTATTTGGCAAGTTTAGATGAAAGTGATGCTAAAGTCTGTCTTGAGAAATCAATTCTCCAAAGGTAACATAGCCACACTTGTATTTTCCACAATATTTGTAACTGGAGAAGTTGGAATAATCATTATGAATATTAAATGAAGTGCTAATGTTGTACCTTCCAGTATTTAGGAACTGAGATAAAGAAAAAGGAAAATTGTGTATATAATGGTTTTAATTGTTCTTCCCTTATTTTTAACTTCTTTTGCTGTTTCTTTTACCAATGCTTTGTTTGTTGAAGAGTTTTGGTAGACACTACTAATGTTTTTCAGAGAATTCTTCATTGAAACCACTTGTTCAAGTGAACAAATTTTTACTCTCTTTTTTGCAGGAAGTATATTAATTAGTTTTTGCAGTTCTCAAACAGAAGTAGTAAGTTGCTCGAAGTGTTGCCATATGAGAAAAATTTATTTAAAGATAACTGAGGCAGTAATGCTGAGTTCACAGGGTTACTGATAGAGATTTAAAGTAATTTGTAAGAATTCCAATTAGAAACAGTGGTTTTAAGTAGGAAAGAAAACATGATAGTCTCATTTGAGTTGGAAGAAAAAGGCAAGATGTAGCTTGATTAAATGAAAATATAAACCTGTGGTTATAGAGCAAGTTATTCAATATTATAATAAATCTTTCTGCATTTTTTTCCTGCTTATCTAATATAAATTAGATTAAATCATCGTTCTTTTTAAACATGGAAAGCTCAGAATAGAATGAGACTTCTCAGATTTCTTTAACTCTTCCAGAAATTGTTTCCTGAGTCAGTGCATGTAGCTGTTAAGATGCTTTATATATGCAGAGAAAAATTTCTCAGTGAGAATTTTTATTGTTAATTTAAAAATGTGTGGTCCTTGTCCATTTTCTCAAGGGGACTTTGGTGAAGCCATGGGACAATCTGATGTAGTAAACTACTTCTAGTAAAGTGGTTTGGTACAAATGGGTTTATTCAGAAGATAAACCTAAATTTAAAACCAATAGTGTTTATGGCATATTTTGTTTTAAACTGCAAACATAGGTATTTTCTGTTAATTAGGAAAATACTGAAGTATTCACTCAGTTTTCAAAGACATACTTGCTATATAATATTCTTCAGATTAAATTCAACAGATTAAATGTCCTTTAGTGAGTGGCTCAGAATGAAATTTACTATCACTGTGTTTCATTTGATCACTCCAGTATGTCATTTGGGGTATCCTCGTTTTTGCACAAGCCTAATTTTTGGTTACAAATGTATTATTTAAAAACTACAATTTTACCACTTTGCATTAATGGTCAGAATTATTCTGAGTATTATTTTTGACAAATTGCTTGGTTCTCTAATGAAAGTAGTTCTTTACCTCCAGGAACATTCAAATCCTATTTCCCATATTTAAATAAGGACATCACCTGTGGAAGAAGTGGGAAATCATTTAGAAAATTACCATATGCTTCCATTAAGTTATCTACTTTTAAAATGTCAGTTGGAATGTGTAGAATCAGGTCTGAACGTGTCAGGGTTTGTAGTTGTCAGAACTGTTAATCTGTAGAAGTAGATTTTAATTATAGATTTTACAGAAAACCTTTTCTTTTGTTCTTATTTTGGTATTCTGATTTTTTGAAGTTTTTATAAGTGTTCTTTCATGGCACAGTTAAGTCCTCCAAGTATTTAAATATTAGAGAAAACTGTCTCTATATGTTTCAGAAATGTTTTCAAAGCACTTTGCTAGAATAAAACTGTTATGTATTTGTGAAGTCATTTAATTTTTTAAATTTTGTAATTGGATAAAATTAGAGCACACTCTTCATAGTCATGTGTCAAGGTGAATAGAAAAAATAACCTCCATAATCCAAAATATCTGTTTTGATCTGTAGCCAGTTGAAAAACTCTACTTGAAACTTTTTATTGAAGTTTTGAAAATAAGGAACTACCTTGATTTGCCAATTATTCAAGGAAGGAAGATGATCTTATAGAAATTTGAAGAAAAAAAATACAACTGGGAAGAATATCTAATATACAGGGGTTAGATATTTCTATTATTTTATGTTACATTTCATGCAAACCACTCTGGTTAAAAAGACACTTCCAGTTCAGTAAATAACAAGATAAAAATAGACAATGAAAAACTTTGTTGATGCTAAATTCAGTTTCTCCTTCATTTAAGATCTGCTGACAAATGTTGCATTACTGTAATTGGAACATGTTAATTTCTTTTATTTTCCCCCCTCTCCTTCTCAATAACCCATATTTCCCCCCCTCTTGTGAAACTTTCTCAATGTCCTTCTGGAAAGGAAAGATGTGGCAGTCGTGTGCTTTCCCAGAACCTGTAACAGGACTATTTAAAATCTATGTGGCCATATAGATCATGAGCTCTTTAGGGGTAGGCAGGGGAATGTTGGTCTTAAACCTGTAAAATTTCTTTAGAAGTAGTAAAAGCTTGCTGTAACTTTATTCCTAACAAAAAATCAAATGAAGGAACTTTTTGGCTAGTGGCTGACTCCTCAATGGCATAAAACCAGTTTTTCATATCATTAACCAATTTGATGTGAACTTGCTGACTTCTGCTCTTTGAAATTTTCCCCAAATTCCTGAATTTGTCAGTGTTAACTGGTGCTACACAGTGTGTCATTGTGTGACCATTGGGAAATGGTCACTTTGCTGCTTTCTCACCTATCCTTTGGAAATGTTTTAGCTGTTTAATAGACTTTTCGATTCAGACCATTTGCATTTTGATTAAGATTGCTGACCAAATGAGGGAGCAGCTCTGTTCCAGTGATCAAATATTTGTGTGGAACAAGAAGAAAATGTGACCCTGACATAGAGGAAACTGGTATAATTTGAAAACCATTATAGGAATTGAAATCTAGGCAGCCAGGAAAGGAATTTAACTTGAGTATTGACAGGGTAGATAACCATGTCTTTTCCATTATTATTTTATTTTTGTTTCAGCCTTTTGGGTTGAGAAACCAATGTTTTTCCCACTCATTTCCAAAGGTATGGTAAAATGAGAGTGTGTCAGCTTTGAAGGCTTTCTCTCATTGAGAAAATGGTCCCTTAAGAGGAAAACAAAATAGCTCTGTATCAATAATTATTAAATCTTTTACTCAAATCTAAAAATTGTTTTGTATGGCCTTGGGTGAAAGAGGAATTGATCACAAGCAGATGCACACTGTTAAGTGAAATTATCTCAAGGATAGACACTGTGCTGTATTCCAACATTGTGACTGGCCACAAGTGTTCCCTCGTGAGTGGAGTGTCAGTCACTAGCATGTTTTCTTTTCAGTTTGAACAATACTAAATTAATTGTGTTCTCTTGAACTCCTCTGTGTGGGCATAAGTTGTGTGAATATTAATTCATGCAATAAATGTTTTATATTTCCTTTTGTATTTAAAAAAAGAAACAACTTTGCTGTGTTAACTTAAATTTTAAATTGGCCACTTATGTAAACATAATCTGATGTGTATTGGCTCATGCTTTGGATCCACCAATATGCATTTAAATATTCTTTTATTATTCTTTATTTTTTAACTGAAGAATGTAATGTGTTTAGATCTTGGCACTATCTGCTTACTCATGTTGGATGATCAATAGTTCAATTGCTTACTGAAAGGATACTGTCTCTCCCATTATATATATTTTTTTAAATGGTACAACTGTCAATAACTTGCAGGATATAACCAATTCCTTGCTTAAGGTAGTGTCAGTGGCGTAAAAGGTGAAAAAGCCATAGGTAACAAGATGGATATCTGTCACAGTTGCTTGACCTATTTTGAAGTAACTGGGGTGTGGGGCACACTTTCTGGCCTGGAAGATTTACTCATGTAAATATTTTCAGACTGATATTTTACAAATAAAAATATTGTTCGAAATGAGAGATACAGGTAAAGCATTGGAAATAACCAGGTACTGCATGTACATGGAGTGTGTAAATCTGGCTTACATTCAGTCTGCTTGTCAAGTTACCACAAATGTCACGGTAAACTGAAACTGGACCTGAAACTAAAACTGTTAATGAAAGCTATTCTCAACCCGGTTCTTTAGAATCTTACTGTGAATTCATATGAGTAAGCTTCTGGGAAAAGAAATCATTCAGGATACCTTGTGGTTCTTTTTTTGTGTGGAAGGAAACCAGTTTTTTATAATTTTGTTTTAGCAGGCTGCCTGGTGCAGAGTGAGGTGCTGCCCAAGGCATTAGGGCACAGGCACATGCTGAAAGCACATGCATTCTTTGGGGTGATTTGGAACACATGCCTTTGGTGCTTTATTATCCAGCCTGACCTTCCTCATGTTTGCCATGGGTCAAGACTCATGATCTCTTGCCATGGGTTGGCTAATCCGCATCTACATGCCTAATCTGGAGTAGACAGAAGTCTTTATCATCATAGCCTTGTAGTCACTGCTTTGTGTAGGTGATTGCCTCCTCTTGTGTAGGAATCTTCAATCTTGTTCTGCTTTTATTCTACTTTGCACCTTTATACTTGTTTCACCTGATAACTATGAATAGCAGAAGGCAATGAATCACTTGGCTCTTTCCCGTAATGAAGACTGAACAGTTGAAAGGCTGTAGAACTCTTGGTTGGGAGTTGCAAGTATATAATTTTTTCTAAGCCTGAGTATTGTACAGTAAGTATGGTACTGCATGTTTTGCAGTAGTTAACTTGAACAGGGTTAGGCAATGTGCTTGCTTTGGTGCAGGTGCAATTGCAAATCTTCAAGTGTTGCTGAAATGTCTCTTGGCCAGACCTTTATGATTCCTTGCAAAACCCTTGCTTTGGTGGAAAGGGATCCAAACAGAACTGAATTATGTGAAAGTCACTTGGTGGTGAAAGCTTTAACTGTTACAACAAAAATAAAATCTAAATGCTATTTTAAAACAAGCTACGAGTGTTTCCTCGGAAAATCTAGTTTTACCTCTGAAACCTCTGCCAAAATTTGATACTGTAGGTAGGTAAGTGGTGTTCTCAAAGCATGTTTTGTCAGTCACATAAGTCTAAGGTTTTTGATCTTAGGAATACCTGTTGGACTACTCTTTCCAACTTCAACGTACTGTGTAAGCTACTTCTCTGTTTTTGTTGCCTTTATTTTCTTGTTCTGTAGATGTTGCATAGATTTGTAAATTGCTTTAGATTGGAAGGGATCTCAGGTCCTGTAATGAACCCCAGCTTTTAAACCATGCTGAACATTAGTAGCTCTGGCTGTTTACAGGCTCTGGTGCCTGACCATTTTCTTTTGCTTTTCATCTGTTTTCTGTGAACCTCCAAGAAATATTGAAGGCAGTCTTTATATTCGCCCTCTCTGCCTCCAGCCTTGTATTTTGCTGGTGGAATAAACCCACCTCCTTCAACCACTTCTTGTGCATTGCAAGAGGTGCTTTACACCCTGGGCAACCTGGCAGCTTTTCCCTTGGCTGTCCCCAGCCACATCCATGGATATGACTGTGCGCTTGATGCTGTCTAAGCTTCCCTCAAATAAGTCTCCCAGCCAGCTGCAAGCTTAAGATTCTTGTTGCTGATTGCTGCCTTCTTTGAAATATTTAACACCTGTATGCTGTGTGTCTCTTACTGTGAAAGTTTTAACAGATTTTAGAATTGCAGAATTCTGTGATTTTAGGTGGCTTATTTCCCAGGAGAGTATTTCCTTTTCTGCTGTGAGGTATTCTGGCCTTAATGCAGAAGATTGACACATAAAGTGATTTTCCTTTCTGTAGTATTGATGGGAGTAACTATTAAATCTTTCTCCCTGACTCCCATGACAAGATGATCAATGAAACAGGGATCACTCTTTTACCAAGGGTTATCCTTTGTTTTCTTGATGATTTTGTTTGTTTCTATTTGTGCTCTAAGATGAAAGCTGTTCCCCTTAGTGCTGTACCCTTTGGTTATACACCTGCCTGTGGTATTGCTCGTAGCATTTCCAGTAAGTAGCAGTCTAGAGATTTGTTGCTTGGGGGCCCTTAGGTTTCCAAACACATAGCTAGTGTTTTCATAGGTGGGTGTGAGACAAGTTATGTTAAGTGTAGGATGTGAAAATAACTATATATTTGTTCCTCTCCTTTAATGAAGGGTGTTTGTGGGAATAGGATAAGTAGGAACACTGTATATGTAGTGTGGGATGTAGTGCAGGAGTGTGGGATGAAGGATACCATCTTCTGCTGTCTGTACTATGCTGCTTATAGTATAGTTAGCACAAAAATTGCTGTTCTAATTTGGGTGTAACTGTGCAAATATTTCTTTACCTATTTAGCATTGCTTATGAAAATACTCTGAAAATAAATTTCAGAGTGATGGAACTTTTCTGAGATGTGTATGGTTTAGGTACTTTGAGGTATTAATACATACCAGATTGTTGTGCATCTGTTCAGTCTGTATTTTGGAGAGGGAGAAATTTCATGTTTTACTAAATTTAGTTTGTAGTAACTGTAGTATTGTAGTGACTCCCATGTTTGCATTGTCAAATTTACTTCCACTGGAGGCTGGAGTTGCCTCTGTACTTTGCTTCTTGCCTTTATTCTCTCCCAGTTGGTCACCGGTTCTTCATAATGTGCTGGCACTTTCCCTCTGCCCCTCTGCCCCCCAGGTTCATTCATATGCTTTTCACAGAAACACTCATCAGTCCTGTGAGGGATCATTTTCTGAGGGGTACAGAGCCTGTTTTCTTTTATACACTGCAACAGATAATGATTCCAAAGTTCAGTGGCATTTCAGAAACCATTTCTCCCAGCACAAAATATCGTCTATGCTGGATATTTATTTCGCGTGGGGTTTTTTAATATTTTTAGATAGTGAATTTTCAAGTGCCACCTCTTCTTTTGTATTTTTTATTACTGTTGATTTGCTGGCTGGTGTTGCAGTTAAGTATAGAAATTCTCACTTTCTAATATGCGCTTGCACCTCTTATGCCAAAATGTATGACTTGACATCCAGTGATGTGTGTACCTTTGTATTTAATGTATGTTCCTGCCAGATAGCCTTGCACAAAACTGCTTGTGTTATTATTTAGGAGGGAAGACCTGAAGGTGAAGAAGCTGCAGGGCTTGGTTTTGATGATCCAGTTCAGAGCACATCTCTTGCTGAGTAATATCCTGGCATTGTCTTAACAACCCCAAATCATCATCCAGTAACAGATAACCGTGACTTAGAAATGAGGTCATGAATGCCTGTAGTCATCACAATTTTACTTGTAGATAAAAGAATGTTTATCTCTCCATCTCATTACATTTATGAATGTGGAAATCATTTCCTGCTCGCTTCCTTTAATACTTAAACATGTAAATAGCAGCTTTTTCAGTTCTGACCATACTAGTTCAGAGTGTGTGGTAGCTGTGCTTACCTGCTGCTCTGGCTGAAGGAAGGTCCTGTCTTTCAGGAGTCCTTCAAGGTGGATGATTGTTCATAGGAAGATATAAAACTGTCTTCAAAAGTGAAATGTTTGCCTTCAGATTAAATGGTTGTTTCCAGTATGCCTTGGTAGTCCTTAGTCAGGAAGGCATAGGACATTCTGAAGTCTTGATTTTTATTGAGCTACAGCCTTTGACAGGGCTGTCAGTTTGACTGAAATTTGCTGGTTTATTTTTGGAATGGTAATGGTAGAAAAATTTCATCACTGCTATGTTGCATTAAGTTACGCTTCATATTAAATATTAGCGAGCTGTATTATCATATAGTTGTTTCTGTTGTATTTGTCAACACAGTGTCGTGATCATAAGCCATCCCTTCCTTCACTGGCCTTTGGGAATAAGTTACTGGATGATGGGACGTTGTTCTGTTGGTTGTACTGAAAGTATAGCTCCCCATGTTTACACAGGTGGGACAGTAGTCCAGGTTGAACAGAGATTGGAAAGCTTTGTTTTAGTTAGCCAACCTCAGGTCTTGTGCTCCTAACCATCCTTTTGGTTAATGATCCAACTTTGTTTGAACTAAATGATCCTGTCAGTTTCTGGCATTGTTGCTAGGGGCTCCTTTTTCCACTCAACATTTCCTCTGCCCTTTTGAAGGTGTTGATTGCATTTTATGAAGACTAAGTAGTATTGGAATCCTGTATTACTCACTTTGAACCAGTGCTGGAAAGTATTTACTGATCCATTAAGAGGCCAGAAATCTGAGATTACAGTTAATTCTAGTCATAATCTTCCAGTAAAACTTAATGAAATGGTACCATGTAATAATTATTTTGCTATTTAATGCTTTTGGTGTTTGAAAGCTGGGAGTTGTTAGTCAGAGATAGTGTAAGTCATTATGGTACTTCTAAGGCAGCTGCAAAAGCAGTTGAGTCTTGGCAGTGAGCAGAGTGAGCTTTGTATCATTAAGTTCTGATAGACCAGAGCCATGCTACTTTTTGATGTTTATTTTGCTGGAAAGCCCCTCAGTTTTCATAAAAAAATATTACTACAGAAAATGAATGTACTGGTTTTTTTAGGGAACATTACTGATCTTCCTTTACATAACTGATAATAACAACAGAAATTTTTGTATTGCAGATTTAATCCAGTGCACAAATGAGATGAATGTGAACATCCCGCAACTGGCAGATAGTTTATTTGAAAGAACTACCAACAGTAGCTGGGTAGTGGTCTTCAAGTCTCTTATCACAACCCATCATCTAATGGTGTATGGAAATGAGGTAATACAAAAGTGATGTATTATTTTGAGAACAGTTGCAGTCCCTCATTCCTGTAAATGCCACCTAAATGCTTCCAGTAATTTTTTTTTGTAAGACAATCTTCAGGTTTGCTTTTTTGGATCCTACTCTGAATGAACACAAGTCTCATTTTCTGTTTCTTTCCATTGTTTCTACTTCAAAGTGTGCAACTCTAGTGTAAAAAGTAAATGTCCCAAGTGCTGAGGGTGCTTTTTTCCTATCTTCATATTCTAATGATGAAAGAGAAAAAACCCAAGAAAAGCTAACTCACATGGGATTCTACAAGCTGAAAATGGAAGCAGTTTTGCCTTCATGCTGTAGCTAACTCTATGGTCTTTTTTCCTTGATAACTTCATTCTAAAGTAATTTCTACCATCACGCCCTAATTTTTTACAAAGAAAAAAAATGTGTGCCTATGAGTTGGCTTTGAGGGTCACCCTAGGACAGGGTGAAATAACACCAAACTATTAACAGTTGAACAGTTTAACAAACATAACCCCAAGTTACACAAAAAGGAATAAACCTGTTTTGTCTCACAGTTCTAATTCCTATGGGCCCTTATTGTTTGGAATACCAAGCCAAGCATAGCAGCAGCATGAATGTTTTGTCTTTAAAAAACCAAAAAAAAATATTTCCAAGATCTTCTTAGAAAATGTTTGTAAACATTCCTTTTTACTGCAGAATAAGGTAAGCTATATGAACTTTGGAATTAAGATCCTTTTAGCAAATTACCAACATTTTTCATTTGAGTTTGCATTCAGAGGAACTGTTTCCTCTGACTGACTTGTGTGGGTTGGAGAGGGAGGTTAAGTTTTCAAACATATACTGGTTTCATTTGCAGGTTATTGCTGGTCTGGGTGAAAATCTATTCTGTGAAGCTAACTAAGCCACAAGAGGGCAAACTTCTGTTGTTGGCTTGAAGCTTAAACTTTTTCATTGGGATAATTGACACTTTTCAAAACACCTTGCAATTTGAGTCATATTAATTTTAAACTGATACCAAAATAGTTCATAGCAATTAAAAGTATTTAATGGGACCACTGGCTGAAATACTTTGCATTAAGAATATTTATGAATTTACAAACAAATTTTGCTTGCCAAGTATATTACAAGAGTGTTGAGGGTAAGATTGCTGCTCAAAATGAAATTTTTCACAGTTGGAAGTAGTACTTGGACAATGAGAGTGCAAACAGATTATAGCACCATTTAGATTGCGAAGGACCTTTAAAATCAAGTCCAGCTGCTAACCCAGCACTGCAAGCCCACCACTAGCCCATATCCCCAAATGCCACATCTGTGTGTCTTTGAAATACCTCCAGGGATGCTGCCTTCAACTTTAATTCCTTTACAACTAGATATTGAGTGCCTTTACTCTTCTCCAGTCTTTTTTCTATGTAACTTATGTATGCTAGTAAAAGTAATTAAGTACTACATGTTACACTAATCAACACTGCTTTTGTCTTTTGTCAAAATGGTTCTTGCAACTGAATGATTGGCTTATTTTTGTAGCAGCTCTGTACAAGTTTTTTTTCCTATTGTGTCAACAATCTTAAATGTGTCTTTACAAGATGAAAATGGCATCCTTCACCTTGTGAAACATAATTTGTAATTAAGTGTTATAAGAAGTATTGTGATACAGTGTTAATGCTTTACATGAATTGTTATGTTTGATATTTGATTTATAAGCCAACTAACATTTCCATCACCTATATTCATGTTTAAGCTAAGTACCATTACAATTGTATGCTGAGCAAAGATGACTTTGTTAATTAGCATTATTAAATCCGTTGTTATAAAATTGAAGTCAGTGAAACAACTATGAGCATGTAAAATGAGAATGTATTTGAAGGGATTTTTTTCAGAAGTTCAGAGTTCCATATTCTAGCTTAAAATAAACTCCAACTAAATGAGGCCTTCATACAAAATGCTACTTAGATTTTTTCAGAGATCTATGCATAAAAAAATAACTAGCTTACTTTGATAGTTTAGCTGGTTTTGTAATAGTTTCCAGATTTGAAGTCAGTCTTAAGGCATAAAAGTGGAATTTTGTAACCTGGATAAAAAGTTTCTAGTGTTGTTACTGCAATTCCTTCTCCTTGGTAACACAGTGAAAGTATTCAATTTTTTCTCTTTTGTGTAGCGTTTTATCCAGTATTTGGCATCCAGAAACACATTGTTTAATTTGAGCAATTTCCTAGACAAAAGTGGATTGCAAGGTAAGGTGTCTTTTATTCATTAAATTTAGTAATGTGCTGAGGAACAGCAAAGGCAACTTGCTTACTCTAATGAACCCTGTCATTTAGGAAGTAACTTTTCTGTCCATTTTACCCCAGGCTGCATTTCTTAAATAAAGCACTGTAATGGTGTGGCAGGAGCTGTGTGCTGGAGGACCATGTTGAATCTGTTCTTACAGGCATACTTAAAGGCTTCTGACTTTGTTAGACATATGAATCTCAGTATCCCTCTTATTTCTGTAGAGATAGACATCTCCAAATGAGACAATTTTGATTATTAATTTTTTTAAAAATTCATCATATGTACTTACATCATATCAGTGAGACAAGAACCGTATCTAAATAAAATTAAAATTACATTTTTGGAAAATTGATCAAAGACTATTCCATTTATCTTTGAGACTAATCCAGTGGGCAAATATCTGTTTCTCTGGTTCAGATTTTTCAACTGAAATAGTCTTCCAAACTGTTATGCTGCAGTTCAGTGCAGTTCTGTCCATACCTGTAGCTAGCATTTTTTTTTCTCCTAAGATGGTTCCTTACTTTGTCTACTGCTTCTTACATAGTTCTGATCTTTGCCACAGGTGTACTAGAACAGGCAGCCAAAGTGATTGCCTGAGGACAGAAATCTTCTCACTTATAACCAAGGCTCTACCAAATTATCATTTATTTTGAGTTTTAACTTCTATGGTCTCAGCATAGACTATGAACAGATCTTCTTCTTAGTCTATACCCCTAGATTGACAGTTAATCAAAATATTTCCCATCACTGCTATCTTAACAGAGAAGAATTTCTGTCATAGTGTTGTGTTTCCATCAAAGCCTTTTTTTTTCTGTTCAGTTGCAAATGAGACAATGTGTTGCTGAGCTGATGTGAATGCCTTTGTGAATGCATCATTTAATTTCTTTGATGGTAATGTCTATTGTAATATAAAAGAACTTGCATAAAAATTACTTCAATTTGCTTGTGGAAGTGATTTCCTTAGGAAGTGAAGTGTAAACTTTAACATACTTGAGGTTGTCTAGATATTTGTGGTATTGTCTGATTTACATGGTGAATACAGTGACGTACGCAGTTATTTTCAGACTATATTTTTGCACAGTTTTCCCTAGTCAATGGAGCTGTCTTGTGCTAATAGTTTGCACTTTATTTTGAATAACATTCTTGTTCTTTGATTAGGTAAGTAATAAACCCCTGAAACTTATTTTTTAGGTTATGACATGTCAACGTTTATCAGGCGGTATAGCAGGTATTTGAATGAAAAGGCAGTTTCCTATAGACAAGTGGCTTTTGACTTCACAAAAGTAAAAAGAGGGTAAGGACTGCATTTTGTTCTACTGATCTTGAGGTGTTATTGTATGTCCTGTAATTCTAGTGAAAAATATCATCGTTAGCTCTGGCTTAATACAGACAATAATGACTCCTTTTCTCTTTTGAATATTTCCCATAACACTCCAAGGCCCAACAGCCTGAAAGTGTATATAGCAAAAAGTTTTTTACTTCAGTTGTTGTAATTTTTTATCTTTAAACATCAAC
Organism: Ammospiza caudacuta; assembly: GCF_027887145.1. NCBI lineage: Eukaryota > Metazoa > Chordata > Aves > Passeriformes > Passerellidae > Ammospiza > Ammospiza caudacuta. The sequence continues at coordinate 37,611,430 of NC_080594.1, forward strand.
AGTTTAATATAAAGGAATGAAAGATGGTATGCATGGAAGTCTGCATAAAAAAGTAGAAGTTTTAACAAATCTTTCACAATAGATTATGTACTCTGCCTTTTATGTATTATAGCGGACCATGCAATTTATTTGTGCTTGTAGCTCTGGAAGGCTTAAATGACAGGTGAAACAACCTTGCAGTCCTTCCTGGTGTTTCTCTGTTCTGTCACAAAATATCTGTGTGACGTTTCCTACCTTTTGAAGGTAGTGTAAATTTGTACTTTTAATAGTACCTTACAGCAGATGCTATCCTGAGTTGGTCGACAGGAATTCAGATTTTCCCTGGGAAGTGTGCTCGTTTAAGAGGAGTTATTTTGAGATTAATTACCTGTTTACATGTAAAATAACACAGTGCAGAGCACCAGTGGTTTGGTAAATTACATGTTATAGTGAATGATGGAATTAATCTGGAGCTCTTCTTTGGGAAAGCTGGAGAAAAGGTACCAATTACAGTTAGTTGAGTCTTTCCATCTTTGTCCATTATCTTTTTATATGGTGCTTTTTAAGGTTTAAAAGCATAATACTAGTTGTAGATTTGGATGTCTTATATATATATGTGTGTATGTATATGTGTATGTATGTATGTGTGTGTATGTATATATATATATGTATATATAGGACACTCCAATCTAAATCATATATTATCCATATAGGTGAATTTATATTGAAACTAAAAGCTTAATGTTAAATCCACAGAAATCTGAATTTAATACTATTGAATGAATTAATTGTAGTGATGGGCTGTCAAATGATATTTTGCATTAAGGTTGTAAAGGCATTTGTAGTGGGCCTCAGAACACTGTCCAAATCCCTTCTGCCTCCTAAGACTGTAGGATCCATTTTTGTTTGAAGTGTGATGGTAGAGTAAAAGGAGGATTCTTTGGCTCCTTTTGCTCATTCTGCCTTTAGAGTTGCTTGGATTGCCAACAACACAAAACAGTATTTTCCATGCTTAAGATTTGTATGTGGTAAGGTGGCTGCAGCTGCTCTGAAGAGATACACCATTGTTTTATCAGGTGTTTTGGGTCTAATGAGATTAATTATTTAGCCTGCACCATGTGCCTGGAGGTGCTTCTGTGAGCAGTAGGAATAACTGTTCTGATGGCAGCAATCTGCCTTTCCTACTCCATTTTTCTCAGGGCCCTCACACCCATGCTCTGCCCCATTCAGTTTCTTGCATTTGCTGTTTGCTGTTAGCAGTAAATATACAGCACAAGTAGAGAACTGGAAGCAGCATGCTCCCCACTGCTTGCCAGCCTGGAGAACAGCCACAAACTGTTCTGTGAAGATGCACGATGAGATTTGCACTTGCAGAAGCATTTGGTTTGCTTTGTGCATGCTGATGAGCTGCAAGGCTGTCTGATTTGTCTTACAGAAAGCAGTTGTTTCATGTCACTGAGGGGATTTAGTCTCTTCCTCAGCTGTTGCTTTTCTTGGATATTTTTGGTATTAATTTGATGAGTTTTTCAAATGTGCAGCCAATCTTAGTACATTCAATCTGAGCAATTAATAAACAACCAAATATTGGTGGTCAGCCATTAAAGGGAAATTTCATGTAGTCTGTAGAATCTTTCTGAAAAAGCTTGAAAAACATACTGCTGCATTTTTTTATTCTTTCTTACCTCTTTACGTTGAGAAGAATCCAAACTGATACAAAATAATAATTGAGTGATTGGAAAAAGAATACGTTGAAAATTGCTTCAAAAATAATCTTTGGAAATTTTTTTCTTGTTACCTGATGCATTGTAGCTCTCCTGTATTTCAAAACACTATTAGTTTCATTTTCTCTGAGCAAAAATTCAGCTTGAAGTCACATTTTGACCAAATAAGTAATTGTTTTTCTGTGCTGCAGTTATTATCGTTACATTGGCTAGGCACCACTCCTAAACACCACAAGGATGGCTTTGTGTGGCAAAGACTTAAATGGTTTCTCTGATGACCTGCTATATTTTCTGTCATTTCTTACTAACAATGGCTTTCAAAATTCATGTGAAGAATTTTCTTTGTGGTTTTTTTTTTCCTCACAACAGGGCTGATGGAGTGATGAGAACAATGAGCACAGAAAAACTCTTAAAAACTGTACCAATTATACAAAATCAAATGGATGCACTTCTTGACTTTAATGTAAGTTTAGCAGCATGTACACTTCTAACATACAGTCAACTTGTACAAACATGTAAAATAGGTTAAGATTAAATGTCTTGCACTTGGTTCCATATTATCTGCACAGCTTAAAGAGCACAAATCATTTTGTTCATTGGTGTACCCCCAAGAAAAAATAGATACAATGCTCACTGGAGAGAATGCTTTGTGCTAAATGACTGTGTTTTTATTGTGTACCTTATGTAAGCGTTGCTTGTTTGTTGAAAAGCTGATTATTTATGCCCTCTGTCTTTTAGTTATGTTAGTTAACATTAGCTTTGTTTAACAAAAATGTCTGCCAAAATGATTTGACTTAATTCTGTGATGAGAGAAGCTGTTGGTTAGTTTTGGTGTTACTTTCTGCTAACAGCCAGTGAGATGACAGGAAAGCCTGTCTTGAGACAACGTGCTAAAGTTTAACTAGAAGTTTTCCAGTAAGAGATCAATCCAGTTCAATTAACTTTTTCTCTGGTCTTCCTAGGTTAATAGCAATGAACTTACAAATGGTGTAATTAATGCTGCCTTCATGCTCCTCTTCAAAGATGCCATTAGACTGTTTGCGGCATATAACGAAGGGATTATTAACCTCTTGGGTAGGTATAACTGCTCCCTGCAATGCTCAGCTCTGGGGGGAACTCAGTGAATGATTCACAAGAGCTGCTCTCTTGAGAAACTGAAACAGTCTTACTGTGAAACATCAAAATTGTGCTGTTATTTCCAGTGTTTGTCTGTGCAGTTGCATTTGACATTGCTTTGTACTCAGGGCTAGGTAAAATCTGAAAGCAAAGTCCATCCAAGATTTTATTCACCTAATTTTTTTTCTTGCACTGCTCTGTTGGGAATTTTTGTGTGCATTGGTTTGGGTTTGTTTTTTTGTTTTTTAAATTTTGTCTTACCAAACTGCATGACAAACCTGAATTATAATATTGATGTTGGTTGGGGATTTTCTTAAGAAACAGTTTGTGTTTCCTAGTAAAGGAATCAGTTATGGTCAGTTGCAAATCTGCAGTCACAAGATCAGTGATTGCTTGGCTGTTGAAAGGTCAATGTTGCTTTGTTTCCATGATTGGTTATCTTATGTTGCTAGAGCATATATTATATATTAAGGACAACTAAAAATTCAGAGTTAAGGCCCTTTCACGTGCACATACTGGAGATAAATTTTTCTAAATTTAGGAAAGAATTAAGTTGAAAGTAATCAGTTGATTTACTTGATTTTGTTATATGCTGTGATTAAATGAAGCTCCTGATTGCTGTCATTACCCAGTGCTTGCAAAATGAAAAGTAAAATCCAGAATAAGTCAGTAAGGGACAATCTGAAGTCAGTCAGTCTTCCAGTATGACGCCCCTGTCAGCTTCCTTTCCCTTGGTAAGAAGTAATATGCACTTGCTTTCTACTTATGCTTTGAGTGAAGCTTAGTAAAAAAGAAGAAGCAGGCCCTTGAAAGGGCTTTTCGAAGGAGGAGTGGGACCCTCTTGCTTTCAGCGCTGTTGTTTTCTAATCAGTTTTACTTCACTGCCCCAGACCATAGTAAGAGGCATCAGTTTGTCAGAGATCAAAATCTTGCCTGATAGCTGGCCACTGGAATAGAGTAGGTATTTGACTGCCAGATTGTAAAACTGCTCTTTTTTTGTTTGTTTGTTCTTCTTCCCAAGAAGATGAATTTACATTTCTTTGAGTGACTTATTCTTTAACTTGATTGTCCTCTTCAAGGTGGTTATGCTTTCGTGGTATCTAGTACCTGCAAGGTAAGGTGTAATTTCATGCATGGAAGCAGTGGCTCACATTTGACAGAGCTTTTGTCATTTGGTGCAAGTTAGGCATAGTGACTTCTGCAGTTGTCATAATAACAGATCAGCAGGTATTTTCTGTTTGTCTTGGTTTATATGCTTTTACTTTGCATATCCATTGCAAATCTTGATTTCTAATTTAATGCAAATATTCTTACTGTTTCTAGAAAAATACTTTGATATGAAAAAGAACCAATGCAAAGAAGGCCTTGATATATATAAGAAGTTCCTCACTAGAATGACACGGATCTCAGAGTTCCTTAAAGTTGCAGAGGTAAACTTAAGCTGATCAATTTAGCTGTTTATTTGAAGCAGCTTGTAAAGTGCTTATTTTATCATAAAACAGGTGCTTCTTCCTCCTTGCTTAATTGCTATTCTCTCAAGGGTCATCTTGTTCATCTCTACCCTGGTGTTAGTTCATTTGAAGACTGTGTTGGAAAACCTGGCTGTGGAGTGCTTATTGGTTTATCTTTTGCTGAGGAGAGTTTATTAATGTGCATTTTAAAAATTCCTTGGTTATGGAATACTTGCGAGCTTTCTTTGAAAAATAGACTCACTTTTAACAAAGGAACTCATGGTGATCTGCTTTCTATGATTCTAGCTGTATTCTAGTTTAAAACCCACAATTCTACCAGAAGTTTTAGATAAAATACCAGCCTCAGAAATAGGCAACTGGGACAAACAGAAGAACATGGAATTTCTTCAAGATTTTTTGCTGATCTTTCTGTTGTAACAGTATATGTCCTGCTGCAAACATCCTAAATTTCATCTTCATTTTAGAAAAATGTTTCTTTACAAAACTTCATTGATGCTTTGTTTCATCAAATATACCCTGTGTGTCAGTAGGTCTGAGAGTTTGCCACATAAATTGTGAGACAGGCAAACTTCTTCAGGTTCTAAAACACTGATCTTGCTCTCTTGTTTCTGAGCTTCTATCTGTTGAATATTTCTGTAACACAACCTACTTCAATGTGTACACATTTAACAAGAATTTATGACAGCCAACCATTACAGAGTACAGACTCTGGAGATTGAAAATTTATATTGAACAAATTTGTGCTTTTTGCATTACTTCATGTTAATGTTGTTTACTTTCTGAGTATCTCTGCCTTAAAAAAAAAAAAAAAAACAGGTTCTGAAGCTCGTTTGTTTTATTACAGCAAGTTGGAATTGACAGAGGAGACATACCAGATCTCTCACAGGTAGATAAACCTATTATGTGTTTGCCAGTGCATGTATATGTATTTTTAGGGCTACATGATCAGAAATGCCATTATGGTACTCACTTAGGCATTACTGTATATGTTGTCACCAACTTATCTCTAAGTCTGTGATTAAATCCAAGCTCTGTCAGAGCCTAGCTTTTATATTCAGTGGTCCTGTTGTAAAAAATTTATAACATTTCTGTCATTCTCTAATTGAATTTTAAGATAACCTTATTTCCATCATGCTTGAAGACAAAGTTTATATCTGTGAGGTCACATAATGAAAGTCTTACATGATATTACGAAGCTGTGGTTTCTAGCAGCCTTGCTTTTGGCTATATGCCTATTGAAGTTAATGTGAAGTTAATGTGAAGGCTTGCAGAACATGCACAAAGAAATTACTTTAGGTACCATTTCCTTCTTAGTGTCTCTTAAAACACTGACTGCTTCTGATTATCTGCCTGCTGTTTCCTAGCTGTTAGTTTTAACATTTCTTGACTTATTTCAGTCCTTGCTGATAAATGATTATGATGGAATAATGTAGTGAATAGAATACAGCACCTTATACTTGAAGTCATTAAATATGTACAGAATGCCAAGAGGGGGTAAAAGTATTCAGAGCTGTTGTACCAGTTGCCCTACAGTTGCATTCTCTGAAAATATTTAAACTATTGGTTTCTTCAGATGTATTCCCCAATGTCTCTCTTTGCAGGCACCGAGTAGCCTTCTTGATGCTTTGGAACAGCATTTAGCTTCTCTAGAGGGGAAGAAAATCAAAGATTCCACAGCTGCAAGCAGGTGCTTATACATTTGTCCTTTTGGACAATTGTCAAATTGAGTGTTAAATAAGTTTTTTTTTCAATTTCATTGTAAATTAAGATGTGAAGAGGCTCCCTTAAAGGCATTGTATGAGCAATGATTAGAAAGTTGTCATATCTTAAAACAGCTTCTTCCAGGTCAGCAGAACTAGAATCTAAGGACCTGTAAGGGCCTCCTCTAGCATCCCTACTTACACTTCTAGCATTGGATCCTGAACTTCTGAAGAGAATCAAAGTTTCATTTATGTACTACCTGGAAAGGTTCTTTTTATGTTAATAATTAGACTTCTGCAAGGTATGCAGAAGATGTCCTTAGACTTCTACATCTCAGCTTTAATCCCTGTTTTGTCAAAAGCAAGGAAATACTTCCAGGAAGTCCTTACATTAAGAATGAATTTTGAAAGTAATTGGAAGTGAAAGCCATAATGCATATGGTGTAAGGCATTAAATTATTGTGAGTGCTTTCCGAAATACAACAGGCAATACAGAGAAGTCCCCTCTGCATGACAAATTTCATTGTTCCGATTTAACAAAGCATAATCTTGGGGGTAAGACTTGTAAAATTAAATAGCATTTCTTTATTGCATGTTCAAAAACTGAAGCACTAATATTTTATGAGTTCATTATGGCAGTGACTATTAGGGCACTGTTTTGTTAGGGCACTAATTTTTAGAATATTTGCTTTCTTTTTTAAGATTACTCTGTTCAAAGTTAAGTATTTGTTTTAAATCTTTTTGCATATTGTTGAACAGGATGATAAATGAAAAATTTCTTTTGGGATATATTAAAAGCATTGATAGTTTGTTCACTAAGCCTGTTAAATTAACAACAATTTGAAATGGAGCCCAGATGATTGGAGATTGCTGTGTGCCTAAAAATATTGTCATTTTAGACAAACAGGAGAAGGGAAAAGGCTTCAAATGTGAATTTTGTGATGCAATTTGGAGGGAAGCATTTAAGGTGGAAAATCCAAAAGCCAGTGGAGTGGACTGCAAGGTTTCTGGGCATTTTTAATTTTGCATTTCATATGATGTGTGTTATGTAAACTTTTCACTTGTGCAGTGTAAGATCTGGCCAATGTTACAGCGAGCTCAGAAGGAGACTGGGTGGGTACGAGTGAAGTGTTCTTCAGACGCCGCTATCACGTGTTGTGTTTTAACAGCCAGCTTTTCTCCTGTCCAATGACTTTAGGGCTACCACCCTTTCCAATGCAGTCTCTTCCCTTGCAAGCACTGGCCTGTCCCTCACGAAAGTGGATGAAAGGGAAAAACAAGCTGCGTTAGAGGAAGAGCAGGCTCTCTTAAAAGCTTTAAAGGTAAGCATACAGAATTTTTAATTGAAAATACTTTTCCTGTGTTCTTTTTGATAGCTTATTAAGATTCTTAAAAAAGCAAAGGGGAAAACATAGTTTTTAATACTTAACATGTACTGTTGGCAAAGTGCTGGAAGTAGAATTGTGTGTACTTAGATGGTACAGCTTGTGGAGGGTTTGTTAGTTTTCTGAAGCATTTGTGGCACCACTGACTCTTGTAATTACAAGTGGCTAACACTAGTGTGTTGAATAAATGATTCTTTACTTCTGCTTTATTTACCTCCAATGTCATACGCACAAATGTTCAGATTTCTTATACCAGCTCATTTTCCCAACAGGAGCAACGTCTAAAAGAGCTTGCAAAGAAGCCTCATACCTCTTTAACCACAGCAGCTTCTCCTGTGTCAACTGCAGCAGGAAGCATAATGACTACACCAGCCATTGATATTTTTTCTACCCCTAGCTCCTCTAACAGGTATGCTGAATCCTCCACTGGAGATGTGCTGCAGCAAGGGTTTCCTCTACACTTGTGCCACAGAGTGTATATTCCACAAGATGGGTTGGGTGTAGAGTACATTAGCAATGTGATAAGAAATCATAGTGAAGCTGATGAAAAATAGCCTTTTGTAATAAATAACATGAAACTATGTTCTCATCTGTTTGCAGAAGTTTCTGGTATAAACTGCCTGCTGACAGCCCTTGTAGCTGTTATTAGTCCATAAGCCAGACGGCTGGAACTGTAAAACACACATACTTTATCCCCAGGGAGCATTACAAGTAAATTTGAGAAAAGTTAAATAAAAATTCTGTTTGAGAAGTCATAAAGAAAATGCATTTCTAGATCTTTAAAGGTAGAGTGGCAAATATTCTGTCTAGTTTTTCAGAAAAAGAAAAGCCTGAAACAGGGTTTGAAATGAGAGGCAGGTTTTGCAGTCTTGTGTTGTATCTGGAACATTTCTGCAAGGACCTGCAAAGAAAGTCAAAGATCAGGATTAGCATGCAGTGAGTACTCTTGCACTAACAGGAGCTGTTGGTATGAGCAAGTGTGTGATGTTCATTCTGTAAAATACCTGTCAAACTAAGCAGCAGCGGAAGGTACAGTGCTTTTATCAGTGTAGAAGGAATCCACGCTCTGAAGTCATATTTTTTGCTTTGAGCCTGATCCTAAACCTGAAGGGATTGTGTAGTTGTTCTGTTGGAGCTCACATAACAATCTACTGCACTTTTGACAGCTTTCTTTCCCATTAAAAAGCTGTTGTAGGAAGTTACTTGACACCAAATATGCGGTAAATAGCTGAGTCACATTTAAGAAGCTGGAGAATCTGTCAGTGTTAGTAACTGAAAGACTTCCTGGTAAAAAGATGTTTTTTTTAAATTGCTTTTTAGAGACCAGAAAACTTGAAATGGGTGTGTGCTTTGAACTTGAGTATCTGATCTTGCTTCTTAAGAGGTCTGAAACATAGAAACATCTGATAAATCTTCTTTAAACAGACAGAAACGCTGCATAGTGAGGACAAGAGTGTTTTCTTGTAAAAAAACCCCAAATGCTAGTTTTTCTTGTTCAAATTTCCTTGCTGGCAGAATGAATGCTATGAGCAAAGAACAGATTTTGAAGCAGGAGTTGCCCTCATGGAGATATGCTGGGTCAGAAGTTCAGTGGCTTGCTATTAAATGCAATGTGTCTGGTTAATCCCTGTCATTATCTTGAACAAGCTTTACCTTGAAAATTGTCTTTGTTCAGCTGCTCACATTACAGGGCAGTGCCAGACCATGCTGCTTTTTAATAGGAGCAGTAGTGGAAAAATGTGATTTCAATCACTGCTGAAATGAATAATGCAATACCACAAGTGATTGGGTGAGCAAGAAAATATACAGAGATCTAGGATGTCACTACTGGCCATTAAACTCTTGTGCTGTCTCATTTAGAGAGATGTTTGGATGTCACAGTGATTCAGCTTCTGTGCGTAGTAGAAGACATATGTGCAGATTTGGGTTCATTTCATGTCCTAAAAGTTTCTGGGAGAAGACCAGTACTCTTTTTTTTTTTTTTTTTTCTTTTCTTTTTTCCCAAGACTTATTTAAAGTGTGAAATGAACTCTCTGCAAGAGGATGAATTTTACTGTTTTTGTCTGACTCTTTAAATTTATGCAGAAGTTGTATATAAGCCTTCACTCTTAATTTCCATGTGATGTTATAAGTTCTCAATTTGATTTTGAATGGTCTAAAATGTGCATTTAAATATGTTTTCATTCACATGCCTGATGTGTGATCAAGTGTTTCAAGGCCTCTGAGATTTTGCTTTCCCCAAAGGTCTTTAATAGTTCATGGTTGTGATGTAGTTTCTCAGCAGTGATTGTAGTGGAAAGATCAGAGTTGTGGAATTTAGAGTAATAGTTTGGTGGTGCAGCCCATTAGAGCTGATTTTGTCTTTTTTTTTGTTGTTGTTGTATTTTAGAGTTTTCATGAGGTGAACTTTAAAAGTTGATGAAGAGTTCTGAATATAAAATCTCCTAGCCTGGCATTGGACTGTTAAGACACCTGTCTTTTTCTTGGACAGTTTTGATTTGACAAAAGCCCCTTGGTATAACATACAACTTACCTTGCTAAATTAACACTTTTTTACAGAATTAAAAACATGGAGCTCACCAGCCCTTCTGATTTTGGCTCAATTTTATCCATTTTGTAATAACCATTTTTTAACAAAGGTTTCATTACTGTTGACAGTGGCTAGTATTTGCTTATATTGAAAACTGTGATGTAGTTCAAACAGTTGTATTAATTTATCTTTGTAGCACTTCAAAGCTGCCAAATGATCTGCTTGATTTGCAGCCAACTTTTCATCCGTCTGTACATCCTATATCAGCTGCTCCACAAGTAGGAAGTACCTGGGGAGGTAAGAATTCTGAGTTGGATTAAGGTTCTAATTGCCATGGCCATGTTCCTGTACATGTTGCCCCTAGTCTGGGGGCTATTGCTTCCTTAAAGAGAGAGATCTTAAGACATTACAAGTGAATAAAGGGATGATAAAAAGTAAAATATGTGTATACATTAAAATAATATAGCAGTGTGTGGTGATTCTAAATTTTTTCATATGTGTTCTTATTAGCAAAGTTACTTTAATTGTTGATGAGATCTGCCAGCCTCATAACTGCTCTCTTCAAGGTTCACATAGCCAGCTGCAGAAATTTAGCATTCAGAAGTCAGTTCAGTGAAGATGTCTAAGAGGTAGACTGTGCTGCAAACAGAAACCTGAATGCAAAATCGTTTTAATACATATTGTAAATTTTGTGTAATATTAAATCAAACTTGCTGGTGATGGTAATGCAGAACTTGGATAAAGCCTGAAAGGAGGCACTTGTGACAACTGTGCATAGAAGGAAAGGCAAGAGTTAGTTATCAAAATAATAATAATAAGACTTCTCTGCCTTATTAAATTCTCTGCTATATTTCATTTAACTACAATAGCAAATCAGCAAAAAGCTGTGGTTGGATCTCTCAAGTGAAGAGACAAAATTTGCCTTCTTCCCTCTGAAGTGTGCTCCGGAACATCCAAATTTTCATTCTGCCCAGTTTCTAGGATGGACTCAATAAGTTGAAATGATCTTATTGGTACAGTCAAGTTCTCAAACCAAGGGAGAGTTCTAGAAAGTCATGAATTTTCCTTCAAGATTGGTTTGAGTGCTGGAGCATTTTGATGTTTTCTCAAAGTTCTTGGCTGCTTTGCAGTGTTCCAGAATAATTCATATACAGTATTATATTGCCGATATAACTGTTGGTTATACTGGTGGAGGATTAAAGAGCTTTATGACAGAGGGAGAGGGAGGTAGTGTTGCTTTATTTTTCTACATAAATGATGCTTAATAAAATAGTAAACTCCTGAACTATGTGGCTATTTCCAGATTATTTTTTACTAAACCAGATGCTTGCAAAAATGTTTTATTTTATGATGCGGAAAATTGGGAATTGCTGCTTCAGGAGGTTTCATAGGCATCAGAACAACCATGTTCTAAATTTTTACTTCCCTGTTTAGTTTTATGAGCTATAGCTCTTCTTAACATCTTTCCAGCTATCTAATGTATCTTCATAATAAGCTGTGTATGTATTCTGCTTTCCTATTTACTTTTTGCTGTGTACTTTGTTTTCTATACTTCTCCCATTTGTTTGTAGGGAAATTACACAATTTTGAGTGAGGAAGGCACTACTAATATATGTGGCAGCTTCTAAAATAAATTAGTAGTTTACTTGTTCTTTAGTTCTGCTGAGAAAAGCATCTTTGGAGAAAGATGTAGTGAGGAGTGTATGGAGTTAGGCATACAAATTTCAGTGCTATGATAGGCTTAGAGTTTAGAAATGGAGAAAAATGGTTTGGCTCATCTTGATTGCTTTCTGCCCAATACCTTCTGTTTCAGCTTGTCCTGTTTGTTTCATGTGTGAGATATAAAAGGGGTGAGCTATTTGCCTCTCAAAGGTCACATCACAATTCAGCATTTCTTCATGAACCTGAAAGTTGAGCCTGAAAGTCTGTTCAATGTTGTGTTGCTTCTGGTATGAGTCTTCAGTACTAGTTGTTGATATTTCTGCTTACTATTGACACATTTCTAAATACTTATAAGACTTAACTGTGAAGATTTTGGATTGTCTTCTAAAGTTTTAGGCTAAAATTCTGGGATCACCATTTTTTGTGTTACCTTTCATCAAGAAATCCCCAACTCTTCAGCTTTACAGACATAAACACTCACTTCACACAGGTGAGGTAGATAAGAAGTGCTTTCCACATTTTACAGATGGGGAAATCTGAGCAGTTAACTGACTTGTCTGAGGTCATACGGCAAGTCAGTGGCAGAGCCAAGAATGAAACCTGAACTAGTTCCAGTCCTGTGCTCTAACCACTGCACAGCATCCCTCCCTTAGGTAATTTTCTGACATGATGATCTTTATATTTGGTGTATATGGTGTCTTTGAGAAGAGTATCAGATCAGCCAAAATCAGTTACTGTTAAAAATTTTATGCAGAAGCTCTTAGGTGTGTAATGAAACAATAAATTGTTACAGAAGTGTTCTTTTTGGGTTGCTGCCTTTAGTTTTGTGCTCCAAAAATGTAAAAACTAACAAGGTTAAACTCCTGGGGAATGGGTTCTGTGATTGTATGTTTTCCGTTTACCTATTTCAGACTGTAAAAGTTGCCATTGAAAATCATTTGTCACTGTTTTCTTCGACAAAATACTTCTAATTGGATAACTTAAAGGTAGAAATTTGCAAATTTCAAACTACTCTTTTAAATGCACTTAAATCATTAATGCCTAATGATGGCATGCTGGTGCAGAGTGATTCCATTGCCATAAACAGATGCCATTTGTATTCAAGGATGAAATTGGGCTTTAGAAACATTGAGGTGTTGCTGTCAGAAGTGACAGCAATTTTTAAAACTTGAATATAGAAGGATATAAATTAGGATATGAAACCAAATAAATTTTTGGTAACTTTTGTTACTAGCATTTGCGAGTTCTGAGACTTGGACAAGATTGGACATGCTGGCTAGAGTTAGAATAGAGTAGACAAGCAAAGAATCTGAGAAAGGGTTAAATTTCTGAGAAAACCTTGATAATCTAAAGTTGGATTATATTGTTTTAACTAGTCAAAACACAGGAAGTTCCATATACAACCTTGGGAATTGGAAACAGAAAGTAATTTTTGGTTATTTTCTGGATGAGTGCATGTGTAAAATAATTTTAGTGGATGGTAGATTCAGACAAATACAGTTAAAAACTTGTGCTTATTAATTTCTTCCATATTGTTTTATCTGCACTAGTTATTGGGATTCTTTGGAGAACATTCTAGCTGTTTCTGGTACATTTGCCAGCTGTCAATTTGTACCTAAACTTCAAAAGCAAAACAGATGTATCAGTGTGGAAATGAACATTTTGATCCATCTGTTTGAATTTTTTCCACTTATATAATATATATAAAGAGAACCAATAAAATAAGCAGAATGCAGAGTAGCAACGGAAAGAGCAAGGAGGAGCTGATGAACAGATAATCTGCCCCATTTTTATTGACAGATTTGTTTGTTCTGCATCTTTTAAAATGACATTCAAAGCAGAAAGCAGTTTTAAGGAGTAGCTGAAACAAGGACTCAGCTTCAGGCAGCTGGCTGATTGGCATATCGTGTATATAAAACCTACATGAGACAATATGTAATTTTGTATTTGTGTTATATATTCCAAATATTATATCAGTTTTTTCTACTTATCTTTTATTCAGTGTTGGACACTGTCATTTTGCTGACTGAATGATTTAGGAAAAGGTCTTTTAAGGTATTTGACTTGTTCTTGCAACGTAGCCAAGCAATTTGGGGAAAAGTCAGGTCTAACCCAATAACATACCTTGAGCTTGCAGCAAATCAAAGCATGCTTTAAGCCTGCAAAGAATAATGTAGTTATTTTGTTTCCATTAGGACTTTTCTACACATTATGAGCACATTATGAAGCTGTGTGGGACTTAGAGCTAAGAATCAGCAAGTGAGATTCAGGGAGAGAAAATAACTTCCACTTCAAAACTGCTACACACATCATGATAGTATTTACAAGAGTTATGGATAAATGCATAAACTGGCCAGGTTAAAAATAAAAAAAAGGCCAGGAACTGAAGTATTTAGCACATCTTTACTGTAATTATTATTCAGAAATTTCTCTCTAGTGGCTTTTTCTAGAAGATCAAGCTGCACTTCAGGCACAGTGATAAGTAGTAGGGCCAGGTACAACCTTTGCTGATCTCACCGAGTGAGTTCTTGAGTTTTCCATCAAGGGTTCATGGGCTCTGAAACCAGACAGCTAAACCACAGCTCCTTTGGTCAACAAGTGTTATAGCTGCTTTCTGTATCCTGTTTATCTGTCACATTCTGAATTACAGGAATACTCGAGCTTGGCAACTCCATCCATTCTCAGGAAACCCTGAAACTATGTGCCTTGGGAAGCCACATGTATAGATCCATGTTTCCATCATTCCAATAAAGTCTGACAATTTTTTAGTAAGGAACATTTTCCTTATTATGGCTCAGGGTCTGTTGTCTGTAAAAGCAGAGCAGTCCTTTGCTTGCTTGCAGGTAACAGCATACCCACAACAAGCTGCTGTTCCTGATGCCCCAGGTACCAAGGAAAGTGCTTATGTCCTGTATGTTACCTTGGTATAATCATAGCTCTTGAAAATTTTGTGATGCTCAGTAACAGAAAAACCCCTAAACACAATTTGGAGAAAGAGAAGCTCATCTCAGTTAGTTTTGTTCAGGTTTTTTAAGTTATCTTGGGGATGTTGCTGCATTGAATCCTCTCATAGCACCTTGGGTTCTGTAGTGCTGACAGGCGTCCTCTGCTCCAGAGACTTTGTTGCAAATGTCCGGACAAGAGTGGGAGAAACAAAAAGTGATGGTGTTTAAAGAGGAATAACATAGTTAGTTTCAGTCTAAAACACATTCAGGAAGAAGCACAGTTTATAAGTTGGTGTTATTGATTTAATAATTAAAAAAGAGGAAATTATTAGCTAGTATCTGCAGTCCTTGACAACTTGAAAGTGAGATCAATAGCTGGGTCATCCCAAGCTTAGAGATGTCAGGAGAAAACTAAATCCGTCTCCCTTTTCTTCTTTCTCTTGCTCTCTGGAACTGAACAGATCCTTTTTCTGCTACTGTTGATAGTGTTGATGATGCCATTCCAAACCTAAATCCTTTCCTTACAAAAACTAACGATGCTGCTCATCTGTCTGTGTCTTCTGATGTATCTACTTTCACCAGTAGGACACCCACACATGAAATATTTGTTGGTAAAGTACCATTTTAAACTAATTTCCTAAAAATTTTAACATTATTTTAGTTTCTAAAATATATTTTTGCAGCCTTTCAGAAAATAAAAGCTGGTCATTTGGGGCTGGTTTTATGCGATGTTAGAATTTGATTTAGTAGCTCTACAATGAAAATGGTGTTAAAATCCTTTCTTGGCTGCCTAGATGGGATTCTAACCTGATGTAAAGAAACAGAGCAGTTGCTTGAGTGCAGTTTTACAGTCTCTTGTACTTGGGAATTGTAAGGTGAAATGCTGCATATGCCTGAGAAGGAAAAGAAAATGCTGTTACTTTCTTCCTCAGGTTGAAATGCTCTTTTTAAACAAAGGAGTCTTTTCTGATTTTTTTAATAGTTGATGGTTTTGCCCCAGTCATGTAGTCACTAACAAAGCTGTTAAAATCATGCACATATTGATGCATAATCTACTCAGACTATGGGGCAATACCTATGGAACAATAAACTAATAACTCACCCGTTAAAAGGTGTTCATATTTTACTTTGGAGATGGTTCAGCATGGCTGTCTCACTAGAAATCCTTCCAACATTTGTGTTGGTACAGGAAGATTTAGTTTGTTTTCATAGATGAAAAAATCACTCCATTACATGTCAGTTCTGTTAAACAAAGCAAGTTTAAAGACAGTTGTACGTCACAGGCTGTATTTATGCTGGTTGAACCTCACTAGAATTGGTCAAAGACAAATACAGACTATTAGAACAAAGAGGGGTTATTAATACCTCTGCTACTTGTTAACAGAGGTAAAACAAAAGAATTATCTCTTTAAAGATATTCATACTACCTATACTTTGTCAACTTAATAACTAGTTTCCTAGCCTGTTTGTCTTTATTGGAAAGACAAAACAGGAAAGATAAATATATCTTTATATGTAAAATACCTTTAGTTGGTACTGCTGTGTGATAATCTGTCTTTTCCATGCTTCAATGAAATTGTTATGGTTCATGTAAATATAGAATGATTGTTTGAAATACAGCTGGGGTTTTTTTAATAGGATGGTTATTTAGTCAGGTTAGTTTTCTCTGTCTAACTTGCTCTGCAGTCACATGAAAAGCTGCAGCAATGCAGAGCTGTGAACAAGGACCCTGGTGGGCTTTTGTGGTGCTTGCTGGTCCTTGCAGTATTTATCACATGACTGCTCTGAAGTCACTGGAAATGGGTGGTGTTGATATTGCATTCCCTTCCAGTGTCTCTGCTCTCAGGATATATCTAGAACCAGAGGGTGGCCTCCTGACAGATTCATGTGGGACATGTAGATGCAGTTTTAGCTGTAGCATGATCAAAGTGCTACAATAATGTGAATGTGGATTTAAAATAACTCTTTCTGGTTCTTTAGATCATTACAATCCATTTACTCAACTAAATCCCTTTGTGGCAAGCAAATATGAATATACTTCAGGTATAAGAAAAATGCCTTTTGAAGCTTTTACACTCATTTCTTCCAAGGGTGTAAAACGTGGCATTTGATTGGAAAACAAAAGATCCTAATATAGCTGTTCCTTGGAAACCGTGCTTTCCCCTTTTGTGTTAGAGATTGTGTAAACTTGTTTCTTACCGTCTGTCTGATGTGTATTGATTTCATTCCATTGGTTCTATGTTATTAGACTATATGTGGGTTTATAGACTGATGTGAAATTAAAGTTTTGAATAGCAGTGTATCTTGGTTCTCTTTCTGTAACTCTCCCTCTTCTCCTTTCCTGGCTTTCTCTCTTGTGTGATACTCCTTATCAGATTCTTTTTGTGGTCCTCAAGCTTATCCTAACGCTTCTCATTTCCGCAATGAGCCTTCTTCTGTAGCTGGTCTATTTGGAGGTAGGTAATGGGATACAGCCTTACCACACACACAGAAGTTTGAATGTGTTGTGTGCCTAGAACTAGTGGGCATGTTGCTGACTACAGAAGTGCCTTGTTGTAGTGGCTCCAGCTAGAATTCATGTGCTTGTGCCAGGTGTGTGGTCTCAAATGGTATGAATTTTTTCAGTTTCTGCCAAACTAAGGCTTATTTAGTCTAAACATGAAATGAGTATCTCTCCATTTCAGGATCTCTCGTAGTTCACTTGTTGCTGCATACAACACAAAAGACATGCATGTTTATAAGTAGCTTCTAATCTTGCTCTACCTCATTGTTTTTAAGATAAAGGGATTGGGATGTTTTTGCTGCTTATGGCAATTTTGTGGATATATTGCTCTTAAACAGTGCACTAAACTAGTGTTAAACTTTGCAACAGAACAGGAGAAAGAGGTCTCTGCTGCACTGAAGTACTGGCTAGTCATTTGTGCAGCTGTGTCATGTCTGTGTAGTAACCCCATACTGGTGCTGATTGTGGAACACCATCCTGATAATTGCTAGAGAGACTTTGGGCTGTGACAGGTTATAATCTGTCCAAACCAGGTTGAGCAGGGTGTGTAAACATTGCTGCAGTGCAAGGCTTAGGCATACCTTCAGTAAATGGTTTGTGGAAGGCTTAGGTCTTAAAAGCCCCATAAAGTCACATTTTGGTTTAGTATCTTTGCATAAAAATCAGATAGTGTCATTTTGCAGAAGTTAAATCCTACAAATTACTGTGTTCCCTTTGTTCCTTATTAAAAAAAACAGGATTATTAGTTTCTGTCAAGTCTTGATGCTCAAAGAAGCTCCATTAAAATACTGACCTTCGCACCTTTCAAAATATCCTTGTTAAACAAATTGCCCTGAGTTGGTGGTTGATATCAAGAGTAGGATTTGATTTTTCTCAGGGGCTTATTCAAAAGAGTCCTGTGTATTGTTTTGTCTAGGAGATGGTCTCATCTTAGTTTCATAAAACTTGAAACTTGTAAAATGTGAGAGAAGGAAACTCAGCTTGTTTTGGTTGAGGCTGATTGCTAAAGCAAAATACGAGCTATTATAAGTCAAGTTTTCTATTGGTACAGGCACAGTTTTAAGAGTTGCAGGACATCCCATCAAAGGAATTCCCATCTGAAGTTCAGAGTCTCTGAAATGGCTTGTAACAACTTGATGGTATACATGTCATAAAGATACTCATTTTGGTTTGTTGATTTACTCTCTCTTTTCCCACATGACTGCTTCCCATGTTTTGCTGTATGCAGTTTACTTTGATTTATTTTTAATGAAAATTACATTGTCTAAATATTAGTGATGAAGTTAAGAGTCTTATGTTCCTTTGAGACAAAAAGAAACAGATAATCCAAATTTGCTTTTTTTTTTTCTCTGAAACTTATGTTCAAGAATAACATCCTGTAGTTACTAATTTTTTTAGGTGAAATGTGACTTATTTCAGAAAAACAATAAGATTGAAATGATGTGCTGTCCCAGCAAGCAAAATGAAATCCAAGAAGTTTTCTTTGTCAGTCATTTTTGCCCACTGCAGTGTTTTACTACTGAAGTGGTTGTGATCCTTTCATTTCTCCATGGCATCATACTTTTTGTTAGAAACCAAAAGAGCTAATTTTCAAGGTGGCATTGCTTTTTTTTTTTTTTTTTTTTGGTGCTTTTTATATAAAGCAATGATTACTTCTGTTATTGCCTGAATACCAAGGTGTTGCACATGCACGGGCTTGTGTGTGATCACATATAACATTTAAAAATACTACAAACAAATGGCCATTACCTTCTTTATTACTGAATTATTGACTTATGCTGCTGAACATCATATGCAGTGCTTCATGCTGCAATAAATTTTCAGTGTTGAAAAATAATTGTGTATTTGTAGAACACTACAGACACATGGAATACAAAGGGAGTAAGTTTAGACAGCACTAGGAGCTGAAATGTGACTGTATTTCCCCATATCTTGCCATGATTTCTAGAAATTTGACTGAAAAACATGGTCAACTGCAAAATGTGTGTCCACAAGTAACTAAGAGCTATGAAAATTATTTGTATTAGATGTGTCTTATCAGAGGCATTAGTAGTTCAGGCATCTTGGGATGGTTTGGATCTTACTCCAGTTGTATCTGAAAGAATTGCTGGATCAATATAAACCACAGAGGAATAATCTTCAGTCAAATAATCCTGAAACAGATTCCACACTAGCCAGCTTCTTTTCCTGGAGAAGCATGGCGACTTTTTCCTCAGTAATTTTATTGTAAACGTATAGTAAAAGAATAAGGAAGGTGTCCAGAGATTAAGTAATTGCAAGGGGACTGTCTTTTATAGCCTGTCTGTTCAGTTTTTTAGACAAAATCTTTCTTTGGACGAGTAACTTCGAATAAAGACCAAACAAACTGCTCAGTGTCAGGGTGTAATCTGGACTTTTGAGGTATTTCTTGTATTTCTGCAGTGCTGAGATATTTATTTGACTTGTCTTGCATAAAGGTGGATTTATGGGAAATGCTGTATAAAAACATACAATTTCTTTGTTTTTTTTCCCCACAGGGTTCACCCCATCTCCTGTTGCTCAACCACAGCCATCAGCTGGCCTTAATGTTGACTTTGAATCTGTGTTTGGAAACAAATCTTCTAATGTTGTCCCAGATTCTGGTGGTAAGACACTTGCTAAAATAAATCACGTATATCCTTTCCTTTCATTTATTTTAGTCTTGAGGTATAAATCTCTTAATATGTATTTACTTACACTACTGGGGCAGAGTTTCAGATGAAGAAAAGAAAGCTGATTTTAAAAGGTCAATAACAGCATTAATCAAATAATTTTTCTTTACAGGCTATTTCTACACTCTGCTGAAATGCTTACACTGATTTCCCTCACTTAAATGTTTTATACATTAGAACTTCACACAGTGAACAGCCTTCATTTTTATATGCTGTGAGCTGAAATTAAGTCTGTATTTGTAGAGTGTGGTTGGAGGAGGTAAAATTTCATCTTCATTTTATATATCTACAACATGGTTTTTGGCACTCCTTTGCCTCCTCTTTTGACGTTAATATTGCTTCAGAAAATGATCAGTCAGTACAGTTAATTTGGATTGAAGTCATAGTGCTCTTTCTGTTCTTTTGAGCATCTGGAAAGTAGGTATTTTCTGATCTTTTTCATTAGACTCTTGACATCAGATTTTTTTTTTCCTAAGCCATTGATTTGCTAAAAGCAAATAGATGTGTTTGTAAGATTGAAACGCTTTCTATGGTTTTTTTGTTTAACATTTTGACTGCTTTACAGTCACTATGAATCCATTCCATGTAAAATTGTCCCATAGGTTAAACCACTGAACTGAAATCTTATTTCCATAGTAAATATCTTTTTTATCAAGAGGCATAATAAGTTTTATCCTTCCTGTATAAGGTAGCATCACCAGGGTAACTTTGGATTTTAGCCATTGTCCTGATTTGCTGTCTAATTGAATATCATGACATTTGTGGGAGGCCTGTGATTCAAATCACTTATGTTTCTCATTCCAAGGCTTTGATGAACTAGGTGGTCTCCTAAAACCAACAGTGGCCTCTCAAAACCAGAGTCTTCCAGTTGCCAAAGTACCGCCTAATAAATTAGTGTCAGATGATCTGGATTCATCTTTAGCCAATCTTGTAGGCAGTAAGTATGGAACCACTAACATGTAAATACTTAGTGATTTCTTTTAAACAAACAGAATTTCAGTAGTCTCTTTTTCTCCCTTGTGACAGATTTGGGCATTGGAAATGGAACTACTAAAAAGTGAGTATGTTTAACAGAAGTTGAGCATTTGGATTTTCATGATAGTAAATTTTCATGAATGTGCATGTTAAAACCTGTACATACCAAATCATAATGTTAGCCTTCAGAGGACATGTGGGAGTGTACAAGGTGTAATGAATTGTTGAGAGCTATTGGAAGGTGACTGTAGACTGAGTGGCAGTGACAATGATAGCAGCAGGCAAGGTGTCTTGGGTCTGATTCCTTTCAGATTTCAGGTATATTAAAAAAAATAGTTCATCAAAATGTTTCTTTGTAGTTGTTGCTGGTAGTCATAGCACTCCCTAAATACTTGGTATGACCTGAGTGTGAGCAGAGCGGTTTTCAAGATTATGAAACTGCAACCTCTGTCTTGAGGCTGACCTATAGACCAGTGAATTCTGAAGCAGGGTGTGTGTGTTTGAGGGTAGGGAACATCAGCTCTAGCAGCAAAGCCGCAAAATGGAATTGGCAAATTTCAAATTTGTTGGGACCATCTGTGTCAACTCTGAAATCGTGCAGAAAACTAATACGCTGTTTTGAAATCTTACTCAAATGTCTTGCTCTGAGTCAGATACTAACTTACCTATTCTGGGCAAGTTGATTGAGATGCTGAGGGGGCTCATGCTGAACATCTTTTCTTACTTTTCCAAGCCAAAACATGTTGTCATGAAATTTTTTTATCAATCCCTTGGCTAAATGAGCTTCATTAATAAAGAAGCCTCATTCCCAAGTGGAAATGGTGTTTACCTGTTTTTTAAGGAAGTCCAATGTTTTCTAACAATTTTAAAAAAAATTTATTTCAAGTGATGTAAACTGGACTCAGCCAGGTGAAAAGAAACTAACAGGTGGTTCCAACTGGCAACCCAAGATTGCACCTACAACTGCGTGGAACGCTCCAACGTTGGTAAGCAAATGCTCATTTTAAAATAGTGAGTTCCCTGCAATTTAGATCTGCAGGGTCTTGTGTAATGGATGAATTTGAAAATCATCTATAGTTGCATTAAAAGGGTAATAGAAAATTGAAGAAGTGGTCAGCTGGAGCTGTGTGCTACTGCGATTTGTTTTTATTGGCTGTGTGATTCTAGTAAACAGTTTGTGATAGGATGTGCAAGTTTAGCACCAACTTCAGTAGGGTTTGAGCAGCCTCTCTCTTGGGAGGTAGGGCTTTTTGGGTTTCACTCAATGGACTTTTCAAGTGCCTATTGAGACAGGACAAGGGGCAATGGCTGTGAACTGACAGAGGTCAGGTTTAGATTAGATACGAGGAAGAAATTCTTTACTGTGAAGGTGTTGAGGCACTGACAGGGGTTTCCCAGAGAAGCTGTGAAAGCCCCAGTCCCTGGAAGTGTTCAAGGCCAGGCTGGCTGGGGCTTTGAGCAGCCTGGTCTAGTGGAAGGTGTCTGGGTCCACAGCAGGGGGGTTCAAACAGGGTCACCATCAAAGTACTTTCCAACGCAGGGCATTGTATGAGTTTATGACATAAAATTCGGAATCCCAAGGAGTGAGGAGGCATTTGGCAGTCTAGAAAGGTGTAAGTGTGGAAGTGTCCTTCGGGTGCACTTACAGGTGCACTTAGATCATTACATTGTAACTTGGCCTGCTCTGGGGCTGGGAACTGGCCCCATGATACTTGCAGAGGTGTCTGTGACTACAGCTTTAGTAATGTACATAACTACTGCTTTCCTGGCCTGGTGTGTGCACTTGCTTTTAATCCATGTCAGTTTTGATGAGCAAGTTCATGTATGTTTTAACAGGTAGTATTGGCAAGGATTTTGGGGTATCAGTGTAGGGGGAGGGCTTTTAATTACATGTTAAGGCTTTACAGAAGTAGTTTTCACAACATTCACAGAACATTTTTGCATGTGAATCCTACTCACCCTTTCACCAATGACCTGGAGAGCTGTACATGGGCAGAGCAGGTAAAAAACAGCCCCCAACGATTTATTGCATCTGATTCTGACTGGGGGACGTTGAATCTGCAGTGCAGTAATGCAACATTGTGGATTTGGAAAGATAGAACTTGTCTCCCTGGATCTGCCATCTCTTCCCTATCAACCAGGCGTCCCCTATCAACTCACTACAATTATTTAGGGAGAAATATGTTTGTGGATCTTACTGGAGGATATGTAGATATTGAAGAAATTGTAACTACTTACCTGTGTTAATGACTGGTGTTTTGAGTTTACCTGTGTGCTTGAATCTGTTTAATAACTCATGTCTTCTATCTACATCTTGTGATGATAAGTCATTACAATTAACAGCTTTTATTATTGAGAGATACTGTTGAGACACTTCTTGTGAAACTGTTCTATAAACATAAAAAGCTTGAAAGAGAAATAATGTGAGGGGGAAAAAAAAGCTTTGTTTTCCTCTGCTGGTCCATTTATTGTGGAGTTGCTGCAGCTTGCTAAGTAAATATGCTTTTGAAAATCTTTGATGAAAAAGGCATATACCAAATAAATGGACTATGCAAACCAATGTCAAACCTAATACCATCAGTATCAGACAGTATCACAGGTGTGTTGTCTGAGTGAATGACTTGAATTACAAGAATGTGTTGGAATAAACATTTAATGTATTTGTGAACTAAAATGCTATCTGTGTATATTCTGTTGTGTAAGTATTTGCTTCTAATCCAGTGTTATTGCATTATGTAATTGTTCTCCCTGGGAAATACAGAATGGCATGCATTTTCCACAATACGTAAGTGAAACAACCCACAGCCTTTTTGCAATCGACTGGCATGCTGATATTAACCACTGCTGTTGCAGAATCTCATAACCTCCTCGCTATTTACACATTTCTCATTTGAAAATCTTTGGTGTGCCAAAAATTGAGCTTTTCCTAGCATACACAAACTTCATAGGTGGTGTGCAGGCTCTTGAATCGAATGATGGCATGGGAAATACCAAGATTATTTTTCCTTGCTTTAAACTGTACCATCTGCTGCCAGAGAGCTGGGGTGTGTGTCTGTGCTGCCTTTAATGCATTTGGTGGATTCTGAATGAAGATAAAAATATCGTGTTTGAATAACTGCATGAAACCTCACAGGCTTCTGTTATACATGGCACTTGATCCACATTTATGGTAGATTTTGATTTTTAAATTTTTTTAAGTGGGGAGAGACCAATATGTCATTAATACTCATATGAAGAAAGAAAATTAATGCAGATAGTTTACAGAGGGCAAGAACTAACCTGTGCTTGCTGTCTGAGGAATGCAAGCTTTCATTTCCAAGGACCTTTTTCTTTATGTCAACAGTAATATTGGTCTTTCCCTGTACTTTGTTTTTATTCCAGGGTAACTCTGTAACTAAAGGGTGGTAGGTCCATATTTGAGCACTCAACAATAAGTTTATTCAGCATGTTTGTGTAGGTGTGTGTACACAAGCAAAACAAAAAAAAACTTGTAATTTTCTGGATAGCTTTGCCTGCTGTGTGAAATATATTGCAAATATGCTGTCCAGATGATTTTCTATCTGTTCTCATGGCAATTGAAATGCCAGTTGCACTGGCTCTACTATATTAAATAAAGCAGCTGATACCTTTGAACTGAATTCAGAAGCAGCTTTCCTGATGCCCTATTCCTGATGAAACAATTTATCTGCTTTAATTAATCCAATATGATTAATGGTTTATGATTTGCCTTTTTTCTGTAGCAGTAATGTCTGTGTACCAAGAAATGCTTATGGTATTTGTCTTGAATAGAAATCCCCACAGCAAAAACATGAAAATTACTGGTTTTTTTCTAAGAGGGTAGACTAACAGGTGCTGGAGTGGATAGCAAGTTATCTAAATATCTGTAAGCACCAGTTTAGTCTGAAAAAAAATCCAACTTTTTTGTCCTTAAAATAGTTAATACTAATTTAGAAAGTGGATAATAAACTGTAGAATAAAGAATATGGCTAAGAGATTAAGAACTATCTTCATTTAAATTTCTAAGAGTTATCAGCTGTTTTTCTACCTAAATATTGCCAAGCTGTTTACAAAACAGAAGTTCACCCCAGTTTTGAGAGCAGTGCTGTACCTTCATAAAAGTACAGTAAGCACATCAGGGTAATAAATGTATCTGCCAAGTACTAAGAGGACTTTTAGCAAGTTCAAATGCAGTGTATGGAGTGAGTGAGGGAGAGGGAGTGCCAACTGGCTATTCCTGTGAGAATCTAATTTATATCAAAGCCTGCTAGGAGAATCCTCATAATGTGTTCATCCTGGCTAAAGAGAATTCCTCCAGCAGAAGCAATGGTAATTTCATCTTTTGGTCTGTCAAATTCTCTATTAAGACTTGTTGTGTACAATTACTTTTGATACTGAAATATAAGTATATACTACATAGGATTAAAAATGTGCTTCTCTTTCATAAATATTTTCTCTCAAACTTCTCTGAGTCTTGTACTGTGTTCTCTAAACGGGATGTTGAGAGAGTGGTACATGCAGTTTAGTTCATCAGCCAGAATCCTAACATGATAAAAGCAAATACATTATTAAAGATTTGCCAAGATGGCCTATAAACTTTAGTTTAGGTATTGTACTCCATCTGAAATAATTAGGATACACTCTTAACACCAGACTGCAAATGCTATTTATTCTTTGCTATGTTCATAATAAGCTGAGTGCTGCAGGTGATCCTTAGAAAGCAATGTGTTAGAGTGTGCAGCTGATCTCTTCTCCTCTCAGTTCACCACTGTTTCTCACACCAGGCACCCCCTGTAATGGCCTATCCTGCCACAACGCCAACAGGAATGATGGGCTACGTGATGGTGAGTGCAATTCCTGCAGCTCCAGCCAGGCACATGCTGTATGTTGTTTGATTGCTTATAGTTTGGTAGCTCTTGTTTTCCTCAACTGTTCTACTGAAGACTGAATTTCAACTCCCATTCATTTATTCCTCACCAATTAACAACTTCTGGTTTTCTGAACCACTTACATGCTGTTTGTCTGAACTTTTAAGTCTACCCTTCCTTACTTCACTTGTTTTATTCATAAACTTCTTAAAATGGGACTAGATCATGTTTAAGGTCCCTTCCAACTCAAACCATTCTGTGATTCTATGAAAATTACACAGTGTCTGTTCTTGGTGATCCTTATTGGCAAGGAAATAAGTTTAGCATAGAAATAAGTTTATTGCATCAATATAGATATCTGCTTTCAGAACAGAAATGTTTTCTTGGTGAAGTGAAGCCTTCCTTAAATACCTTCTGCTGAGGTCTGGGAGCAAGAATCTGTGATGATTCTTGCACACAGAAGTGCAAGTTTGTGACACTGCAACATGGTGTAGTTTCAGTTGAGAGTTGGATCTCTTGGTGACACACCAGCGCCTCAAGGCTTTTGACATAAACCTGACCTTCCTGCTTTTTGCTTGGCAAATTTTTGTTCTTACCTTAAATTTTAAAATATTTCTGAAATTATATGCCGTAGCTCTTTTTAGTATGATTTTGATGCAGCACAGCTTTTCTGGGTGAATAAAAGGCAAGAAAACTTCCTTCAAGCAGTTATTCTATTAAATGCTCACAGATTAAAGGAAACAAAAAGTTTAAATCTTTCATCATATAACCAAATTGCTTTAATGACTTATAACTTACATACACTCAGTAAGTGAACTGCAGAAGTGTCCAACTATATTTTTGAGGGCCTCTTGGGAGAGTATCATATATCATCATATTCCCTGTTACCTATCCATGAACTCCCATGTTCTTGGTCAAAGCTGTTATGCTTAAACTAACGTCAGTATGGATTCTACATTGATCTACATATAAAGTTGATCTACACAACTTTGCTCCTGTGGTACCAGCAGCATTTTCATGGTTATTTTGAGTCAGCAGCAGGGGAAGGCAACATGTACGAAAAGTAATCTTGCTTGTTATGTTACGTTGTTGTGTTATGTTTAATTGTGGGGTTTAAATGCCAGTGTGAAATAGAAACTGGAGTTAAGGAGACAGAACTCTGTTACCCTGAATTGCTGCTGCTTGTTCAAACATGTCCAGGATCTGAGCAGGTGGGTGAGGTGGGCCTTTACAGAATGACCATTGGGCTCCATAGCATGTCCTGAAATCTGCCCTGGCTCATTCAGACTTTACTCAAGACATTTACCATAAGGAATCTCTGAAATGTTGACTCAATATACAGCCCTTGCTGTTAACATTTTAGTTTTTCATAAAAGCAATAGTGAGGGCCAGAGTTCTGAGGATAGTCCTGTCTAAGTGCAGGCTTTTTCCTTATGTTCCCACATGTCGTGAGCTTGCTGGGGCAGGCAGGTTGTTTAGTGCTGTAGCACTGTGCCTGGGCATTCCCTGGCTGCTGTTTCCTGTGTCTTGGGCCAGCACTTGTTCAGATCTTCTTATATTTTTTTATAGTTATTTTCATTAGGGTCAGTTTGTTGAATGGGTTCACCCTGTGATTGCCCAAACAGCTGGTAGGCATGATAGGAAGAGTACCACCACTACCAGGATTAGTCAGGAAAAAGCTGCTTGGTGTGGGGATTGCTTCAGTAGGACTGCTGCTGGCTGTCAACCCAAGCCTGAGGGAAATGCCAAAAGCAGTGCCAGAGATAGGCATCTGTGTTAAATATAACCTGACTTTAAAGACCATTAATACCCATTAAACTTCTAATTTTGCTCAGCTGGAGTGTTGGTTACACTTTGACTCTGATTGCATAATTACTTGACATTAATTGCATGTACAGCTCTCAGTTTTCAATTTTGTCCAGAGCTATGTCAGCACTGCACTGCTGTCTCCAAAACTGTGCTTGTGCTGTCAGAGGCAGTCAGGGAGGTGCTGTCAGACCTCACGTTGGGGAGCAGAAGGACCAGCACAAATGCTTGTCTAACAAGTGTTTTAGTGCTTCAGATCATTGCAGCAAGAGATTGAATGGGCTCTGTTGTTATTGAGAAAAATTCCTTGGAAAGGCTCTAATGTTCCTTTCCAGTAACCTTTATTTGCAGAATATTGTAGAAGGATCTCACGTGGTTACATATCTCAAATATGACCAAGACTTTTCACCCATTTGCCATTTTCCTTTATCTCCTGAAATACTTGAAATGTATTAATGCTGTGTGTGATTTGATGCTGTCTGGTTTTTTTCAGCCATCACAGATGGGAGGCATACCAGTAATGACCCAGCCAACTTTGATATACAGTCAGCCAGTCATGAGACCACCAAACCCTTTTGGCCCTGTACCGGGAGCACAGGTGTGTATATTCAAATTGCTGGTGCTGGGAATGAATTACACAAGGCAGTTTCTTTAGAAGTATATTAAATATGCTAATTTTACACTTAGATATAATTAATATCTCTTATTTGTGTTGGGCAAATTATTGCACAAGTTCATGGAAAGTTCATGGAAGGCTTGCTTCCTATCTGCTTGTATCCATGTTGACAGCAGCAAATTTGTTTTACCGAACCAAAGAGGATAGGTCTTTTTCAGGCATTGTTTTTCTGGGAATGTGACAATGACAAAGAATAGCAAAAGCTCATGTCTGTGCCCTTTGCTGAAGATGAGCTTTTTCCCCAAAGTCATATTCCATGCTGCTTTACTCTCAGAGTGTGTTTATGTGAGATTGGCTATTCCAGCTTTTTCCTGAGTATACGTGTCACTGTTCTTTTCCCTGTTACATTTGAAAGTATTAGATTATAAGGTACCCAAGGTGCAAGGTGTGTGCTTGTATTATAGCATTTTGCAGGGGCCAGACAGGGTGTGTGTAGCCTTTTATGCCCATGACTGGATTAGGTGGATTTGAAAGAATTGTGGCATCAAACTTGGTGAAAATTCAACCCACTACTCCATTGTTGGTCCTGAGCACCTCAGTGGGAGGCACGTGGCACGTCCATCTGGTTTTAACCACGCTGGTCTCCAGTGGGCTTTGTGTTCCTCCATGGTTTTGCAGGAGACTGCATGTGCAACATAGTGAGGATGCGCAATCGCAATACTGATCTACCTGACCTTTCCCTGTTAAGTGCTACCTTAAGTGGAGTGTTCCTTAAATCCCCTGGTTACCTGTTTCTCAGGATGTGCTATGTCCAGATTGTTACCTAACCTGCTGGAATGAGTGTGCCAAAGGGCCACTCTGAACTAATTGGACTTAAATACATACCTGTTATTGATTTGTTTTACTGTTTGTTTTACAAATATCTGTCACTGGGAAATTTCTGTCTGAACTCACTTTTATAACCCAATAGGCATCTAAAGAGAGGGTTTTTTTAATGGTAAGAAAAACATTTTAAAAAGTAGGAGGAAGAGGGGATGGATAACCCTGACCACCTTCATACTATTTTTGGAAAATTCTTATATCTTTGAGACTTTGTATTTGTGAACTGGAGTTAGAGGCAGAGCCAAGTTTAACTGGCAGACT
Organism: Ammospiza caudacuta; assembly: GCF_027887145.1. Lineage (NCBI taxonomy): Eukaryota > Metazoa > Chordata > Aves > Passeriformes > Passerellidae > Ammospiza > Ammospiza caudacuta. Next base: position 37,640,538 of record NC_080594.1, read on the forward strand.
GAAACTCCAGGATCAAGTGTAGTTTTACTCACCTATCACATTCCTCTTTTTCAAAGTTCACTCTGCACATCAGACCTTCTCTTAGAAAAATGAAATATATTGTGCCTGTATTTTGATCTTATTATAAAGAGCTCTGTTTCTATAGGTGAATGTTTAGAAGCATTCATGTATGACTTCACCTAGGTATAGGTTGGTGTAACTGCAGTGTTTGGGACTAGACTGTGGAGGGAAGAGAATTCAGCAGCAAGCTGGAACTAAAAAGAGCCTCAAGCATTTTCCAGTCTGCTCCTTTTATGAGAAGGGTTCTGCTGTGTGCTCCCAGTGGGCTGTATGCCCATTGTCTTCTTCAAAACACAGCCTTATGAATAGGGTTTTTTTCTAAATATCTCTTCTAAATGCTTTATCTGGAAGAGATGCTGTTAGATTTCTTTAGCTAGAAAGAAATCTTTAGCAATTCTCAACTGGCTTTGTCTTAGACTTCTGAGACCTGCTTTGCACCTTCACTGTCACATAAGTGATTTGGTATTTTTCACATGGATTTTATACCATTTCAAGAGGACAAATAGTGTTTATGACAGTTGTTAAATATTGACCAAGTAAAAGGATCCTTAAGGATAGGAGTTTTCTCTACATTAAAAAAAAATTGAAATGATCCTTAAAAAAAAAAACCTGCCTACCTGCCTAATTCAGTTATGAACAGGTAGATGGGTCTGAATAGCTCAGTGAGCCTTTCTGCTTCATTTGACATTGCAGGGTGTGGCTTTGGTTGAATCCCAGCTGGCTGTCAGAACAGGAGAAAGAGGAATTAGTCACAAGTGAGGTGTATGGAGCTATATTTATTCTCTTACCTGACAATGTTTGGCTCCTGTGAGAATTAATTTCATTGAAAACACACCCTTTGAGTCAGCATTTGCTGTGACCAAGAAGGGTTTTTCCCTGAGACACACAGTCTTTGTTGCTGGAAGGTGTCAAGCTTTCAGAGCCCTCATGTCAGTAAAGCATATTAAATGAAACAAGGGCTGTATGTGAGACCTTCCCCATACACAGTAGAGTTTATTAATGTACAGCCATGGAGGGGAATTGCACTCTTATCACACTGAATTTACTGTGTGCTGAGTCTTGAGGCTCTTCTGAGAGCATATTTTGCACTTTAAGTTTAGTTAATGCTCTTGTTGTGCCAGAAATAGAAAAAGGAAAGTAAAAGAAACAGAAACGTGTTCTTGGGGTCAGTAAACAAATCTTGAAGAATAAATAATGGTTATCTGAAAGCCACACAGCTGAAACTGCCCACATGGATCACTGTAAACACCATTATTCTATTACTGGTTTTGCCCATGGTGTCATCATTTGCCAAAAACGAAATTGTTTTTCATATTTAAAGCGCCAGATTATATCACCTCTGGTCTCCTGATAGATCTTGGGTGTTGTCTACAGTAAAGAAAGCTAAAGGTATTTAAAAGCATGATGACAGATGTGAAGTTGTTGCCAAAAATTTTATTGCCAAGTTGTAGTGAGTTGAGAACACACTGGGGAAACAGGCATCTTAATGTTGTGCAGTTTCCATATAAATTAAACTGTTGTTCATAACTTGATATTCTCAGGGATTAGTCTTAATAAATTTTTTTCTATCTCTAGATATACCTGTTTTGTTTCTCTTCCAAGTGTTCTCTTTACGTGCTTGCAACTTTTTTCCTAATTGTTGCATTCAAAAGCAAAGGTAGTTTGGTTTTTAAGGAAAAAATAATTTGAAATAATTGAGAATGAAACTAGAACAGTCACTTCTATGGAAATCTGAGCAAAGAAGGCATTTATAGTTTTGAAAGATGTGTAATTTTTCTTTGAAAATATTTATCTTGCAGTATTTCCCACCTGACAAAGAAAATAAGTTTTCATCATGATAAAATAGTGGGCATTACCCACTGCAACTTATTACCTTGTGCTACCCGGAACAGTGAGAATGGTTGGAGTTGTTTGATGACATTGTAGCTGGTGAGGGGGAAGTGTGTGTGTGTGTGTCTGAGGAGGGGGCAGGCTGAATCAGTGCTTCAAGCAGAGGAATGGCAGATGTGATACAGGACAGCAAATGCCAAAAGTCCCTGACAAGCCAGATTTGACTGATGTACAGGGGCTGGAATGTGTCTGCCCATCACAAGGCCTGAGTATCCCAGTGGCTGTTAAGCCAACAACAGTGTTGTGTTGGCCAATATAAAATGGTACAATTAGGACAAATCCGTGTGCCTTTGCATGTCACATGTTCTGGTGTGGTGTCCCCAGAGGAACATAACCTTAGGAGGGGGAAGCAGATGGGTAGTGCAAAATTTAAGAGTTAAAAAAGAATAAAGAAATCACTCCACCCACTCCCAACATCTATGTAAATTGTAACACAGCCATTTGTACATGGCAAGTAGCAGGAGTGATCACCTGGGTGATGGAGAATAGGTAAATGTGCAAATGCGTAAGTTGGTTTGGTGGATCTGTTTTGTGGTTGGTTTTTGGCTGGGTGTAGGGAGGGGGGTTTGAGGGGTGTTTGAAGCTGTAAGAACAGGGTAGAAAGTTCAGGACAGACTTACGCCAGAAAATAGACCTTAAAGATGCTTGCTTTGGCACATTACCCCTGAAATATATGGTAAAACAGCTGGACAGACTCGTTTCATGGGAAACCAGAATGTAGCCAATGGTGGCAGTCAGCCCAATGCTCGCTTATGGACGGGTTCTTAGGTTTTACTGGAACTCCAGGGAGGTTTGTCTTTGTTGGAGGCAGTGAGAAGTGCCGGCTGATGCTGGAGGTGAGCCTAAGCTGTCTGAGCAGTGTGGTGCAGTGCATTTCACATCACACCAGCTCTGGGCAGCAGGGCACTACATCCACAGCTCCAGTTAGGTCAGCTCCAGAGAAACTGATGGCCAGCAGTGTTGTTTTAAATGCTTCTCCTTAGAAACTGTTAGGAGTGGTCCTTGCTTTCAGATCTATTTATAAACTGGAGTAATCTGGAGAGGTGCAATGTAGGAAACTGTCTAACTATACTTCCCATGCATTTTTTTAGGTCTCCTTTTTGATAATTAAAGGAATTTTGTTAAAATGCGTATTTACTGCAAGTCCTGGCTGAATTTAATTATGGCATCTAGGTAATAGCATTATCAGGTTTTTTCCTCAGATTTTAACTTGAACAGGCTTCCTGAAATTTCCCCTGTGTTTGGGTTATGTACTGATGTTGCACAACTGGCCCAAACCTACCAGTCTTCCACACTGCTTTCAAACTGGGACGTTTCTTTGGACTTGATATGAGTTGGAGATCTGCCAGCTCAGTTTGATAGAAATCTATGTGACTTCAAGGCATTTGACCATGAAGAGGAGGAATGTTTCCTGAAATCAAGTGGCAGCAGGCATTCCTTGCTGAAGTTAGGACTGTTGGACCATATCACTAGTCTGCCTATGGCTTCCCAAAGGAAAGAACCAAGTTTAAGAGGGGAAATTCTGACATCCTGAAACTGCTTCTCAAGCATTTCCCATTCTGTCTCATGACTTTTGCATAATTTATTTATGGTGACTGGATCTGAATGCCCCATTGGGAATGGGGTTTCAGGAGGAGGTGAAGATTCCAGTGCAGATTAAGTATGTACTGATCCTGAAGGAAGTCCTCCTTCTCATATGGTTTCCAAAATAGACGTTCATGTGAAAAATTTAAATGTGTAATGGCAATATTTACACTCTGAGCACTTGTGCAAGCAATTCCCATAAGCAGATTTCCTGTCATGTGTAGGTTGGCAGGTGCCTGGCATTTCCAAAGGAAAAGGTCTTCATGCAATGTTTTTTGTCATGGGCATGGAGTGCAAGTGACTCAGTTCTGAACAAACTGTTCCAGTGAGGAACCCAAATTGGAGGATGCTGACTTTGATTTATAAGTGCAGAAACATGTGTGTTCTACCCAGAGGAAGGGCAAATAGGATTTAAAAAAACACCATTTTCTTTTTTGTTAGGAAAAATACTAACATAGAAGGAAAAATAAATCAACAAATAGCAGATAATCCTGCAAGTACAGTCTGCAGATTATTGGTCTTTCCCAGCAGCAGTAGTTGGAATGCCAATATTACCCACCTTTAAGTTATGTGCTTTATATGACTGAGTTTGTGGTGTGCTGCTTTAGGTACATGACTGTAGGATGCAATTTTTATGAGTGTACAGACTATCAGTCACAGTCTTCATTTCTCACCTGAAACGGCCACAGTAGCAGTTGAAACTCTCATCTTTTTGCCTTTTTTTCCCTTTTTTCTCCTATTCACAGAATATATCTCCTTCTAGGTCCCAAATTGAGAATTAACTATTCTCTGCTATCCAACCTCTTTTTATATGCATCCTATTTTGACAAGATGCTGAAAGCTATTTCTTGTGGAGAAACCATCTGGAAAGTTGCCATGCTCTGGCCAGACCCCAGCATCATCTCTCCCTGCCAGGCTGTAGTTTTCCCAGTAAAGCAGGGAGAGGACTAACTTGTTTCACAGAAGTCAGGCTGAATGTTTTGTATCTTCCTTTGAAGAAAGCTGCTGTGAAAGTGTGTATCTGCTTTTTGGCCAATGCCACTGGTGTTTCCTTTCTGGAGGGTCATGTCTGGCTTGTTTCTACATTACACCAACCATTGAAGAGGCTTTGTTTTCCATATGACCAAACACCTTATTTTAATAGTTGACTTCTGCCAAGTGTGCCTCTTAACCTCCCCTTGTCCTTTCATTACACGTTTAGCTTTCATATTCTGTCATTCTGAGACCTTGTTTTCTTTTTCTTTCCCTTTCTCTGTCGTCTTTCTTACTAGCTGTCTGCAGCATCCAGCCCTTCCAGTCAGAGTCCTCACAGAGCCTCAGGAAAGGATCCCTTTGCAGAGCTCTCTCTCCAGGATTTCTTGTAGAACAACTTAGGTATTGTCCATTATTCTTGGGAGATGCTGGTGTTTGTGATATGAAACAAAAAAGTTCTAATTCAGGTTTTATTAACATGGCTAGAACTGTTTCTGAAGGAAATAAAACCAAATCTTGTTGAGTTGGAAGCATTGTGGAAGTGACTTGGAAACTCTTTGTGTTTAACTTCAGCAGTTTACAGGCCGATTGAGTGATTTTGCCTCAGTCCATTGGAAATAGAACCAGTTCATGTGGTACTTGCTGCAGTTAGGGAGAAGGAACTGGTGCTACCTGGTCTTTACCATCTCATCAGGAAGATGTTCAGAGTTCCCCGTTAGCAGCAGAGCCCCGAGTGCTGCTGGCAGGGTGCTCGTGCGCTTCCCCATGGCTTGGCCAGAGTTCCCTTCATGCAGGAGGAGGTGCTTGTTTCACATGTGCCAGGGATCCATTATGGTACAGAGGTGCAGTGGAGGACTTGTGTTGGTTTTGACCAGTCAGGGGCAGGTGGGAATTAAATAGTAAAATGAGTGAAAACATGAAAAAGAAATTTGAGAATTTGTAGTATAAAGAGAGAGTAGGCTTATTGCACACAGCAGCTGCTTTTCTTTGTGCACTTCTCTGGTTCAACATGAAAAATGACCCTGAGTTCTCTTCATAATGGTGTTGGTCTGTGTTATGCTGCCGCTGGTGACAATATTGCATGGATAACTAGATGGGTTTTATTTTTAATGCAGAGCTATTCTAAAGGCTGGTGTCGATGGAAGAACATCCTGATGTCTTTTGGTTGTTTCCTGGCCCTGATTTTTTAAAAATATTTTATTTTTGTTCAAAACTTCAGATCATGGGGTAGCTTGGGCATCAGAAGAATGGAAAGAAAAAAGATTTAGAGTGAAGTCCTACTTCTGTTGCATATTAACCCCAGGGTTTTTCATCTTTCCAGATTCAGTTTATGTAACTGTGTTAGATGGAAGAGAAAGGAACGTTTCCAAAAAGATGTGCTCAGCAGTAAACTCCCAGGAAAAAAATGAACTTCAGTCCCTCAAACTCTCCTCTTCCATTAAGTGTTGCAGTGAAATGATGAAGACCAATGAAGGAAGCTGGGACACCTCCATAAGAAGACATCAGTACACAACACAAAGCCAAGAATTGCCATGAATTAAGACCAAGACCTATTTTTGTCCTGGTGACTAACAAGTCAATACTCTCAGCTTCTAATAATATCCTTAATTGGTAACGTACGCAGAGAAGCCTTTATTCTGGAAATTGATATTGGTGTTTGGAAATGCTGTCTGGATTGGAGATGTGTCCTTTACCGTAACTCAAAACAAGACTCTGGGCAGGGGAGAGTCGAATCCTAACTCTTAATTCTGCAGTTACCTTTTCAATCCTCACAAATGTAGGCACAGCAGTAATGGAAATTAACTTTTTTTAAAAATTATATATTCAGTTTGCAGTAGACATTCCTTATGTATTATTGTTTGTATTTATTTATGATTATCAATTTAACATTAATATTGTATCAAAAAAACCTCCTTATGAAAATGAGTATGGGTGTATACAGTATGTCTGATTTTTATCCACAAAGAATGAATCTGATTCAGAATGCTTTTCAGCTGACACACAGAGCACTAAATATTTTAAAGGTCTGAATCTAATGAATTCTCAGTATATATGGGAATTAGGGAAGAGCTGTAAAACGCATTAATCCTTATAGTCAATTCTGTGCCTAGGATTTTGCAAGGGAACAGTTAACTGACTAGAAGAAGCACTACATTTTTAATTCAGCATTAGTGCATTGGGAAGGAACTTTATTGCTTTGTGCTTGGCATGTCATTATTTTTACATTTGACATTATAAGGCCTTTCCAAGATGAATGTGAGGAATTGCTTTCATTTTTAAGACTTTCCTTCTTTTCTGTAAAAAAAAAATAAATTGAGGTGTTGTGTGTTGGGGGGGGAAAGCCTTTTCATTGGGCTCGTTCATGATCATGTACCTTTTAAAAGTAAAAAAGGGGAAGTAGCTTCCTTACATATGTCTAGTGGGTATTTAGTTCACGAGGAATTCAAGTAGCGCTGTTGATCGGTGCTTTGTGTAAATACACCATAACTTTTGGGTGGAGTGGGGCCTTCAGAAGGATAGTCAATGATACGAAAGCAATTCTGTACATGAATTAAGCATACTTGCTGCATTGTCTCTGCAGATTCTATTTTTGTTTAAAATATTAAAATGTATGTTAGCAAAAATGGGTGGATTTTCAAATAAAATGCAGCTTCCACAGAACTTTTGTTACGGTATGAAAGTCTGAGGTGCTTCTTTTCTTTTTGCTGCTTAAAATGTGCACTGATAATTGCATTGTTTACTTAATAAAATACCAAATGTATTTCATACGTGCATATTGTATTGCAGGAAGTGCAGCACTCTGAACCTGTGGCTGACGTGATCCATGCAGTCTCTTCCCTGGGCTGGTGTCACGGACAGCCTCGGTGGACACCTCAGTGACAAGGTGTCTCCTCCTTCCTGACCTAACGTGATATTTCACCACATTCTAGTTTTTCAAACTATTCATGGCAATAAACTTGTACTGTTCATAACTGACCAAGAAGCATAACTATGTCCCCAAAAATTGTTATTATCTTCCCTAATCTTACAGCAGAAGGTAGTGCTGGAAAAGCTATGAACAGTTTGCTGAGACCACCTTCTGTAATTAGACACAGGAAGAGTTGATAGAAGTGGAACTTTCCTCCTTACAACGACCTGAGGCTTGTCCTGGAGGCCAAGGTATCATAAACTGAGCGGTACAGGTCAGTAGATTTAAAATTTCTTTCTCAAAGCATGACTTTAAAAAACCCTGAACCTATTACAGAGTATGTAATACACACACTCAGATCTGGAGAGTTTCATACACATTTACTAAAATTTTGCCTTCCTACCGCTGGGGCTTTCAGTGTGGGTCAGTTTGCTTGTGATCAGAATATAAAAAAGGTGAATTGTGAATTGTTTGAGTTGGGTCTGTGACCTGTTACCTACCTCAGTAAGTACCAAGAAACAGATTGTTCAGACCTTGTGTGAAGAAGGTAGACCTTCATCTTCCTCCAGAGCCTGATGAGCCGGGTTATGATAAAACAGATGCTAATTTTCTTCTTAGGTCTCCATTGCTCTCTGCAGAGTCTAACTTGAGGCTTTTGGCTGAGGATAGATGTGTTCCTAGATCTCTTTGATCCCTTGGACTCTTTGTGTGGCTGTGGACTTGAGGCTGCAAATCATGAAAGTACCAAAGAATTGTGAACACCCAAACCCATGTCTTCTGCAGGGATGCTGAACTCCTGTTACCCTTTAGTGCTCACTCGTTGTTGCTCTGTGTTCCTTGAAACAGCTGCTGTGCAGATTAGGCCTTCTTGCTGAAGGCTTTGCTAAAAACCCTTGCTCTTTGGTTTACTCTTCAGAGACAAACTGGCTTGAGAATTTTCCTGAGTAGTAGGTTCTCATTTGCTTTGTTCCCAGTAAGTGTTTGCTTTCAGTGTCACTGAAATAGCACACTCAGCTTAATTTAAAAAGCACAGCACACAGACGTATTTTGTTTTTTAATTACTGGCACTTTTCGATAATAGGGGGTAGTGAAAACCTGGTTCTCTTCAGAATTGAGTGGAAAGGCTGTTTATTCTACAGGAGCAAACTGTGTAGAGAAGCTGCCTGCCCTTAGCAAGCAGAGGACAATGGAGTGCTTTGCTGGGGGGATGTGGTTCCTCTTGAAGTTTTGTGTAGGGAGCTGCTGTGTCAGAATAACCACTTTTTTTGTTTGTTTGTTTTTAGATTAGGGAATTTTATAATGAAAACAACTGGATTTACCTCTTGAGACAATTACTTTTGCCAGAACAAGAACTTGAACAGCTCCTGAGTTTCCAACATCACTAATGTTGAGTCTTCATATGAAGACAGATCTGAATTCCTTTGCTGCTTTTCTTTTTTGTTTCAAAGTCACAAACTAAACTGAGATGGTACCTCAGGACATGTTTAAAGTCTGTCTTTGCATGACTTTTTGACATCAGAGTTGGCAGTTCAGCCAACTGCCAGAATAAGTCACAGACGTTCCCAGCTGCCAAACAGCCCTTCAGCAAGAACAAGGGACAGGGTGAAACCCTGCATCTTTCATTAGACAAAAAGTGCCCATTTACAGACCCTAACACAAATTTTGTAGCAACATAAATGAATTGCAACTTAAAGGCCATGACATAATTGAGATAAAGATTGTGGCAGAGAAATGAGAATTAAGTGCTAAAAACACTGGGAAGGATAGTAAATGCTGATGGGAGCAGAAGATTGACAAGATAATGTGAGGGGCAGTGAAAAAATGTGCTGAATGCAGACAAAAGAGCAGTGCTAATGGCAGCATATGTAAACTGAACAAGAGCTTGCTCCTTGGCCTGTTGTCAGTCTCTTGACTTGACCTTTGGAGATCTCACACAACAGTGGAGAGAGCAGAAACAGGCTTGACATCTTCCACTGAATTTGCCCAACAAGAAAAATCTGTGAGATGCTGCTGTTTGCCAAGTTCAATCTGGAGAGCAGAGGGACTTAGCTGATTGTTCAGCTGCATCCTGGCTGGATCAGGAGAATGAGTGGGGAGAAGAAAACCCTGGGCAGGTTCCCTGAAGGTGTAGCATTGCTGCCACCTCCTCAGCACCTTTTTGTACCAGAAGGTTGAGTAATGCGGTGAGATGGCCTTCCCAAGATAACAGATCAGTTTAGGAGCGAGTAAAACACATTTAATTATTTTCTTCCTTCTCTGATGATGAAATTTCCTGAAGCAAAGATCAAAAAGCCTTGGAACAAAAAGCCAACTTGCTTAAATTTCTATGTGAAGTGATAATGAGTAAAGACAATGAGTTGGATGCAAGCATAGTGCTTTGGATATCCGGCAGCTGCAGTACACAAGGAGCACAGGGGTCTTGGGTTTATTTTCATAGCATGGATCTCTGCTTTGTTCTTGGCAGTAACTGCTGAACTTCCCTCTGCCAGCTACAGCAATTGCCCAAGTACTGGAGTTTTTTAGAAATGCAGTATTTGATACCATTTTAGCTTCTTGTTTTACTTTAATCACTAAGTGAGCAAAGATCCAGCACCAAGTTAAATCCTAGTTTTCAGCATGGCTCAATGTTCAGTTGTCAACATATGGCAACAGTTGTTGGCATCTTGTTGCCATGTCATGTCCTAAAACAATATGGTGTTTGTGAGACTGCAGAACATGAGCCCTGAAATGTAGTATTGCAAAAAACATCCTTACTTTCAAAATCCAAGGAAAAGCCTTTTTTTGGAGGAACATCCAGCTGCAAAACATCAGTGGCTAAAGATGCTAACACCAATAGATTCTCTGTTCTCTCCTTGTCACTATGGTGTAGCTTTTCAGTCCATTACCTTCTGCCTTGACCTTATTCTGGCAAACTCCTTTTAGCCCACAGAAGCAGTGTTTAATAACTTCTCTCTCAGAAAGCAGCCAAACAAGAACAAATGCTGCAGAACGAGTCTCTTAAACCCTCCTTTCGCAAAACGTGCAGGTCTGAACCTGTGGACAGAGTGCCTTGTTATATAACCTCGCCACAGTGGAGGCTGCAAACCTCGTAAAAACCAGACCAAAAGTGAAATCACCCATGTTCCCTGCAGCTCAGGCTGGGGGAGATCACACCAGCACAGCCAGACTATAAAGCACTACAAGCCAGTCGCTCAGAGAGGGTTCAAGACAGCAGAGTGCTGAGGTAAGCAGCTCCTTTCATCACTGGAGTGGATACAGGCTCTCAGCACACCTCTCCTCATTGTGCTTTTTAGACATTTCATGGATTGATGTTTCTCACTTCCAGCTCATGGACCTCAGTTCTATTAAAGTAGTTTTTATTTCCATGCAAATTGAGTGATGCTTATATTTCTTTAATTTTGAATTCCAAGGAATACTTGTTGGGTTTTTTCTTCCTGTTGGAACTGCAAATTTTTTTGAGCTTTGTTCTACTTAAACACACAACTCCACCTCATCTGAAGCTTAGATTGGATTATAATTGTGGGACCCCTGCTTGCATCCTAGAGCTCTCTTGTGCAACAGTAACACAGTAAAGAAAAGCTATTTCATAATGCTGGGAATACAAGGGTGACTCCCATAAGTTTGATCCTAACTGGAGTAGTGAACTCCAAGTGGGGCTTGGAAGCACTGGCTGTGCTGCCAGAAAGTGACTGATCTGCCCCCTGTTTTACAACATGCTGCTCATTTCTCAGAGATTTTGCTAGTAACGAATTTATCAAATCCAGATGCCTTGGGCTGAAGACCCAGCTTTCTCCATATGAAAGCCCTGCAGTGGCCTTAATGCTAATCCTGTAGAAATCAAGGGGATTTGGGACACTTCACTAAATATGTTTTGCTGAAGGCTGTTGCTTCTGGCTTGTGCAGGCTGCCTGTGGCTTGAACCCTAATTACCATGTTTGGGATTTCTTTTTAACTCCCTCTCACCCACACAGGCTGTTATGGGAAAAGGCTAAACTGACTGGAGGAGGCAAGGGGTCTTTTTTCCAAGGTGCAGGTTGATGTTGTCTTGCCATATGTCCTGCACATGGTGCTATGCATTATGGGCATAAGCCAAGAGAAGCCTAGAGATGGGCCCTACATTTACACCACCAGAAAATAAAAATCCCCTCTGGGAGTGGTGGGAAGGAGGAGAGGCCTTTCTTTAACAGAAAAGCCATTCAGTATAAGCCACATTGTAATTCTGCATCTAAAGGAGAAGCTAAACTAATCACTGAGCAGAACTAATCTCTCTTTCAAGTCAGCCATTTCATGGGGCTTGCACTGCACTCAAGGCAGGGGAGCCGAGGGGAGGTGTCTGTGGGGCTGCAGACACAGCCCAAGTGCAGATCCCCATTCCATGGACACACAAGGGATAGGAATCACCTCAGCCTTAACAGTCACTCCACTGGGTTACAGCAAGGGCACGTCCAAACTCGCTTTACTGTTCACCACGTGGCAGAGAGGTGAGAGTCAGTGTGAGCTGGAGTCTGCCATCTTTACCTGTCTGCTTGTGATCCCTGCCTCGGAGGAACTTGGTCGGTGGACCCCAGAGACCAGTGGGACTCACCTGCAGCCCAAGGAGACACCTGCTGGCCAGGAACAGCTGAGCGTGCTTGGAAAACCAAAAGTGCCTGCACTGCACTACAGATACACTGAGATACTGCACAGAGATACAGGTTGTTTAAAAAGTAAGTTTTTTTAAAAGCTTTATTCCAAACAGCTGATTATCCTCTCAAGGGTTAAAATTGATTATTCAATTCTGTCACAAGTTTTTAATGAGGAAATGCATGGGTCAGAGCCTACATGTGGGAAGGACCTGTTGTGTGCTGCTGAGAGGGTGTCCAGAGGGAGCCCCTCCACTGCATCAATGCACTGAGATAAATGTTCAAAGGGACCAGCCACAAACCAAGGATAAGGGCTTACACAATATATTTGGCCAAAATATTTCAGACCTTAGAGATTTTTATGCTGGTTTTAAATTGGTTTTAAATTAATTTATGTTTATTTCAGTGTATTTAAGTAGGGGTCTTGTGGAGACAGATAAAAAAGCATTCAGACACTCCATTTATAGCAATAGTTGAATTATGCTTGCAAAAATTAATTCTGCTTTAGCAGAGCATTATGTATTTTGTAACAATTCTGTGTTTTATGGCAGCCTGCATTTACCCATTCATTGTCTGATCAAGAAGGAATTCCACATCTGCAAGTGGAGACCACACAAACTAAATATTAGCTCAGACCTTTTAGTAGATATATGTGCTATGTGGACTGAATACCCCAGAGAGTGCACAAGACCTCTCTCAGTGGTACGGAAAGGAACGTTTCAATTAGCCTCTGCACACAGACATACCTCTCAGGAAAATTATAATCATGATTCAGGCACTCTAAAATAGTTTCCTCAAAGCCCCATGCCACACAGAAGAGATCAAATATTTAATGAACTAAGAATGTTACATTTCTGTGTAAAGAGCACAGCTTGTCTAGTTTTCATCATTTTCCTTAAATAAGGCCTGGATCATCTTAGCTGTGATACGCCCATCTGATTTACCAACAGTACGCCCTTCTCTGTGGCTCCCGCTTGGCACTTCTTCTGTTTCCTTACAAGTAAGCACAGCTTTTCCAACCAAAAGCAGCTTTCTCTTCAGAGGTCCCAGTTTTGAGTATGCCTTAAGAAGAAAGAATATGGTTCATTTGTAATTTCATAGAAAAGCAACCATTCTTAAGAAAAAAAACCAAAACAACAAAACCAGAAACTTTTATTTTTAAAGCAACTGTAGAGATGCTGCTCTGGGGCTGTGTTTGATAATGTCAGAGATAAAGGGCTTCTTTTGCAAGCCAACTCATTTTAGGAGGCTACAGCCCTGCTGCCCTCTTCTCTGTGTTTTCACCAGTGCACTGTTGCCTCAACCCTGAAGTTTGCACCCAGGAACACCTTCATCCTGGCTTTCTGTTGAAGGAATCTTGATCCTTTAATGCTGCTGTGCAACACAGACTCTAAAGGACCTGTTCATTGCCATCCAAGCCTCGTAATCTCTCGTGACATTCAGAATTCTTTCTAGGGGAATTTCATCCTGACACTCCATGGGATGATTCTTAGGACATCATTCAATGGCCAAAACACATGCCTCATGGTATCAGAGATGCCTGAAGGCATCCAAAACTTCCATGTGCTCTTTTGGCCCAGCATCTGAAGGGCATGGACCTAACTGTCCCAAATATCACCAGAAGACTACAATCCATCTGAACAGCCCAGCAGGTAAAGGACATTGGATGCCATAACCACTGGAAATAGAAGGGTCCTGACAGTAGCTCATGCTCCACACTGAAAGTGTTAAAGTGTGTTTGTGTCAGTGGAAGACCTGATAACTCTGGCTCATACCTGGAACTCTTCTTCTTCATCCAACAAGCTGTCCAGGGATGGAGTGAAGAATTTTTTCCTCAATTGTTCATCACTGTCTGGAGGCTTCTTATAATCTCTTTTAGAACAAATCTTTGGAAAGGCACTTCTGAGGCTCTTTCCATCTGTCTTTGCTTTTCAAAGAGAAGAAAAAGGAAGTATATGTAATAGTTAAGCCTTATGGAAGTCAGAATCAGTACTTGATATGAGCATTGCCTGCAATCTTTAATATGGCTTAGCCCCTGCAATGCAAAGAACAGCTTGGTAGCATTTTTAATTAGCAAATTAATTAGCAATTCAAGCCAAATGCTCATTTACACTGGGGTTTTTTATGTGTTTTTTGTTCACAATTTCTGATCAAGACCCAGGGACTGAAATTGATTGGAAGTTAGAACTAATGGATCTGTAGGAGGGGGCAGGGAAAAAAATGAGCTTTTGTCAGTTCAGCTTAAATCCTGTAGAGCCCTGAATAGTTAAAAAGAATAAGAAAGGCAGCAAAACCAAGTATAAATTTCTTCTATATCCATGTTTGTGTATCTGTAGTACATAACTACAAGTTCCTGAAACACAGTCGACTTATAACTCCCCTAAAGAGATCACATCTGTAGTTAACTCATTCTCAAGATGATACAGAGGTTTCTGAACATGGACTGCCAAGTTACAGGTTTGCCTGTGACTGTGACCCAGCTTCTTGAAACAAAGCCTTATCCTCCAGGTAACTATTGCAAAAATCTAACAAATGTGTTCAAAGTTAACATGTGTTTAATACAGAAGTTCTGGTCAACATGTTCGCTGGTGCCTGATGTTTCAAAAGGCCCACCTATGGCTGGGACTGATCAGAACTTCAACAAACTTCTTCATGTATCCATAACTGTATGATTTCCATTTTTCTAACATATCTCTTTAATTTTAATTAAAGAGATATGTTAGAATTATCTTCTACTTTTTTCCATCCTCTTTCTTCTACTCACACAAAGATGTAAAATAAAATTTGTGATACTTAGGAACCCACAGAGTCTGCCCTAAACAGATAAGCACAGGCTCCTGCTCCTTCTTGCTTAACAGTATATCCTTTCCCTGGCCACACCTACCAGAAGGGATGGAGATTCAGCCCAAAATTCAGTACTGCTTACCAAAATTTTCAGTTTAGGTTGAGCTCCATGTAGCTTCATCTCCTCTTGCTAGGGATTTAGTTATAATTGAGCTCTGGTGTATTAGATTAATGACTGCAAAGTGCATGCACACTTAAAGTGAAAGCCTACATGGAGTTTAAGAGTGTCCTCACAGGGACAAGCTATAATGAAGTTATGATATGGATCAGTAAAGAACTGATTAGGATATGATTCATATCTTCATAAAAGATGGCCAATCCTGTAAACTGTATTCCAGGGTAGCTCTGGATGAGTAATAATATTCCACAATCTAAAACCAATTTAAATTTAAAAACTGTATTACAGATAGATTGTGATTTTATCTCCTTATGCAAATTACAATCTATTATGGCTGTGGTGGCTGCAATCAAGAGGGGAATAAGGTGTTCTCCATGCCAAACAGGTAGTTTGAATAAAAAGTTTCAGAAATAAAAAGTCTGTGCATGTTTAGTAACTTAGTATTTCTTATAAGCTGCTGTCATTTGCATTACCTGCATATTTTCTGGTTTCCCTTTTCATTTCATCCTTAGGAAGTTCTTGCAAGCCAGTTTCCTTTGTATGAAACAACTGCCTATGGAGTAAAAAATATATAGTGAAATCCATAATAGGAGTCTAATTTTTTCTCTAATCTGTCCTGTGCAGTGATTTGGGGTGAGGGGGAGGCTACCCTTTCTGAGAACCACTGCTGCTTAACCACAGAGGCAGAATAGCGCAATGGTTCAAAAATGCAATGGAGGCAGCCAGGTAGCTTAGTGGCTAATAAGCTGCTCCTTTTTATTTTTAGTGCCTTAGTTCAACTATGTCTATGAGACTAAAAGAAAACAAATGTTATAGTCTCTAGTCAGTCCAAGATTCAGACCACAGCTGGCAGCTCTCACTTCAAAGAAATCCAAAGTTTGGAGAGAAAAATGGTCACTTCTTAAGACTTGAACTTTTTGTGCAATATGGCTAAAATCACTGAGCTGGGACTGGAAACTGAAGATGGATCTCTCACATTGTTGCACTGTGCTTTTGACACCATTAGTGTTGACATTTTGTAGCTAAATTAATCTCTCTCCAGGGAAAAAGTTAAATCATTTCAACACAAAAGAAGCTAATACTACAGACACCTCTGCAGACAGACATTTCCCAAGGTCTCTTCCTCTCTCAGTGTCAGGTCATTTGTTTCACTCAAGATTGCAAACCCCCTATATATTTGCAAATTAATCTTCACATCCTTAAGCATTTTGCAAACAGTAAAGAAAAAAAAAATCTATTATTCAGCACTTAGTCTGAAAAGCTGGGGCTGAGACCATTAATTGCAACACAAAGAAATTATTTCCAAGCCTAAGTGATATAAAGTGAGTAGTGTTAAATCTTAGTAGATTAATTAAGGAGCCAGTTTCTTCCCTGAAATTCAGTACTTGAGGAATCACAATCTTATTGTCATCCTTCAGAGATACTGCTCCCATGTATACTCAGTCAAATCCTGTCTTTCCTCAACTAGGAGACTACCTTGGCTTTGATGTGGGAGAGCCTAAACAGCTCTAGAGGCAGACAGGAGCATTATTTAAAAAACAAAAAAAAATCACTTTTGAATCCATGAAAGCATTATTTTACCCTGATACTCTTAGATGCTGAAGTTTGATATCAATCAGTTTTGCCACCAAACTGGTATTTTCTTCTTCCAGGAGCTGGACAGAAGCTTTCAAATCCTTTTCTTCCTTTCGGTAGATCTGAACCTTTTGACAATTAAAAAAAGAATAAAAGAAAGTCTTAGAATTTTGTAAAGCTTTGATAGCAACAACCTTACCAGCACACACCTAGGAAAAATGCAGCTATATCAGCAAGATTGCATATTAGGTGGGGAAACACAGTGACACATCTTCAGACAAAAGGAAGGACTCGCTGGTTCTTTCACACCTTTATTAGAACCCTTTTACTGTCACAGCACATGTGTGTCAATCACAGCCACACATTTGGGCTATGCAACCCTGACAGCAAAATTTTCTTGTACAGTCAAAGACGTCTGCTAGACAGGAGCTCTAGATTTTTCTTTTTTGCTTTCACATCAGAGTTTTGAGAGAGGAAAAGCTTCTTTGCAGAGGTAAAGTCAGGGTCTTACTCAGCAAGTGTTGTTTTTCTAATTTCTTCCTATACCTGAAACCTTCTTACCTAAAATTAGTGAAGTTTTCAGTCCAAGTTACCACAGTATTTCTTCCCTCAGAGGGTGGTGGTGGGGCTCTGGAACAGGCTCCCCTGGGTCACAGCCCCAAGGCTGACAGAGCTCAAGGAGCATTTGGACAATGCTCTCAGGGGGCTTTTCAGGAGCAGGAGTTGGACTCAATGATCCTTGTGGGCCTCTTCCAGCTCAGGATGTTCTATGGCTCTGTGACATTGGCTGAGCCCCAGGTACTATTTGCTTTCAGACTGGCAATTGCCCTTTATCAGTGTGGAGATATACTGACCAAAGGATGCTGGTTATTCAGTTCCCACAATGCCTCCCACTTCTGCATAAGTACCAGCAAGTGTTTACCCCCTTACTGGGAAAGGGAATATACTATGGGAAAGATCTTCCCAGAAAGCTTAGCCATAATGCATGTGTTCAAGAGAAGTACCAAGCGATCTGAAAGCGTCCATTCTCATCAAAACCAAATTAACCCAGCTACAATAATCCAAATTGGCAGTTAAAACTAGTTCCAACTTCTCCCAAGGATTAAAAAGGTGAAAATTACTAGAAATTAACCAGTAACAGGATGTGGCTTGGCACAGTGAGGTGATGCAGCTTTGCACCATCTTGGTGTCACAGATTAACCATGGAAAAATGTGACTGACGTCTCCAAATCTGTTTTAATTTTGGAGGTAACTAATCTAGAGCTATTTTGGTAAGTCATTTTTCAGTTCAGTGGCCAAACTTAAATAAAAAAAAAGAACTGAGACAAAACTAAAATTTTTGGTTTATCACCCCCAAAGGAAACACTGAAACAGTCTGTCAGCTACATATAAACATTAGTCTGAGAGAAAATATTTCATCCATGTAAGAAAAGCAGAGAAAATGAATGGGTGAATTCAGAGGACCGGAGAAGTTAGTGATAATAGTTTTGTTTTTGCCCAAAATTCAAAGCAGTAATTCATAACAGGAAAGTAGCAACATAGGAAAGTAACTCATAACGTAGGAAACTTCTGCTTGAGAAGAAAGAAATCCAAATCCCTCAGCTCTGAGGTGAAGGCCTGTCAGGACATAAGAGTACTCCAAAGTGCTCTCTTATTGGCACTGCTAATGTGTGTAAAACCTGTAAGTGTTCAGTGAGACAGGGAGAAGGGAAGAGAATTCATACTCATGCAGTGATGGGATGTGTAGATTTGAGCTCCTGTTTGTTTATACAGAATAAAACATTAATTCTTTCCCATTTCTTTTCCTTACCCTCATTGCTTCAGAAGTTGTGGTTTGGACACCCTCCCTGGAAAGTTAAAGATGCATGCTCAGAGCTCATTAAGGGGAAGAAGGAAAGCTGTGTCCCTGCATCCTGGCAAGTACCTTAAATTAGTAACGAAAATGAAGAACCTCTGCCAGGTTTGTTGATGTGGCATGGAAAAGTAAGAAGTACATTTATTAACTTTCCAAAAAGTTTTGCTCAGCTCTCAACTGTGAGGCTGTAAAAGTGAGGAAAGGCATTTCACTCACCAATCTCATGCTTAGATTTGATTGAAACAAAGAACCTATATTGACTGGAATAAAAAAAATCAAACTTTCACTATGGAAAAAATTATTTTCCTAAATCTGGCACACAAAAATATTTTCTTGTCAAGAAAATTACAGCTATCTAATATAGAGCTCTAAATTGTCATTAAAGGTCAGTGTAAGAGCTATCAAGCAATTAATTAGAGCCATATATGATTTTGATTTTCCTTTCTTCAGTGTAGAGTCCCCATGGTTTCTTTATGACATTCCATTTCATGTCGTCTCAAGCCATTTCTCAGAACATATTTCCAACATCCATATCCATTTTCTTTCAATACAGCAGCACTGGAACTTTAATGCAATTCAAACCTCCCCTCTTCAGCTACTTACCTGGTTGATCCTTTATAGCATCCCAGTCTCCACAGATAAAGACCCGTAATTGTATGGAACATTGTAGTCCTTCATGTAACAGCTTGGGCAGGAAAGGGGGTCCTCCATTTGTGAAAGCAGATGTTCACCTCTTACCTTTATTCACCACATTGCACTGCTTTCTGCTGAGGATCACAGATTAATTACTGGAAAACTGCTCTCCTTTGCCAAAAGAAGTCTCCCAGGCCCATGACTGGAAACAGTTCTGACCATAGGCCACATTATTTTAAACATGAAGCGCCATGATAAACTGCAGGCAAGCAATCCTCTTACCTCTTCTTTTAGCCACTCGTTCTCTTCAATCTCTCTGCGACAGTTCTTGTCTAAGTACCCCACAGCATTCTGAGAAAACACAAGTTAAAATAATCCCATCGGAGAGCAACACTTCGACAGTCCTGCACACTATAAAGAAAAGCTGTCTGCTCTTTAGCAGGAAATAATTAAGACACATCTACACAACAGACTGTAGCATCCTCTGAGGGATTACAAGGGGATTTACTTCACAAGGCCAGATGTTTCTCCTCTATCATTCTGCCTAGAGCAGATTATATGTCAAGCAATTTAGCAATATTTTTGATTTCCCATATTAAAATAGGACATTTCCCTTTTTGTCTAATAAATTCTTCTGTGTACCACTACTGCTCAAGTCTTACTGCTTTCAGAAAATCAAACCTTCAGCTATTAAGAATCCCAAGTAAAATCCCAAATGAGGCAGTACTGCTCTACAACAAGTGACCTAAGCATGTAGAGGTCTGACCCCAGGCTACAATTTAATTATTGATGTCAGTAAAGTGGAAAGGAAGAAGTGAGGGGGAAGATGCCCCAACAGATCACCATAAACACAGTCCTCTGGATTATGTTCTCACATGACTGGAAATTCCAGCACTGAAGTCAGGGAATTTAAAAATCTAATGGGCCTAGTGGTTTGTACTGAAGTATGCTTTGCATTTTGTGAAAGTAAGAAGTTGTCACTAGAACTATTTGTAAACCATGTTTTCAAATCAGAGCTGGCAGAGATTACAAAATCATAGTGAATCAATAAACCTATATTTTCCTGAGACTGCACTATTGTGACATTTAAAAAATGTTGTACTTTACAAGTACAGTGAAACCCTTTTTTTTCAAATTGAAGTATATTTTCATGCAATCTATTGGTGTATTACTGCTTTTGGAAATCTGTGTAAATGTCAAAATCAAGGCCATGGCAAAAGCAACATGTTCTCAAACAAGCCTTGTCAGTGCATGGTGCCCCAGTTTCCTGTGCACTGTTTGTAAAATGCCCTCATATCTACCCATTGTTATTCTGGTAGAAAGAAAAAAAAAGGTACATATATGTATAGCAGTAACCAAATCCATATGTACCAGGATTTGCAGGTTATTTTACTCTCAATTTATTAAAAAAGTTTGAAGTCTTAATATGAGTTAAAATAATTAATAATGCAGAGTACATGTACCCCAACTGTAACACAGGAGTTTTTAAAAAAAGCAAAAAGAATACCTTAAGAGCTTCTTCACTGAGTAATTTCATGTGCCTGTCAAACATTTTCTGATTTTCCTCTCTCACAACTTCCAAAGCTTTGCTATAATATTCTTCAAAACAAAAAAACAGGGAAATCAGAAATCATTATTTGCCATCAATTTTTCCTGATAACATATAGAAAACTGACATGCCATTACTAAACTGCAACTTATCAGTGAGTGTCACCTGGGCAGATACTCCACAGAGAAGGATTCAAATATCCTTTTCTAAAGAATTTCTCCTTCCAAACCCAAAGAACAGTAGTGTTAACTACAAAACTGGAAATTGGAAGTGGAACAGAAATTACACATTTCTGTTCACAACTGCAAGAGCGGAGCAATTCACTGCTAACTGAGCAGTGATCTAAGCAATTCTCTGCTAAAATACTGGCATCTTAACATTAAATTTTGTCTCTATCAATAGCAGAGCTCCTGGAGCCATATGAGAGATTTGCTTAGAAAATTTATTTTTTTGACATAGAAGCATACTGGATCTCCTTCTCCACATGACATTTTTTCAGATAGTTATTATAACGTGCCTAATAAATTTTCTGACTTATTTAAGACTCTGAGGTTCTAATTTGACAGCGGGACAAAATGGAGAATGTGGCAATTGCCACAATGATTTGCTTCTATCATTACTTGTGGTCATTATTTAAAAAGTGTGTCTTACACTGAACTGAATAGGTTTGGATTCATGTTCTAGTCACTTGCTATTTAATTATTTCATCCTTCCATTTAGTTCTTTTGTTTTTGCTCTTCTAAATAGCTCACTCCTGCTTGATATTTCCTCCTTCTGAAGGAATGAATGAGATTATAGTAATTTTCTGTGAAGGAAGGCATAGCGCATTTATTTCAAATGGTTGAAATTCAGTCTTTTACTACACTTGTGTTGCAGACAGCCTATTTCTGATCTAGCTGCAAACAAATATCTACTTATGCATGCACTGTGGAGTCAAAGGCAGTCAAATATGAAAGGTGTATTAGGAGTGCATTAATTATTAATTTAACACAGTGGAAGCTGGACTCCACCATCTAGATTTGGCAGAATGAAAAGGAAGGACTTCCATACTATAATGAATTCACTCTTCCATTATTTCAAATAGCTAAATAACCTGAGTTGTACTTGGAGAATGAAAAAGGAGGAAGTGTGTGTCTGAACAGTTGCTAAAGAGGCTATCTTCCCTAATCCCCTCACTGCAACACTGTTTTCCCCACACATCACCTAAATTGCGGCTCTCTTTTGCTTGCTCTCCTCTCCAGCTGTTTTGCTTAAAATGTCACCACCAGAAACCATGAACTGTGCCAGTTCCAAGCCCTTCAGTGGTACACACAGAGACAGATACCTGCTTACCTATGCTTATTCTCTAAGCTTGTTACACATTCAAGGCGTGAGCAAGCCAAATTTGTTGCTGCCTTGCTCAGAAAGCTTGATAGATTGAAAGATAGATTTCTGCTGGAAGGCTGTACTCACCAGACACTTTCTAGGTTCAGTTTTAGGGAGTTAAGCAGAATAGTATGGTAAACATCCAGTACTGTCAGCATCATTTTCCAGTATGTTATGTAGGGCATTTACATATGTACCACTATAACTGATTTTCAATAAATACATTTCTGTTGGACCATGACTTTTTGTTAAACCACAACATTCTGTACCCTGTGGCATGCAGGAGATCAGACTGCCTATCCCTATTGGCATTCTATATAACAGCCCATTCTCTTTTCCATTTCATATTTCAGCAGCAATATAGAGAAATTTTAAATCAATTAAGAACACGGAAAATGAATAAACCCCAACCTCTCCTGAATACAGACGTGGATATCTAGCAAGGTATCTGGAAATGTAGAAATCACAGAGCAGATCTTAATGGTGGTAAAATATGTTTTGAGAGACAAAAAGATAGCTTATTCACAGTAGCTGATGCCTGGTAATGGCTGGCACAGAATATACAGAGACCCTTAGAGCAGTGTCACTGCCTGTTACTACCAGCTGCTTGGCTGCAGCCACGCATACTGAGAGGGACATAAAGAAAGAAAACCAGGACATCCTTCTCCTGTTGGAAGCATGGCTTATGTAACAGCAAAATATTTAAATTATTTTTAAATAATGCAGTAATAAAGAAATCTTTGTAAAGCACTCACAGCACAATGTATAAGCTCTCAAATGAATTGCACTGCTGTGACAGGGCTGAAACAGTTCTCAGTGTGTGTCTGGGTGCCTGTGGGTGATTTTGCAGAGCCTCACACAGTGCAATAGGAGGAAAGGCCCAGACCACTGGCTAAAGAGCTCCCTCTAGTCCTGCATGGAAACCAGTGCGCTCCACAGAAAAGACCGTTCCAAGAATGAGCTCATACTGCTTTCCTGTCAAAGGGGCTTTCAATATGTGAAGTGCTTGTAGATGATGAGAACTAACAGCAGCAGAGTCAACATTTTCAAGTATGACTGCTAAGGGAGCCCTCTGTGTAGGTGACCTAAATATGTGTAGACTTATTTTTACAAAAAACTGCTATCCTTCTCAGTAACTTGTTTTTTTTTTAATGGGTTGCCTGTATTTTACAAGAAAACCATCAAAGGACCAGCTTATCAGTTTCTTGAAGTGTCATCATTTCTGTAAACTTTACCAATTTCTTTAATAAAGGAACTTTTACAGAGAGAGAAATAAAGAAAGGGAGTCATTCTATTTTTCAGGATTATGCAGCCCATCTTAGGTGCACTTAGAAAAGTTCATGCAAATTACTAGAAAAGTTGATAGAAGCTACTAGAACTTGATCTAAAATTAATTTTATCATTTCATTCCTGCAGGCAATATGCAAAGCCCCTGTAAGACTTGCATTACACCAGTTGTAAACTGACCTTCAGTTCTTTCAAGTTCATATTTGACATCTGCAATGTCTTTTTCCAGACGGCTAATCCTCTCAGCATGTATTTTGCTTCCGACATTTTTGTACTCCAACCAATAATCTCTCTCACGCTGCTTTTCTACAATTTTTTTCTTTGTTTCTTCAATTTGGGAGCGCAGATCTATTAAAATAACAATGTCAAAACTGATTTATTGAACTGATAATTCTTACTATGTCAACTTCTTTAAGAAAGGTCTTTTCATAGGGAATGGAAAAGGAAGGGGGATTCTTCCACACTATAGTACATCACAACCTGATGGCCTTACACAGTTTCTAGGGCCACTAGCATTGCTGAAAACAGCTTGATCTTATTCTTCCAAAGAGAGACAAGTGTTCTCACCAAAATGTTGTAACCAAGGTCACGTGTCTCCCACAGAGAATCGCAGGGATGGCAGCTGGAATTTTCAACACTCAAAACTGGTCTTTTTTCCTTCCATCAATAATTTTTTATTTTTAATCCTCAGTAGATCCAGTGCTTAGGACTTTCGTGAGTTTCAAAAAAGAGGAAGCCTCTGTACTTGCACAATACTATACATCATTTGGAAGGGACAGATTGATTTATAAGCCCTCCACAATCTCCTACTAAACTCAGAGAGCCCAATTTTGGGAGAGGAATAGTATTGATACTTTTTATACAACAAAGAAGTTGAATCTCTACTTAAATTGCAAAACAACATCAACATGTACTTAATCCCAAGTGTGTAAACTGCAAACCACACTTCCCCAGCACACAATTTACCTTCAAGAAGTTGTTCTTTGTCCTTCACAAACTGGAAAACTGCTTTCAGTGACTCTTCCACATCATCCCTGGTTGCAATCCCCTTCTCATCTCGTTTGTTTTCCTTTTCTTCTATTTGCCTTACTAAGCGGCTGATAAGCAACTTCTGCTCTTCCTTCAGAACAACATTCTAAGGAAGAAGACATAGCTGATATTAAAATGTTTTCAGAGTGAAAAACTTTAGAAAAAAAGGAAAATATGCCCTAGTGCCAGATGAAATGCAAGAACAACCTGTGCTTCATATTCTGAAAGGTTAGAGCAGGAGGGAGAATTTGCAAGGCTCAGATATTTCCTCAGTAACTTCAGACCACTGGAAGGAAATGAGAGACCAATGACAGCTGTACTGGGTACAGCCCACCAATAATCCTCCATTGCCTGGAAAGAAAGGTCCTTGCAGACAATTTAATAACAATGTTTCTATGCAGGAGCTGTTTGCTTCCTGTGGACATTCCTCATGAGAATGTACCATCTTCATATAGAAAAATCATGAGACAATCAGGTCACTTGCATATAACCACAGCAAAGAGTCTTGTCAGAGCTGAAATGAGTAATACGTCCTGAAACCACAACTGGGATCATAACCCCTGGCCATGACCCTCTCGCTCAGATTGTTTGAAATCCAGATTGTGTATGTTTGCTCCCAAAGGATACCACACAGGAGCAAACAAGTGGGAAGTAAATAACAGTGAGTAGGCAGTGGAAAGAGTCTCAAGCATTCCTCACTTCTAGGATTAACTCTAAACCACTCACAAACATTAAGCAGGAAATAAAGAATGGAGCTCAAAGCACTGTCAAAACATGATTAAATTAAAACAATAGCACTTCACCCATGCCTTAAAGTACCCTGCTCAATCCAAAACATGGAGTCCTTGAAAGACCATGAACTAGCAGCAAATTGGGGGAATAACTGTAGAAAGATAGCTGGGAGTAAAATTATAGGAAACTAGGAAGTTGTATTCACATCCTAACAGAAGTTGGATGGTAGGGAAATTATAGACTAAAATGCAGCTGCTACTATCTGAATGGAATGCAGCTGGCATGCTCGAAACCCACTCCATGATGATGCCCTACAATCTGCAACCACAGCCCCTGCTAAGGGCATGGAACAGAGGGTGGAACAGGGTGGAGACACCGTGGCCAGGCTGCACAGAAATCTTTGCAGGGAAGGGAACTCAATGGCACGCTGTAGCTGACAAACAGCACAACACCTGTCAGCCAGGGGAGAGAGAAGAAGATGAATAACTAGAGTCACTCAAGCTCTGCCTAAACATAAAGAAATAGTATAAAAGTAAGTTAGGAATGGGGAGAAGTTTGGGAAGTCCATCGTAACTGCTGGGATCAGTCATGAGGCTGAATCTGTCTTCTCCCCCACAGAGGGACACCTATTGGGTTAGAACCATGCTCTGTGAGCACTGAATACTTTGGATTAGAGCTTGTCTGTGTGTTGCTTTGATATGCTTTTGCAGAGAGATACTATCATTGAAAATCCTCAAAACTTAATCTAACTTTATGTTAATAAAGAGCATTACTCCATAAACTGTCAGTGTGAGCCCTTCACAGGAACTGGCTGTCAGTAACACAAACAAACTGGGGAGACCCACTGAGGGGTCACAAAGTGGGGATACCAACTGAGGGGTCTCCCTTATGCTGTTGCTCTGTGTCTCTGAACAAGGCAGTTGAACCACCCTCCAATCCAGCAATATAATCCCAAGAGACAAAACACCCAACAATAATCATAAAAGCCTTCAGATGCCTGCAGAAAGAAGAGCAATTGCCACTTCCAGTGATAGTTAAACCACAAATGAAACACCATCCAGGCTTACAAGACTGCAAGAAGTACCACAGAGAGCTGAACAGATGGATGCTTATAAAAGCACGGCAAGCATCAGCACGGGAAAGACAGAGAGGCGTTGTTTCAATGTTTCACTGCTATGAAGTGCAGGCTGCAACATGATGCAGAATAAGGATTTTTTGAGCATTTTCAATTAATTTCAATAGATGACTCTCTAATATCTATTTTCAAAGTTCACTGCTCACAGTTACCAGATGCCATATTATGGCTGTTTATATACAGCTCATATGCATGGTTCTTTAAAGTGTCACTCAGGTGAGATCAGTAGTTACACAACCTTGTTCTAAAAGTTACCCAAACA
Organism: Ammospiza caudacuta; assembly: GCF_027887145.1. NCBI lineage: Eukaryota > Metazoa > Chordata > Aves > Passeriformes > Passerellidae > Ammospiza > Ammospiza caudacuta. The sequence goes on from NC_080594.1 coordinate 37,666,958, forward strand.
ATTATTAATCCATGAGAAAGTGTGTCTTCATCCATCAGTGCTAGAAATCACAGCTAGCAAATAGCATGATGGTCTTTCTCCTTTATTCAATTTTTATTGTAACTACATTTGCAGCAATAACTAGATTCTCACAGAAACCTGTGCAATCCTCAGAAGGATTCAAAGAAGCTTAGCAATTCCCAGTGCTTGGTTAGATCTGCTAATACTACCAACAAAAATTAAATTTATACCATTTATTCTTCATGCATTGAAATATTGAAGAATATTTGTAGGACTGGTTAAAAGGCATATCTGATGTACTGCAGGAAAGGTACCTACTGAAAGGTGACTTGCTGTCCTGTGCTTGCTGCAGAGAAAAATGCCAAAGAAGGGAAATAAAGTTGATAAAAGGACTAAAGCACATGTGTGATGTGGAGCAGCTGAGGATGTTTGGTCTGGAGAAAAAGAGGCTCAGGTGGCACCTTATCTCTCCTTAAAACCACCTGGAATGACTTTGTAGCCAGGTGGAGGTTGGTCTCTCCCCCCATGCAACAAGTAAGAGGGCAAAAGAAAAATAAAATTGTGCCAAGTTTAGATTGGTTACTAGGGAAAATTTCTTCACTGAAAGGGTGGTGAGGTATTGGAACAGGTTGCCCAGGAAAGTAGTGGAATCACTATCCCTGGAAGTGTTCAAAAGACACATGGATGTGGCACTTGTTGACTACTTTAGTGATGAACACAATGGTGCTGGGTTACACAGTGGACTTGATAATCTGAGAAGTCTTTCCCATCCTTAACAATTCTGTGATTCCATTAAAATATGTAGGTGGTTATAAGGATCTCTTGTGCATTGGAAAGCACCTGCACTGAACTCACTTTACCTTAATCCTCTGTCCTATTCTGTAATGTTCTACTCCTGCAGCTTCTTTTTAGCATATTACATTTAGGACATGCATGCTATATGTCACATTTAATTCAGGTAACACTTTAACTTTCAGCAGATAAAGTGACTCACTAACTCCAGTTTCATTGACTGTAACAAATGCACTGCAATAACTAATTTTAAAGTATGTAGTATTCAAATGGAAAGAATAAAACTGAATCTATGAGTAAGAATACCACAAATAAAATTTGTTGTATAGTAACTTACCTTTTTAATATCTTCTTTGAGCTTTTCTTCCAATCCTTTCAGATGAAACAAAACCCATGCAATTGCTGTTTGTTTGGCCGCAATGCTATGAAGAGAGAGTAAAGAAAGAGACATTCTTACAAAAAATTAGAGAAAGGAACGCTATTTAAGCTAGATTAAATGTAAATACTACCAAAATGTTTATTTTCACATCATATTGCTAGACTTATTTGGGTAAATACCACTGTCTGCTTACTACACATAAAGAAATTATTTCCCACATACATCTGGGCCTGCATGTTAGTTTGGATTTCATAGCCCTACAGATCAGCAGACTCCGTGGGTCTATTGTTCCTGTGTAGCCTCCTGAGAGGCTGGAGCTGGTTTGCTCATTCTGCATGAGGTTTAGCTGACCTCTTACACAGGTCACCTTCAGGACAAGGTAATTCATGCTCCAAAAAGTATTACTCTAGCACTCTGTACCTCTGTTCCCAGCATTCACTCATCATGTGGTGCAATAGTATTGCAATTATCATAAAACCTTTTATTCTTTTAACAGTTCTTCTTCTCTCAGTTTTTAGTTTGAGGGTTTGGAGTGCTTTTTTGTGGTTTTGGGAGTTTTTCCCTTCTCTGTTGATTTCAGCTGTTTCAAAAGAAGATAATTAATTTCCTAGTTAATTTGCTAAGTTTGGATCACTGAATCATGCAAATTGCAGTTTACTAAATTTGCATCCTCTGGTGTCAGTGCATTGTGTATTGGTGTCAGCTCCAAGGTATTCTTCAGGTTTTCTATTAAGTAGAAGGATATTAGTTAGAGAGAGACTAGACCAGGGTACAGTGGTCATGGCCACAGCAAAAGCACATCATAAGATTGTTGTTCCTAAGAAATGCTGAAATGAAGAACTTTAATGAAAATGCAAAATAACAAACTCCCTAGGAACAGTGACCATTCTTCAGTGCAAGGAAATAAAAAACAGGAATCAAAGTTAAATAAATCCTACATACTCGATAAATCCTAAAGGGGAATGTGACAGCTGTTCACTTGTATGATTATCCACCTTTGATCAGTCAAGTAGTACAGAGAATTTACAGAGGTGAAGAGAAAGAAAGGAAGAATAAGAGGGACAGATAAGAGAGTGGCAGAAAGATAAAAACAGCAAGAAGAATACTTTTCTTCCCTTTTCCCCCTTCTGTTGCTGTAGAAACTACATATTCCATTTCAATGAAGCACCTATTTCAGTGGAAGACTCCAGACAAATGAGTCATTTGCTTGGATATTAGCATATGCATAACAATAATTTTATCAGAAAGTGGTACTGGTTTTTTCTCAGCCCACTAATACAGTTTCCTTATTCCTTCACAAAATAGGTGAGTTAGTTTTGGACTTTTCAGAAGGTATTTGTTTGTGATATGATTCAGGTAAATCTAGGCTATTTCACTATGGAAAATTGTACTCTGTGCTCTGTAAAATGAAACAGAAAATCCCACATAAACCCTGTGAACTCATACAGCTGTCACTACAACTACAGGAGCATCCTTTTTAGTTTGCTTACTCCACTTGTCATTTCCACACTGAGGCACTACTCCCTGCTCCCTAAATGCTGATAATTGTTGGATACTGGGTGTTCCTGAGGTATTTCCATTTCAATTTCTGTCTCAGATAAAAGTCATGAAGCTTATTTTTTCTCCTTTTAATCATTTACTCAAGAGACCAGAAATCAAGTAAGTTGAACAGGTTTGTAACTGCTTCAGATATCTCCCCCTTGGCTCTTATTTTCCTCTGCTTGATTTTAAGAGACCTTTCATTTATCCATCTCTTACTTTCAAAATAAAACACTTCACTCTCTGCTCTCAGCTGCACCAAGGAAGAGAGCAAACTGTAAGTCTTGAGGTTCTGGCTAGTGACAACAAACCTCCACGAACCCCAAGGAATCCTAAAAAATACAGCCAAATGTGATCTTGCAACTTCAGCATATGCTGATCAAAAGCTTGCTACTAACAGAAAAAATGTCAGGGTTTTTGGTTTTAATATTTTTTCCCAAGTTATAGCCTAATGGCATAAAATTTCTGACCCGTTTAATTGCTTTCTTACAGCTACATTTTAAAAAGCGAACCTTTCTGAAATAGCCGCAAAACCTCAAATAATCAGCTCAGGCTCCAAATTGTGTAAGTTGTCTTTGTTATCTGCTTTCTTTATTCACATATTCTGTATGAGTGAAAAGTTAAAATATATTAAACCTACTGATAATCTAGTAAGGATTCTGGTAAATCAGATTCAGGCTCTTGAACTTGCTCTTCTGGTTTCTTCTTTTTCTTACTCTCTTCCATTTTTTTTTTTTTTGGGGTTTTTTTCTTAATGTGCTAGAAGTGAAGGGAAAAAAAGTATAGAGATGAATAATTTACAAAACATTGTGTGTTCACTGGCATTTGTCACATTTGACAAGCTTGTAACAGTTCTGAAATAAAAAAAAAACCAAACTGGGTTTTTGGCAGCAACAATCCTTCCCAGGGGTAGCACTCAAGCCCATATCTCTATATATATATACATATATATGTGTGTGTATATATATACATATATATATGTAATGCATACCTGGGTAGATACAGTGGGCTCTACCACCATTACTTATTGCATCCCTTGCTACAGGTTGTCTTTTACATTCTTGCAAATCAAACCAGAAGCTGCTCCTTTTCCAGTCCTTTGTTTCTTGATCATGTTTGTTTTATCAAGTCCACTTGTTCACATGCCTCTCTTTCCCTCTCCTTCTGTTCTCCTAGCACTATGAATATCTCCCTTTCACCACAATTCTGATACCAGTTTTCATTGTCAGAGCTGGAACAAAAGCACTTTCTGAAGGGATATGCATGTCAGCAGTATTCCCCAGGCATGCTGTCACAACCACCAACCTCAGAATTCAACTGACAATGAACAGTTCTGCAATGGAACTGGTAGCACATATTATACAAAATAAAAAATGTCACAAGAAAGGGCACTTAAAATGATTCCTCACTTTTAGCAGTCACATAATCAAAGTTTATAAACCAAAATAATTTATGTAATATAGAATGTTTTATTACTGAATGAGTAGAAACATTGTATATAACCTGGTTTTGCATTAAACTGCTTCTCTGAATTTAAATTTTGAATTTTACAATAATAAGTCAAATTGATTAAAACTTGTTCTGCGACTAAATACAGCAGGCTGGATACTTTTTCCTGTTAAAATGAGCACGAGTAAACAGGACAAAATATCAGTAAAAAGCCACAGAGGCAAGCCTGTAAAATCAATGGAATGAAGTGAAACTATTGACAGATGCACTGCAATCCAAACACTGTCCTATGCCTTCTCACCACACTCCCCATACCCTGCAGCAAGGCCATGTCAGCTTTCTGTATACAAAACAACTTTCTATCCTATTTCATATACAACCTTTGCAGTTTCCAATTCAGTACAATATTTTTTTTCATGAAGCTTCCAAAAATCCTAAAGACATGGCTGTTGCAAGACCTGAGATTTAAAAGAAACCCAATAAACAAGTGAATTAAGAAAAAAATCTCACTGAGGCAGGAAGTTGGGTACTTTGCTCCTCCTAGACCCCTTTGATGTTTCCAAACCAAGTGCACAAGTGCAGGATACACTTGTTAAGTGTAAAAAAGAATCCATCACACTTCTTCAGTGCAGAATTAACTGGACTGCTATTGATTCCATTTCCACTTGAGCATTTATTTTACTGATTTTCCTCAGAAACTGAAGATCACTAGAGCACTCCCTAAGGGTTTCTTTAAATTGTTTCTGTCTCTTTCACTAAATGGAAAATCAAATTCCCTGCTTAAAACTGGATACAAACCAGAAAATTTTGAGTAGAAGTATTTTGCAAAGGCTTAGAGTGTTTTTGGTTTTTTTAACTACAGACCCAGATGAGCTCCAGTGACATAATTATAAAATTGTTCCCAAGTAGAGAGGAACAAGAAAGCCTCCAAGTTGCAAGAGGTGAAAAAACACATGCTACAATAAAGGATTTTGCAAACCATAGAAAATACTCTCACATGAGACAGAGAGGAACATATTTAAGGGGACTGAGGATCGACTGCACATTTGAAATGCACAGGAGAACATTTACAAAAGTAAAGGTCTATTTCTTCTCCCAAACAAATAAAATTGTGAAGCTCTTGACTGACCCCCTTTATATGCACCAGCACTGTCTCAAGCAATAACTTCACTACCATTGCATCCTTAGAAGGAGCAGGCAGTTTCCTGACACTGCACCCCAACTACAGTGACTTTCCAGACACTTTACAGAGACCACCTGTACAGCAGCTCACCACTCTCATGAGCCCAATCATTATCATTAACACCATCCAAACTAGCACTTGCACTCACATAATAATCCCTGTATATCGAGCAGCTGCCCTACCAGAAGCCTCCACTCCCTCAGTTCCCAACATTTATAGACTCACAGAATACACTGAGTTGGAAGGGACCTGTCAGAATCATTGAGTCCAACTTCTGGCCCTGTGCAGGACACTCCAAGAATCACACCACATGCCAGACAGCATTGTCCAAGCATGCCTTGAACTCAGCTTTAGGCCATCAATCCCCTTGGATCCTCTCACTGTTTACAAGGGAGGAGATTGGTACCAGCCCCCACCATGAGGAAGTTCCAGACTTTGATGGGGTCTCCCCTCAAGTCTCCTTTTCTCCAGGCTGAACAGACCAATGACCTCAGCCACTCATCATATAGCTTCCCCTTAGGACCCTTCACCATCATTGTGCCCTCCTTAGGAGGCTCCCCAGTAGCTTAATGCCTTTCCTGTGATGCACAAAACTGCACAGAATATCCAAGGTGAGGCACTCTAGTGCAGAGCAGAGGGGACAATCCCTTCCCTTGCCTAGCTGGTGATGCTGTGGCTGATGCACCCCTGAACCCACTTGGTCCTCCTGACTGCCAGGGCACTGCTGACACATGTTCAGCTTGCCATCGACCAAGACCCCCGGGTCCCTTTGCACTGCCTGCTGTCCATCCTCTCCCTCCCCATTCTGTCTGTACAGCCGGGGTTGCACGGTCCCAGGTGCAGAATACGGAAAATCTGTTACCTCAGTAATGGAGGTACAACGCTACAACACGGTGCAGTCACACTGCAAACCTTTCCCAATCTCCAAAGCAGCCTAACAATTCCCCCTGCCCTCAATCCGTCCCTGGCTAACACTTCCCCCATGTCCCTTACACTATTCCCCCAGCCCCCTTCACCACCAGACACCTCAGTGGACAAAGCTGGGCCACCCCTCAGCGCCTCGCTGCCCGCAGGCACCAAATCCCGCCGGCACTGTCACCCTGTGCCTCAGCCCCTCGCCCCCCCTTCCCGCCACGGCCGGAGAGCTCCCTGAGGCAGCTCCCTGAGGCAGCTCCCCGGCCCTGCCCGCGCCCCTTCCCGCGTCCCCCCTCACGGGGGCCGCGCCCCGGCACCCGGCCCGCACCGCGCGCTGTCTCTGCCCCGGCCCTGCCGCGGCCCCGGCGCACGGCCCGGCCCTGCCGCGCGCCCCGCCCGCCCGTCGCCATGGCGACCGGGCCGAGCGCCGTGGGGGCCGCCGGCGCCCTCTGCCCCGGGAAACGACAAGTACGGGGAAAAGGCTGTGGGACGGGCTGGGTTTCGCCGAAATGCGGTGCCAGGCTGAAATGCTGAAGTTGTAGCTCTCGTCAAGAAAGAGACTGTGTCCCAGCTCCGTAGTGGGACAGTCCTGCTGACACGGAATGTGAGCAGGGCCACCCATCACCGCAGAGCTGCTCTCTCAGGAACCAGCTCCCTCTGTCCAAGACACTGCGATGGAGCCTCGGGTGGCTCCTGTACTGCGGTAACAACAGCCGAACTTTGCGGCCTGTGTCCCCTTTGCTCCACATGAGAGCAAAAGGCCATGGCCAGCGTGGGGCAGGGCTCAAGAAGGGCTCAAGACTCCAAACAAAGGTTGGGATCTGATCCTGAACTACTTCTGCTTCTCTCCTCCTGGCCTGTGGTCTGCTATAGATTTTGGATAGCTCTGGTCATTTCCTTCCTTCATAGGATATCAGTGCCTGAGCCACATAATCCTGGGAGCTGTACTCAACCACAGAAATAAATTATCAGTCACAAAAGTGCTGCTGCCTGCATTCTTGGGTGACATAGAATCATAGAAAGGCTTGTTGGAAGGGACCTTAAAAATAATTTCACCCCCTGCCATGGGCAGAGACATCATCACTAGTTCAGTTTGCTCAGGGCCCCATCTATCCTGGCCTTGGACACTTTTAGGGATGGGGCATCCACAACCTCTCTGGGCTCTCCTCTCTTAGTTAAAAACCATTCATTCACCCTTGTCCCATAACTATCTGCCTTTATAAAAAAAGTCACTCTCCCTCTTTTTTATAAGCCCCCTCTATGGACTGGAAGACTGCAGTGAGGTCTCTCCATAGCTGCTTTTTCTCCATGATAAACATTCACATTTACTTTGTTCATAATTCTTGGCCATCCCTGTGGGAATTTGTGTTTTCCTTTGACAAGTCCTGTTTGACATAGTAGAGCAGTCTCTGTAATTAAGACATGTTTGTTAAAGTGAGGACAAAATGCTTGTAGTCCTACAGGCAGAGATCTGTAGCCATGCTGCATAAGACAGTAAATTTAAAGATGCCCTGGTCACTGGCAGCAGGATTAAATTTGTTTCATTTATGAGAAAGAGAAGGAAAATGATCAGGCCCTAGTCATGCACATTTGATCTTTGAAGCCATTCCTTTCATGATCATTATTATCAAGCCAGTCTTTTTCTTACCACAGAGAGCACTGTATAGAGTAATAGAAATTATTCATGCTTTTTCCTTTTACAGTTTGCACTTCTGGTATACATTTTCTTGTAATACTTTAAAATAAATTCTAATAATTCTAAAATATTTTTGAAGACATACTTTTTAAAGACTCTGCACTCCTTCATGTGTGAAGAGAGGGACCTTTGATGGGCTGAGAGCCCCTGTGGTGGACTTGGGGGCAGCCAGGCAGGGTATTTCTCAAGCTATTGCTCTCACCATTTTTGCTCTGCCTTCCTTTGTGCATGTAGAGAACTTTTAACAGCATAACCTAAGAGCGTGGAAGATTTTAAAAGAAGAAAAGAAGTTACCTTGATGCCCAGGAACCAACTGAAGGATGAAAAGCCACCTGGTCAAAGCCACCTGGGAAATGTCACTACAGCCATTAAATGAACAACATCAGAGTTAGCTGTGATTTGGGTTAGTTCATCAGAGAGGAGCTCAGTGTCAAAGGCAGCTGAGTGACAGGAGGAAACTGGAGGAAGGAAAGCATTATCAGCTCAATTTGCTTCAGTGGAAGCTCCTGTCTCTTCAACTAATACCTGTCATTTTGTAACCACACCAAGGCACTCACTAATTTTTTCATTCGTGGAAAAAGATGGCATGACTTCCTTTTTACTTTGGGAAATCACTAGAGAGTTAGACATGCTGAATGAGGGGGTGAAGGAAGAAAGGTGATCCACTTTCTGAATCTGATAGCAATACTACTGTACAAAGAGACCTGCAGACTTCTTTGGTTTGGGTCTTTATCCTGAAGAGGCCATAACACTCTTTGTTGCTCTGCAATCAAAACCATGCTTAAATCTTTTGATTCTGCTGAGAACTTAACAACTCTGTGACTGTGTCTGGGGAACACAAAGATGAGGGTGGGTAGAGTATACCCTTCTGTGACTAATTTTTGTTCTCTTGCTGCCACCTTGAGAGTGTTCAGGCGCAATTCACTTGAAAAACAGCTGGTCTGCGCTTAAATAAAACGAGTGGATTCTTCAAATCTGCTGAACAGCTGCAGAGTAGCTGTGGGGACAGGCTGGATACTGGGTGCAGATTTTTCCATCTGCAGTTACTGAGGAATGGGTCTGAGGGTCCTTCAGGTATTCCATGTTCTGTTCATATCTTCAGTTTCTTCTTTATGAAGATATGAGCTGGCAACTGGTCTGAGCTGAGACAGTCCTTAGACATATAATCCCACAGATTTCATCTGAATCCATTCTAAGAGCACATCACTAAATTAAATTTGAGCAGGAGAGCTCACCTATGTATTTTAACAGACACAGCACACACCACATACACAGTTTCTCAGCAGTCACTTCTCAGAGTGGTGGAGACCTCTACGATTTTAGCACCAAGGAGCTGCTTTTTCCTAAGCTTGGGTCCAAAGTCCCTGGTTAGAGGGGGAATTGCTTTGGGCAGTGGGTGCACCAGACCTGTCAGTTCCAAGTCCATCCAGCAGGGGTCAAGAGCACTCACAGCGCCAGCTGATACAGCCTGCCTGGTCCTGAACTGCTGTTCGACTCACACATTCCTTTTCCTTCGGACTGCTGCGAGAGGGGGTAAAGAGGCATTTTACACACGAGAAAAGGATGAGTGTCAAAAGGGCTTCGCATCACTTCTAATTAAGTGATGTTTCTCGATCTGCACTGAACAGCACTTCAATGTGGGTTTTAATAGATGCAGCTTAGTATGCTGCATTGGGGTGAATAAACTGGCTCTGTAGATGAGAATGAAGTTATTGAGGAGAGAAAGCGACTTTTCGTCTTTCACAAGGTCTCCAATTCACTCTGATCCTTGTGAGCTGAATGTAAGCCTTATTAAAGGCTTATTAAGCCAGAATTTTACTGCATAGTGCATGAAAAGCATGCTTTCGTCCCTTATTTTGTCATCAAAAAGGAAGAGCCGCGTACCGAATGCATGAAATTGAAAAGACATGTAATTGACCAAGACTTCACACCAATGCTAGGAACACTAAATTTTCTCTAAAAATTGTTTCACCGTATCTAAGTTTGAGAAGGAAATGAAACATAATTTATTGTTAGGAGGAAGCCTGGGCTGATGGTGTAGGATTTGGGGTGTAAATGGATTCGGGCTGGGAGCAGAGTAGGGGTGCAATTCGAACCAGAGCTGCTGCGAGCTGAGAGCCGAGCCAGCGCTGCGGGCGGCAGACGTGGGCAGTGACAGCAGGGCCGCCCTCAGGGCACAGCGGTCCCACTCCCGGACACGCCAGAGGCTGAAATCCTTCAGCTGCCCCGAACTAGAATTGAACCAGTTAGGTCAAGCACTGTGAGAAGAACGTGTGTAAGGGGAAAATACCGGCACAGCAGCTCTCCTCATGCTGGGCTCGGTGCTTTCACCCTGCTCGCAGAGGCACTCCGGCTTCGGAAATCGCCGTGGTGCCTGGCTGCTGAGGGGAAGGTCCTGCTGGAGCACCCCATGGAATGGCGGCATGTGTATTTTGTGCCACTAATTAAACAGAAAACCACTTAGAGCGGCTTCCTGAACAAATAGATGACTGCAACCTCTGTTATCGCGGCTCGTATCTACTCAAACAGAGGCGTATGTTCACACTTCTCGGGCTGCCTATCGCCAGGTAAAGTGAAATACTGATCATTGTCCCTCAAGGCAGCTCGTCAAGTCAAGCCGGCACTCCCTGCGTGGGCTTGTGTGAAGCAGCCACTGTCCGCTGTGGAGCTGCTGCCTCAGAGCAGTGCCCGCTGACAGCCGACCCGAGCTGGCCCGGCCTGCGGGCAGTGTCACCGCCCCCGCTGTCAGGGCCCCGCCGGGCACACCCGGGGTGCCACAGGTGACACGGGCGTGAGGGCGGGCCCGGGCCGGGAGAGCCGCCCTGCTCGGAGGGGCGGGCGCCGGCATTGGCCCAGGGCGGCGGGACGGGCTCGGCCTCGCCCCGCTCCGCCGTCTGCCTGCCTTCAGACAAGCGGGGGGAGGCGCGGGACAGCGCCTGCCTGCCGGACCGGGGAGCCGGCGCTGTCTCTGGCCGGAGGGAAGGAAGGGGGAGCCGCGGAGGGAACGGAAGGAGAGGTGAGGCTGACCTAGAAAGGGCTCTGGGGTTGGGGAGCGGGAGGACTTGTTAATGGCGTGACTCGGAGTTAAAAGGGGTTGTAGAAGCACCCGCGCTCGCGGTGCGGGGACAGCGTGCGAGCGAGCCCGCTGGCCGCTGAGGAGCCCGGGCTGCCGGCCTTCGCCAGCCGGGCTGCCCCGCAGGGTGGGCTGGGCTGGCAGGGCCCGCTCGCCTGAGCACGGCGCAGCGCTCACAGGTGTCTCGGCGGGCCGGCTCCGGCTGTTGGGGCCGCAGGGAAGCAGCGCTTGTCAGCGCCTTTCCTCATACCCGCTCTCGAGAGCCCCGCGGAGCCGAGCGCCGGGACATCCCCGCTGCTGCTGCTGCCCCTGTCCGGGTGAGATCTGTCCGAACTTGGCTGCACAGAGCTCTTGACTCTGCTGGGATGGGAGGAAAGAACACTCTTCATTGAAATAAGGTGCTTAGATCTCAGCTGAGAGATGTTAATGATCTTTTTGTGAATAGTAAACACTTTTAATCTCAAAACAGTGAATTAATCGCATCATTCACGCTGTCTCTGGAATGATTTGCAAGATTGGACCTGGCCCTAAAGTTTAATGCAGCCAGTTGTGTCTTTCCTGTGTGAGTGGAAAAATCTTCTGTGTGAGCAGAAGACTTTGCTTAGAGGATTGCAAGGATGTAGGTCACTTAAATCTGGGGACAGATATTTTGACAGTGACAAGTATTTTTGAACTTTTGGAGAAAGTGTAGGGAAAGGACTTAGAACATGTTGTGGTGATGTGTCCCACCCACACTCTCAGCTTAACAGGATGTTGTGAGAAGAAACTTGATCTTGTTAGCTGAAAGAACTGATCAAAGTGTTGCACCAAAACATTTGCGTGTTTCCTCACAGGTTGAAGCTCTCAGTGATGGATTGTTTAAAAGACTAAAGAATCAAAGCACTGTATTAAATTCATATACAGCAACAAAGCAGCTTTCCGGTCATTAGTTCTTAATTACCATTAGTCGTTAGTATCTCTTTCCCAAACGGTTCTTAACAATCTCATATATAAGTGGTAGTAAACCTGGAGTATACAATGCCCTGGAGCTGGTGCCCTGTGTTTAGCACCGATGACTACTCTTCTTGATTGTTTGTTTCAGTTGTAGGAGTCACAGTAAAGTGCTTGAGAGTTCCTTGACAAGAGAAGCTGGAATCAAAGTGAAGTTTCTTGTGATTTTCATAAATTATCGTCCTTCTTTTCTAATTGTTAATGTATTGTTCACCTTGCTTCCTCCCTGGAAGAAAAGGGGGTGATTTCAGATGATGTAGCCTATGTTATTTGAGGGAATAAGCTTACAGTAGTGTTGCTCAGCATCTTATTTGTTTTGCAGGATTATTCTGGTTCATCAGACACATCTCCTCTTTGCTCTGCAATCTTATTTTAGTTTCATCTGACATCTTTCCTGACCACTCTACATTCTCTGTTCTTATCTTGCAGATTTTACTGTTTGCCTATGCTTTCCTGTGCCCTGTTCAGGCAAGTATACTGCAAGTCTCTGTTCATTTGCAGTTGTGTGTTATTCATGTATAGTAAGTTATAAAATGCTACTGAAACTGTTGCTGTGTTACAAAATGCTTATACATGCTACCAATTACACACCTTAGTGTGTTTATGTCTAGGTCTAAAGCAAGGAAATAATAAGCATCTTAGTCTGCTTCTACCTTATGTTTGCAGCCCTTCTCTGCTTTGGTTAAGGCATGTTTTTGAATTTGTTGAAGCTGTCATTGGGCTTGTCTCTTGTTAAACAGATTTCATTCCGACATTTCTTGCATCCCAAAATAGTGTATTGTCAGTTTCACTGTCAGACTTTTAAAATTCAGTGAAATAGGTCTTCATGTTATTGTTTTCCAATTCTGACAAAGGCCAGAATAAACAAGATTCCCTTGCCCCCAAAAACGGATGATAGAAAAGTGAATCTGTCAGTTCCATTAAGAGCCAGTGCTTTAGAACACTGGATAGCACTTCAGGAGTGCTCTGGAGACCATGTGCAGGTATTCTCTGGAGTAAACCCCAGTTATTCTGCAGGAGATGCTTGCCAGATTCCCAAGTGAAAATACTCCTTCAGTTTAGTATATGGAGAAAATTTTGATAGTTTCATCTGAAAAAATGGCTTAACCAGGAAAGCTGTTGGATGAAGTTGAAGAAATTACTTCTTTTCTACTTTGTATTGTTTCCTGTGCTCATGACAGAAAAGGATGAAACAGACTTAAATCAAAAATCTAATAAGAAAACATTATTTACAAGGAAATATAAACATCATTTGGAGTCTCTCAGTAGGAAAAAGTGTTTAATTTTCTTTTTTTTTAATTAAAAGTGATGCTTCTATCCTTTGGAATTCAGTCTTTATTCAGGAGTGACTTGTTTTGAGCCATAGTAAAGAATTCTTTCCTCTGCACAGAAAGTGCTTTTCACCTGGGATTGCTGACTAATGGATGACTGCTAAAAGTAGTAGGTACCTTTCTGGTGCTTGAAGTCCTTCACCTGTTGCATTTAAAGGCAACTTATTTAGGTTGGTCAGAAGTCAATTTAAGGAGGATCCATAGTTTGATCTTCCAATTCCAAAACATTTAAGCCAAAATGTGTACAACCAGTGATGTTGCATTTGTGTATCAGCAGTCTCCAATTTTTTAACTTACTTGGGCATAACTTGAGAGTGACAGCTGATTTCAGCAGACTTAGTTGTGATTCATTCTTGTGGCAGGGAGTCATTCCAATTCATTGGGGTACAGCAACTGGCTGTGCTACATTCTTACTTCATGTTATAAGGTTTCCCTGCTAGATGTAATTTGACTCTGCTTATTGCATCAAGAGGGCAAGGGGAAGAGATGAAATGTACATGTGAGGAGGAGGAAAATATTACTTCTTCCCCTTCTTTATTTTAGAGCTCCTTTTCTGATGATAATCCCAGACTATTTTTGACTTGAAAGCCACTCAGTGTCCTGTGCCTATACATCAAATTAATGAGCAACTTAACTATTTGTTGCCCAGAGAGGCTGGGGACTCTCCATCCCTGAAAGTATGCTAGGCTAGGCTGGATGTGGCTCTGAGTAACCTGGACTAGTGGAAAGTGTCCCTGTCCATGGCAGGGGGGTTGGATCTAGGTGGTCTTTAAGGTCTCTTCCAACCCAAACCATGCTATGATCCCATTTTTCCCTTATATCTTGGTATGTTCCTTTTTCTCTGCAGTATAAATCTCTTAAAAATGTTTTTTTCTTCTATTTTTCTGTCCCAGTCAAGGAAATATTGTATTTCATCTCTCTCTACATGTGTCTGAGTATAAATAAAAAGAAAGGTAAGAAGAAAGGGGATGCTTATCTGTGGAGTAATTAGCAGATCAATATCCTAGATTCACTGTAAAATGTTTTTGTTCTACAAAAGCATCAAACAATATTGGTAAATTCTGTATAAAATTTCCTGCCCAGTGTCTGTTTCTGGCTGACTGATAAACTGACAGAGATTTTGCTGTGTACAGGCTGGGTGAACTACAGTCAGACTATGTGATCTCAGCCATGTAGCTAGAGCTCCAGAACTAGATCAGGGTATTTGAGAACTCCTGGGTTAGAAATGGTTTCTATGCCATTAGCTTGTAGATTGTAAGATCTGCCACCGTGCTTTTCTTCTCTAATGAATTTAAATGGCTAATGTGATTTACGAATAGCATTTAAAAATAGAGAGTCTGTTATGGAAAATTAAGGGTGAGGTCCCAAAACCCTCTGTAATTGCACTTGAAGCACTGTAAGCAGAAGGTATGTATCTAAGTCCCAGGCAGAAATCTGTCAAACAAGCAGAAGTAGCAAGCCCTTGACCTTCTATTCTGGTCCTGCCCACATAACTTGTTTTTTAATCCCAGGATGGCTTATGTTAGTGTAAATGTCATTAATTTTGCCTCGATTCATAGTGATTACTTCTCTGGAGGTTGAAAGACTTGGATTAAAAATTAATACCCTCAGGTTACTCTCCTGTTCCCTCTGCTCTATTAGAACTGGACTGCTCTATAGCCAGGAATGCAGGTCTGTCTGGATGAGGAGAGAAGTTAGGACAGACCTTGATTTTTTTTTTTATAGTGGCCTTACTGAGAGAAAGTGTACCTGGCTTCCTGTTTCTGCCTGCAAGGTTGTGGTATCATTTTAATAATGATTCTGTGGGTTTTATCCTTGGTAGTTCAGGCCTAGGAGGGGTCAAGAGAGAGCCAAGCAAACCCTTCAGCGATTATCATGTATTTTGGTGAACAAGGGGATGTGCATTTGAATCCTCTTGGGTTAGGTGGTCATGGGGGCTCTGGATTTGGCTGCTTCCTGGGTATGTGGCTGCAGCTATTGGGCAAGTGAGCTAACACCTTGCATAGCTGTGTTCATAAAGAATGAGCCACTCCTGCAAGACTAAATACCTGTTCAGGGACAGGCCTCATACTCCAGAGCCCAGCCTCACAGACTCTGAACTCCTGATTTAGCTGCCTGTGATTGAGAAACAATTCCTGTCACAGTCTTTTGCTCCTTCCTTCTTATTCCTGTGCTATTCAGCAGCATTTGTAGGGCAAATCATTTTTACACAGTGCAAATTGACACCTCACCTCATCCAGTGCAACTGAAGGCTACTCCAGAAACTGTTCCCTGCTTCATGCTTCTCATGAGTAGCAGCTTGGTTTAGCTCTTGCCATGGCCTTTTATCTTCCTTTCACCATAGCACACCTCGCATAGCACACCTCGTTTTTCAGTGTCAGAGTTCTCTGCTTGCAGCTGGTCATAAGTGTTCAGGGATACTGGTACCAGTCAGGGAGAAGACAATTTTGTGTGACACAGCCCAGCCCAGCAGTGCAAACAATCTCATGAGTGAAGTTTTTATGGCTGATAGGCTTCCTGTTATTATTGCAATTCAGTATCAGTATTAAGGAGGACTAACATGGCTGGTGGTTTCAACTTAGCCAGAATGACCCCAATAGTATACAAAATTTTCATGTTGTGGGGCTATATGTTAAAGCATTACGCTTGGGAGGACAAGTTATTCTCTTCTAAATAGGGAGCTATGGTCAGCTTTTTAAAATGTATCTATTAAAAAAAAGAGACAACAACAAAACAAGTAAACAAAAAAACAATAACCCTGAAATAAAAACTTCATTGCAAAGTTGAAGTTAATTTTGGTGACTGACAAGGGACCTGATTCTGACTGGTCTACGTGCAGACTGCATGCTACCTTTTTTAACCATTTTGATTTTTAACTTTCCTGGGACCTTTGATGTAGTACATTTTTTCAGCTCGTCTACTTATTGCCTCTGTGACTGCAGGACTCCTAAAGGATATTTTCTTTCCTCTTCCTCTAGCACCTGATATGTGCTGGCAATTGTGTGAGGCCCTGTTTTCATGTAGGTGTATGCCTTAGTTACAGCAGCAAGGACCTGATTAATTGATACAAACTTTTTTAGTATTCTTGAGATTATGTAATTTATTAGGTAGGTAATTTTAACCTTCAGAACTTGCACAAGTGAGTGTCTAAGGTGAGTGGTTAGTCAGTCAACCTGTGAGAGAGGACAGACAAAGGGCTTGTTCTGTTTGCTGGCTCTTTTGTCCACAGTAGTAATCAATTAAATAGAGCTGTAGTTACAGGAACAAGGCTGGTAGCTGAAAAGCAGGAGGTTGCAGTGACAAATTAAGTGGTTCAGGTGAGTTACAGATTCTTTTGATTCCCACAGGTACTTACTTATGCAATTAATTGTCTGAGAACGATGGAGTGCCTTTTGCAATGTTCTGTGCAATCCCACATTTCTGTTGGGCTGCAGGCAAAGGTGCTCTGAGGAAGTTGAGATCAGTGGCCTCTGTCAGGGAAAGCAAAGATGATGTAAAATATTGCTGTCTGGACTAGGCAATTTTTGCTTCATATGTACTACAGACTGTATTGTGCACCCTCCTGCAGAGGCAATGTGCTACTCACAGTGACCTGAGCAGCTGGCTGTTGACAGTGCTTTAGAGATCTAAGTGGTACATGGAAGGAGCAACCTGTTAACCCACAGGTTCCAAGTTTTACAAAAGTAGTGGAGCAAAATCAGTCTGCCAGTGATGGTAGCTGTCCTTGCTCAACTAGCTCATCACCTCAACTCAAATGAGGAGCAGGAGCGGGACCCTTGAAGTCCCAGGGATGCAACAGATACTGACTAAAGGATTTCCACAGTGAGAGAAAAATCATCTGAGAAGTCATGTCCATGGACTTTGAAATAAAATTTTGAGAAGATTTCTTCAGAAACTGTATGCTCCAGTCTTCCAGTTGGTGTTTAGGACTGGAACTGCTTTACAAACTGTCTTACTGTCAGCTCAGTTTAGCATTACTCTATTTGAATGCAAATCCTTGTCTGCTCTTTGTAGCAGAGTTCTTCTCATCAGTGCTGCTAGCCCCTTAATAAGCCCTTTCATTATATTGTCTTCTCTAGGAAAGAGTCAGAACTACCCAGTGACTGTAAACTGCAGCTCAGTTTTTTTTCACATAAGAAAGAATATCTTAAAGTGTAGGAAGTGTGTCACTTCCCAGTAGCCATGGGGAAGCCATGATAGGAAATACTTGTTAATTAGTCACACCATTTTGCACACTTCCATTCTCTAATAGTGCAGTCCCTACAATAAAACAGAATTCTGGATAAAATGTAGTCAATGCTTGCTGGAGAGCAAGGAAGGAGGGTAGAAGTCAGATAGTTCCCCTAAAGTCTTCAATATCTAAACTTATCAAGGCCTCTAGCTTTTTTGATAACTTTTTTTTTCCTAGGAATTCCTAGTACATAATAGATGTTTTTATTTGGCTTGCATCAGTGCAGTGTTCATTAGCCTAATCTGGGTAATGCTAGATTCCAAACTAGAATACATATATTTTTTTGGAAGAATAGGGCAATGAAAGAAAAGAAAAGGGGTTTGGCAGCTCCTGCTTATAGATGAATGTCCTCTGTAGGACAGTCCAAGTGGGAGAAATAGCAAGTGTGTTTTCAATTCTGCAATAAAAGTTTGTGAGAAGGGATAGAGGTCCTGTTGTCCCATTCTCATTGTTATCTTCCATGCTGAATCCATATGTTTAAGATGGCAAGTCTCCAGAAGAAAAGGGTAAGCACTTCTTTCCTGTAAAATGAAAGGAAGGTCATGGCTTCTTAACAAAACTTTAAGAAACTAATCACTTAAGTTGCATTATGAGTTTCAGGGTTGCTTGTTGCTGGGATGTTTTTTGGAAGGGAGAGGTGAGGCAATGTTTTGGCTTTTCTTGTGTAACTTCCTTGCTAGAATTTGAATCTGTTTTGTATTTATGTTGGGAAAACATTCAGAAATAGCTAGCCATTACATACAGAAATGCATCAGATATGTAGGGTCAGGAGATGCTTCCCACCAAGTAATTGGTTTGCTTCTGATCTCTCTAAAGGTTTTAGTATTTTGCTTAAATCTATTTTCAAATAAGATATAAAAACAGTCCCTCAGACTGGACCCTATCTGAGTTTAATGCCAATGTTGACATGAAGAGTGAGAAACTGGCAATGGGAGCTTGAGTTCTGTGAGCCTCATGCTTCTGCTGTCTAAATGGAGATGAGAATAAGTGTTACACAACTGACAGTGCTCTGCCTTCAGAGATCTACAGGACTGAGTCACCTTCATTATTATATTTCAAGTCCATTATGCTGAGAAGATATTCTTTGTTCTGTAATTCTTGATGAATAGAATTAGCTAGAAGAATTAAGTTCTTTCAAATGAACTGTTACTAATTCAAGCAGTGTGCCTACTGGGATTAAACCACAGCCAAGTACAAATGGTGCAATGTGCAAGAAAATATAACTAGATTTGAAAATATGCTGATGTTAGTATCAATAACTTGGTGGAATTTCTGTAATTTTGAAGATTCTTCAAATTATATATTTTTAGTAGATTTATACTTACTGTAATATGCAATAAATAGCATGGCTTCTGCAGTTAGTCTGACAGTGGTCACAGGGAGAAGGAATGTTTAGGTGTGCTTTCCAGAGTCTTCTCTTTAATTTATGAGCCTCTTTCTCCAGAGACCACATTCTCTTAATACCTCTGGCCTAATGGTTTTACACCATAACAGGTATAGAGATTTACATTCTTAGGCAGTGCTGCCAATGTCCAAACCCTGTGAAAGAAATGGCAAGCTGCCATATGTGATTAGAGGGATTACGCCAAAACCAAAGCAAATTATTCTTTTCTGTTCCAATATTAAGTTGTTAACTTTTATCCTCTTTGTTGTTAGCTCTTCTTCAGAGTAAATTGCCTTAATAGTCTTCAAAGTGGTGAAGGTCTTAATGTCTTACCAAATAAGAATAAAATTAAACCACAGGCAGAGTCATGTGGACCAACAAATCAGATGTTCCAGGAGAAAATGTGAATTTTTCTGAAGTGCTTGTGCCAGCTGAACTTCTTCCTCTTTCAGCTGGTTGAATGTCATTATACAAGGCTGTCAGTGAAAGTATTTTGAGACTTGCAACTATTTTACAGGTTAAAATCAGGAAGGATCATTTTGATACTGTTGAGAAGAAGTAAGGTGTGAGCAAAGCTTGTGTGTAACTTTCAGTATTTCCCCTTTGTGGCTGTTTGGAGCAGTTATGTGGTCCTGTTCTTTCCCTTAACCATGTTGTAAGGAATCCTGCATAGGAGAACAAATAGGCTTATTATTGCAATAAAATGAAGCATTGTATGAATAAGGCACCACTGAAACTGCTCTTAAAATAAATATCCCTCACTTCTGCAAAAGTCCTTGTTCTACCAACATTCTTCACAACTAGCTAGATAAGAACCTCTCTACCTCCCACTGACTAAGCATACATATAAGCAAACACTCTTTTCTAAATTAATCTCTGGGACTGTTGGACATATGATATGCTATGTCTACTCTGCTGTTATAATTTTGAAAATATTCTGATAGCACCTCTTGTAAGAGCAGCTGGATTGGCTGCAGATATGCATATCTTACTGGGTGATCTTTTCCTTTCTGCCCCTTCAGGAATAAAAATGACAACAGGCCTTCTTGTGCTTAAATTCTTGTCCTGATCATTGCAGGCAACAGCTTTTAAAACTTCTGTGAATTGTGACTTAAGTTCCTCTTCAAAGTTAATAGCTTTTCTTTCTCCACTTCTCAAAATGTAATCCATAATCCTCTGATTTTCTGAGCAAATATGTTCATGACCAATTGTGCTCGTGCCAACAGTGGTGTTTAGCTTAATTAGCTGTTCTGCCTGCATGAGATTTGCCTCATGTATTTACAGAAAAATTATCTCTAAGCCTAGCTAGGCTGGTGCTGAGTTACCTGTGACTGCACTGCTTAAATATCCCTGGAGAATGAAGTTTATTCATTTGTTTGTTGTTGCTGCAAAGCTGTAGCTTGTGGGGCTTGCAGTCAGAGGTACTGTTGCTGCCTAATGTCACTTCCCAGGGCCACAGGGGCCAGCTCTCCAAGGCTTTTATCACTCTTAGTATTCTTCTTGGCTTCCCTGCTTCAAAGTAAAGGTCTGTTATTTCCTGAGCATGGGTGTAGGCCAAACTTGGTTACTTTTGAGAATGAGTTCCTCTGTGCATGCAAATTGTTGTAGTGCACAATTGCATTTATCTGTTTTCCTCAGCTTCCTGTTGCCTTATGTGTGGACTTCCAACTCATCCTAGTTGCTAGTGCTGGTATGTTCTAGCGGTGGAGAAACACAGTTAGAAAAAGTTGTACCTTTCAAGCACATAAATCCAAACCCTCTTATTTTTAAGAGCCAGTGGGTTACATGTGAGTGGATAAAGATGTGCAGATAGCAGTTGCTGATCAGCCAGGCCTGCAGGGTAGTTGTTCAGCTGAAGGAGCTGGCACAGAGAGTGGGTGAAGCAGCCAGAAGTAGGATTGGCTGTCACCTTCTTCCTCTTGTTAGAAGGCATTGGCTGCAAGACAAATTCTCTGGATCAAAGCTTTAGCAGCTTAGGTCTACTCTACTAGGAGCACTTGAAAAGTAGTTTTGCAATGTAAATTGAGGACATTATGAGGTTTCTGCATGCAAAAGGAGATCTTGTTGGTTTGAATGGAGCAGCTGACTCTGGGGTTTTGTTGTTTGTGCTCTGACTCTGTTGGTAAACTCAATGTCAGCCATGGCAAAGTACTCCAGCCTTTTCCTTGCCTCCCTCATTAGCATCCCACAGGTAAAAACTGAGTAAAAACTTGGGAACATAAACTATTACTGTAGTACCACTTAATATCCCATAGTGTTCGTAATACAGCATTCAAATTAATGTTCCCCTTTTGTATTTGGGGGAAAGATGTGTCTGGGGGTAAGCAGAACCTTCTGTAGGGTTAATGAGTTTGTAGACTAAGTTGTCTTTCTTTTGTGGTTCCTGTTTTAGAAAAATGTGAATTCTGACTTAAAGCAAATGAGGTGTACAGCTGTCTGAGAGGTTCTGAGAAATTTTACAAGATAAAATTCTTGGATGAGTGCCTGGCCTAAACCAGTTGGAAACCAAGAGCAGTTTAAGAGTGTGTGTGGGCAAAACTATATTTTGAGTTGCCTTTCTGTTTCTTTTATTGCCAAAACATAGAAGCTTTCATGAGTTGGATAAAACATAATTTCAGATTCCTGTTTATTACTGGGAGTCTTTCATTAAAGAGAGGATTTTTTTTGGTGTGGTTTTACCTGAATTTAATGTTTAAAAAAAAATCATGCCAAATATGCCATGACTCACAAACGTTAGTATATAGCACATGAGACCCCTGCTTTGGAAGTCAGTCAATGTGGTATCAATTTTCATGAGTCAATCAGTTTGATAAGGATCTTGCAGTCTTACTTGAAACTTAAATCTGAAAACTTTCCTGACAAAAAATGCTTGCCATTGAAGGTGCAGTGGCACCAAACAAACTGTTCAAACCTCTCAGCTCTTCCTGACATGTATAGGGGTTTTTAAGAGGAAAAAATGTCAAAAGAAATCAAAATAATTGAGGCTGAGGTGGTGTTGGAGTGTGAATTTAACAGGGAGAAGACATTGATTTTTGGGCTTTTTTCACTTCTTATTTTTAAAATAACTTTAAGTTTTATAACAGGTTCTATACTCTAAGCTAGCAGTTTTTACCATCTGTGTTTGGAATCAGTGATGATAATCTTTTGCAGAGAGCCAGCCTGCAGTTACTTGTATCCGACAATCTCATGAGATTGGCCACATACCACACACAGAGAAAGAGGTCTTCTTGTTTATGAAGAACTGTGGAATCAGGGGTGAAGAGCCTGCCAGGGTGGGTGGCATCTTGTTATCTTGCCTCTGAAAACAAAGTGGGGGTGCTGAAGAAACTGCTGTGCAGTATGATGGTGTCTGGGAGGTTCAGTGGCACTGCTGCTTGCTGTGAGCTCTCACAGCCTGTGTGGATGTGCCCTTGCAAACTGCTGTTCAGCTGGGGAGGACTGAAGCTCTATTTCCACTTATTTTATTGATTTGAGTGCTGAGAGACATCAGTGAAGTCTGCAGGTGGTTTTGTAAATGCTGTCCAACTATTTCCTTTAGTTTAAAATTCATATAATAAGGCAATATAACACATCTTCCCTTAGTCTTTAAAAAAAGAAAAAGACCAAAGATGTGCTAAGATATTATTCCCTGCAAAAGGTTTCTTGCAGACTGAACTGATCTTGGGCAAGAAACAAAGCAAAATCTTTGATTATTCCTGTTCACAGCTGTCCAGGTTCTGTAGTTGTAACATGAGCTTCTGTGACTGTTGGCTGGGCACTTGCCATTCAACCAGCACCCAGGGCTTTGGATTAGCACTGTGGATGCTGCTTGCTGTGTCAGATGGTGTAGGAAGTTTCCACATGATAGCTGAAACCAATATCCATACCTGTTCCTAAGCTGAAGGAGTACTGATGTAGATACTCAACAAATTTAGGATTGTTCTGTCTGTTTGTAGTCCTACAGGAATCACTTTTCACTTTTGCCTAATTTTAAACCCATAATTTTCTAAATACAAATGAAGTTACAGGTGATGGGTTGTTTGAGATGCTGTTGTATCAACCTCATGCAACAAAATCACAATGAGCATCATAGAGAGAAATATAGCAGCCAAACAAAACATGCAGAATGTGGTTGGGCATTGGAGTTTTTGGGGGGATAATCAGTAATGTGGCTACAGCTCCCTACCAAATCTAAAAGAAATGCTGTTCTTTTCAGAATGAAGTTTCCCTTTGAGTCCTGCCAGTGTCACTATCTTGTTTTACTGGCCTGGTGGCACTCTTGTGGCCAGGGCAGCAAACGCAGTGACTCATTGCTGGATTGTAGTGCTGGGGAGATCAGTATGAGTTCAGCATCCTGTCAGCCACATCACAGTGTCAGTGATGGACCAAAGCAGGACACCCACCACCCTGAAGGGCTGTGATGGAGCTGCCTGGTACAGAGATATGTCCAGTGAAAACATCTGTTTCTCTTCTGTCTCTTACCAGGTTTGGCACTAGGCATGCTTCTGAGCATTAAATTGGAGCTATTTATTTTTTCTCAGGCTTTGACATTCCAGTGTCCCTGGAATCCTGAGGCACTAAGATAACCTAACCACGGACACAACTAACTCCTCCCCATGCCACTCTCTCTATTCCTTTAAGGGTCTTTTTAAAGAAGAGGTTTTTGTCTTTTACAGTTGGAATTATCTCTAAGTGAATAGTCCTCTGAAACCATGGCCTATGGAACACAGACAAAACAGTATTTCAAATTACTACTTGTAAATGCAGTTTGGCTTTTATAAAGCAGTGAGGTTCATGTTACCACATGACTTGTAATTACACATACTCGATATAGAAATGTATAAAGTATTTCACATTTATTCCATATGGTTTGTAGAACAGTGATTTGGCCTTTTTTTTCCTTCCTTTAAATCGTTGTGATTAGTGCTCTTTACTTATTTTGGGGGGGGGATGGTTATCTCCCCTTTGCTTCAAATTGTTCTGCTAACTGTAAGAATGGTTTAAAATATTGTATAATAAAAGTGCACCAATTGTATGACACTCATTTCTATGTTTTAGGGTGTGAGTTGTCATATTGGGGAGGAATATATTTTCATGGCCACCTTGTTCAAGAGGCCTGTAAAACAGGTTTGACTTGAAGTGACCATTTTAACTTCATAAAGTCATTTAATCACACTGAAAAACTTGTTTCTTTTAATTAAAGATGAATACATAATCTACTTCCCTGATCCCTGATATTGCAACTTGTTCTTCCTTGTCTCTTTTTTAGGGAATGTTTTGTTTGTTCTAAAACTCTGGATATGCTGGGTCAATGAACTGTTACTCCAGGAAGCAGAGCTGGGAGGACAAACTGAGAAGACATTATTGTGATGACAAGCAGGAATACAACACTCTCCCAGAAGTCTCTCATCTAGGGAAACATGCAAGAAAGCAACATTTGTGACTCTTTAAACCACTGACTGTAACCCAGTCCGGGTTTGTCAGTGCCTGCTGAAAAAGATTTCTAGAACTTTAAAGCAGGCTGCCAGACTGTCCTCAGCAGAATCCAAGATCTTCCCAGACTCTTTACCAGCCCTACACACAAAACAAGATGATTGACCTAAGCTTCCTAACAGAGGAGGAACAAGAGGCAATAATGAAGGTGCTGCAACGGGATGCAGAGCTTAAAAGAACTGAAGAAGAGAGAGTCAGGTAAGGGATCCAGCACCCTGCTTGTCGTGGGAAGACCCACACAGTTCCTGTGCTATGTTACTCAGGAGTAGGTTAAAACAGTTGTTGCTAAGGGCCCCATATGCCTCAGTATATGTGGTTTGGAGATATATTCTGCTCTGGACCAGATTTACCATAGTCTCTGGATGAAATACCTCTGCCACACAAATGATTCATTAGTGGCCAAAACTGTTCTGGACCTTTGCAATTCCCTAAGGGGCCAAGAGCACCCTGTACACATCTGCCTGGATACACATCTGCCTGGGTTTCTTCAAAAGAGGATTCAGTTTGCAAGGGCCAAAACCACTGCAGACTGGACAAATGCATAGTAAGTGAGGGACTTGACTCAAAAGGATTGCAGGCATCTCCAACAAACTAAAACATGATTGCAGTCAGTTGGAGCTGGAGTTCAGAAGAAGTACCAACACTATGCCCCACTGCCATGAAAAGTCCTTGCAATCCATGGATAAAGCAGAAAATTGCTCTTTAATTTCTTTGTGGTGCTACAGATGGAGCAGTGTGTTGTTATTCTGGAGTGTTTCATGTGCTGGGAGGTTTTACTGGAGCTACTATTAGGGTAACTGCTATGACTAGAAATGCCTGCATGGAAAGTAGTGTTTCCCAGATGGCTCTGAGAAAGCTGTCTATCTACACAGGTATAAGTAGCAGTCAGATAGTTGCTTCATAGACATCTATATCCCCAAACAGTTGCTGGTATTTGCTTGCTCAAGAGTGAGGATTTTGGTAGGCATTGTTTAATTTTTTTGGAAAGGAAATTATCCATTACAAGGTACAGAAAATAATATGTGGACAAATAATGAAAAATGGAGCCTGAGGTGCTGAGAACTCCCAAGTGCTATAACAGAAAGAAATTTTTATAGGCCTCAGTGAAGGCAGGATTTTCTCTCACTGATTTGGTAATCTTCTCTGAGATTCCTTCTCGTTGTGATGTTCCTCATGAAGTAATGAATTTCCAATTTAAATATTTTGAAGTTATTCCAACCATGATGCATGATGCATCTCTGATGCTTCTTTGCTACTGAGAAAGATTTTTTTTCTTAAATAAATGTCCTTGTTGTAGGCATACCCTATATCCTGCAAAGGAAAAGGCAGCCTGCCTCTTGCCCTAGGAGCAGCATTCCTTTTGCTGAGTGTGCTTGTGCAGCCCTGAGGTTCTTTGATCAGCATGCAATCAGCATTTTGACTTATTCTACTTGCTTCTTTTAAGAGCAATAAAGTGCAGACCAGTAGCTTCTCCTTGTTAAAAAGACTTTTCCTCTCAAAGCATTTGCTTTGGTGAAGGTAAAATCATTACAGGCACTGTTCCAAGTTTGTGCCCCCATCTTAATGCAGCCTAAGTAAATATTTTCGCCACACAGTTTTGTCTTCTGCTTCAAAAAGCAGTAAACTGACTTTTCTTTAACAGAATAGGCATTTTATTTACTGAAGGTAGAAAACTACTGTATTTAGTCTTGGAATGTTACATCAGTGCCAGGTCTGAAAGCATTCAGGGTAAGTAATTGTAGATGAGTTTGAAAACAGCATCTAGAGAAAAGAACCCTTCTTAGAACAGAAATTCAAAAAAGCCACTCTCAGTAGTGGTCTGAAAGTATTTTTACTTTCAGAAAGTATTTTTGTCCCTGTAGCTTTACTTTTGCCATTTGCAATTCTAGTTCAAGAGGGTGTGGTGGAAAATGCAAGAGACTGCAGGTTGTAGCAGCCTGTAATCATGTTTTGCAGCAGCATGTTTGCTGCTACAATAAAAAGTCTCTTCTAGTTTCTAAATATTATAACTTGAGAAGCTGGAAGCCTACATATGAAATGGATTTTTCTGCTTAATTGTGGCACATGGAGCTTGCTTTTCATGTCTTATATATTAAAACACTGCTTGAATTGTATCTCCAGCCAAGGAGGTGCAGTACTTTAGTTTGGATTCTATAGCCTTGCACAGCTGGAAGATTCCAGGACCTGAGATCAACTGTCATCATACAAACATTAGACAATGTGTTATTTATATGTGTATATAATGGGAGTCTTTCAATGTGATGTTTTTTCCTCTTCAGAAGGAATTCTGAGGTTTGAAGGGTGTTTTAATAATCTGTGCCATGTTCTTGGAGCATGGTCAAATTGGTTACGTGACAAAATCCTCTTTGAGCCACTTCCTAGTGGAATTTTACAAACCACCTGATAGAGTCTCTTCCCTGCTAACAGTTCCTAATATTGCTAACCTAATAAAACTAAAAATCTAAGTAGGCTGGCCCATGCAGCCTCCTTAAGGTAGTCTGATTTAAATCTTGGTTTGTTGAAGGTTGTAACAGGTGTTTCCCCATCTTTTGGCTCCTTATGTGTTGGTCAGGATCAGCATGATTAGTTTTAGGTGCAGCACTGCTTTGGGAACAGTGTCTGCTTCCTCCTTCACCTCTGCTGAGGTTTGTCTCAAAGGAAAGAGGATACTGATGATCTCTTTGGCAAAAGGGTGATGAAGAAATCTCAGGTGACAAGAGGGTGTGATGCATGGAAAGCAAAAGACATTGTATGCTTTTTTATTCCTGGTGCAAGAAGATGTCTCTCTTTGCTTCCTTGCTCTAGGAGCTGCAGCAGTTTGCTCAATAGCAGTGTTGCTGTGGATGGGGCAAAGGCATAAAATAAGAATCAGGTGACAGCTTTTCAAGACTAGAATCTGTTTTTTCAGCGTATTACTAACTTAATTATTTTGGGGTTTTTTTGTCATCTTTCCTGATATACCCTGCTCCAGCATTGAACAAAATGAGTGAGCTGCGTACATAACTGAATGTCCTGGCAGTAGCTTCAATGTAACTCCTTTTACAGATGCATAGTTCAGAATTAACTTAACTCTGAGCCCTTTCTGGAGACAGTAACGTGAGCAGGAATATATTTGTCTGTGAAGTTGTAGAGTGTGGCTGGGTGACTCTTCTGTGGTTTGAGTAGCTGGCCCCTGGCACCAGCGTGTCTAAGGCAGAAAGCTGTTGTGGTCGCCGTTGAGACAGGGTTCCCTATGTGCTGATCAGCCCTTCCCAGCAGAACCTCCTAGCAGTGCTCTTGTGGGCAGTGTTTGGGATTGTTGGCTCCTTATGTAAACTGAAGGAGGTTAATGATAGGGGAAATTCTGATATGGAGTTGTTTGTGTGGTGGGTGGGGACTGCTGAGTGCCAAACCCCTTTGATACATTGATTGGTGTGGTATTGCAAAAAAAGAAAACTTCAGGGGTCTGATTCTGCTGGGAGTGTGTGGCAGTTGAAAGCCTATTGTAAATGTTATTTTGGCCCTGTCTAGTTCTAACAGATATCCTCTCCAGTTACTTTTAAAGGCAGTTTTTCTTATATTGTTGACTATCTCTTGTGAGGTGGGATATATTGAAGATATTGTGGCAAGGTTAATATTGGCATTGGGGAAACCAGACTTACTACTGTAATGTGAAAATAACTACATCGGAATATGTACTTAAAATTGTCATAAATTATTTTTTTTTGTTACATGAAACTGTTTTGAGAGTGTGCTTAGCAGAGGCAAGGAGGTTCTTAGTGCACCTGTTGTGGCAGAAAAGGATAAGCTCATGTCTTCTGTATGAATTCCCCATCATGGACACTGCTTAGCACCACATGATTTTCCAAGTACAGTGACTATTCAGGAAGTAGATCAATTTTATTCTCTAGCAGAATGTTTGTGTCATTGTTTATCCTTTTTAACAAAGCCAACTGACATGAGAATGACAGTGGGGAGAATGGTCCCAGCCCACCTTGTAAAATGCCAGTAAGAAAACCAGGACTGTTTTCATTTTGATCAGGTGAGATAAATGGGCTTAAGGAAGAGAGACCTTGCTTATTTGTCTTGGTAAAAGATACAGCATTAGACTACACTGAGAAAAGAGCTGGTACCATTTCTTCCCAGTATTGATTACTACTTTGTCTACCAGTAGCAGATAAATTGTTTGACAGGATGATGATTGTTTGGGAGTGCTAGTGAAGCAGGGGAGATGGGACTTATTCTGTATGGTAAAAGAATGTACTGAAGGGAAAAAGTGGACACTAATAACATTTTTAACCTCTATATTGAGAACTCCCTCTGTAAGCAAGGTTTCCCCTGCAGTTCAAAACCTTTCTTGGGAAGGCTTATCACATGTTCATACCTGACACTGTGTTGTATTATTAAGTGCCAAACTGAAGCCTTTGTCTTCAGATTGGATCATTCTTGATTTGTAATTCACCTGAAATCCTAAATGCAACCTTTTCTTTTGCACAGCAGGAAAGATGTCCTTGCTGATAGTGTGAGGCAAGCTATGATACAGGCTCTTCTGCTCACTTATATTTGCTTGTATGTGTCATTTGGTGGGGCTGGTTTTATGCTTTATATGCCTACTTTTAAAGCCTGTGAAGAGCTGGGGACACCGTGTGAGCTGAACCTGCCAGTTACGTATTTCCTAACAACCTTTCCAGCCCTTGTTCAGATTGTCCTGTGCTGCTGTCCAGGCAGGCTCTCATACCAAGGGTGTATTTGTCACAGGACAGCTGTGCCTTCATTGTGAGGGTTGAGTTGATGAGTTTGGTTTAGTTTTCCCCTGTCAGGTTTACTTGGGTTGCATCAGAAGAGGGAGGGGAGGCCATTGGACAACCTCAATGCAAATCCTTTAAAATAAGCAGAGAAACTAAACACTGTAAGGCTGTAATGGAAATAAAACAATTGGAAGATAATAGAAGCTGCTAATATTGGCAGACCTTGAAGACTCCTGCCTCCTGTAGCAGGACTCAAGAGTCTTGATTCTGATTTCCTGAATGGAATAAAGTGAAGCTTCTATATGCTAAGAAATGCTTCAACAAAGCATTTGTGCTTACTTTGTGTCTGCCTAGGGGGTATCTAATTACATGATTCATTGCTTGTAAAAGGTAGTTTACTTCAAACTTGACAGTGTAACTACTAATAGGAGAGTAAGTCTGAGTGCTAAGTGCAGGTGACATAGCAGGAAGGCACATAGACATTAAGGCCTCTATCTTAGTGCAGAATATGCATATATTTTAAATTAAACAGGGGGAAAATGTGCCAGTCTGATGCCCCCTGAGTGGCCATCTGCAAGGAGAGAAATGTACAGCAGGGTTGATGCGGTCAGCGTGTTTCACAGCCACTTGTTAGCACAAACATTGGAATCATAGTTTTGGTTCCAGATTCTGATGGAGACCATATTTCAGTGGGCAGCAGAGCTTCATGTTTTCTCTTCCTTCTCTCCAAAATCAGTTGACTTCTCACTCCTTCTAAGCATGTAACTCATTCATTCATTCTGATGCTCCAGGCTTGGATCTATCTCCCCTCTGACTTGAGAGACAATGTCAAGTCTTTGTCTTGCCATCAAGACTTGAGCTGACTACGGCCTGGTCAGTTCTCCAAGGACCCAAAAGCAAGATGATACCTGAGATTTATTCATCAGGGTATTGCTAGTAGACTCAACACACACAGACTTCTGAAGAAGCATAAAATGGAAGAACATGCATTACTACAAACAGAATTGGCTTGCTTTTTCATGTATCCAGCTGCTTCCAACTGTCAGAAGTCTTGCTGTCTAGAGAGACACCAAAGACAAGAATTAGAGGTGTTGCTTATGAGGAATTGTGATGGCAAGGATGGGGAAAGGTTGCATAACCCCACAGGTCTGCTTTGTTCTTTCTAGTATAGCCCTAAAACAGTTTCAAATTATATTACTCTCCTGTTTAAACCACGTTAACAGTAACTGATGGGTTTTCTTGATTTTTAGGGTTTTGTAATGTCATGTGCAGCTACCATGCAAAAGATAGCTTACTTGCAATTTGGGACTGCCCACTACAAATATTTTGGGTGTAGCTCTCTAGCAAATGTCAGAACAGACTTTCTTCCTATACCTTCTATAGATATTTGCAGACTAAAGAGGCATGCTCATCCAAGGTGGAATGTTTAAATAATTACTGCTTTGTCCTGCAAACTTTTTGTAGTTGTTTCCTACCCTCAAAGAAGAAAAAAGAACCTTATCAACAAGTCTGGCTCTTAAAATACCTGGGCTAATATAGTTTTACTTCTCTTCTTGCATGAGTGATACTACAAAAAGTTTGTCTTGTCTGTGTTCAGAATGTGACCCAGAACCTAAATACTTTGTCTTTTTGTTGGTTTGTGATTTGTTGTTATGTTTGCAGCAAATAGAATTGAGATAAAATTAATCAAATTTCTCTTTCAACTTCTCCACTTATTTGGTATTTTGTTATCCCATTTGCAGAAGGGAGGTTTCAGAAGTTAATTTGTTGATAAGGTGTGGTAATATAATGATTTTTAAAGGCTTTACTTTGGTATTGGACTCTAAGGTGCTTTTTCCAAATGTTTGGATTAGGGTGTGTAGGACAATAGTGAATCTATCTTTGAGGTAAACACAGACCTTGATCTCAATCCTCCTTCATTCATCACGAGAAGTCCCAGAATATGCTGGCACCACATAGATTCTCCTGCCTGAAAGCTCAGTTTAAGCTGTCAATTGGGGCATAAGGTAATCAAATGAGGTATTAAGGTGTCATAGTCACATCTTGCAAATTCCATGGTGACTTGTAATGTAGACTGTGAATAAGGCAGGTGCAGGGGAGGGAATTGAGACACTGAGGAAGTGTAGATGAAAAATTTGAGATACAGGTATGTATTGCTAGATACTCTTTTTTTTTCAAAAACAAGGATGAGTTGTTACCTCTTTGCTTATGCAATGACCTATTACAGTAGCCTACAAAGCCTACAGGATAAACCATTCTGGATTTGGTGATAAGAAGGTTGTCAGGGACTGATTATATCAGAGCAGATTTCCTGCCTTACAGTGGTGCTACATGATCTGGCCCATTATCAGATGTTCCAGAGGTGAAGAGGAACAAACCAATTTAATCCATGCATAGATTTTCTGTTTGCCTGCTGAGTGATGGACAGTTGGTTTGTATTCCTGTTCAGTGCAATCTCCATGTACTTACTGCCCTAGGGGAGATGACAAGTTTTCCATCTTGCCATAAAACATGTTTCACCTTAGCATAGTGGAAACATCTTATTAAATAATGGTAACAAAGACTTATTCAGTCCAAAATCCTCTTTTAAATTTCCATTTAACTATGTTCCTTTACTTTTTTGAGTGCAAAGTTCCTGTTGGAGAAATGGGCACTAGCTTCACTATAATTTTAGGCTGTTTCCCCTTGAAAAACTGCAGCATAAACTAACTGGCATTTTAGCAGAGCACAGAGGGACTCCAGAATACATACTTGCACCATGCATAGAGGTCTTGCTGCATCTTCTCCTAATTGCAATTTGGCAGCTGAGCCAGCAATCTGATTCTCAATCTGGATGTCTACTAGTTCTTTGATCACCAAGAGAAAAATTTAAAGGCAACTTGGTTAGCCTCTTTGTTAACTGTGGAGCTGGTGTAGAATCAGTTGTTGGCTTCTAGGCCTGTTGTGGTTTGCTGGGAGGCTGACGTAGCTGTGGAAAACCATGGCTGCAGCCTGATTCTCCACAGTTGCTTTCAAGGTAAACCACAATCTTGTGTAATTCCTAGCAGTCAATCAAGCCTATATAGTGCAAGCAGTTTGATGTGACTGTTGAGACCTCCTCCTAGAAAATCTTGAGAATTCAAGGAGCATTTTAAAAATTCTCATTTGTTGTGAAAACAGTTGCAGGCATTACAAGTCTATGATGTATTGGTGACCACAGGAGGCTTAAAAACTTTTTTGTTGTCAAGAACCTAGAACTAATTGTCTTTCTGATAATGGAATTCTATTTCTTTATTTGTGGCTGGAGAATGCCTGGAAATAGCTTTAATACTTATGTTGCTCTTAGTTCCTCAGAAACAATGGGACTGACAGGCTAAACGTGTCTCTTGAAAAGGCAAGTAAGACAAGCTTACTATGAGGTGAGATACTAAAAGTCTGTTTAAGTCAGCTGCTGTCAGCATCTGTCAGTTCTCACCATACAAACCCTATCAGGCAGGTCATTTGTAAAGGAAGTGCTGTGAAAATTGAGAGCACTTTTATACCTTTGTTAGCAAGCATAAATAATTAATTCCCAAAGTCTTGAAGGCCTGTTGAGCTGGTGGAGTTAAGGTACAATAACTCATAGGCAGCAAGCAGAGGTGGGAGCAGGGTGTTTTCACTTCCAGACAAAATGAGAGCTGCACTGGCCAGGTGAAATTTATTGAGTCTAGAGCTGTGACAAATCTGTGCCTCTGTCTCTATCCGGTTAACTGGTCACAGATCTGAGTCTGGGGTCCTGTGATCCTGTCCCCTTCCACAGCCCAGCTGAGCTTCCTCTCCTCTGAGCTGACTTGTAAAGGTTTCCAGCCACACCCCACAGTTTCAGTGGCTGAATACCAAGGGGAGAGGGGTGAGCAGTGTCTGGGGTGAGCACACTGAATACTTGTCCTGTGACTCAGCACCCTCCCGCTAGAGAACCTCCCTTGGCATATGTTGTCACACTGTCCCAGAGCACTTGGTGCCCTGCAGGCTGTACAAACAGCTGAAAAGCCAGTCCCTTGCCCTGAGGGGCATCACTTCTGAGAACACAAATAACACGTGTGAAAGAAGGTGAAAGGGAGAAGCAGCCACCTGTGTAAAAAATTTGTGTGTTCTACATTTCCATTCTTCCTGCTGGCTGCATTTATAAACTGAGTAATATATTTGCTGGAGGACAAAGAGAAGCTACTGCTGTGTTCCTGCTTCAACTTAGAACACTTGCTTAGGAAGGGTATTTGGTTTGGCCCTGGGAGAAGCACAGAGAGAGGGAGAAATTTTAAATGACATAGTAATACTATGGACTGTTGAATCTTGGACTTAAAAATGCCAATGGGACCTCAACATCTGGCAGCCTAAACTGTATGTAGTAGATTTGAGGCACCCCTAGTAGTAGGGACCGATTTTTGACAGTTCTTTCAAAATGAAACTTTAAGTATTCAAATAAGGCTTTTCATATCTGGCCATACAAAGATGAAAGAGAAGTTTGAGAGATGAGAATGGTCTATCTTAGTTTGAGGGTTGGGACTAGCCCAGTGTCCTTTCTCTGCTGTGAATAACTATCAGTGTGTGACAATCAAATCTGCAAACTATACTTAAAGGGCTGTCATCAGAAATAATTGATTGTACCAGAAGATCTGTCCCCTAAACCCATGAGGAATGTCATACTCTGAACTTCCTTGGGGTTAGGCTAGATGATCTTTAAAGGTCCCTCCCAACCCAAACCATTCATGATTATCCATCAGGCCTGTGAAAGACAGCACCATTCCATGGCATTGTGGTCTGTGCTTAGCCTTCCAGTCTCAGTAAATGGACCTGATTTGATTTCTCCCTTGGGCTATGTTGTTAGCTTATTTTGCTGAAGGAAAGGACATAAATGGAGAAGGAAGATGAAGCATGACTTGACTTTTTATTGTTTAAGTGCTCTCTAAATCTGTTTGGTAACTTCCCTGATCTGCAGGTTAGTCTCCAGGCCATGTGTAAGCATATGCCTAATATGTTACATGCCTAACAAGGGAAAAAAAAACCACCCTCTCAAATTGCCCATAGCAACCACTTATTCTGTTAAAGCATGCCTCATAAAAGCAGGAAAACCCTGTAGCCTGAAAACAAATCATTAATAATTTGTCTCCCAGTTTTTTAAATGACTGTAGTTCACATGATGGATATATATATAGTTTAATAAAACAAATAGCACAAACTTATTTTGTTGTTTCTTGCATGTGATGATGTTTTTCTTTGTAACTCAGTGTATTCATATAAGGATTTTTGTGTAATTTATGGAAAAAATGGCACCAGGCTTCTAATGCAGATTTGGATTGTTTGTGGGTACAATAAGTGCCAAAAAAACCGCTGAAGAGGCATCTTCTGGGCCTCAAAATAGCCATGCTCTTAATTTTGCTAGAGACATTTATGCTGTTCTACTAGCCTATCTCAATTTTAATCTTGGAAAACTGGCCTTTGAAGGCAGAAAGTCAAAATCTGCAGTAAGTGGGGACTTTTCCAGTGCTTGAGTGTTTATCATAGCAAAGCTGTTTGGTTTTTTTGGTTTTTTTTTTTTTTTTTTTTTAAGAGTTACCCTCAGAGCATAGGTTGAAGTAATAAGGCTGAGGCTCTTCCCTTTCCAGCTCATTATCATCCTTCAGATAGATAAGGAGCATAATGGGTGAGAAGATGGAAATAGGATGTGGAGAATGTGTAAAAAAAAAAATCAACAACCAAAACACAGCCCTGCTCCCTGAAACAAAAACCAAGCAACCAAAACAATCTGACTCTTTTTTCCTGTTCACATAGGTAAGTATGCGAAGTATGTTTATATCTCATTTATTCATTTTCCTCTTCCTCAGGCATTTACCAGAAAAAGTCAAAGACCGTGTTCAGCTGAAGAATATGAGCGGGCAGTGGTTTTATGAGGCCAAGTCGAGGAGGCACAGGGATAAGATCCATGGAGCAGATATTATCAGAGCCTCCATGCGCAGGAAACCTGCCACCATCGGTGAGCACTTGGAAATTTGTTTTGGAAAGGTTGCCTCTTACTTTGCTAACCTCAGACAGTGTTGTCTGTGAAGTACAAGAATACTGGTCTCTCTACAATGGAAAGTGATGCAAAAAAGAGACTTCCCATGTAATTTACAGTGGAAGCTTTCCTCTCCCACAATGCTGTATATTCAAGAGCAGTGACTGCTAACAGAAGGGACTGGCTTGTGTTTATGTGTAGGATTAAAAGCTCTCTGCACTCCTAGACTCATTCTCATTTCCATTTCTGAGGCCCTATGAGTTATTTAGGAACATGCAAAGAATCCAAGATTGAGGAAATTGCTCTTTAACATGAATTTCCAAGATTTTGGTGCTTGGTTTGAGACCTTTGAGGCTTAATGGCAGGCATCACAAGCTAGAGATAGTGGTTATAACTAACTGAAATACATGTGCTGAAAGCTCTGGCAGCTGTGACTGGCATCCTGTGTCCTGGAGAACTTTAGGTGCACCCATAATCCCCATGCCATGGTGGGTGTCCTGGTCACCAATAATTTTACCCCTTGGAAGGAGGGAGTGAGCAGTCAATCTGTATTTGCAAAAACATATTATACGATATCCAGGATTTTTTAGACCCCCATTATAAATCTCTCAACATCTGACTTTAAATCTAAAGTGTCCTGGTCTATTTTATCATTCTTTGTATAGAAAGTGATTTTTTTTCTTAGCAAAACTGACCTACATCCCCTTTTAACCTCCTCAAGTTCTGCTAAGTCCTCTTGATTTAGAAGGGCAAGACTTACATTATTCTTACCAAATTGTACTGATATTTGTGCTATTTAGTTTTTTTAGTTCTGTCAAGGGATTTTGCTATGTGCTAGTGAAGCAAGTGTAGTTCCATGCTGTGAATGGACTACAGGTTGTTGCTTTTTATGGGTTTTGTAACTACAAGTTAGCCTTGTTTTCCTCTGTCTAACCCTGTAGTATTACACCTTCTTAATTTCTATATTTTCAGAGATGATTTTGAATAATGTCAGTTTAGTCAGTTTGAGGTTACTGCTTTGAGTTTTTAAGTTAAAAAGAAAAGGCCTGAAAAAGAAATGAATGCAGAAAAAAAACCCCTAGATGTTTAGCGTGGTGTGTTTGTCATTTTGGCTGGTGTTGTACTTTAAGGTTATGAAAATCAGCTGTAAAATTCTAGCTAAATTTCACAGTAACTTGTATCTTAAAGGAAGGTACTAAAAGCTATGCCATCTTAAAGGAAAATTAATTAATCCCAATCTTGTTACTTAAACAAAGTGACATGTTGGCACACTCAGAACTGTGTACAATTGCTTGGTTTCAATGACTCATGAGATGGCAAGATATTTTTCCTTGCAGTTATAGATAGCAAAAATGTGAATAAAAATCTTGCTTATTTTTGCACACTAAGAAATTCTTCACTTCTAAACTGTTGGTGAAGTGGAAAAAGCATTAGAGGAAATAATGAAATGCTTTTGCTCTGAAAGGCATTATCGGAGTAGGATTTTGTCCCACCCTAAAAAGAAATGCAAATGTATTTGCATTGCTGAGTGAGGTGAGGCTTTTTGTTTGTTTGGGTTTTTCCTATTACCTTTTTAACGTCTTGTGGCAATTCTGTTCATAAAGGATTGGCCCAAGCGAGTTATGACCAACTTCCGGTTTACTGTTTAAGAAGGGAAAAATTGAATTGATTTCAACATATTTTCAGTTTCCTCTGGTTTAATCATTTTTTCCTTCCTCAGGACACTGAGTATGAACTTTCAGTATTTGTCTAACTGCAAGAACTGCAGGATTAGTATATACCAGGGTTCTTGTAGAAAACTCCTCCATTTAGGAGGAGATGGAAGTTTAAAGGTTTAAGGTTTTAAGGTTTAAACCAGATATATCTGGTTTAAAGGTTTAAGGTTTAAACCAGATATAGCTGGTGTAGTAAAATGAAGTATTCAGAACAGTATTTGACATTTTTAGTAGCATTAAAAAGGTGTTCTTTAGAAGGCACCAGATCTACTTCTGAAAACAATTCAAGTATAGTGGGCTTTAGAAATAGCTGTAGGCCTAAATGCAAATACTTGTACATCTTTCTTAAGAAAACCTGTATGAGCATATGGGAAACAACAATATTCTTGCATCATGTTTTAGCTGAAGTGGCTCAGAACAAAACGAGCAAAGCAAAGATCAGCTGGGTGAACAATGTTAATAAAGAAGTCCTCCAGCCACCAGATTTACATGGCATTGAGGAACATCAAGAAGAAGAACAACAGAAAACTAGCTGGAGGTAAGCTGTCTGTTTATCATGCTTAGAATGTGTGTGTATATATATATATATATATATATATATATATATATATATATATACATATATATATATATATGGACTAGTGAAACTTGGGAGCTCTAAGTTCCACCCAAAACAAAATATTGTACTTATCTCTTATTTCAAAGGTCACCAAATGTTCCCTTAGAATTGTACAAGAAAACTGTGCATGTCACAGACACATAGTCATGTACTGTTCTGCATTTGAATATAGAACAATTAACAATCTTCAGCTTGCCTTTCTCAGATAAAGTTGACAATCAAGCATAGAATGGTTGCACACATATTCTTGTGTCACAATTTATTTTCGTTCCTTGAAGTGAGACCTGGATTTTCTAGTTGGAATGGCTGGCCATGATCAGTCCCCTGCAGTCAGTAATATGGGGACCACAACTTCTGCATGTCTTCATTCAGTTGCTTACTGAAACCATTCTGTCAATTCAGCCTGAATTTTAAACTTGCATTACAGGATTATTGAGGTTAGAAAAACCTATAGAGTTATCAAGTCCATCCATTAACCCAGCACTGCCAAGACCACCACTAAACCACATTCCCAAGTGCCACATCCACATGTTTTGAGCACTTGAAGAATTGGAAACTAAGAAATTGCCATTTAAAATTTTCCAAATTATTTGGCACGCAGTTTAAGACCTCTGAGACTTTTTTAGAAGACCAAATATATTTCAGGTGGAAAGAACTAGAATCTTTAGATAGCTGCAGAAAATTAGTCAGATTCTACCAAGAAAAGTAAATGTCTTTCTGGAATGGAGAAGCTTCCTTTCAGAGTAAAATGAGACAGTCATCTTTGGTATGCCTACATTTGAGAAGGAAAGTGCTGAAACAGTTGGAGTCAGAGCAGGTAAAAGTGGCCAGATTTCTCAACACACTGAGGAAACAAGAACCAGGGTGTAACCCAGATAGCCACTGTTTGTGCTTATAGTAAACAGAATGAGGTAAGAGCCAGAGTTACTTCTTAGGGGAACTGCTTCACTTCTGGTTGTGCCATTGATCAGCTCTGAAACCTGTCCCTTTCTTGTCTGTCTTCCATGTCCTTCTCTGTACATTACCTGTTTTTTTTTTGCAGTAAGGCTTCTCCTACTATGC
This sequence comes from Ammospiza caudacuta, assembly GCF_027887145.1. NCBI lineage: Eukaryota > Metazoa > Chordata > Aves > Passeriformes > Passerellidae > Ammospiza > Ammospiza caudacuta. Next base: position 37,705,525 of record NC_080594.1, read on the forward strand.
ATTTATACAATACCTAGTAACAATTGAACCTTTCATTTTCATGGTCTGCAGTCTGGGCACACACATTCATGGTGAATGGCAGCAAAGGTTGGTGTGAGTCTTAACAACTCTGGCTTGTGTCTTTCTTATATTTTATCACTATCAGTGAACTCAGATGTGTTTGTTTTGACCACATCTGAAATTGTGCTGTAAGAGGTCAAATCAACTTTGTTATAGACTTGCCAAAAATGAAGTTGTCCAAAAAGGATGATAAAGGTTGCTTATCAGAAAACAGAGCTCTGTTTTCTTTCCCAACTGAAGTTAACTGATGTGCCGACAGAGTTAGTTGTTACTAAATGTAGTTTTTTTACAGGTGGCTTTTACATTCAGGAGATTGCTATGAAGTTATTTCTTTGAGAACAGCAGAAGGCATGTTGCTGTTTTATATATCTTTTAGAATATTTTACATATCATCTTGCTCATCAGGAACAGATGATGATATTTTTAAAGAAGTATAGTCTTATAATCCTATTCTTATAGTTAGAACTCTCCAGAATCTGTATGTGATTGATAAGTTATAATAGATTTCATAATATGCCAGGGCAGCCTCTTCAAAAATACATAACATAGCAAGGTTTAAGAATATGTAGACTTTTTTTTTTTTTTAATGGGACCAACTTGATAGTGGTCTTCAGCTTGAAGTATTTGATGACTTATTTCAGATCACAGCCATGCAAAGCTTGATAATTATTTTCCAGGACTCTCCCCTGCCTTTTGCTCCAAATTGTACCAGAAGTTGATCAGCCTCCATGCCTTGTTCATGTGTACTTGTACTTTCCTCAATAGCTCAAGATCTTCTCTCTAAAGCAACCCCACACAGTCTAGTGATTTATGAGGCAATTGGAAATGGACCTTGTCATGGAAGTGATCTGTCACATGAGGGCTGGATGCTTACTTACACTGACTTTGCATAAATAACTTGATTGGATGCCTCAGGTTATTTGTTTCTAAAATGTCAAAACCTATGGCAAGCAAATGTGGCAGGACTGTGAAATTCTTTGCTTATGATTTTAGTGAGGGCTTCATTCACCATAACTGAGGTTAGTCTACACAATATTGTATGTGAGAAATTGCAGGAGGCACCATATGCTTTTAAAATAGTCTTCCTTTCTGTTCTCTGGATGCTGGAATTTGAAGGAGACTGGCCTGGCATAACTGTGGCCTGTCTCTAAGGGCAGAAGGAAACACAATGATGCAAAAGCAATAACCCCAGTGGCTGGGGTGGGAAGGGAAAGTCTACAAACATTTAATTTGGCTGCTAGGATAGTGGAGCCACAAGGAATTAATGGGCTCTTCCTCTCACAATGGAATAGTCTTAACACAGCTAAGAGGATGAAACGGAATTATTGCAGAATTTGGGATTGCATTAAAGGCAGCTCACGGCTTACAGTGTCCAAATGCTACCTGTGGTTCAAGCACTTGAACTTTTAAAGCATTTTTAAGTGCTGCTTTAAGAATAAGTTTGTTGGTGTTGTGGGGTTTATGGGGTTTTTCTGTTTGTTTTTCCCCCCCTTTATCTAAGAGTGTGGCTCAGGCCAGCACTGACTTGCAGGCTTTGCATAAACTTACACAGCTGCTCACCTGAGGATTGGGTCCTGAAGCTATATGATAACAAGTTACTCAGAGTACTTTTGTTCTGGATCCTGTTCTTAAAGCAAAACAATTCTTACTGAGTGTAAAGGAAGTTTAGTTCTGCTAGATCTGTTTGTAAACTGATAAGGATAAAACCAACTCTGGGGCCAGTTCAACTACTGTTGAATCAGGGTGCTGCTATATTAGGTAGAGCAACAATATTCTTAAAATTAGCAGTGACATTTATTCCCACACCCCAAATATCAAAATTCTGTAATAAAGCTATTAATTATTTCTTTTTTGAGTTTTATATCATTGTGATAATTTTCTTGCATACCAGAGCCTTTACAGGCCAGGTGTGTGAAATGTCTTTAAAGGTGTAACCTTGAACAGAATGAGTTTTCAAAGGTGAGTCACACTGTCAATATTACATCTGCCTAGTGATGCCATCTGTCTATATGCTGAATCTTAAAAAAGGAGGGTTGTCTTTCAAATTAAGATTCACAGGTCGTGTATGAATCCACATATTGACAATGCCTGCAAATCTGTAACCCTTTTCTCTAGCTTTGCTCCTGCATTTGCCTTGTTGCTTCAGTCTGTACGGGCCATGGACCTCCCTTGTGGTTCTTGACACATCATTTTTCCAAGTTGAAGGGTAGAATTTTTAAAGCCTTTTTTAATCTATCAGTTTGGACTTACACACTTTTAGATTAGCCTTGTGAATGCAGCATATCTGGGAACAGTTTGTTCAGTTTTCTTATCTATGTAGGTTGTGGGTAAATTCATTTTCAGACCTATTGTTGTAAAACATAGTTATAGGATCCTGGCTGTTGTTTTTTCTCTGCTTTGCTTTATTTAGACCAGGGTTTTCAGTACATAATGACAAGTTGTTAATCTTTAATTATTCTATGCTAAGTCCAAAGAAACATTGCATTAAAGATTATGAGATTATGTTTCACTGAATACACACATAAAGGTACCTCTCCACCTGTAAAAACTTCACTGAAGAATGTCTTAACAGTTTCTTGCAGCCCAGGGTGCTTAACAGTATTTTTCTTGCTTAAAATGAGTGAGAGGTTGAAATATTTGGGACCTAAACCTGAAAAGCAAAAATTATGATTGTCCTGTTCAATAGTAGATGTTGCAGAGAAGACACAAAATGCAGGAGCATATGAGTGTGGTGCTCTCAAAAACAAAACCACAAATGCTTTATAAATGCAAGAACACAAACTTCATTTTCTGTAATTTCTTTAATACGTGTGTCTATTTTCATACTTAAAATATATATATTAGAACTAAGGTTAAAAACAATAATGTGAAAGGATATTTTGGAAAAGAAAATAGAAGTTGCAACATTTAGCTCTTTGAGAACCAGAATCTTTTTCTTACTTGGTATCAGCAAATGGTAGAAAGAACAATAGCAATCTGTTAGTAATCTGGTGTGTGCATGTAAGAGGCTGCAACAGTTACTGTCCTACAAAAATGTAAGAACAGTTAATTTTTCACCCTTGAGATAGATTCCATTACAAGATCAGCTCATTCCTTAACCCTCTCTCGCTATGCATTGTGGTATGTTTCTTAAAGGCAGTGTTGAATCAAAAGAGCAAGGAAGGGATATAGAAGTTTATAGTTCAGATTGCACCTGGTATTTTTTTGTTAGCCTTATGTTCACATTGCTCACTGTGGTCATTTCATCCTCTCCATAATTTTGTATTTTCCTTCTGCAAAACGTAAATGATGTCACCGAGCAGACACACTTAGCAGTCCAGAGACAAATAGACTTCCAAGGGTAGTTTATCAGAGTGTTTTGGGGTTTTGTTCTCCCCTAGAGTTTGAGCTGAACTGTGCAGAAGATGGGAAAGTTGTCCTCCCCTCAGGAGGGCAGACTGGTACCAATTACCAGACTGGAGAGATATTTGTTAATGCAAGGAGATGAATCTGGAACTTGATGAGAGGTGGATGCTGTTTCTGTCCCAAGACACCTTGTGGCTCTTCTACTTACCACCCTTAAGCCTTTTCACGCATAACAAAGATCATTGACTAAAAAATCCTTAGTTTTGAAATCTCTTTGTACATCTGTATTGAAAAAAACATAGGAATTGCTGTCCTTCCTAGCCTGATATATATTTCCTATCAGGAAATATAAATATTTTCTGCTTCATACTGTTCCCCCACTCCGAAATCATAAGTGTATATCTTGATTAATGTCAGTGTTTTCCATATAAACTTAGGATACTCAATATTGTTGTCATGTGAAGACCATATTGAAATCCATGTCTAACTTCCATCTTCAAATACTTTTTCATATCTGAGATGTTTAGGTAAACTAAAATATTAGAAATCTGATTGGGAAAAAAACCTTGCATTGTTTTGTAAGTAGATTAGATATTTCTAGAGATAATATAGGAGCTGTCTCTTCTAGCTGTTTTAATTTCTCCATATCTGGGCTATACTTATTATCACAAGCAATAACTTACTTCACTTATGCAAACAATCAAAAAAATTTATACATCTCAATTGAAAGAATACCTTATAAACTGTACCTCTGAGGGGATGTGTTGCTATCTGTGAGATGTCACATCTTTACTGTAGTGGTGATGGGATTCCTCTGTTTTTTCTGACTTCGACATTTTGTAAAACTCTATTTTTCAGTCAGATTTTGACACTTTCCTCCAGTTTGGTTTCAGTCCTAGAAGTACAAATGTAGGACAAGGATGAAGATGGCAACACTGATATTGGAGAGTAGTGATATTTACTGTATTTATACAGTATTTACTGTAAAGATAAAATATTGATTTATATTTATGTTTATTTTTATAAATTTTATTCCGATATTTTAAATGTATCAAAACTATGGTTTCTGTCACACCAAGTAGAACTTGTATTGAATTCTTTAACAAGTAAATACATTTTTGCAAGGAAATAAAGCAGCAAGAGTATCCCTTTTCCTATAGGAATGAAAAGAGGCTAAATAGAAAAACTCCAGTGCCATGTTTATATTTATATTTGAGTATGTATAAGTGAATCTTTGTTTTGCTTTTTCAAAAAGGCTTAATGTCCTGTTTGCTGAAGTTGTTATTTAACTTTCCTTTACAGTTCTAAAGAAGTAACCCCTGTGTTAAACAAACCAGAGGAAAGACCTGTGAAGGCAGCAGTCTCATCAGTAAGGGTATGACTGGTACTGAATATGGTAGAAGTTATTTGCTTCAGTGGGAAGCATTAGTAAAGCTTTCAGGAGGAAAAATAATAGTTTGTAAAAAAATTAGTGGTTTTTTTTTTTTTTTGTTTTAGAGAGAGGTAATGAAAATCACTAAAGGTTCAGCATTAAAGTGCTGCTACACCTATAATTGATGGCTGTTTTTTCTTAACATTATTTCCAATCTGTTCAACTACTGAAAGCGATTGGCCTGCTCTGTTTAATATCACAGAAGTGGAGATAAAATTATTTATCTGGCAAAAACTTGGAATTTTCAAATGTCTTTAAGTGGTGGCTTATCTCTGTTGTTGGTGAATTTAGAAGAACAAGATGCAGTTGTCGCTGGCACTTCTGATCATTTCCTGTTCATATTGTTTAGGATTTTTTGTCATGTATCCAATTTAAGTGGTATGCCTTCAGACTCCTTACTGATGGGTTAGTGGGGAAGAGAAAATCACTGCACTTGTCTATTTTGTGATGTAAGAATTTGACTGCAATAGTAATGTTTGTTCCTTTTTTAGCAAAGGAGAAATCCCTTTAATTCCACTGTATCAGATGATAACATGAACAGTGTGGAATCAGAAGACACACCAGTCATCGTACCTCAGCTATCAAAGAAGGGTAAATGAACTTGTTTTGCAGATGACTGTGAATTTCTTGTTGGTTTATATGGAAATTATTTTTACTTCCATTGCTTCTTTCTGTAAGAGATCAAAACCTTTTTTGTCTGTTAGTATAGAGAGTTCTCAACTAGCTTATTTCAAACCTCATCGAAAGCATGTGAATATACTCAGGAAATGGCAGTAGACATGAGTAAATGGATTTTGCTTCCTTTCTTTTACTCATAGTTTTAGTCAGTACTAAGCACTCCATCTGGGAGGGCTGCTGGTCCTGAATTGACAAGAGGACAGTGAAATTTCCTTGAATGTGGCAGAGCTGTCTTTATGACCTTTCAATCATTGCTGCTAATTAGCTTGACAGAAGCAGCCTAGCTCTCTTTGGTCCATAGTTTTCTCCTTTGTTTCCTTAGTCTGTTTATTATCCTCCCTTTCCAGCAGTATTTTCTAGAAGCAAGTTGATGAGTGTTTATATATCACAATACAGGCATTTGAAGTTGTAATTTAGAGTCATATGTGGCTGTTAGTCTCCTGTCTTTGCTACGAAGCATGCTAACAGGAAAAGGAAAGATTTGCATAGTAGGAATACAAAACCCTTCATCTCCCTGCCAGGAGATTATTTCTGTATTTGTCTTGTTCCACATGACTGGAAATAGCCAGTTTCCATTTTTGTAGGTTGCTGTTTACATTCTGACACTGAAGAGGTGTATATGTATTCAAAAGCTGCCCTTCCCTGCAAACTTTGTCCCTTGCAGGAATAATGACGACAAAAAACTTGGTGTGCTCTATTTGGCATCATGAAATAGCTCATGTTTGTAAATAAGAAATAACTGCAAACTTTTAGTTTGCTAAAAGTTTCCATTACATAAAAATTAAATCAACACCTATATAAAATTACTGACTGTGTTTTTGCTGCAGTTTTTTTTAATAAACTAGTATAATCACTGCATTTCAGATCTGCACTGTCATATTTTTCTGTTCATACTTACAAATGTCACATAGACTCATGAGCTCTTCTATGTCTTACAGAAATTTGGTCACTCTCAGAAGACAGCCCACCTAAATCAAACTTACAAAAAGATGAAACAGAGAAACCTGAGAGGCCTTTTGTAGAACTTACTGGTGAACCACAGAAGGAGCTAGTTAAGCGTCCTGTCCCAAAAGCTAGGAAACTAATTCACAAAGCAACAGATTCTGTATCTCAAAGAGAAGACCTTGTTCCCAAACCAACCAAGCAGAGTGAGGGGGTAAATGGCATTGGTACCACACCCAGGGGCATTCTCAAGCGCAGCTCAAGCTCAAGTTCCACTGACTCAGAAGTTCGGGTCAGTCAGACCTTAGATGTTCAGAAAAAGAATGGTTTTGCTACTGCAACTATTTTTGAAGGGAAAGGTGAGAAGAATTCTCTTACGGAAGAAGCAGAAAACTCTGCACAAAATTCACTGGAAAAACTGAAACAAGTGAGGTTTTCATCTATCTCAGGTAAAGGAAAACCTCTGCAAAGCCCACAGCTACACCATGGTAAAGAAAAAGGAGAGCATGAAACCTTAAAATATGACAAAAAAAAGAATAGTGAAAATTATGCTATTCAATCAGATTCACTTGGGGATAAGCAAATTCCTGCTGCAAAGCCTTTGGGAACCTATTCATCAACTTTAAAAATTAAAACAATAGATGGCTTACAAGAAGACACATCTGCATCCAGCCCTTGTGACAGTAACAGATCAGACTTTCCAGTTAATGAAAGCTTCCAGACAGATATAGTTACTCCCAAGAAACTTGAAACTCCACAGAAGACCTCCAGCAATATCCTGTCAAACAGCAGTAATGAGTGGAGTGTTGATAAAACACATGAAAAAAAATCCAACCAGATCTTGAGCCATGAATCAGAGTCACACAAAAACTTTGCTGGTAAGAGTCTAGTAGAATTGAAAAATGGATTGAGATAGGATATAACACATATTCATTAATGTGGATCACTTGTAGCTAACGATTAACAACTAGGAAACAGTAGTTGGAACGTGCTACTGCGGGAATGTGCTACTGCAGAATTAAATAATCAATATTTTTTAATATACATTTATGATCTCCTACTGATCATTGTATCAGAGCCAGTATAGGCACCTCTGTTGTGGACGGTATTTTAGTGTAGTGCTGTCAGTTGTCCTTGGGAGTAATTCAGATATGACTTAGGGATTTGCCTATGGGACTAAACAAAAATATGCTGGATTGTCATCCTCTGTGTGCGTGTCACATGCAGCCTTCCTTCAATGAAAGCATTTCCTTTAAGAATGGGTTTAACTCATCTTCTTGGCTTGTACCCTCCATAGCAATGACTCCAGTAGGATGTCTCAGAGTAGGAATTTTCTTCACGCCATTGCCCATGGTATAGTTCTTTCCAAAATCACAGGGACAGAGAACTCTTTTTTCCACTAACAGTTAAAAAAAATTGAGAACTTTCTAGGTAGACCAGAGATTTTTAGTCATGTATCTAATTCATAACTCTGATAAGTTTGTTTACATTGTAGATGGACATCAACTTTCTGCTGAAACAGAAGCACATGAGGCATCCAATACCAATTCTACAAGTGTTCAACAAGGTAAGCCTGATCTTGTTGAGGAGAGAGATGCTAAAACCATTTTCAAGCCTGGCAAGCATGCTGATGAACTCATGAAAGTGGATGATGAATCTATGTCAAAAGTTTTAGACTGGTTTAAAAGAAGTTCTAGTACTGAAGATGAGCAAATTGTATCAACGAAGTCCCAATTCAGGGAGCCTAGAGAGGAAGTGGATGTGTCAATCAGAACAGCAGTTCTTCATGCAGAGCACAGTGGGCCTGGCATGCATGGAAAAACAGAAGATACAGAAGAGAAACCATTCAGAAAGCCTAAACAACAGAGCAGAATTTCATCTACATCTTTTACTTCAGAAAACATACAGCTGATAAAGGAGAGGGTGAAGCCTAAGACAGGGGAAGCAAATGAGAAGCAAAATGATAAATTGCTGACTGAATTTGATTGTACAAGAGTTGAAGAAAAAGAACATGATCAAGAAATCAAACAACAAAATAAAAAATCACATCTCCTGGACCATCAAGGGCACAAGCTACCAGCTCAGAAATGTGAGTCAGAGAAGGCAATACAAGAAAAAAGAAGAATAAGGGAGATCAGAGCATTCTGGGAAAGGGATAAAGGTATCCCCAGTCATGGAGAGAAGGAAGTTAGTATCAATGCTGATGTGTCAGGTGGCCGTGCTTTTACAGGTCTCAGAGAAAGTGACCAGCTAAAACAATCTGCAGTGTATCTACCTAAGGCCTTGCATGATCAGAGCAAGAATACATCAAGAAGTCCTGAACTAAGTTGTGCAAGCCAGGCTTCAAGAAACAAAAGTTACCATTCTTTTGAATCAGGACCAGGCCATGCATTTGGAAAGCCAGAAGGGACGCTTCAATCTGCTGAACTCCCAAAAGCCAGTAACTTGCATCCCAGAGCTGGTGTTACTTCAGCTTCCTCAAAAAGCAAAGATGAAGATGAGAAGGAAACTCTTAAAGGGAAAGTTGCTGCTTCTTCCCAACAGAAGCCCAGCTTCCAGGTTTTGTCTTTAAAAGACAAGATGAATGAAAAGTCAAAGAATCAAATTTTAGATCCTTCACACTTCCAGAGTCTGAGAAACTTCTGGGATACTGGAGTTAAATTCCAGAGTAGCATTGACAGGGAAGATGATTCTTTGCCAAATAATACTAGATCAATAACCTATGAAAGAAAATCAAGGGAAGATGAAAAAGGCAGAGATAATGTGAGCAAGCAAGGGTTAATTCTACAACAAACCCAAACATCTGAGAGAGAAAAACCACAGAAACTAGATTCTGTGGTATGCAAAAAGTCTCTAGGATCTCCTATTCTAAAAGGTCTGAATGTGACACACACAAGGAATACAGACTCTCTCCAGCTGGACAGACAACCAATTATCTCAAAATCCCAGGAAAAGATGGGTCTTCCAGAGCAAGAAGTTAGAGATTGTACAGAAAAAAACATTGTTTCATCAAAAGATCATCATGTATCCTTGCAGCTCCAGACACCTGGTGCTAAAGATGTTTTAAAGGACACAGTAGTAGGTGATAAACTATATTTACCTATAGAAAAAGGGGAAAACAAGACTACTCCTTTGGATAAAGAGGAAGTTGCAGAGACTGTGGATAAAGTTGTTCTACCTAAAGGTGAGCTTGATGTATTTAAATCATGTCTAGAGAAGCTAGAAAAGGAAGCCTTTGAGATGTCATGTAGCTTAAACCTCAAAGAAAACTTTTTAAAAGGGGCACATTTTCAGTCAAATCAGTGCAAGGTTTTTGAGAGAATAGGGGACAACAGTCATGATATTTCTTCTGTTGATCAAGGAGAAGAAATAGGCAAAAGTACAGGACAAGGGAATGTGTCATCAACAGATAAGCATGAGAACAGAAAAAATCTCAGAAAACTGTTTAGGGAATTTGAACCTCTGTATCTACACTATCAGGCAGCAGACAAAGATGATACTCTTGAGGGCTCTCAGAGGCCTCAAGCTGGTTTGGAGAACCTTCTCAAAGAAGCCCTTGTATCTCAACCTTCTGAATGCAGAAGGGTGGAAATAAAAACATACAACGATTCAAATAGTCTATCGCAAAGTAACTGCAGTGTACAGTCAGCACACCAAGAAGCTACTGGTCAGCCTGAAGAGGTTCATGAGCCCATAGAGAAGTCTGTAGCTGGATCCAAGGTTAATGGCTTGAGTTCTGCTCTAGAGAAGTTGATGAAGGAGGCTTCTGAAGCACCACCTCCTAAACCCAAATGTGCTGACAGCGCACCAGGGGGGACTGCTGAGGAGCAAGTTCAAAGGACAATGTATGAACATGGTGGAGAAGTGCTGCAGGAAATCAGTGAGACTGTAGAAAGGTCTGTTGCCCCATCCAGGGCCAGTGGCTTGAGTTCTTCTTTAGAGAGGCTGCTGAAGGAGGCCTCTGAAACACCCCCTTCTAAACCCAAGCATGCTGATAGCACAGCACAGAGAACTGCTGAAGTGCAAGATAAAGGCATGACTTATGAGCATGGCGGAGAGGTATCTCAAGAAATCAGTGAGACCATAGAAAGGTCTGTTGCCCCATCCAAAGCCAGTGGCTTCAGTTCTGCTTTAGAGAGGCTGCTGAAGGAGGCCTCTGAAACACCCCCTTCTAAATCCAAATGTGCTGACAGCACAGTACAGGGGACTGCTGAGGTGAAAGCTATGAGCACAGACTATGGGCATGATGGAGAGCTGGTGCAGGGAGCTGGTGATACCACAGAAAGATCTGCACTGTCCAACACTGAATATAGAGGGTCTGATGTTAATTTTCAGAATCCACCCAAAGAGGTCTCTGAAACACCAGCTTCTGTGTGGGAAAATATGGATCAGAAAATGCATGCTAAAATACAGACTAGTGTAAGTATACATGTTCCATATCAACAAGACAGAGATGACCCTCAAGAAATAGAAGAAACAATAGAAAAAACTTCTGTTTCAAATATCACAAAATTTGGTGAATTGAGTTGCTCTTTAGAAAAACCTCTTCAAGAAGCATCTGCAGTTTCATGTCCAATCTCCAAAGATTTATATCAGCAAGAAGAATTTGAGGATCATACATTTCCCTCAGAAAAAGAGACTCTATTCATGACAAGTTCACAGCCATGTGACACTCTAATTAGCTGTGATACACAAATTAAGATAGTTCTCAAAGAGGGGGCTACAGAAAAATATGTCAAAGCCTTGACAAATGATCTTGCAGTAAGTGAAATTGAAGCTTCTGGTCTTAATAAAATAGGAGAGAGAAACTTGGTTCCAGTTGATCTTCATCGCATGGAAGGCAAGACTAGTACAGTTGTAGTCGAACCATTCGAGATAAATGCAAAAGGGATGAAGGAAAGCACATTCTTGGAGGCTTCTGAACAGAACTCAGAATTTCAAGCACTCGTGGATTTCAGAAGAACAAGTACACCACTTAAAGATGAGAGCACCTCCCCCCAGCCAGAAGAAGCTCAGTTCTGCCTAATGTCGCAGCATGAGGATAACAATGAAGTGAAAGGCAACAACTTAAATTTGGGATCCAAGTTTTCAGATCAAAACTCTGATTCCCGCTCTGGAACAGGAAGTTCAACTTGTGAGCTATCTGATTTCTAAAATTCATGGTGCTGAGTTAAACATGGCTACAATAATTCTTTTGTGTCCAGCTTGAAATATGTTAATGGAAAGTCTTCATGATACTTTCTTAATTGAGAAATTTGGATATTTGCTTGGGAGGGGTGGGAAGAACTAATTAAGCTGGAAAGCATTTAACAGACACTACATTTGGGTAAGCCTTTTTTGGTCAGGATAGTTTAGCAGCATTAATCAATTTGGTCTTTGTGATTTATACTTTTTCTTATCCTGTGTGACATTGCCTTCAAATTAATAAATTTGTACCACTCAATCCAGTAATCCCTTCAAATATACTGGATTAAAAGAGGAAAAAACATCAGTGGCTCTCTGGGTTAATTCTTTAGTTTGACAGGCTAGTCTCTGAAAATAGATGCTTATCAGTGGAATATCTGGATATAAGGATAATACCAATACTCTGTGCTATTTAATATAGCATTGCTGCCTGTTGCACTGAAAAATGGCCATATCAATGAAGATGTCCATTTACTAGGATTCACATTCTTTGGTTGAATGGCAGTTCTAGTCAATGTATAGTGTATGGTAGTCATCAAAGACCTTAAGTAGAGGAGATAATTTTACCTTTTCAGTCTCATACTGAGAAAGTGGGAATATTTTCTTCTCCTGGAGAATCTGAGAAATATATGAAGTTCCCAGGGCCTGCCAACTTACATCTGAATCTATTTTGAAAGTGGGTTTCCAAAGAGAGTCAGTGACAACATAAGTGAGGACAAAATCAAACATAATTTGGTTTCACCTATAATTACAGGCAGCAACACTGTGATTGGTTGGTGGAGGGGGGCGAAAGTGAGATAGGGAAGAATGAAAGTCTGAAAGATTTCTGAAGGAGCTACGTCTGTCTTGATTCTGTTTTTGGAGACAGGTGCATAACTTCAGGGTTCCAAATAGACCCACAGCTCATTTTTTGTGGGGTTAGTTGGTTTGTTTGTTTGTTTATTCGGGATTTTTTTGGGTGTGTGTGGGGAGTTGGTTTTTTGTGGTTTTGGTCAGTTGGTTTTGTTTGATTTTGGTTTTGTTGGGGGTTTTGGTTATTCAAGCATTAAAACAAAATTACTTTCACTGTGGAAAGACTATAACAGAAAAATTTGCACAAAGGAAAAAATCTAAAATTTTCTTTTGTGCTGATTCATGAAATGATGGTTACAAAATTACTACAATCTAAGTTAATTGAGTGCAATAGTTTCCCCAAATGCTGTTATTAGTCAGTAAAGAAAGACCTATACCTACGCAGGGCAAATCACTTGTCTATCAAATCACTTGTCAGACTTACCTGTCTCTGCTGATGACTGGGGGTGTTTAGGGAGAACAAATCGACACTTAAAATTAGATGTTTATTTTATTTTGAATTTATCTCATATTTTCATTGAATGTTCACTGTCTTTGCTAACTGTCAAAATAGATTCTCATGAGAAACCTGTGGTTGGTTCTTCATTGACTTGCTTAAAGTGGCCTGCCTGTGTGTGCAGTGTTCATGTGTTTTGTCTTGTAACAGGTTCTGAAGAAGAATTAAACCCTGTTTTGATGGCTTTGAAAAGGAGTGCAGATAGGAAAAAGCCTTCCAAAAGTCTAGAGGACATTCCATCAGCCACCTCAAGTGAGCACAAAGCTTGTGTGTGTCTCCCATGACCCCCAGTTTGGCTTAAATGTGTTCATGCTGGTCTTCCATACAGCCCTGCCATGTCGTGGCTTTTGTTTTTGTTTCTCAATAAGCTGTATGGAGGCTGTACTTTGGAACCAAATTCTTTTCTCATATGGTTTAATTTTCAGTTCTTGGTGTTAATTTTAGAATATCTTCAGAACTGCACTGTATTGATCAGTGATTAACTGTTTCCTGGATAGTTTTTCAGTTGTGGAAGTATTGGCAATTACCCAAACCAGTAGTGAGCAGCTACTGTCATTCCCTCCTGGTTTGTGGCTTGGGTCAAATAAGTAGACAATGAAAGCATGAAAAACTCAGTTTAGTAATGGTCCATCTGTGTATTCTAGCAGTAAATATATCAACCTCACTTTAGAGAATACAGTGAGATAATATGTTGAAGTGAGGGGAGAACGACCATCCTATAATGCATCGAACTCAAGTTTATTGATCGATCAGCCAGTTTAAATAATAGTGTTAATGAACTTCATGCATATTCCAAAATCCAGGTTTATGATAGGCTAACAGAGAAAACTCTAACCACTCCTTTTGTTTTACAATACCGTTGATTCTTTACACAAAATAAAACCAGTGTTCCCACTGTGATATGAACGGTTCCCAAAACTTCCATATCTGTTCCCAGGGTGCCATCTTTTCCCAGAGAGGGTGTTTCGCTTGTTATGGGAAGACTGCCTGAGAACGTTATTGTTTATACAATGATGCCTGAGAGAGTCTAATTGTTTATAGAAGTCAGGCTGGGAACTGCTTTGGAACTGCTTCACAGCTACCTGTTACTTTTCTCTCAATTGCATGGCTTCATGGCCTTTTTCTTCAAGCCATGCCTGAACTAAACTCTCCACAATAATATTATACCTAAAATGAATTTCCAGCTTCCCTCAGTAGCCTCCTTGGATTCCTTGGTTTTTATAAATTATTTTTACTGCCTCACTTCACCCTGCCCCTGAGTGTTTTCATGCTTATCTCATGTCTAATGGAGAAGACACAGACTGAACTTATGAATTTGTGAACTGAAGTATGGAGATATAGATTTTTGAAAGATATTGGCAAGTAATTCTTCTAATACTACTTATGCTGCTGCTTGCTTCTAACCAGTTTCTAGGTTTTAGGTGTGCACTAACATTGTTCAACAACATGCTGACAGAAACTATGTCACCATGAGACCCCTGCTTGGATGTAGGCCTTGAGGTAGAATGTCAAGTAAAAGCTTCTCGAATTTAACCTTTCCTGTGGCTCTGCTGGTTTGTCTGTGGTTTTAGTCCTCATTACTCCTAATTTTGTGATTATCGCTGCCATCCATTTCATACTGAATAACAAAGTTTCTAACTGTTATTTTTCCTTAGCAGATAAAGAAAAAATAAATAAACCAAAGGAAGAATTAGTTCTTAGTGCTGAAGATGGTAAATATCATTTGTGTCTGCATGGAAGTTTGTTGCTTTTTTAATGGCCTCTGTTTGCTAGTGAAGATTTTTTTTCTTTTTGTAACCAAGAATTATATTGTGTTTTTAGAGTTGTTTAACCTCAGCATGGCTGGAATGCTTTTGTAGAATTCTGTTGTGGTGTTTATTCTTAAGGAATCTATCTATGTCCTCCTGTATCTGTAGAAACTGTGCCACTTATCAGTGTATTCTTTTGGCCTTCAGTGATTCAGTCTGTGAGTTACTGAAATCATAGGGAGCTTTGAACACAAGCTCAGTTGAAAGAAATTTGCCTCAGTAAATATTCAGTTTGTCTGTTTATCCATTGCATTGTAAAATCCAAGATGACTTTTGCTAGTGCGAGACATCTTTCAGAATATCTCAATTAGAAAGGAACCTCTCTTAATATCCCTGCCTTAGTCCTATAAAGTAGCATTATTCTAAGCAATAGATGAACTTCTAGATCAGCTACTACTGATATCATCAGTCCATTAGTGCATTATAGATGCCTTATAGTTAAATTTTTCTATTTACCCTTAGAAATTCCAAATCTAAGAAAAATAAAAAGCAAACCTGTTCCAAGAATGTGTCAAAATAAACAGAATTGAAAACCATCAAATAATATTGAATATAGCACACAATTCTTTATTTACTGCATTGGAGCACTACAGTTTTAAAAGAACAGTTGTGTGCAGTTGTATTTTTTATTTCATGGTTTAGATGCTTTAAAGCATTGTACATGCCAGTGGCCTATAGCAGCAATAGGATAATAATAGCATATTAGAATACCTACAACACCCAGTAAAGTAACAGGACTTAAGCACCATCCTGCACTCTGCTTTCAAGTGGAGACCCCTACTGAAAGCCTGTTTTGGCATTCAGTGTGAATGTGTAGAGACTAACCTGAAAAGAGCAGGGGGAATTTGAGTTTAATTTGTTAAGATTGAAGTTATGAAAAAATGACACAGAGCCAAACTGATGGCTGTACAGTCAGAATAAGGCAAGTTCTCTTGAAAAGACTGTTCTTTTGGAACAGCAAAAAGACTGAATTTTTAGCTTGAACACTTATACTACACTCATTTTGTCATGATCTAGCTCCTCAAAGGAGAACAGCAATGCACAACACAGAAACAGAATCACAGAATTGTTTAGTTTGGAGAAAACCTTTAGGATGAGCAAATGCAACCTTTAAACTAGCATAGGCAAATTCACCACTGAGCCATGTCCCTAGTTCTGAATTTATGTTTGCATAAACAGAAAGGCTCCATGATGCGCCAAAATCAAACAGACCTAATTAGGTCTGTTTGATCCATACAGGCCTAATACCTAAATCACTACCAACTATTGGAAGGAAGGAAAAAAATCCCACAATATTCATGTGGTTTGGGGAAGTAAAAAAAAAAAAAAACACATGAAAAAAACAGAAAAATCCCACATATAAAGTATACTGGTGCTATTTATGACCTCACAAAACTGTGCTGCTGAATGACTGTTAAACTGCACTGAGCAGGTCTGAAACCTGATCAGCATCAAGAGAGGACTCAAAATGCAGCAGAAAGTGAGTAACAGGATTCTTGCAGCAGATACTGGAGAGACTTTTCCTCTGACAGCAGAACTAATACATTAACAATACTTTTTCATTTAACAAGTTACACATCTGGGCCAGATGCTTGCTCTAAGTACTGCACCTAATTGCATACTGACAATAACTGATCTGTTGAGCACTGGTTGAGTTTTGACATCAAAAGCTTTGCAAAAGTTTCACTCACCTTGCAAACAATCCCACTATGTGCAGTGTTTCATTTTGTGCAATAAATATGTGCTCCTGTAGGTGGCTGTTTGTTGCCAAATCATTTCCTATCACATCATATTGATGCATCTCACAATGTGTATCCTGTTCATCTTTGTGTATTATTAAATATAAGAGGGGTTAGAGCATGAAAAATTCTGAGGATCACAAGCTTACTGCAAACTTGCTTACTGCAAGCTTACTGCAAAAATTTTTGCAAGCCTAGCTTGCGCAATTAGGTTTTGTACAGTGAAAGAGCACAGAAATGAGCTGCAGTAGAGGTATGCAAATATGGAAGAGAGTGCAAAAAAGTGCATCATTAATAAGATATGCATCTTATAATTAAGTAGGAATACTGGCAACTTCCTTGGTCAGGTCTAGAATTGGCTTGATTTACACAAATTTGCCTATTGCAGTTAAATAGACTGAGTAAATAGAACAATGTTTGGTTTCTTATTGAGAATATTATGATAATTCTAATGTCAGTGATATTGTTAGTGCACAAGGGTGCTTACTCTTGTTTTAGGAAGAAAATCTAGACATTAATCTGCAATGATTTCCTCATCACTTTTGATAAGAATTTGCTTGTAGCACCCAGGCTACCTCATATCAAGCAACATTTCTGGTCCTGTCAAAGTTTGTTGGTCACTGATTTAGACAATGCCAAAGTAGATTATTCTTCCTAATTATAGCTTCTCTGAGTCCTGGGGCGGGGGAAAAGAAAACCCCTTGCATCCAAGCTGTTGTGCATGTGCATGTATTTCATCCAAAGTGGTTTGCTCCTAATTGTGTCCCGTTGTGGAATCTCATTGTTCTGATGTACAAACACGTTTTTGAAGCCTTTTGAATTACTGCTTTTCAGTTTCCACAGTGACTTCACAGCCTGATAAACCATTTTCCAACCCTGAAAAACTCAAAGGGCTGAGCAAGTCGGTACCATCATTCTTACAGGAAGAGGTAAGCTCCATCTCTGAAATGTTATCATTTCAGGTACTTGACCATTAACTCTGTGCAAGTAAAATTTCAGAACTCTATCAGAGGAATCACAGAATGGTTTGGTTTGGAAGGGACTTTAAAAGACTATCCAGTTCCAATCCCCCTGCCATGGGCAGGGACACCTTCCACTAGAGCAGGTTGCTCAGGGCTCCATCCAACTTGGCTTGAACACTTCCACAACTTCTCTGAGCAACCTGTGCCAGTGCCTCACCACCCTTACAGTGGAAAAATTTCTTCCTAGTATCTTACCTAAACCTATCATCAGTTAGTTTAAAGCCAATTCCCCCTGGTATAATCACCATATATCCTTCCCCTGTAGGAGGACTTAGGATTTTTCTGTCTTTCAAAGAGTTTGTGTAACCGGACTGATTATCCACACTGTTTAAGTGTTACTTCACTCTCTGGATTAATTTTGTGCAGTCCCAAACAGCACTCTCCAAAGCAATTTTCTCTTAAGAAGCTTTGCCCTGGGTAGGCTGGACATTATTCAGTCATTATTGTTGACCTCTGAGCAGAGAAAAAATCCTGGAATGCTTTTACTTAACAGAATAGACATAATCAGATTGTAAAGCAAATTGAAATGGTCTTTATTTGCTAAATGCTTATTTATATAAATAACTATTTTCTTAATATGTGTGGAAACTGTTGTTTACTAACCTTGTATCTGTTATGAGACGATCTATGACATCAGTTCAAAACTGTTTGAAAGAGTGGGGAGACCTTGTAAATTGTTCCAGAGTGGAATACAACAAGAAGATGAAGTTGTCCATAACAGCTTGCATAGAAAGGCACGTGTGGGAAGGGGATCAATTCTTTAGTGCAGAAGTAGCATTGAGAAAGAATGGGCTTGTGAGTACATAACCTAATAATGACCAAGAAAACAAAAGCTGCAATTCCCTCATGTAAAAGCAAAGCCCCACTTCCCTCTTGCAAGAAAGACTTTGCAAAATCCATTTGCTGTATCCAGTGCTGTTCTCTGAATGTTACCTTTTGGCCAGCTGCCCTTAAGAGAGAGTCACAGAGCTGACAGCATTTACTATATAACAGAAAAGACTGCTAAAAGAACTGAGCATTATCAATTGCATAGGTTATGCATGAGACAGTGACACTGAGAAGTTAAGTTTAATTGTTCCAATAAACTTAATTTTGTAATTTTTCTTTGCTACTTGAGATTGAAAACAGACAAACAAACACCCAAATCTAATTGCATCGCTGCTTAAAAAAATTGTCAGTGTAGGGTGTTCATCAAAAAAACTCCCTTTCAACTTTAAATGCATGACCTAATTCTAGAAATATTATTCATGTTGCACTACAAGGGAATTTAAATTCAGATTTCCACTGAGTCCCAACCAGCATTAAAATTCTGTTTGTTTGTTTTTTCATTTTCCTTGTGACTATAAAGAATGTACACAGACTTTCTTTCTGTGATGTTTTTGTAGAGTGATGACAGAGAGACAGATACAACATCAGAAAGCAGTTATTCCTTTGGCAGAATCAAGAAGAGTCCCAGCTCTCTAACCAATCTTAGCAGCTCTTCTGGCATGGCCTCCTTATCCTCTGTATGTAAACCAAAGCATTATTTTAAGGGCACTTTGCTTTTGCTAATTTCTCCAATGTTGTTTTGGCTCTTCTCTTATTCATTGTAACTTTCTTTCCTTGCCATCTCTGTCTCCTTCTTTCCACTTCTGTTTTATGAACATAACATAATTCCTTGCATGGAATTGCCTGAAGCAAGTAAAGTAAAATTAAATGGATTTCATTTTTTTTTCCTAGTGATATATTGGAGCTTGTTCAGGGCTCTGAACAAAGATATGGATTTTACCCTTAGAGCTTACATTTGTTTCTGAAAATGAGGAACATTTCATATAGAACAAACATTCAGAAAGGGAGAAAGGGGAGAAAGATAAATCAAAGCGGGACATATTATTGGTGTATCCGGTGTGTAGTTGAGTCAACTAGCTAACCAAAAGTCATTGCTTTATGTGGACTTTGAATAAGAAAAACAGAACTTTGGGGCAAGGATGTTGAGATTAAAAATATATATATATACACACATCTTTCTTCTTCTCTGGATTTAGTATTTAATTTTCAGCATTTTATTTATTTACATATTTACATATATAATTCAGCCATATAGACTTTATCTATTCATTTTTTTTGTTATTATTTTAAGAAGATCTGTTGTCCTGAACTCTTAGGCTCTGCTTGCTTCAAGGAAGATCAGCTGAGTAGATTTAGAAGTAATATTTCAAGGATCTGAGCACAGGCAATCTTCACATCTACAGCATCCTATAGTTTAATTTCTTCTATCTCAATGCAGTAAACCCATTCAAATTTTTTTGTAAGAATCCTGGCCAAACACCTTTGATTTCCAGTTATCTTTCTTTCATTAATCTGCTTGCTGAGAAGCTTGTATAATAGTGTCCATTACATTTTATTGTAACATCTGAAGAGATACAGTTGATTTCTTTACTGTCTGAATCCTGAGCACAATTTCTACCCTGATCCTGAAGTACCTGGTGAAATGCAATGCCCGGGAAATATTTCTCCTCTTGTACACTGCAGGTGAGTGGCAGCCTAATGAGCATCTACAGTGCAGACTTTGGCAATGTGGATGTGAAGGGGAACATTCAGTTTGCCATTGATTATGTGGAACAGCTGAACGAGCTCCACATCTTTATTTGCCAGTGTAAGGACCTGGCAGTGGCAGATGTTAAGCGACAGCGTTCAGACCCGTAAGTACAGAGAATGCATTTCTATTCTAATGGAACTTTTTCTTTTAATGTGGAAATGAAACCTGCTGGAGTAAAGCACCCAAGAAATAGATGAAGAGGCTATAATGTGCTTTGTGGGTTTTTTTTTTCACTGTAATTGAGTATGGAACTACCCTTAAAAATCGGTGTGTATATATTAACATAGATCATTAAAACTCTTAAGAATGTTAAATTATCTTTTAAAATGCCACTTTTCAGATGGTAAATACCACTTTGATATATTTTCAGTAGGATTAGCACCTATAAATATGGCATTTGGGCCTGCTACAGGGATATATTCTGTATTTTCATGTGCTGAGGAGACATTTCAACAGATTTTCCCCTGGAGAAGGATATTATAAGAAAGTGACGTTTTATACATCACCACTGCTGTCGTAATTCTTAAATATATAAGCTGAATAACATAATGTCTACTCAAGTGGATTTCTTTTACTTTGTGAGCAAATACTTGTGTATTTTGGAAGATGGAGAGGGTCTGGATTTTTTTTTAGTTTTTTGGGTTGTTTTAATTCTTCTAACAATTCTGTCCAAATTTTAGGTATGTAAAGACCTACCTGCTTCCAGAGAAATACAGACTGGGCAAACGGAAGACATCTATCAAAAAGAAAACTTTTAATCCAGTCTATAATGAAATACTGCGGGTATTTATCAAACTATTACTGGATATAATATGGTTTATGTGTGATGTGTGAGGAACCTCAGCTTTTGGGCACATTGCACTCAAAAGGGTCATTAGCATGAGAGGGATTGCTCTGCAGAGCTGACTGTGTGCTTCTCTGCAGTTGTCTCTGGATCCAGCATTAAGAACAGTGGTGGTTTTATACTTCCTGTAAACAAACATGAGCCATGTATGACCTTAAGATGACAGAAATAAAAAGGAAATAGTTGGGTTTTATTGTGATTTTTTCGCTTTCTGAAGTGCAGAAGTGAGCAGGTATGGATGAATAAACACAGACATTTTTTCCTAACAGTATCACTTTCTGACACAAAGTAGGTAAAAATTCAGCTTGTTTTAATTTTTTTTTCTTACTTCTTCCTGGCAGTATAAAATTGAGAAGGAGCTCCTAAAGAATCAAAGCCTCAATATCTCTGTCTGGCACAATGATACCTTTGGTAGAAATAGCTTCCTTGGTGAAGTGGAGTTGGATTTAGGAGCTTGGGACTGGAATGATCCATCCAGTAAGCAGATCAACTGGTTTCCTCTAAAGCCAAGGGTAGGTTGGCTGTTTTGCATTTTCTGCTGTGTAAGTGCAAAACCAAGTCATTATTTGGGCTTGGTTTTGTGTGCTCTGTGGGTTCTGTGCTGATTATAATCATAAATACTTATACACTGGTAAATAGAAATACAGTTCTGAGATGTCTTGTAGTCTAGCTAGCTTTTACAGTAGGAGAAACTTTCTCACAGTCTAAGGAGTAGGAATTTCAAAGTATTTCTCATTGTCATATTGCTGCAACAGAGATCTGAAGGCACTTATTAACCAAATATGTAGTAAACCTTCTGAGGATATGGAGCAAGTGCAGCACCATTTTAATGTCAGATGTTTGGTTTCATTTTCTTTATATTTCAGACTTCAGCAATAACTCTTCCTCTAGAAAACAGAGGGGAGATGAAACTAGCCCTCCAGTATGTCCCACATCCAATAGGAGGTAAGCATTGCTGCTTTGCTTGTTCATCAAGGCTTTGGTGGTTTTGTCCTTTTTTTTTTTTTAATTAAAAAAAAACAAACCTTGTTTAATGTTTGTCATTCACTTCAGACAGCTCCTTTCTCCATAAAAGTCTTCTGTTTTCTTCCTAGAGGAGTAAGTCACTCTAATTGTGAATGCAGTTAAGAACCCCAAAGACTATTTTGAGATCTTTTGTTGTTTAATGTTACTAAAGAAGAAATTACCTCACTGTCATAATCTAAGATTTGTAATGCAATACATATGTGTAACAAAATTCTGTTTTCTCAATAATTTTAGAGATTATAAATCATCAGGCAGATGCTGTGATGTGCTAAGCAGTGACAACACACAGAATTTCAAGCAATACTAGGTGCAGGAAGTAGCAGCAAGTATTTAGAAAGCAGAAATTTATAGCAGTCTGATCAGTTTGGTTTGGCAACAGATAGTGGATCAATCTGAGAGTGAAGCCAGGTCAGGTCTTTAATCCAGACAGGCAGTCAGCAAGAACCAAATATATTGATAGCATAAAAGAGCTTATTTGAAAGTACAAGAAACAATAAATGCTAACATCACATAGACTGATGACAAGCTGATCTGTTTATCTAGGAGTCTTGGGAAGAGAAGACCAGCGGCATGTGTTTACTTAGTTGTAACAAAGAAAAGTCATTGTAGGAAGGCACACATTATGTGATCTTGCAGTACTTTGATGGGATGAAGATTTCCACTTCCAGAGTACAGAGAGCAATGTTGAATTAAGATGTGAGATAACAAGTCCAGGCTAAATATCACCTCTGCAAATGGGCAAGAACTGCTGCATCAGACAAAATACCTTTAAAAGCCATCTGCTTAAGCAGATGTTTTGTTTGGTTGGTTTTTACAGGAAAGAAGACTCTATCTACTGGTGAGGTGCATATCTGGGTGAAGGAATGCCATAACCTCCCTCCTCTGAGGGGCAATAGGCTCAACTCTTTTATTAAATGGTAAGAATTGTGGTCAAAGTCATCAAACATGGTGGCCTAATAATGCTACCATTGCACTCATTGTATCTTCTTTTTCTACATTCATATTAGAAGAACACTGAATTGCTTTCTGATTCTCCTTTATTGTAGTGCAAATTGTCCTGCATATTTTACAGCTTCCAGATGCTAAGCATGTACCACCAAGTAAAGCTTCCTAGGAGAGCTTTCTGTGTCGTTATTACACTTTGGTTTTGTCTCTCAATCACTTGGTGGAAGGAATAGTCAAACTGTTCTGGCTTTTAGTCACATTTAAGCAAAGCATGTTTTTGCAAAACATGGTTTAGCTTAGCAAATTTTGGGAGGAGACAGAAGCGTGAAATAGTGTAATAGTGTGAATACATAGTTGGATTTCTTCCCCCTTCCTTTCCACATACAGACTAAAAATATGAAGAGACAAGAATAACAAGCTGGTTGGGGAAATCTCTGGTGGCTACAAAATATTTGTGTCATCAGTGATAACACAGCAAATAAACTCCCTTGTGCCTCTTCCCCACCTGACTTGCCCTTCCATCCTCTGAAGCACAAGGGTGGATACCTGCTGCCAGTATTTCCTGTAAGGGGCTGAGAATATCACCCTTCACTCCATCTCTGTAAAGCATTGTTATCTTCAGTCCTGTTTTACCATGCAAAACACAGTTAATCAGAAGGTTTTGCCTTTTCAGTATGTTTAATGCAGGCTGTGCTGTGCAAGTGCAAACTGACAGTGCTTTTTCTCTCTGAAGTACCATTCTTCCAGACACCAGCAGAAAAAGTCGCCAGAAAACAAGGACAGTTACAAAAACTACAAACCCGGTATTCAACCACACCATGGTCTATGATGGCTTTAGACCAGAAGATTTGAAAGAAGCCTGCATAGAACTCACAGTCTGGGATCACAACAAACTAGCAAACCACTTTCTGGGAGGCCTTCGGATAGGCCTTGGAACAGGTACTGGACAATCACCACATTAATACTTAATTTACAGAGTAGCCTTTCATATTTTTTTTTTCCTTTTCCATCTTTTCTCTTTCAGTCTTTCTTTTTTCTTAAACAGTTTTGTTCAGTAACGTACCTATTCTACAGAACAGATCCTGAAATGTCATGTTAGAAGGGTTAGAATGACTGACAAGGAGAAATATTAGAAACAAACCTTTGTCTGGCCATACATTGTATTTGGTACTGTTTAAAGTACAAGATTAAGATATTCCTCCACCTGAACTCTGATAATGTCTTGCAAATCTACTAATGCAAAAACATAGTGTAAAGACAGCAGTGGGTGGAAATAAAAGGATAGATCAGGAATGCAGGATAAGATTGGAAGATACTGAATTATAAATGCAAATAAGTTTTTAGCATAAGGGCAATATAAGATGTGCAGATATAGCAACAGGAAAATGCATACAATTCTTCTATTTGTCCCTTTCATTCTGCTCTCTGATCTGAGGGGAGCATGTGTTTGGAGTCTTCTCAAGAAATGCAATGTACAAGCTACTCTTCGCAAATTAATTTCTTGCATGGCTCACCAGAATAACCTAAATTACAAATTAGAATAATAAATCTTAATTTGAATTTTAGAGTAGCCAAGGTTGCATTTCAGTACAAAATCAGTACCCTGTTTTATTGTTAAGTCTTCTCAGATGTATGGGCAATTGGCATCTTTCTCCTTGGGATTGTGATAAAAAGACCAAGGATAAAAAGGATAAAATCTGGACAAAGATGACAAAACTTGTGTGAAACTGTTGTTAGTTGTATTTGACATAATTGCTCAAGAGTAAAAATGTAGAACTGGATCTCCAAACCACAAGGTCAGCTACCTAAGGAGGTGTAACCATTTTAGAGCAGGCAAATTTGATTGTCTGTGCTTAACTCTGCAGCATATTAAGTAATTTTTCTCTTAAAACTGCCATTTTTCTAGGCAAAAGCTATGGAACTACAGTAGATTGGATGGATTCTACTTCAGATGAAACTGCCCTTTGGGAGAAGATGATGAACTCTCCAAACACCTGGATAGAAGATACACTACCTCTCAGGATGCTTATGGTTGCCAAATTGACTAAATAAGGTGGATTTTTATTTGTTAGTGTCAAAAAGAAACCTTGGGAATTAAATTGAAAGCATGGGGGTGGAACCTGGAAGAGGAACACAGCAGTAGCTTTTTTGACAGCTTCTGCTCTGTTACTGTTCTGGTTTTGTGCTGTCAGATGTCACTTTGTATTTCAAACATCTGCTTGCAGATTGTTGTGTAAATTGTAGGGATTTAAAAATTTCTTATTCACTGAAAACAACTTCAAGAAAGAAGGTGCTTACAGAACCCAGTGTTAGAGGTAGCTGTGATACCTGGATGACTGTGTTGTCTAACTGAAGCATTTCTGATCCCTTAAATGATCCCAATAACCAGCAGAAATATAAGAGCAAGTCAACTGTTTCTGTACATTGCTTGGCTTGTTCTTGAAGCCTTACTGATAAGACAGCAGCATTAGTGTTAAAACTCATTGGTATGTATTTGTATCCTCATTATGCCATGTTAGGTCTCACCAGCATGGAATATGGGCATGAAGAATTTAGTTTTTTGAAAGTTCCTCTAGCTGTAATTGTACATTTCTAGGACATGAAGGTTACTTCCCCAATGAAAGAAGTGTGGCATGAAGTGGTACTGTTGATGTCCTGTTCTACAAGGTGCAGAGGACTTAGTTCCAATGTACTGTAAAAAATCAGGGTTATAAAAGGTTTGCTTTATATATGTGTTAATCATCTTGTTAGCATACAATATTTAGTCTTAAGTGCTGAAGATGTGAAGGTGAAACTTTTTTTATTCCAGTGCTACTCAAAAGGATCTAAATGTGCCAATTTTAGTGATGACAAGAATGTTGGGTATTTATTCTCCAAAGTGCACTTGTTTGTACCTGTATCCATTAATTTGGGGTTTTTTTGCAAGAACTGAACTTACCTGTGCTTCAGCGCCACCGTTAGGAGACTGGGAGGACTGTGGCAGGCTTTGCTTAGTTTTGAGGCATAGGAAATAAGACTGGAGTTTTAACTTGTAGAAATGCATGCTACTGGTAGATAAATACATAAAATAAAAAAATATATTCCTTTTTTTTTCTTTTTTAAAATAAATGCAGACTATTTAAACTAAATAGGAATTCAGTTTTTATTAAATTCTAGTGGTTTATGTTAGCCATTCAGCATGCAATATAACAAAATGCAGACAGAAAACATTTTTGAAAATAAATGCACAATTATTTACTCCAGGTAAGTCTAAAAGCTGCTGAAATCTTTCACTTCAGTTAGAGGGAGAAGGGAGCTCTTCACAGCTCTAATGCAATTGCTTGATTTAATAATAGAAATTTAAATGCTACTTGGTATATATTATACACTGTGAATGGAAAAAAAGGAAAGATGCTCTTCAACCTTCCAGGGAACCCACTTTCTCTCTCATCAGCCAGGCAGTCTGTGGAGTCTAAAAGTGTCAAAAGCAGTTTGCCAGTCTTTGATATCTTCCTGCTTCAGGTGTTTTGTATGAGATTGGTAACTGCTACAGCTTCCACTCTGCCAGATATATACAAAACATTTTTTGACTAGGGAACACATGCACATGACACTTCAGAACAATGTCTTTTTACCAAAATGGTACAGCTGCTCCTTTGATTGTATATCCTTGAAGAGTCACTCCAGAAAGTGATTCTGAAAAAGCAAAGGCATCTAATTTATTTGTATTTGCTCCCTACATGAATAAATTTTTCATCTGAAAACACAGCTGGCTGTGAACATGACCTACAGTTTCACAGAATTAGTGGTTGTGTTGCAGTTTTATCTCCGGTGAAGCTCAAATACATTGTGAAGTCAAATCAGCTGTAGGCTCAATTGTAGAGATGGGGTCTTAAGGCTCCACATTTGCAGGACCTGCCTGTGTTTTGCCTCCAAATTTGCAGGACCCTCAAAGCCAGCAACTGACTCAGAAGTCACTACTGAAGGGCTGCTCAATAGTGGGCCACAAGTGTCATGTAACCTGCTGTCTTCTATACTCTACAAAATTTTTATACCTAAACTTCACTGCTATCAAAATAAAATGTTTATTTTGTGACAGTGACAATCTCTTTGTCTTCTGATCAAGTAGAAGACATTCTGTGTCTTGCTATTCTTTTAGTCCTCCTAGAGACTGACAAGGAATTTTTCTGGTATCTCAAAAGATTCTCTGTATCATCTCACTAATAGACCAAACCTCAAATTTTGAAAAGCTACCTGAACATGAATGCAAGATTTACTTGCATATTGCACTTGTAATTAACTAGTTTGATTAACTAGTTAATTATCTAATGACATAGGTACTCATCTAGGTTGACCAAGAAACTGAGACAAGTAACAAAAACTGTCCCTTAAGTACAAAACTTCCTCCCCAGTTTTTAAATACCTTTCATTGTGTACAGAATCATTAACTTCAGTAGTATGATAATATGCTGACAGAGAAATGTGAGTTGGGAAGTTGATTAAGACAAAAAGTTTCAAGAAACTACTTACTTTGTTCTCAAGGCAAAGGGAAAGCCTTTAGTCATCCATAACCAAAATTTTAAAGGTGCATAATTAGCTACTCATTAAAGGACAGTGTGATAAATTAATAGCTATGCTTTGTCATAAAGGTGAACTGGAATTAAGAATCAAAGCAGCCATACTCCTAAAATATCTTTATGTATTCATTCTTGTCTGCAGAAACACAACAGTTCCTTCTTCTCTTCTCCTTCATGTTACAAGTTCATCTGTCTTTTATCCCATGATTTATTTTTCTTTTTAGCACATATGTGTGTATATGCATACATACATGTGTGTATATCTTCTGAATTACACTGTTTTCACTTCCTATAAAAGAGGCTTCAAACTCCCAGCTCTCCTTTGAGCTCTGTGTTCAGAAACCTCCCATTGCTGCAAGTAGGGCTGCAAACCTGAGCTGGTGCAGCAACTCCCACTGCTTTGGTTTCACCCATTTTGAAACCTGTCCTGTGCCCTCCTTTACTTGTGTGCTTCATGTCTGTTACCCACAGCACTCTCTTCTCTCTCCTTTGTATCCCTTCCCAGAGGATTCAGCAAAGCCTGCACTGACTTTTTTCTTCCAGTTGCATTTATTTTTCCCTTCCCTATGCTGTTGGCCAGATTTTTATTAGCTGCTAAATAAAGTTGAGAGTTGTTCAGGGCAAGGTCTGTCTTTACTTTCCATGAACCTTCAGTCTGTTCTGAGGTCAGAGCCTGCTATTCTGATTCTGGCATGTGCAGGATGTAAGCCGAGAACGAGGTGTTCTTCAAGCTTGTGGAAATTACCTTTCCTTTCCAAATCTGGGTGCTTTTGAAAGTGTCAGCAATGTTTGTTTGCTAAGAAACACTGCCAGCTCTTTCAGCCACCCTGGTGGGGCTGGCCTGGCTCCAAGCAGCCTGGATGAGGTCATGAGCTCTGGACTGACTGGATTCAGCATCTTACCTCTATGGAAACAGAGCCTCACAATAGGAGAGTCAACAAACAGCAGGAAGAAAATACCTGGTAAGAAAATAGTTTTCTCTTCTTAAACCCTGCTCTTCGTTGTATTTCCACTGAATGGCCTAAACCTTTCAGTCCTTTCCCCTCTCCTCCATTATCTGCAAAGGAACCAAGACAGCAACAGCAGTGAGAGAGTTCAGGATGGTGGAGGCAGAGCTGGTGTCTGTACTGAAGTCACTACTGCAGAGCTGTGAAATGCTTTGTGCTTCACAGGAGTTTATTCATTTTTGTTGTACATTATCTGTCATCCTTACTTTAAGCCGGCTCCTTCCCACATCCTATCTTTACCTCTAGTCAAAGCTCAGGAATTCACAAAACCTTATTATCAGTGTGCTGTTTCAGGTCTGCGTCCAAATGAAAAACTTGGAGATGAGTTGCAGGCTAATTTTTCAAATGTCTGGGTAGCATGCTGTGTGATTCAGCACCAATAATAATTTTGTAATAGAAATATTTTCCTTATTTTTAAATTAAGAACCAGATTTTTAAAATTACATGTCTAAATTAATCTAGCAGATCAGTGTGAAAACTCAGTTGAGGAACTGTTTCTCCAGACACAGAGCCTTAGTATCACAGAGCATTCATTATTTATTAAGATTGTATAGCTCTTTTACTTGATTCATAAATCTCTCAGCACAGGATAAGGCTATTCAGTTATTTTTAACTAGCAATGAAATCTTGTAAATCAATTAAAAGTTTGACGTAACCCTCTGTGTTTTATTTGCAGTTACGATACAGAGCTGTAGGAGAAAATAAAGGCAGAGGAAAAGGATTGTGTAAGGAGTTATTTACAGCTTTATCACTTACAAGCTTTTTACCTAAATATAATAGTAGTTCTTGTAGCTACAACAGAAGTGCCTCGAGAAGGAATAATTAGCTAAGCTAGTCATCAGCAAATGAATAGGCTTGCATAAATACTAAGCCCACACTCTTTGCTGTTGCTCACAGAGTCTGGCATCCTTGAGTCTCAGTGTGCCTAACTCTGAACCAGAGGAGGGGGAAGGCAGCAGGCCTGTGTAGCTGCTGGCTGACATTGGTTTTGGGAGGTCCTGTTCCCCCACATCAGTTTCTCTGGAGTTCCAGAGAAACAACACCAGCTTATGGCAGCAGTGTTGGCCACACAACCACAGGGCACTGTTTAATTATGCTGAGTGTCACTAACAGAAGCAGCCACTATAAAATTTTATCTTGTCTTTGCATGAGACAGGTGTTCAATGGCTTAGGAGACAGGAGCAGGTATGGCTGACTCCACAGGTGATCCAGAGACAGGCAAAGATGTGGAAGATCTGACAAAAAGCTTGGAGGAACTCTGTGAGAGCTCTAAGGAGCAGAGTGAGGAGGTGCTACTGCTTTCACACCTAGAACAGCATCATCATCTTGTCTCTGTACTGAAGGGGAAAATGGATGACACACACAAACGCTGCAGAGACCTGGAGCAGCTCAATATGGAGCTGGAGAAACTGAGGGGAGAGGATGCTGTGAAAATTAAAACCCAGACCCACCGTATTCAGTATTTGGAGGGGTGCTTCACAGATCTGGTCAAAAACCATGAAAATATCATCCAGTTCAAAAATGAGCACAAAAACAGCACCTGCAGCTGCGGGAGGAGAGCAAGTGCCTGCGGCAGGACAGGGAAGCACTCTTCAGCCAGGCTGTGAGGGAGAAGGAAGCTGAAGTGCTCCAGCTGGCAGCCCAGGCCAGGAGGCTCTCACAGCAGTTCTGCTCCTTGCAGGAGAAATATGCTTCTGAGAGTCACAGAGCCCAGGAGAGAGAGAAGGAGCTGCTGGAAGCTCAGTGCCAACTAGCAGATGCCTATGCCCAGGAGGTGGATTCACTCAAGAGGCAGCTGCAGCTCCTACAGGAGAGGCACCAACAAGCTGCTGCAGAGAGCCAGCAGAGGGCTCAGGGCAGTGAGCTGCAGGCCAAGCTGGAAAGGGCACATGAAGAGAAAGAGCAGCTACTGAACCTGGCCATGGAGAGGAGCAAAGCTCTGCAAGATAAGGAGCGGGAGATTCAGAAGCTGGAGGAGAAGCTAGAGACTATGGAGGAAGCCATGCAGAGAGCAGGAAGGTGCCTCAAGAAAGAAGCAGCAGCAGACAAAGATCTGAAGGTTCAAGAGCTCCAAGGACAGCTAGAACGCAGCAAGCAGGCATACAATGAACTCCTGCTGCAGTTCAGTGCTTACAGAAAGCACAGTATGGATTTGCTGACTAAAGAGAGAGCTCTGAACATCAAACGCCATCACTTTGTTGCATAACTGCAGTTTTTTTTCTCTGTTCTCCTCTCAACAGGTGCCTCTGTGGTAACACACGCCTGAATTTTGTTCCTCTCCATGGGACCATCCTCTGGTTCCTTTGTACTGTCCTCACCAGCTTGAACCCTCCTCCACTGACAGCTCTGTAGCCTTTCTGTCATTACGCCTTTATGAAAGTAAATCACTACACTCTTACAGCTGGACATGGATCATTGAACCAGTCAATGATGTGACATGAATGATTAGGGTGGAAAACATAAACTATGAATTTATTTGGTACTAACCTCTGCTGAATCATAGGTTTTCTTTTTTTTTTTTTTAGTTAAAACTATTTTATTTTTCAAGATGACCAAAAGCTCAAACTCTTAGCCTTTTGTATTTGATTCTGCTGTGAAGTTCAGCAGAGGCTGGGAACGTAAGAGGCTCTGAGGCTCCAAGAAAATCCTACCTTGCAATATCTCTGCAGTTCTCTAAATTCAGGAACTTAACAGATAATCCAATAATATCATATGACAACTGATCCTCAAGCAAACTACTGTTTATAGTTTTCTAGTAGTCTTACAGATTTCTGCAGTCATTTAAACTCTATTTAATGCCAGAGTAGTATTTATATCCCCATTCAGCTCAGAATAAATTGTCAAGAGTTTTACGTTATTTCAATCTGTTCTTTGGAACTGGACGATGTTCTACATGTTCCACCAGGGTGTTTTTCCTGGTTTTAGCTGTTTCATGCAGATAAATATTAGTGATACACTCTTCCATTTTGTGTACGTCTGGCAGCTTTTGACAAAAAGAAAAATCTTTCGTGTCAGCACTGTGGGATCCAGAGACCTCCCACTCTCTTTTGCTGGTCTCCTAGGCAAGAAGGAAGATTTTTGCTGTGGAATTTCAGCTCTGTTCTTTAAGTCTCCAACAAAAAAAAAAAAAAAAAAAACAAAAAAAACAAAACAACCACCATGAGGGGCCAAACAGCATCCCCCACCTGGGCTGTAGGCAGCTGCCTCCAGAGTACCTCAAGTTCTTTGCCACATAACTCAAGACCAGTTCTGGGAAAAGGATTGAGTATTTCTTGGTCCTGAGTATCTAAAAGCCACAGCAGGGTATCAGACTTGGTATCCATTGAGATAATTTACAGAAATGATCGGAAGCAGCAGGTCTGGAGGCCAGTGACCAGCTCAAGGACTGGCTGAACCAGATGTGATTTCTGGCTCTGGCACAGGCTTTCCAGAGGAGCTGTGGATGACCCCATCCCTGGAAATGTTCAGTGTGAGGCTGATGGGGCTCTGAGCAAACTGGTCTAGTGAAAGGTTTACCAGCTTAAGGCAGGGGGGTTGGAACTAGATGATTTTTAGGGTCCATTTCACCCAAACCATTCTGTGATTCTGACTCTACATAAGCAGCAGCTGCTAGCAGCCTTTCTTCTGAACTCTGGACAGCCCTTGAACCCAGGCAAAGCCAGATGAAAAGTATTGCTCTACTACCTGCTGTGTGACAAACCGCAGCATTTCTTCTCATCCTGGCTCCTACAACTGTCATTCCACAGGTGTTTTATGGACCATATTCTCCTACCTTTTAACCATACTCCCCTGCTCTGAGGTGCCCACCCCACACACACATTTCATTAATCTCAGTGCTGGCAGCTACAGTGTAAACCCCAAGTGACTCAGGTCACACACTATGCCCTTGGTCTGAGAGCTGGCTTCTCTGTTTGAATTAGTCCCTTGATGAGGAGCACTTATATCCCTCTGGTCACTGCAAGGGACCCTGAAACCAGGTGCCTAAATACTCTAAATCTGGGCAGAGGACACTCACTCACTTGTGTCACAGAACAGCCCCACAGGCCTCTGCCCCAGCTGCAGCCATGGGGTGTGGTGGGAAAGACCCCACATTCTGCACTCTTCAGGGAATCCCCTTCCCACCCTTTGGCAATGGCTATGTGTGAGAGACCTTCCCCCCTACTGCCCCACACACAAACCCCTTGTCACTGCCCCCATTCCCTCCTGCACTCCCATTGCTCACACTCGCCCCTCCTGCACTCCCTGCACATTTCCTACACACCTCTCCTCCCCCAAATCACACACATCTCCCTTACAGGCCCAGCCTCCCACACCTGTCACCCTGCTCTCCACAAACACTGGATTTGTTACCTGGTGTGCAACGAGCCACTAATTACACATATGAGACATTCGTTTATTTCAGATTTGCACAAGCCTGGGCGCTTGGTGGTATTCCACAAATCAAACACACCGACTATCAAACCTTTTTACTATTTATGTTTTAGCAAACAAGGGAATTGGTGTTAGAAGCTATAAGTTACCTAATTATCTTATTAATTAGTATTCTATTAGTTAATTATTGTCTCTTGCTGATTAGTTTGCATGCTAAATCTTCCTCTTTTTTTGGGGTCGGTAGTCCATGAGCTGGTAGTTGGGATATCCCCCTGCTGGAATTATGTTTTATTCAGTCGGAACTGATTTAGCACAGTTGCCGAGTTGGGTTTATTAATTTATTCCTTATCGTGGGAGTTCTGCCTGATGTCCTTGTGGCCCGCAAATTCTGCATTCTTTGTGTCCACTATCAGCAGTACATCCTTGTTCCCAGGCTTTGTTAACCTCCCCCTAGATCTGAGGTCATTGAAACACGTTGAGCCTTAAACCTTAACAAGGCAATCCTAGTGACAATTCATTTGTCCTTCTAACACCTGAAGATCCCTTAGAGCCCGTTGGCTGCTCGCTGTTCCACGGATCTCCCTTCTCGTGGTTTGGGCTTGAAGGTATACAAAGGTCAAACGCCAAAGAACATCCTCTCTCAAGAAAATGTTTCCATATTCCACATTTGGCGGCGGTCCCCCCGCATTCCCTCACGCCGCTTTCCCGCGCGCGGGCGCAGTCGCGCGGCGCTTCCCCGGCCCTCGCTCCCCGCCCCCGCGCCGCTTCCCGACAGCCCCCGCGGCGGGAGCGCCGGGCCGCAGCCTCGCGCCGCCCGCTGCCCTCCGGCTGCGTCCCGTCCCGCCGGGCCCCGCTCCCGCCATGCGCCACAGCCTCACGCAGCTGCTGGCGGCCTCGGCCGGCGGGGCCAGCCCCTCGGGCGCCGTCTGGCCGCTGGCTGGAGCGGGGCAGGCCCCGAGAGGGCGGGATGGCGGCGGGGAAGGGGACCCGGGCCCCGCGCGGCCCAAACCGCAGCCGCCGCCGCGGCGGGAGCCCCCGGGCGCCTCGGAGCCGCGGCGGCAGGAGAAGGAGGCCGAGGCGCCCGGCGGCGCGCTAGAGGTGTGGGAGCAAGAGGACTGGTTCCCGGGACTGGAGCTGGGAGACCTGCTGGAGGCGGCCCGGCCGGACTGGGACCTGGACGCGGAGCTGAGCGACTGCTTCTGTGGGGATCCGGAGCCGCTGCCCGCGCCGGGCCAGGACCCGCGGCCGCCGGCGCCCGGGCGGAGGAGCGGTGGCGCCGGGAGCCGGCTGAAGGCGGCGGCGGCGGCGCGGTTGAACCGGCTGAAGAAGAAGCAGTATGTGCTGGGGCTGGAGAGCCGCCTGCAGGGCCTGGCTGCCGAGAACCGGCAGCTGCGGGACCGCAACCGCGGCCTGAGCCGCCGCCTGCGAGAGCTGGAGCGGGAGAGCAGCTACCTGCGGGCTGTGCTGGCGAACCAGAGCGCGCTGGGGCAGCTCCTGAGCCGCCTGGCCGGAACCCGCGCCGGCGGGCTGCAGCTCAGCACCAGCCTCTTCAGGGACACGGGCAGCCCCCGCCGCCCCCAGCAGCACCTCCTGCCCGCCGGCGAGAGCAGCGACCACGACTACGCCCTGCCCAGCTCCCGGCCCCGCGGGCTGGAGGAGGCGGCGGCGGTGACTGAGACGGAGGAGGAGTGGGCGGCCCCCGGCGGGATCTGCCTGCACGTGGACCGGGATCAGGTGTCGGTGGAGTTCTGCTCCATCTGTGCTCGGCGGGCAGCGGCCTCCTTCAAAATGTAGGGTCAAGTACCTGCTGCAAGTACTCGTGGGGTTCTCACCCGTAAGGGCCTCGCGTCGCGGCGGAGGAAGCAGGCGATGGTGCGCAGGAAAAGAATCCATGCAGTGGTGATGGGGTGGTATTGGGGGAGATGCAGAGGTGGGGAACCTGGCGCTTACTTAAGTGGCCAGGGTAAGAAAAATTCTCTCCAACGGCACGTTGGGAGCCAGACGGTGGCCTTGGTTTAAGGTCCTGTAGTCTGGCGTGTGGACGGTAGTGGTGTGAGCCTGTTTGGCGATGGGAGTCGCGCAGAGCTGCGTGCAGCAGTGCGACAGTGGTCGTGCAGACTGACACGCGCGTGGTGCACACGCGGAGGTGCCGCCAGAGCCCGTTCGCAGCACTTGGGTGAAAAGATCATGCCGACTTGATGCATGAAGGTGTGCTCGGCTCCGCTTCGCAGTAAAGATAATGCTGACTACCCGGTCTTGAGTCAGATAATGTCTAGCCTGCTTATCCTGAGGAGCCGAAAATGCTTGCTTAGAAAACCAAACAAAAACTCCATTATGACATCGTCACTGGACAGACTTAAGAAAATAGTAATGATCGGCAAAAGAAAGCATGCATATAAAATTGTACTGCATCTCAGTTATACATTACTATTAAAACCTCTCTGACAGTTTCTCTTTTAGGTGGTTGCCCTGCCAGGCTCCGTTGTGTAGGGGTTAAAGAACAGTCGTTTTCCACCTCGCAACCTGGTAAGGATCAATATATTCCCATAATGTGGTATCAGACAGCTTGCTTTGCTTATCCCAGTCTCTCGTACTGACTGGTTCAGAAAATGGTTTCTCTGGTCCTTGGCCTCCTCTGCCAAAGCGTTTCTAGCTCTGGATGGCAATTATAGTAAAGGTTACAATCACATCAGTCTCATTAGCTGTTTTCCTTTTTTCGTTTTTGAAACAACTACATTGGCTGCATAGTAGCCAATACAGGACCTACATTTTGAATTTTAAAAAACTGCTCATGCATTTGAAATAGAAATTTCCTTTTAAACCAAGTATGTGATGAGTGGAGAAAGGAAAACATGCTAATAAGGGGGATGTGGCATTTATAGTCTTTTATTATAGGGCACTGTCCCAAAAGTCTAAGTAAATTACTTTTTGAATGAAAAAAAGGAAAGGAAATTGTGACCTGTTGGTTTAAAATGCTGTCTAATGTTAGGGATGCACAGAACCATTCAAAAGCCCCTCTCTAGCTTGCTCTAATTCACAGTGCAGAGTTTTACCTGATGAAACAGCCTGAGCACTGGTTAAATCACTGCAGAGGAGTCCTCACATAGAGGAGTTGCTCTTGCATGGACCTCTGAGGAGAATTAGGTTTGAAGAATCAGTGCATCGAAGTAACTCATTATTTTACCTTCCATAAGTAAATCTCTGTCCCCATGCACACTGAAATTCCTATGTTACTTCAGAGTAGCTTTAAATTTTAAAAATATTGCATGTATATGCATGTGCTTAACTCTACAGTGGAGTTCTTAATTCAGCCTCTTACAGTATCCAGAAATCTATAACCTGATATAATTAAGCACTGTTTGGAGATGAGCAAATATGTGTCTTGAGGCTAATGATATGAAAAATGCTCCATAATTGCTCCTGAGATAGGAGGAAAAATAGTTTGACAAAAAATAGTGTGTGTTTTCTTGTAGTAGTCAGTGTTTCTCCCTATCACAAAAGATGAGTGGGTTCTTTTTTTCAGTTGTATTATAATGTTTAGGTTGTTTAAATGTATGTCAGTTGGGGGAAGATGGATTGTGAAAATGATAATATGTAAAGTGAGGTTTCACAAAGAATACTTTTCTAAAACAGATTAATTTATAATTTTTTTTTAAATGATTCTATTTAGTGTTTCTGAAGTCTTGTTTCATAAAGCCTTAAATGTTGTGTTTAAGGCTAAGCAGGTGAAAGCATTTTCTCCCAGTCATTTGCTTTATTGGTACTAGACCCTGTCACGTGTTCATCAGTAGAAAAGGAGGTGGATTTTTCTTTGTGAAACATCACTGTGTGATAAAGTATATGTGTATTTAGCATCCTTGTTTTTCTTTATGCTAAAGTGGATTCAGCTGTGTTGGGGCAGAAGAGACGGGACCAGCTGCTGGCCACATTTCCTGCTTTATTTTAAAAGGTAGTATAAGAAATGAGAATAAAGAGGTAACAGGGCTTTTGCTGTCTTTGGTTAAAAAAAAGAAGTTGAATGCTGGGATTATTTACTGTCATCCAAGATGATTTTTTAAAAAGGCAATAGTCTGTCAAGCAGGTTTTACTCCACTGTATGCAGAATTCCATCTGTTCAGGGGATATTGCCAGCACAAAAGAGACTTAGTGGGATATGTGTGACCTCACACCTCTGTGGTGGCATCAACAGGGCTGTTCAAAGTTTCAGTCTTGGGCAACTCTGCTCTAACTGAGGGGTTATACCAGTGCACAGGAGTCAGAGTTAACCACCAGGACCTGCACTGACTGACATGCAAAATGGAAATAATTTACATTCAACCTAATCTCAACCTGCCTAGCTCAGACCTCATGAACATGCTTCATTTTTCAGTTAATGTGCTTGAGGAAAAGAGAAACACTAATGTAGCAAGCATGGGATGTTCCAGTGGCATTTTTATGGTTACTTCAGTGTAGGAGTGTTTTTTAAGTTAATTAAATATGCATTCTTTCTTGTCGCATCACTGCTGAATGGCAGGGTCAGGGACAGTTCTTCTGGCCTCTGCTGTGAACCTGCACAATGCTCTGTCATGACACGACCTGTGGCTGTGTCTGAGAGCAGCTGATTTTCTCACATGCAAGCTGATGTATTGTGGTACAAGAACAAGGTCAAGTCCCAAGAAAGTCAGTGGCTGCAGGCATTTCTAGTGCCTACTGAATCATATTTAAACCAAATAGAAGGGAGGAAGTTATTTGAAACTAACCAACTGTACTATCTGTATGGTGTATTATTAATGTAGCTTTTTGAAGTCAAAGCCTTGAAATGACATAACTTAATACTTGAAAATATATTGTAAATGTTTCTTTGTAATTATGTGCCATTCAGATAAGAATACAATATAATAAAATCAGACCTGTTGATCTTTCAGTTTATGGGCTCAAATGTTTTCTTCATCTTTTTCTTTTCATTAATGACTTGGTTCTTTTAACAAAGTGGTAAAACAGAAAGAATGTTGCCGCTATCTCTTGGTCATCAGCTGGAAAACAAGATAAAATGGATTAGGGCATG
The DNA here is from genome assembly GCF_027887145.1 of Ammospiza caudacuta. Lineage (NCBI taxonomy): Eukaryota > Metazoa > Chordata > Aves > Passeriformes > Passerellidae > Ammospiza > Ammospiza caudacuta. Next base: position 37,743,454 of record NC_080594.1, read on the forward strand.
CAGGAGAAATGTTCTTGCTCTTCTGTCTTTAAAGGTAATCCTGTGGTGAGGACAACACAAAGGTGTTATTCCTTGAACTGCAGATAGAGCTGTACTTCTGAGAATCAGCACTTCTTGTATTTCACAGTTCTTAATTTTTTATTAATATGGATATGTTTGATCAATATACCATGGATATGTAAAATACTTACATAAACCCTTCTGTGGTTTATTGGCATCTTCCTCCTTTCTGTTCTGTTTTTAGGCTCTGAAGTTTCATGACTGGTTAATTACATGCTGTTGAATCACAATCTTTCATCAAATTGCTGTTTCCACACTAAGCACCAGAGTGAGTGTTAAAAACAAAAGGTTTGACAGTGCTGGAAGGACAGAACGTTTTCATGGCTCTGGAGTGGGCCATGTATTCAGATTTTTGTTAATCTTAAATGCTTTATTTGTACAGGACGGTTTAAAATAGTGCACTGGCTTTCTAGCATGAGGGGATTCCAGTGAAAGTGGTCTGCAGCTTGATGAAATGGAGCATTTCACAAAAAGTACTGCATAAAAATGTAAAAGCATACTGGCATGCTCTGCCTTTTTGGCATCTAGTTGTAGAAAATTCAGTGTTTCAGCACTGAAATGTGTTTGGTAAATTGTATGTACCACAGAACCAAGTGCTGCCAGTGTTCAACTGCACAGCTATGCTACCTACATTTACCCTTCTTCTCAACAGAGTCACTTGAAGACTACTTAGTGTTAAAATAAGAAACAATTTCATGCTCAGTTCTCCTTTAGTCCTTTGGAGTTTGAGAGCTTTGCAGCACCTAGGAGTTAAAAACAAAACGCTGCTTCTGTAATCTAGCTGCCTGGAGAGATGATATCAAAGGAAATGCAGGGAGGCATGTTCCAGCACTTGGCATTTCCAGATCATCAGGTTTCTCATGCCATTTGTCAAAATTGTAATCAGTTTTCCCTGTGAAACACAGATCTTTGGCAAAATCCAAAGGCCCTTTGTACATTTACTGATTTTTAAAATGCTGTGTTATCTAGTGTTTATAGTTAAGGAGGTTTTCTGCAATCAGCATTATTCTGGTTATAGGGCTGTATTACTATTAGTTACACTGTAAAATGTCTGAAGGATATGTTAGGTATGGGAGCTATTCAAATTGACTCTGTTTAAAGAACACCCTGTGCAAAAATTGCACATTACCAGCTGCTGATTCTACATTTTTTCCACCCAGTTTAAGTGGGATATGCAGATGTGAGGATGCCAAGGGCAGGACTTGCACATGTACCAGGAGGATTTGCAGGAGAAGTAGAATACATTATAATGATGACACAGCATTTAGAATGGTGTATCTGCAAGAAAAACGTGGAGCTTTTTTAGTATTTCTGTTGGCTCTTATCTGTAACTATTCTTGGCATCCTTTTGGCCATAGTTCAGACTTGGAGTAGCCTGAAGTCCTTTCTGTGGGATATGTCGCCTGTGCCTGGCTTGTTTCTACCACAATGGTGGAAGAAAGGATCCCACTAATACCTGTTGTCTCTCAGTGTTTGTGGGGAGTTTATTACAGTTATCAGAGGCTGAGGACTGGTTCTTGGGGGTTGCAGGTGATAGGTCATATCCTGTGTATGAAACAGGGAATGGAAGGAACAGTCCCAGATTCCTGTGTAGGCACTCCTCCACATGCGTGCATGCCAGAACCGGGATAGCATCTTGCTGTCCTGTGGAATTCTGAAACAATTTCAGATTTTATTGATTGCCTCTGAGAACACTTCTTCTCCTCAATAGTTTGAGAGGTACAAAAGGTGTAACTGAAAAGTTTCCTTGTTCACGAACACACCACCTTTCCAGACCTTCCTAGTCTCAGGAGTGCTCAGCTGACCTTTGATGTGACTAGTACTGAACATGTAGAGTACACGCCTGCAATTTGTGTGCTCATCAGTGATGCTGGAAACAAACATCAGTCTTTGCAACTTACTAAAATGTTGAGGAATCTAACTTTTTAATATACAATCTTCACCTTTCACTTGAAGAAATGAGTATCTAAAAAGGATATGGTTTGTCCAGGTCAGACCACTAAACATCAGAACATGCATTTTGGTGACTGAGGATAATTATCACTTCAATTTATACCAAAATGAAAGTAGTATTTGGAAGGGAAGATCCTTTTGAATCTTACCCTTTAATAAGCACTAGAACCTGTTTATAGTATTTTTAACTATATAATGTTAAACACAATAATCAATGAGCCAGTCATTCTTATTCTTAAAGATACTATTGCACAATAACACCTTTATTTTATGTTTTTATTATCACAGGTAAGTGGTTCTGTTGGTTAAAGTCTGGTGGCTTCCGGAGGTATGACAATGCACTGTCATGTAAAATACTTGGTCCCTGGGAATCTCCCGTCGGGGTGATTAAGGTAAGGCAGATGGGAACACCACGTGACACAGCAACAGTTTGAATCAAGAAAATGAAATTATCTCTACCTAACAGAGACTGTATTGCTGCTGCTCCTGGGTATAGATAAAGAATGTGTCATGTTCCTGCTGTAATGACCCATTTTTAAGGAAAAGGTAGATAAAGATGATGAAACTCCTTCAATATATTTTCATCAGCATTACAGCATAAATTTTAACTCCTTTCAATTAAAGGCCTCAATATTGAATTCTTAATTCTCATTAATAAATATTTCCATGTGCATCAGGGGATGCTAGAATTTTACTGAAGTGACTGTTGACCAGTAACTGTACAGCTTTTACAGTTACAGAACTATTTAGGTTTGGAAAATACTCCCAGGACCATCAAGTACAACCTTTCACTTATCACCAGCTCCTTGACTAGACCATGGCACCAAGTGCCACATCCAGTGATTTCTTGAACACCTCCAGGGATGGTGACTCCTGCCACCTCCTGGGCAGTCCATTCCAATGCTCAGCAAGCCTTTCTGAAACTAAATTCCTGAAATTCCTCCTGATGTTCAACCTCAAACTCCCCTAGCACCATTTGAGGCCATTTCCTCTTGTCCTGTCACTTGTTGCCTGGGAGAAGCCAACCTCCACCTATGGCAGGTTAAGACCATACCCAGACTGGGAGTATTGCTTCTGTAGAATTCCTGATTTAGCTCTTAGACTGCAGAATACACTAAGGACACCTCATGCAGTAGGAGAGCTGCAATTTATATTGCTCTATAACATATAGCCACCAGTGTGAAGACACACCTGACTCATAAATGCATTACTCTGGACCACTGATCTTAGACATAGCTGAGATTCCCCAGTAATGGCACTGGCCCTCAAAGGCCTCTCACCACAGCCCCATCCTTCAGGAAAAGACCTAATTTCAAGGCAAAATGGTTGCAAGGCCAGAGACTGCTTTTTTGATATGCTGGGAAGCCTGACAAGACTATCACTCCTGATTTGCACAGATTGCTCTGTGATAAAAGTGTTCTCCACAGTGTGACCCATCTAATGGTGTAAATGGGATAATCTTGTGACAGAAGTTTTGTGCTAGCTGAATGGGGAAAAGGGAGAAAAATACATTTTGAGTAGATCACTAGCAAAACCTTCCTTGATATTCCCTCTTTTAGTTGTGGGGTTTTTTGGGTTGTTTTTTTGGTTTTGTTTTGTTGGCTTTTTGGTTTTTTAATAAATTTCTGTGGTTTGCATTATGAAGGAAAAACCTCTTTTTCAAGAAGACTGGTTTTTTACAGCTTCTAAAAGCTGTAGCATCACCTTAGAACCAAACATTAAGCAGGGACTATAAATGCTTTCTTTTTGGAAATGCCTCCCATTTCCAAAGCAACACACCTGTCTGCTATTCAAATGTATACACTAAACTGGGCATAATGAAAAGTTTAACCTGCACTGAAGTTCAAAACTTAAAAAATGCCAGTGCAGAGACTGGTTTGGTATTAAAAAGACACAGCAACACTTTTTCTTGTTTATTATGGTTACTTATCCAAGGCAATTAAAAAGTTGCTTTACTTCACTCGGGTAGCTCTTCAGGATCCCTGCTACTGTTCATCTGCAGCAGCATTTTGATATATATTCCGTGCTGTTTAGTGGCAAGATATAATCCAGTGAGAGCCTGTACCAGTATGCCCAGACTCATCTTTCTGAAGACAGGCTGAGAAGTTGTGAGCCAGTAGCGTAACAGGTTTTCTTTCCCTGGCAAGGGAGTTGACATATACCTAAACAACAGAAACAGTGGTATAAACATTTTATCCACGTAAGTGTCAAGATTTAACATAAATATTTATGTAGATAGTAATTTTCTCTTCTATGTTAAATTCACCTGGTGGTACTAAGCTGTCTGCATAAATGCTTTAAAACATCCTGACCATGCCCTGGTCTCACTAAACCTTGCCCTGCCCTTGCTGTGCTCTGAACTACACAGAATGACACCTGTCAGGGGCTTTGGCTGCTGGGCACTGCCCAGGGTCACCGAGGTCTCTTGGCTGTCCAGCCACCCTCAGTGGTGGCAGGATGGCAGCCACCACTGCACACACCGAGGCACAGCCTGGGAAACTTGGAAGGCTCCTGCTAAACACAAGGGCTTCCCCATGGATCACTTTGCAGATCTTATTTCACTTTGGTGTAGCTCTTACAAACTTTGTTTTGTAATTAGATGACCTTAATGTATACCTCCTTCCACATCCTAAATGTCTACAAGAAGACAAATGTGCACAGATCAAATATCTACAGAATTTACACTGAGAACAGAACATTTTACCCATAAATACATTTCACTCAATTCATTGCAGATAAGACGTACCTGGCTGCAAGGCTTCCATTCAAGGGGATAGCCAGGAAAATGGGGTAGAAACCACCCACAACAGCACCTACTAATCCTCCTCTGATCACAGCACAGACCTCACAGTTCAGCTGACCTGCATGGCAAACCATATTTCACCGTCAACATCTACACATCCTCCACCACATCAGTTTATAAGCTGCATGCAAGAACCCGAAAACAGGCTCTTGACAGAAACTTCCAAGCTCTACAGGTATGCAAAAAATTATAAAGGAGAACTCTTTTAGAAAACAACAACAGAACAGTCCCAAAACAAAAACTGAGACAAACCAAAAAACAATCACTCCCACTCCAACCTATGAGGAATTTATCATTCCAAAGCTGACCTTCAAATGAAATTGTACAGATGGGGGGAAATTGCACTGCTTTGTTGCAGTAACTTTTACATGACTGAGTGAAAAATGCTGAAATAACTTTTTTAGAAACATATATAAACATATATATCTCCTTTCCCACTCCACTTTGAGAACTCACTGCTGTCCAATGCATTCTGTTTTTCAAACTCTGTTTTACAAACTGAAGTTTTTCAAGACCACAATAGTTTAAGAGCACTTTTCTGCAGGGAGAAAAAGCTCCTCTACTGTTCCCTTGTGTACAGAAAGCAAAGCCCTTTCAAAAAAAAAAAAAAAAAAATAAATGAAGAGGTGTTTACCTGAAAATAAAGGGTCATACACAAAAGCTTCATAAATTGCTGCTGTTGAAAGAAATGGAATAACAGCCATTGGAAGAGCAGACACCAGGGAAGCCTTTCTGACATGTAGGATGCTCCTGAAGAAATTATTTGCTGCTAAGCCACATAAGCTTGAATTTGCTGCTAGGAAGTATTTTCCATGATTACAAAGGTTCCTGTGAAAGAAGGGAAGTCATTTCAGCAGCTGAGAACTGTAAAAAAGTTTAGTTTAATCCACACTACAATTCTCTTCTGAAAATCCTGCAACAAGGGGTAAGGGACATAAATCTCTCACTGATGCAAAATGGAGAGTAACTACTTCAAAAAGCAGCCAGGGCAGCATCCTTTGTTATGTGCCTGAGTTTACACACAGTTCAAGAGTGAAGTAACAGGTTGAGAAGCTGTTGCTACAATTTTTTCCCCCCATTATTATAGTTAATGGAAATTTCATTAAAACTCTCCTTATAAGCATGTTCCTAATGATAATGTTTTCTGAAAACAAATGAGGAAATATATATACAATAAAATACATAACTTTAAAAAGTCAAGTCAATCTACTTGTAATTCTACATTTTAATGTTTTGAGTAATATTAAGCACTAAAGATTTCAGCGATATACTTGCTAATCTCAAAAAACTTTAAACACAAAAAATGTCAGACATCAAGGACACCAACTATTTCTTGTTTTGAATAGGAAAATTCAAGTTTTACCTTTCCAATCACAGGCAATGAAACGCAGGCAAACATGTTAATAAATATGGAGGACAGAGATTAAAATTTTAGCAGCATATTTAAGTACCCAAAACAAAGCAAATTAATGTACCCAGGACCAGCAGAATCTACTTAGTGAGATACAGAACTGCTAAACTGCACAAAAGAAAAGGAGGATGGAAGAATTGGGGTTTGTGGCTTTTTGTTTAAACTCCCTCATGTTAAAAACATGTGCTTGGCTAAACAGGAACTCTCAGTTTGACTGCAGCTTTCCTTTCCAGACATCAGTGAGCTCCCCTCTGAATACAAGCTCTAAGTCCTGCCAGTGACTGGCAGCTACTTCTTTCCAAGGCTGAGCAATCCCTAAGTCCAGAGTTTCTATCCAGACATTACCACATCACTGCAGAGTGTCTGCCTCCCCTGCTCTCCTGGGGAAGGAGTTTTGGAGGCTGAACATAATGGCAGTAGATCCTACACAAAGCTGCAGCCTTTGCTTTCTCACCTGTGTGGGGAAGCCCTCTGTTACTACCAGCAGTTTGTTTAGCCAGCAATTTAGTCCTATTTTAAAAAGAATATAAATAAAATAAGCTTCTGATTACTCTTATTTCTAAAAAAATTATCCAAGCTGATACACACATGCAAATGGCTCATAACAGAACCAACTCAGGTCCAGCAAGGTTTTGCAGTGACATGCAATATCACAACCCAAAAGGTCATTTGTGAGGCCCAGAAGGCATTTAGCTGGCTTTGTGCTGTACAGAACCCTGCTGGTGAGCCTGCAGGACTCCAGCTGACTCCTCCACCACCAGCTGGATCCCTTAGTCTCGCCTTCCTGAAACAGGGAGCGGTGCAGAATGAAATGCAGAAACCAGCAGGATGATGCTCACTCAGTTCTGGCTGCAGGCCAGCCCTGCTGGACAGAAGATGACTCCAGCAGAATCATATTTCAGTTTCCTAGAAATTTTTTTAGCTCTAGCACAGGACTGTGAGAATGCTGAGAGCCAGTCAGGGCTGATCAGCCATCACAGAACCCTCAGCACTGGGGAGCACATGCCAGAAACCAGCGGGGCAGCACCAGAGCCAGCACTGAAATAACCATATTGAAAAAACATAAACCAAGTCTTCTGTTCTGGACAACAACAAGCATCTTCAAAATTAACTAATTTTGGAACTGCAAGGAGAATTTGTAATACAACAATAAGGAAAAAGAGAAGCCTTCAAGACTTGAAAAGTCTGATGCACTTCATTTATTTTACCAGCACTTACTGATCTGCTTTAGGAAGCTCATTGAACATCTTTTGTATGATTTCCATCCGCTTAAATCTTTCCAAAATTAGTCTTTGCTGTGGAGAATCTAGTTCAAGAAACTCTCTTCCTGTCATCTTGAAGTTCTGGATCATAAGGAAAAAAGAAAACCCAGATGTAATCCAAGTTACATAGCCTCAGTATGAATCAAATAAACATTTAGACTCTTTGCCACTATGAATCACAAATACATTCCCTATTTTGCATGGCAATACTCCAGGTTTAAATTGATTTAACTGTCAAAGAGACCTGTAAGAAAAAGCCCCAGCCAAATAAATCCATACTTTGTAGGCATAAATCAGAAAGCCTACAGTTGCAGTGGGTTTGTGTGGCAAAGTTTTGGCAGCAGGGGGATGCAAGGCTGGTTTCTGAGATGCCAGGAGTTGGTTCCAGCTGGTTCCAGCCAGCTCCAAGACAGACCTGCTGCTGGCCAAGTCTAAGCCCAACCAGTACTGTGTGTGTGTGGGGAAGTCAAGAAAGGCTAAAAACTGTTGCAAGACAGTAGCTGGAAAAGAGGAATGCGAACACATTTGAGGAGCAGCCCTGCAGACCCTAAGGTCAGTGCAGGAGGAGCAGGAGCTGCTCCAGGTGCTGGAGCCGAGATCCCCCTGCAGCCCCTGGAGCATCCCATGCCAGAGCAGCTGGATGCCCAAGGGGGAGGCCTGTGCTGGAGCAGGCTCCTGGCAGGATATGTGGCCACATGGGGAGAGGAGCCCAAGCTGCAGTGGGTTCCTGGCAGGAGCTGTGAGCCCAGGGGGAACCCACACTGGAACAGCCACTGCTACTGAAGGACTGAGCCCTGTGCAATGGACCCACAAGGGAGGAGTTCATGGAGAACTGCAGCCTGTGAGAACCACTGCTGTTGGAGAAGTCTGGAGAACTGTCTCCCGTGGAAGGGACCACCCACTGGAAAAGGAGACGAGTGCAAGGAGGAAGGAGTGATAGAGACAACACGTGATGAACTGATTACAATCCCCATTCCCTGTCTCCTTGCACTTCTAAGAGGGAGGAGGACATAGAAAAAAACAGCAGTGAAGGGAGGGGTGGAGGGAAAGCATTTTAAGGATTTGGCTTTACTTCTCATTACCCTATTCTGATTTGACTGACAGTATATTCAATTTCCCCAAAGTTTACTCTTTTGACTGCAATGGTAATTGGTGAGTGATCTCGTGTCCTTACCACAACCCCTGAGCTTTTATTCATACTTTCTCCCTGTCCTGTTGAAGGGGGCAGAAAGTGATAAGAGCATCTTGGTGGCCACCTGAGGCCAGCCCTTCACAACAGCTCTTGACAACACCTGGAGTTTAGTGATTCAAGTGCTTCTTTTCCTATACGTTTTAGTGCAGAGGAAATTCTCCCAGACTTACTGTGCCAATCACACTTACCTGAAGTTGCTGTTGTAACGTGAAGGCCGTGTCCTACGCCCTATCTATGGGACCGAGCTTGCTTCGGTTGGGGCTTGGCAGGACGCAGCAGCGGAGAAAGCGGGCAGAGCGGGCAGGATCGCTTCAGGCCGCCCGAGGAAAGTCCCCAAACCGCTGCTGTGGGATCCCACAGACCGCACGTCACAGAGCTGTAAGCACTCCCTCTCCCCAAGCCTTGTACACGCGCCTCTCCCTGAGCCCTGCACGCCGCTGGAGGCGGAGGGACCCTCCCAAAGCCCCGCGGCCCGGCTCAGGTCAGAACCCTCACGCCGGGAAACTGCCGCTCGACCCCGACCTTCAAGTCCCACCGCTACCAGTCGCTGCCCCCGCACCGCGCGGACCATCCCGGCCTCCCCGCCGGGCTCAGGCTCTGACCTTGAGCCGTTCCGACGGACACGGCCCCGCCGCCCTCACCGAATCGCTCCCGCCGCCTACAACATGGCTCCTCCCACCTCACGCCCTGCCCGTGGACGCCGCCATCTTGCTCGCTCACATGACCCAGGGCCCTCCAAGGCCGCCTGTGATTGGGCTGTTGGCCGCCGGCCCAGCATGGCGGCCGCCGATTGGCCGCGGGCCGGCGGGCGGGGCCCGGCGCTGGTTGCCGGGGCGGCGGATGGCGGCGGCGGCTCCTCGATGGCGGCGGGGCTGAGCGCGGATCGTGCAGCGGCGGCCGGGACGCGGGGACTCCCCCTTCGGTGCGGGGGGGCCCAGTCCTCGGGGTAACCCGCTGATCCCTCCCCTCGGCCCGCGCCCTTTCCCCGCCTGCCCCTCAGCCCTCGGAATGCCCGCTGCCCCCTTCCCTCGCCTCCGGCTCCTTTGTGCTCCCTCCCCGTCCCGCCCCCTTCGGGCGCCCCTCGCCCCGGCTGCGTCTCGCTTCGCCCCACCTCCAACCCCTCCCTCATCCCCTCCGCTCCTGCCTGCCGCTTGTCCCTCAGCAGCCCTTGGGGGAATTGTCCTCGTCCGTAAAGCCAGCCTGGCTCCGGCAGTTCACCTGCACCCATGGCAGCCCCCCCAGCCCGCTTGTTTCACACAGCCTGTGTGCCTTGCTGCGCCTCGGAAAGCAGCAGGCGGACCCCTTTGGGTTCCAGAGAGCTGGGGGAGGGTGGAGTGGGGAGGGGATGAATGGGGCCAGCCCCTGAGGGATGCGGGGACGGCAAATCCCAGCTGCGAGCATCAGAGAGCGGAGCAGAGCCGCCCCTTCCCCTTCACACGCACAGGTCCCGTGTCCCCAGAAGAGGATGCACGGCAGAGCCCTGTCCTGTGCGCCGCAGCTCCTCATCGCGGGGAAGGGAAGCGCTCGGAGCTTGTCCGCCTTCCTCAGACTTCTCCTTAACCAAGTAGATGAGGAAAATCTATCCCGTTTCTGTTTCTCTTTTTGTTTTTCCAGAAAAAGGGGGAGAGAGAGAGAGGCTGATACTGAAGCCAACCAGCTGCGCTTCTGAGTGGGAAACTCCGGACTGATCTCATGGCTTGCTTTTTATTTCATTAATACTTCATTATCTCTGAAAATGAACCTTTTGTGAAGCTCTTCTCCTAACTCTCCTTATTCCTCTTTCACGAGGTGGCTGCTGCTGTGCAAGGGAAGGAATGGCATGAAGTAAATGACTCCAGTACAAAGCAATCTGCTTTGCCCAAGTGCCCAGTGGGCAGCACTGTCACTTTAATAATTCCAGGTCAAGGGATTGCTTTCCTCGTTTCAATCCTCTCTTTTAATACATGGGAGGATCAGAGGGACATTAAAGACCGTAAGGCTGGGTGGCTTGCAGATAATAAAAATGAAAGTGTCTGCCCAGTGACTTCTGTTGGGTAAGAGGGTGATATTTGAAGGCTCTTGTCTGGTGAGGAAAAAGGGATCTTTTCAGTCTACTTTGTAGTCTCCTAATACATAGCTAGCAAAATTAATTCAAGAAGTGAAAGAGCTTAAAGAGGCGCTTTGGATTGTTTTTGTCTTCCTCCTTATTTGGATTACTTGGGCGTTTTTGTCCTGCAAATAATATGTTTTTGAGCATGTACAGGTGGAGTATTGAGACAGCTGCCTAGAGATGGACTGTGCCTTAATTGTATTGCATAAAATCTTTTAATTTTCAAACTTTGCTGCCAGAAGAGGAGTTATAATAAGGTTTTATATTGCCAAGGAACGTTTGCTCTTGTATTTTTATAAAGTCAAATATATTTTAAAGAAATTGAAAGCATCTCTTTAAAAAGAATCAAAAAGCTTCTTTTTCCCCTCTTTTTTTTTTTCTTAATTGTGGAGAGCATCGCAAGTCCAATCCAAGGGAACAGCAAGTATTCATAGAAATGAAGATTGAAGATGCATTTCCTTACTGAACTGTAAAAGTGTTCTGCAATAGATAGTCAGTTCCTGACCTTGCAGAGTGTTCCAGTAGTACTTCGTTAGTACCTGTAAATAAGTGCTTGCAACCAGATTCAGAAGTAGGAAGAAGAATGCCAGTCAAGAAGAAAGGTGGGCTATGAAGCTTCATGTCTCATATTGTGTTTTCATTGTGTTAGATTGGTGATTTCTAGTACTTAACCATTTCAAATTAAAAATGCTTTCATGGGGAATGGCAATCGTTTTTCTTTTGCATTGAAAATGGGAGAAAAATCTGTGCACTTAAAATAATAATTTTTAAAAGTAACTTTATGCTGTGCTCTAAGATTTACGTCAAATTTGGCCTCAAATGTTTTTTTGTAAAGATCAGCTGTCTAGGATTTTGAACAGGCACCAAGAGAAAAGCTTGATGTTTAACTTTGTCAGAAGCCTCTCTTACAAACGCTAATAAATTTGAAAACCACAGTTTAATCTGTTATCTATTTGTGACATGTTTGGCGGATAAACATCAGCTATCAGTAGCAGCAGAAAGAAATAACAAAGTTTCAAGGCTGATTTTAAAACAAAGTTATGAGAGCTGTGTTTTGAAGGTGTTTTAAACGTGTTTTCTTTTTTTTTTTTTTTAATGTGATTTTAATTAGCTTGAATTTCCATGCTTTAGTACAATATAAAACTACTGTCTTTAAGGCTGTAGTAGGGCAGCATTTAAGAAAAGACAAACATACATTTGGCCTCTTCTCACCTCTAGTTTGTGTTTGCACTTTTGGAAAATGTGGCTTCCAGTGATCAAACCACAATTAGAAGTATACGAAGGCAAATTCTTACTCTGAAAATACTCACCAACTTTAGTTTATTTCTGGTTTCTTGCAAACTGGACACCGATTTGAAGTTTCTGAATATGCGAATAGAGTAAGGGTCATGGGAACCTTTTTTTATTCAGCTCATCTGTCCAGATGTGCCTGGGTCTAATATATCCCTGAATCTGATGACACAAAATGTGGGGGAGAGGGCAAGAAGTGAATGTTACAAACAGAAATGAGGATGTAATCAATGTGACTTTGGATTCTCTTCCGTATAGGAATAATCATTACTTATGAGTTAACACTTACTATATAAATAATGATAAAACAGGCAGATTGCTAGAATTATTTTCATGAAAAAAACAATAAATGGGATTTTGTGATTGTGTTTTCAAAAATGACAGTGTAGAAATGAAATTTCAAACCTGAAATATTTTAATGAATGGCCTTGTCATTCATGGAATCACTTGGCATTATGTGTAGTAAAGGTGGAAACGTGTGTGGAGGAGTTCCATTCCTAATAATTCATCCTGCTGTGCTGTAAAAGTGTCACCCTGATGTACTGGGGAGGCTTCTGTATCCTACCTGTTTACAGAAGGAAAACTGAGGCTTTTCATTATTTAAGTTTTAATCCTGATTTAGGTGATTTACAATAAGGATGTTTCTGGGCCAGATGTTCAGCTGTAATTCAGTTTCCGAATACTCGCTGCAGGAATTTAGGGGTGAAATCTGACAGGCTCCTTTGTGCAGAAGTGAGATTGGCAATCACATCAGTCCCCTCTGGCCTTAAAAATCTCTGAATTTCCTGTTTGTTTCCAGGCACTTGGGCTCAGTCTTAGTGTACACCAAGGCTTGACTTCTTTGATGTTACAAGGATGTGTGTTTTGGCAGCATTAAAATATAAAGTCAAGAGACCCAAATGTTCCCCTTGAAGTACTTTAAATTGTCACATCAATCAGTGTACTGAAGTTGCCAGTGTGAATGTATTTGATTATTAAAAGGGTATTGTTAAGAATGTATTTAAGCATGTAAATTGCAGGATTAAAAATGTTGGCGAATCAGCAACTTCATTGTGATTTTGAGCGACTTAATTTGTCTAGTTCATGCAATAGACTTTAACTTTCTAAATGTAATTAAAAGCATGCTGGCAACTCAAAGCATTTTGCTGTTTTTAAAAAGCTTGCTATTTTTTCAAGTAATGCCTGTTAGTTCTATGAATACTAGGGAGATTGAGGGGTTTCTTCCATGTTTGGTTTTTGGATTTTTTTTTTCCCATTTATTTGCCTTATGATTTTGACAACAGTTTGTGGCTAACTAGTTAGTATTTCTGATGATGACTTATTTTCCTTTTTTGGGAAAAATTTGGGAGTTCATGTCTACCGTCCTGCCCATCGAGGGCATCTGTAGAAATCTCAGTGGGATACTCTCTTGCAGGCTGTGCAGAAGTATTTCAGTATCAGCATTGAGGACAGGATTATCCTTCTCCTTGTCAGCACTTCTTTCTGCTTTGCTATTTTGGATTTGATTAAAATATTCTCCTAAAATCAGTATGGAGACATAGAAACCTGTGAAACAAGCTTTGAAACATACTGATATTTATCACTGGAAGTTGTTGCCAAGCACTGTTTTTTTGACACTGGCCAGTTGTGGATCTTTCTAAAGAACAGTTCAAACATTTTGGGAACTTACCTTTGAAATAGCTCTCACTTCTAGTACCAGTCTTCACATTTCACATAGCTTTTCATGTAATTTACACTTCACCTTGCTGCTTGCTGTGATGCCTGCCATCTTGCTTTTCAAAGTCCAGGCCCGTATAGTTAGGAAAAAAATAGTTTGCTTAATAATAAAAATAATATAACTTACAGGAAGCTTTAATTTATTATGGAAGCGGGGAAAAAAAAAAGTCTTGGTTCTGGTGATGTGTCAGTACCTGATTTCCATTGCCTGATGTGCTAGAGTGAAAATATTTTGGTTTTCTCACTTCTGTGTGTGCTAGAGTGAAAATATTTTGGTTTTGTCACTTCTGTGTGGAGGGCAATGAGGCTTTACCTTCCCAGGAATGTTCACAGAGGTGACATGCTTGCTCGCAGTAGCAGCAAAAAGCAAGGCTGGAAAGGGACTATGGAGTATCCTGTGGTGTTGGATGTGCTCCCTATAGGTATGGGGTGAGATATTGGAGATATTGTATGGATTGGTGCACTGTTGCTGCACAATTAAACACAGGGCTCTTCTATTTGGCTTTTGCTCATCTCTAATTTTGAAGTACACTTAAAGTTTTAAATCAGACAAGACAGGCATGTGACTGTAGTTACAGAATGATTTGTTAGACAGTGCCATTTAGAGATGGAATGAGATGAACAATTTTGAGAAGTAAATAAATTAATTATTTTTGCCTAATTTTTACCTTTTGCAAACTAGGATGTTTCTGAGTAGAACTATGAATGGAAATATTATGGAAATTCTTGAGGAAGGCTTTGCTTCAAAGTAAAATTGTACTACCATACAGAAGAAGTGGAGTTAGGGTTTTTTTGCATGGGTTTGGATGTCTGCTCTCCCTTCCTCCCTCCCTCCCTGAGTTACTTAGCTTGATTTCTGTTAACTCTAAGGGACTGTATTTAGATCTGTAACTGCACATATTTTGGATTCATCAACAGAATAGTTAATAGCAAAAATGTTACTGTAATTCATTCATGTCTTTCACAGTGATGGAAAGAACTAATTAAATCCATGCTCCTCTGTGATGAAGAACAGACTTCAGTTTTGGAGCCCTGCTTGTGATTCACACAGAGATGGCAGGAGCCCCCACATCTGGATGCCTGGCTGCTTCTAGACTAACGCTGTCATCCTCCTTGCACATCTAGCTGTGTCTAGGCAGTCAGAGATATGAGTGCTGGGTTTTGTGCTGCCCTCATGCCACTTTGCATCTCTCAAAGGGAGAGGGATTGTCCCTTCAGTTGGATGAAACCTGTGGGCTGCTGTTAAAACTATCTTGACTTGCCCCACCTTGTTGCCCGTTTATAAAGATGTGCTGATTCTGTAATGGAATAACTTTTTGCATCATTTCTTTTATATTAAAAATGCCTTCCAGGACATGTTTTATTAAGCACATCAACGTCAAGAATTAAAATGTGTGAGTCTGAATCCATGTGGACAACTTCTGGGCCATTTACAAGAATCTGACAGATGTGCTCTGTGAAATGCTGGATTTCGTAGTGGTAATGCTGACTTTGTGGCTGATCTTTTGAAAGGAAGGGGTCTAAAAACAACTCAGCAGGAACTTTGCTTTAAAAGTTCATAAAGGACTGGACAAAGCTAGCTCCCATTCATGCCCTAGTTCACTTTCAAGGAGGAAGCTTCTTTTTAGCTAACAAAATTTAAATTTAGGATCATAACTTCTTGTGCTCAAAAATCTCGAATGTGATTTCAGTCTTCTTACATCTTACAGCAGCAAATCCAACATATTTTGGAAGTTTTCTTTCTTATTTACTTGTAACAGGTAATTAGTATTACAAGATTTTTGTCTTTTCAGTTGCTGAATAAGAATTCTCAAATAAGTATATGGCTAAAAAGGTTACTTCCTTCACTCCAAGTTTTGTTCAACTACCTCTCAGTTTTTACATTTATTTTCATTATGGGAGCAGTGCGAATTTTAGTTATGCTTGCAGACTGGAAAGCACAATTTTAGATTTCCAAGAGTTAAACAAACAAGTGTCAGAAAATGACCATCTAAACCCTGCCAATTTTCACCACAAAGCTTTGATTTAAAGATGTCACTGCTTTTATGGCAGTGAGCTTTTTCCAGCCAGACATTGTTTCTGCTGTGAGACAGTGAAGTGTTTTGTCTACCAAAGGACTAAAGGAGCAGGCATTATACAGAACAAGCCTTTGTTATATGCATGCACACTGCAAAGCTAAGTGGACTCTGGACTGGGAATAGCGAAATTTATGCTCTTTTTCAGCCCTGCTGTTATTCTGGTACTTCTCAGATGTTTAATGTAGATCCATCCCATTTTATATGCCTCACCTAGGTAGGGTGCCCAGCTTTTTGTCCTGGAGTGTTGCTTTGGTCAGCAGAGAGAGATCCACCTCCAAGGGCATTTTAACACACCCAAGATCTCCATTGCCTTCTGGACAATTGTCATTTTCTCAGGGTATAAAACACAGGGTAACCACACTATAACTCCCTTACCTCAGTTTGATGATGTCTCTCTCTCTCATATAAATTTTAGTGGAATAACATCTCCTTATCTGAGATATTTATGAGAGCTGACACTCTGTGTTCTGTGAGAGCTATAAATTAACACTATTCATTATTTTAGGGGAGGGGAAAAGTGTTATAAATTATTGTACTATTAGTCACTGGGCTTGGAAGCAACCACAGTGTTGGTACGAGCACAAGAGGCAGCTGTGCATCCTCTCCTCCGTTCCTGTTAAGTGCATATTGCACTCAGTAGAAGCAATGGTGTCTTGCATTATAAGCATAATCTTTTTCCTGCTCATCCTCTCTTCTTTCCTTCTGAATTTGTTCCAGATGGCCAAGCTAGATGTCAGAGGGTAACCATGGAGAAAAAGCCGAATTTGTAACTAGTGGCCAAAAGTGATAAAAGATGATTTTGCAGTCACTGCTTCAGCAAAATGAGAAAATCTGCCTTACTCAGATATGCTTATTTTGGTCAGGTCATAGCAGGTTCCTGCTTCTTGGAAGTATTTAAGGTCTGTTTCACTGTGGTATCTTCCTGTATTTACTGTGAATTAACATAGTGCTGAACAACAGCTTTATAAAAATAGAAATAAAGGTCGTGTTTTCTCCTGCCATATTCGTTCCAGAAAGAGCCAGCAAGGCTGCCCTGACATAAGGGGTGATGGCAGTAATAATCAACATACAAAATATGTGAAGAAAACATTTGCTCTTTATTGGATGTGGTCCCGAAGAGTTTTTGGTGGCAGAACTTTGCCAGAACAAGTCAGTGCAATTGTCCCTAAGTCTGTCTTCACTTTTGGGCTGAAGAATTTAATGCTTCCTTCAAAATGTATTTATCAGGGAATTGAATCATGTAGAGTTCCCTGGAAAGAGGGAATCTGGATAGTTTACAGTTTCACAAGCAGAAACCAGTATTTTCTGATTTCAGATGCTCCTCTCCCCTGACTGTATGGGCATATCTTGCATTATGCTGTAGTGGAATAATTCCAGGCTCCTTCTGGTTCAGATCTAGGTGTTGAGCACTTGTTAACACTGCCTTGCAGATGGATGTCTGCTAAGCTGTGCCTTTAACCAAAAAAACCCCAACCGAACCACCCCAACCCAAGGATTGCAAATCTACAGACCCAGTTGTTTAATATCCAAAGTGTAAAATTTATTCTATGTTGTTGCCTGAAGGTGCATGTTGGATTTCTTTATTGACTCAGAGATTCTAGTATAATACAAACGCTTTTAAATTAAAAATTCCAACGTGGATGTTAGAAGATGTAAGACCATAATGCCTATTTTGCTAATCAATAAAGGTAATTTGATCTCATTCCATTTTTTTTTTTTGCGTTACTGGAAAGCATTTGTGTTACTGAATTGTTTTCTTTCATGTAATATAATGATTCTTTTGTATGAGTTTGGAAGTTATTTATTCCTGAACAGGCATCTTTTTCTTAGGTTTCTGTCTCACTCCAGTTTTCACATTTATGTTAATTTTGATACTGAATGTTCTTCTAAAGAAAAAGAAATAGCTGCTGTACTAAGTGTACAACTCCTGGTTTTTACTCTTGCAACTATACATCAAGTTCCACTAGTTTTGTGTCTTGCATTCAATTAGATTGTAAGCTCTTCAAAGCAGGGCACTGATAATTTTGCATTGTTAAGATGTCAATTTACATTTATTCAGCTGTATAAATAAGAAGTTTTTATTTGGCGCGATGTCATTTTGAGGGTTTGTGGCTTCATTTTTCATTCTGTCTTCATATTTGCATTGTTGATTTAACATTAACATTTGTACACCTAGATTTTAACATTGTGACACTTGAAAGGCAGAAACAAGAAGGTCAGGTGAAGCTACTTGTAATTGCAGGGTGTCTGGTTCTGGAAGGAGTCTCAAGGTCCCAGGATCTCCTCATTCTGTTGTCTGAAATTATAAACAGGTCGCCTGTGTAGCCAGGTCACCAAACTGGAGCAAGGATTGTTAATGAACAGGTCCTCCCAGGTTGCCTTCAACATATCTGGGAAAACAAAATTCATTGGAAAAAAGGAATAGCCCTGGTGTAATAAGCAGCTGATATCATCCGTTTCTAGTCTTTTTGTGGTCCCCTGAGGAGAAGTGATGTTGTGGGAAGAATTTGGGTCCCAGAGTGAGCCCCTGAAAAGCACTGGGCTCTTCCTTATGGTGAAGTGTGATACATAAGATTAACAGCTTATACGTGAAATACTGAGTATTCATTCAATATTTAATTGTAGGGATGAGTAGAGAAGACATGTCAGTGGGATTACAGGGGTCAGATAACCATCTGGGGGCTCTGAAGCAGGAATGTAGCTTGGTTTTCAGGATGCTTTCTGATAAATAGAAATGCTGGAGTAAAGTTTGTGAATTTATGCTGAGCCCCTTCCTGATCTTTATATAATTATCTTATTCCTTGTGTTAGTATAGTTAGTCAAGTTTAAAAAAACATCCAAAAAAATGTGTGAAGGCAGCATTTTACCAGAACAGATGTGTGGTTGTATGTTGTAAAAGCAAGTTTGATGATACATGGACAATAAGGTTACATTGAACTAATCAACACAGATATATGAAATTTTTCTTCGTTTTCTTTATAGCAAGTTATACAAAAAGTCTGATTCTGAACAAATAGGCAAAAAAAGAGAACCCACCGCATCCCTGTTTGGTTGTGTGTTGTGTTTCATAAAGCTGACAGTTTTTCTGTCCAGCTCCATCCACCAGTCAGTGTTCCTGTATCATTACTGGGTGTCCAACCTGAGCTTATAGGTTGTGTGTTAAGATAAATTTAATTCCAGAAAAGAGAATAAGAGGCTTTGAGAAAGTCAAAAGTATACAAAAGTTGTGGAGGCTGGAACTGTGAAAAAGGACACTGAGCAGGGAAGGGACATGACAAACCAAACAAGTGTAGAAGATGCTGTAAAGGGAATAATGGTGATTTGCTTTACACTTTGACATCTGGATGACAAGTAGTTGTCCTGATTTATAACAAAAAAAAGATTGGTTTTATGTAGTAGGACAAAAACACTAGGACCTTCAAGCACTGAAGTCAGATGGGGAGGGATCTTGTGGAAGTTGTAAGGAGGTTACCAGTGCAATTAAACACCATCTGGGTGTGAGCCTGGGCCCTTCTGCACAGCAGGGAGGAAAGCTGAAGACCTCATAGGGCTCCTCCAGCTCTCTGTGTCTGTTTGTTCTGTTTCTCAGAGTTCAGCTGACACATCATAACATAACTCCTGCCCTTCAAAGCAATCTGACTTGCAGAACATTAAGCCCTCTGTGTTGTATCTGCTCAAATCAATATTCTGGAACGGGAGACTGGTGAGCAAATTCTGCGGCTCCGTGGCAGCTGTGTGGGGCACAGAGACCTGCAATAGCACAACTGCATGGTAACACTGTTCAGTGCAAACCCACTTGTCCTCCTTACTTCAGATTTCCTTGAATTTGGATATCTGGTTTCCCCTTCATATACCAGGGCACGTAATACTTCCTTGTTCTGAGAAATTGGTACTTGCAGTTCTTACAGTCTGTCTGGCCCATTTCTTGTCTGCTGGCAGCATCATGGTCTAGAATAACACTGCTTCACAATGGAACTGTTCCTAAATTGGTGTTCTGCAGGAAAGCAGTTGTGCAGAGAATTCACCAAGGCTACGGTTAGTTCAGGGATGTTAGACTTTTTACAGTTAATGGAGAGCAAGGGCAATTCAGAATGCAACCTCAACTTGAAATATCATTCCTTGAAAGACTCTCCACTTGTCCAAGATTAATCTCCACATGCCATGTGTTGGCCTCCTCGGTGTGCCAACCTGGTTGCTGAAAGCTGAAATCCTAGAAACAAGCCTGCCTGGTATTCCCTTCAATGATTACCCCCCTCCTTTTTCTGTCCCCTTGTTTTCCCTAGCAGGGCAGAAGATGGGTTTGTGTGCCATGCATATCCTGAGGAGCTGTTATTTTTAACCCTTTTGCTTGTTTGTTGTGAGTGCTCTCCACACTGGGTGGTTGTCACATACGTCATGCCTTATGCTTCTTCCTCAAGGTTGTACAACCCATATGCTGCATTTTCTGGATAGTTGTTTAAAGTCCTCTTAAAGAGATGAAGGGCCCAAGATGCTGTGAGTTTTCTGGTTTTTACACATATTCCCTGTCTGCTTTTCCTCTGTGCAGTCTGCTAGATTAATATGTGTCTCATATTAATGTTTATATGTAAATATTTTATGATTATCATTTGTCTAGTAGTTCTCAAGTCCTTTGAACCATGGGAGCTTACAGCTTGTGTTTTTCTCAACATCTTAGTGTACTGTTTCTTGAAATTCTTTCTAAAATTTAACTGCCTTTCTGCTCTTTTCCTCTGTGGGTACTGAGTATTTTGTATTAGCAGAATTTATTCCTTTGTGTTTGCTGTTCTGTGTGCAGATCAGGGAAGATAAATGAGATTACTGATGGATTTGACTTGGATCAGTCCCAAGGCAGGTTGCCTGGAAAGTATTTACTGCATTCCCTCCTGCTGATCTGTAACAACTCATTTTAATATTTTGAGAATTCCAGACCAGAGAATCAAATCAAGACATCTTTAAATAATGGAGGCAGGGAACAGTGTTTGCTCCTCTGTCTCTTTTGGTCATCTAAATGAGGGCGTGAACTCTCCAAAATGAAAGTAGTTTTTGAGATCCTTTTTCTTCTAAAGTTATCAAAGATCACTTCCTTGCTCCCTTTCGGGGTGCTCAATTTCGCACTTCTATTTTGGCTCTTGTGTTTTTTCTCCACCATTCTTCATGCCTTTTCCTGCTTCAGTGCCCTACATTTTCCCAATTCTGATTCTCAAAGATCTGTAAAGTGTCTCCTGAAATGTGTTGGCATTTTCTTCTTTTAAAATTCACCTCTAGAACAGACTTGGCAAGTCAGAAGATAATTGAAATCCCTTTTAGGAAAAAAAACATTAAAAAAATGAAAAAAAAAAATAGAAATTGAAATAAAACCACCCCTTCATCTTATCAATTCAGTTAGGGTTAGATCTCAACTAATGTTAAATGCCTCTCACCAATGAAACCTTATTTTTCATTAAAGTTGACATTTTTCCACCCTATTGCACCCCAAAAATATTTTCATTCACAAAGTCTGATGCCAGTGGGAGGAAAAAAACATAAATGTGTTTCTAAACTTAGCAAGAGGCTGTGGTAGACTTGGTTCCCTGAGAGGCAGTGGCTGCCTGATACTCCCTTGTGCTGGTGCAGGGTGCTGTTAACCAGCTGAGTCTGATTTCTTCCACGTGCAAGGCAGAACTTGCTGAGTTTGGAATTGTATTGGAATTTTGGAATTTTCATTTCTTTCTCTCCATCTTCTGAGCTACCTTGCTTCATAGCAGGAGATGAATGGCAGGATCCTACTCCCAAGAAAAGCAGCAGCAGCTCTCAGCAGACTGGGGGTGTTCAAAGCACAACAATTTGATTGCAAAATCAGTAACTGGTCCTGGCCAGTAGAGTTCAGCCTGTATGACTTTACTGTGGCCAGAAGGAGCTCTAATGGCTTGAAAATAGCCATAAATTTGTATATAGGGCCTTAACAGCATCTGCTTGAGTTATGTGGCGTTTCCATTATCTGCTCCTTTGGTTTGAGCCATCATCCTTCAACAAACCCTGGACTGAAAATGGAGCTGCTTGGAGACTGGTTTTTGAATCACTTTTACTTTCTTATATAGTTTCAATTAATCTTGTTAGTCAAACCTGTTCCTAATTAGTTATTGAAGTTTATGGATAAACCTAAATTATCCAGGTGTAGTATATTTAGTTAATCTGAAGGATAAATGGTGTGCATAAACACCTGGGAGATATTTAAGAAACTTGTTTCTGGGGTCTGGCCTGTGGTGCGGTGTGTGACCCGCTATGTGCAGGCAGGGCTGTGTCATCCTCAGTCCTATATGATGGCACAAAAACTTTTTAATCAACTCAACTGTCCACACCAGCAGAGCTGCAGATGTTTCAGCTCTACCAGGACTCTGCTGTAAATGCTGCAGTGAGTATGGTGTCTCCTTGCCTGCAGGGAGTTTCAAAGTGATTCTAAAAACATGCTTGCAAAACATGAGAACATAGAAAACATCACCAGAGGAAGGGAGTCATTCTGCTTCAAGCTACTGGTTAGTATTGCAAGTGGAATCCAGGTCTCAGATATGGACCCTGAGAAGTAGATGGAATGAATTTTGGCATTATTTTAGCAAAGTAGATGATAAAATTTTTGCGGTATTTTTTAAGTGTGCATAATTACAAAATTTAGTCTTTCATACGTGTGGCTTACATTTTAAGAGCAATGCTTTAGGAAAACAATTTATTGGTGAGAATTTAATATCTCCTGATATATAGTGCACCTTCCTCTGTATGTTCTTGGACATATAGCTTCATTTCTTTTTGACAGTATCCCCAGAAAACTTTTTGTCTGTAAGATATACTGAAGTTATGCTTCGTTAAAATATAACTTGGGTTTTTATTGAACTTTAAAAATCAACTTTACAGAAAAATCTATACAGTGGGGGTACTATAATGTGTGGTGTATTGTGTAATGATCCCATCTAGTATAATAACCCTGAGAAAAGGGTTTGCATCTTCTTTGATTCTTACATAGATGAATACATTAAGCAGAGACTCATTCTGTAGAAGAAAAATTGAGTAATTCCTTATGTGATAAGAACTTTAGATTAATAGAGGAAGGGAAGTTCTGTGAGAGAGTCCAGTAAACAAAGTTACTTGTAGTTTTATGTCCATATTACATATCTCTGATTTGCTGTATTGTAGCAATTACTCATTCCCTGATCAGTAACAAACCACAAACATTCCTGAACTGCTTAAAAATTGTGAAGTGATAAAGCAATAAAATTTACACAGTTGTGAGTTAGTTTGGGTTAACTGATAACTACTTGGAAAAGATCCTGTAGGACTGAAAAAGCTGGTTTTTTTTTTTTTTTTCCTTACAATTGTATTAAGATGGTTTGAGTATGATTTATTTAAACAAAACAATAATGCATTTACTGACTGTAAGAACATAAGCGTGTTTTTGTAGGACTCTATTTTCTGAATGGTTCTTATCAAAGTCCTCTTCCAAAGCCAATAGGATCAATTCAGAAATACTGTCATAAAATACAAAGAAGCAGTAAAAAAAAAAATTAGATCTGTGTCCAGCAGGCCTCATGGGGCACAGCTGATGCTGACTTTTCAGTGCTCTTTTGTTCACAGACAAAGGACCTACTCAGGATCCACATAGAGTCCCACCTCTTGGGATATTAAATTGTGTGTTCAGTGGATTTGTTGTCTTGCTTGGATTTGGCATCAGTACTGGAGACTAGTGATCCCATAGGACAAATGTTTTTTTGGTTGCATTTCTGATATACTCTGTGAGGTACAGGCTGCTATGAATTAACTGTGTGGTTTATTGAATACCATAATATTACAGTGATCCAGTCCCTCGGGAAAGTCACCAGTCTCTCATTCTTCTTGATGAAAAGAATGTGTGGGAATTCAGATTCAGAAACTTCCACTTAATTGGGTGGCAGGGAATATGGTTCTTATTTGAGTATTGTGCTGCAGTCCATTCTTGCAACCAGATAGTACTTAAGCTTTGTAGCTGCAAAAGGAAAAAAATACTGGATGTCCTCATCTGTGTTGGGTATGACTGGGAGTTGACAATGGTTATTATTTTGGGGAGAGTACTCAGCATTTTTCAGCTGAGCCATTTTATTACATTATTTCCTATTGCTTTGTGTTGTGCAGAGGTAGGAATGTGCTGTGCTGGTGTTGAAGAAGATTGTGCCCCAGCATGCTAAATACTGTCAAATCTATATGAAAGTTTAGTTCTGAGTAATTTATAAACAGGAGAGTTCATCAAGAAGGGGGAAAAGTTCTTTTTTTATAAGCCTAACCTGGTAAGAAACTGACTGGAGATTCAAGTAGTCTCCATAATTCTCTTGGCTTTTCTGGAGTACTCCAGCAGTAGTGTTTGCACAGCCCCCCTCCCTGACATGCTGAAGTAATCCTTGGTCAAGATACGCCTGGGTATCCTGATTGAATCACCCAGCACATTGCACGTTATTTGGAAAGCTAGATACACTGCTGCCAAGTGAGACTGTGCAGGAAAAGGATGCAACTCCATGCTGGAGCTTAGGGATGGAGTAAAAATTAATGTATCCTATTAAAGCTAGAGAGGAAAATTAGGCAGGAAGATCATCACTTGATCTGGGATTTAGATTTAGCACTAGAGCTGTACTCTGTTGCCAGTTGTTTAGTTTGTAGAGTTTAGGATTCTTGTGGGGTCAACAAAAAGTAGCAACAACAAAAAATAGCAACTTAAGTAGTCTTTGCATCTTCATGAATTGAAAAATAATACTTCAAATGAAAATAACAACTGCTCATATCCTTAAGGGATACTACTTTTTGTAGCATTGTACCTTTAAAAATACAAGCTGTACACTTTAGGAAAGGAATGATTAATAAAGGAGGGAATGTCAGTATGCTTCACCAAGTCACTAAGAAAGAGAGTGTGATATCCCTGGTGTGAAAGAGGCATTCACATCCCTTTTTCCTGGTTTGTCAGTCTACTCTTAAAACACATCCTCAGTACTGGATACTTTGCAGTGGTTTTCCACCACTCTGTGGCTTCACTTTACTAGAAGTAACCATGGATTCATCACATATGCATGTCTGTACTTGGGAGAAGGTGAATTACTGATTCCAACCCATGCTTTTCCAACCCATGGACTAATTATTTTATTGAGGGTGGCCAGAAGGTTCAGTGTATCAATGAATGTGCAAGTGTCTCAGGTGGGTCAGGCACGGTCATCATGAGGTCTGTAAAAGATGTAATTGGGGTTTTAAAAGCAAAAGAAGCTGAGCTTACATGCAGAAGTAGCTCTTTGTACCCAACCATAGCCCACTTGGATCCAGGGCTTTGTTTCAAGCCTGTGCTTTTGGTTTGGATGACTTGATGGAAGCCCAGCTGAAGTATTGTGATGTGGCCTTAAAAGAGCTGATCTCTCTCTCTTTGTGTGGGTTGTAAGTGGTCCTAAGTGCAATTGCCTAATCCTTACCTGCCCCAAGGACAGCCATCATATAAAGGAGTTCCTCTTGGAGACCCCTCAAGGGGGGATCAAAGCAGAGAATTGTGAGCTCCTCCATTATAATGGCTAGACTGCTATAAAGTGTTCCCTAATCTTCCTATGTGATATGTACATAGGTTGGACTCAATGATCTTGGAGGTCTTTTCCAACCTTAATGATTCTATATATGTACATACATGTCTGTACACATATAAAAATGTTTAAATAATATTCCTTTTTATTCATTATGTTTTTTATTTATCTGATAAAATGCTTGTGACCAGGTAGAATTTCTGTGAGGAGAAAGAAAAAACATTGCCTCTTTTTAGACTTTATTGATTTATTAAAATTTTCCCCTTTTTAAATTTGAGAATTTGATCAGATTACAGAATCCAAGTCATGTATCTGCCCCAGTGTGAACTCATCTGGTTGTCACTTCCCAAGGCCTATAATGCAGGGAGTCTTCAAGACCCTGAACAAAGACAGTCAATCTTTATACAGTTAAAAAGGAGATTTATTTTAGTTATTTAGTAAAAAAGAATTATAGAAGTGATTTTCATTGCCTTTCCAAGCATCTTACATTACTTTGCATTTACTCTGACCAGAGGAATCTGACCCTCTCCTAGTAATGAGACTTTCATTGAACTCTAATGGGAGAAGTTTAGATTGAGGCACTTGCTTGTAATTATTAATTGGGAGGAGAGAGGGGGTTTAAGTGTTTGGGAATCTTACTGAAAATAAGGTGGCAATACAATTACAAAAGCATGTGCCGATATCTCAGTGTCATACATATGCTCATGTACGTTTCTGGAATCTAACTGTGATGGGGGAGAAGGACAGATGAGGTCGGATTCTCCATGTTCCTCTGTTTTCTTCTCTGTAAGATGGTGATGTTTGGATTTCATGCAATTTTGCATGCTATTTGTGCTCTTGGCAAGTGACTGCACAAAGATAATAGCAGCAGGAGAAACAAAGCTCTCCTCCTCTGGGCTCTTACAGAAAGGCTAGATTGCTCTCTTTGAGCCAGCACATGGATGAAAGTCTGCTATCAAAGCCTCATTTACCAAAGAGGTAGATAGCAATTTTATGTATTGAGGGAATAGAAAAAAACAGCCTCACTCTTGGACACCTGCCTTTCAGATACATATTTGTCAGTCAGAGAAGTGAGTGCTGCAGATGCAAAGCAAACACTTTCATGTCTTCTCTGAATATGTTTTAAGGCCAGTTTTCCTGCATGGGTTTCTATAATGGTTATTGTCTATAATTTTGTGGCTTCTGCAAGTTGTAATTTGGTCCTGGCCCTATAGTTTCCAGATGGCTTTGGATAAATGGAAGTTGAGCACTTGTTATAGATGCTATTCCAAAGATCGTTTTCCCATATGCATATGTTTGTAATATACAGCTAGTGACAGGAAGCAGTAACATCACCATCCCTGGAGGCGTTCCAAAGGCATGGGGATGTGGCACTTGGGGACGTGGTTTGCTGGGGAACATGGTGGTGCTGATTTAACAGTTGGACTCAATGATCTTGTAGATCTTTTCCAGCAATAGTACTGTTACAATTCTATAAACACTTCCTGTAAATGCTGCTTATCTGTGTGAACAGTGTCTCTCAAAATGTGTAGTTAACATTTGAACACTTAGATACTTTTCAGAGCCAATAAAGACATTGTGCTGGTTTTGTTTTTTCTTTATTTAGATACTGACCGAGCTTTAGTACTGCTGGAAGAATATTGCAAAAAACTACGGAAGCCAGAAGAGCAACAGCTGAAAAAAGCCATCAGAAAGGTGATGGGCATCTTTAAGAGCAGCTTGTTTCAGGCACTTCTAGGTAGGTACTAATGTTTAATACTAGGTGCAATCTCTTGGAGGCCAGAGCTAGGTCAGACCTAGTAACTCTTTTATTTGTGTTGATGCTGAAAAGCATGTAGAGATGATCCTTACAGGTTCTCTGAGCAGAAACTCAATGTACTGATATTTTAAAGTATTTTCTTACTTGCAGAGAAGGAAAGTAACAGAAACCTAAAACAAGTTAAAGTATTGAATAATTACACCTAAACCTTGCTGTTTTGTTTTATTTAATGGAAGATACAGAATCAGATATAACTGTTTATGCAAAGCTGAAGATGAAGCCATCTTCACAGGTAAATGGCCAAAGTTTAATTGATTTCACTGGCACCAAGTAGCATTGAAAATGTTTGTGTCTTTTAAATTATGCTTTTGTGAAAAGTGTCAGCAGAGAAACTCAAAACCGAGTTAAGACAATTGTTCCAGGACACAGTTTGGCAGAATGTTCCCATTCATGTGATGTCACAGTGTTCAAATAGATGTGCTGGTGTATCACTCAGACTTTCTTCCACTTACTTGAAGATCCCCATTTCATCTTGTAAATGATGTTAAAATCAAGTGCTTGTTGTTTTGGAGCTTTGTATAAAGCAACCTCCATAAGTTATTATATATAATGTTATCAAGGTCGTATATGTTTGCCTTGGCATTCCTTTGTTCCTTGTGCTGTGCCTGAGCTGCCAGTGATGGGAAGTGGTGACTGCAACTGTGCATCTCCCTTGCTCTACCTCCCTCTGCCCCCTTGCTCACATTGCATGGCCCTTCCTTCCCACACAGATACATTTTGTGAGGCGCTTATCCCAAGGGTGCATTTCCTACCACAAATTATGTCTGTGGAAGCACACATGCCTTCAACTTATGGCTGTTTGAAGCCAGAGTATCAACTGTGTTTCTTGCAAAGCTACAGTCAGGACCAGTTATGGAAAAATTTTGATTGTGTCATAAAAGTGGAAGCACATCAATAATGCATTATTACTGTGAAGACAATGGAGGCCTGGGACTAGTTTCAGGAATTCCTGTAGCATTTGTAGAAAGTGTGTATTACCAGTCTCTAACATTTCCTGCAAATAGAATTTATTCATGTTAGTGCTATTTTACTTGTAACTTTTCTTAGCTTCTTTCAGGTTATTAGCTTTATTTTATAAACTCTACATAATTTTAGTTGCTCTGTGTGCCTTAAAAAAGGAAAGGGATTAATAATTGAATTTACCAAATAGTTGTAAATAGATTTGAAAATAAGGAGAAAAAAAAAATTGTACCTTTCCATATTGTTTTTATGAAGGTGACTATGGATATAGAAATGTGTACTGAAGAAATACACTATTCGTAGAAGTGACATTAGCTGTACATTTACTCCTGCACTATTTGAAGTAATTAGAATACTTCAGAGTATTGTAGCAACATGTGTGCTTTGTGTGTGGCTACACTACAATATCTGTTGATGTATTACACATGTTAGAAATGAAAAAGTGATTATAGCTACAGTAAGGTTGAATCCAAAGAACAACTTACATCCTTTGATTGCTGCAATAACAGATTGAGAAGCATGGTGTTACAGAAGTTAGCATTTTGATTTGTGGGCCTTTAGATGTCTTTCCTTTCTTCTGAAACACTTCCTTTTATAGAAGAGATTTGGGAATTGTGAGATGTGTTCAAAGTTTCTCATTATTACATTTGGTTTGTTACTCCTCTCCATGAGAGGAGACATCCCACACACTTTAAGTGTGGCAGATGATGTTATTGCACAATCAATGAGATTCTTGCATAATTAGTATTTAAAAAGACCCTCACTTCCATAACATCTGGTTTAGCTTCATGGCATAGATTCTCTATTCATCTATAAATTAGACCACCACACAAAGGAATACCTAAGGCAGAGCTTCTGGTCTCTTCTTAAGTACTGTACTGCTAATCTTCCTATGTCTTTTATATTTACAGAATGTCTAATGGTCTTGAAAGTGTCCATTTTTCTGTGCCTGATCTTAATGAGACTTAATTTCCAGACTGTGAAAGTTCATTGCTTTCCAAAGCTCTCTCTCAATATATATATACATATAGCTGTCAAATATTGGTTTTATCCAGAATGATTGACCTTTTGAATATTTAGGCTGTAACTACTAATGAAAAATGTGATTTTTGTACAGAACCGTTAATCTGGATGCAGAGATGCACGTTCTTACCAGGAATAAAGTTAACATAGAATTATGTGCCAAATTCAGTTCTTGTAGGTTCCATGGCCTCAGTGGACTTTGGTTCCTTTACAAATAAATTTATCCATTGTAGCCATCTCTGCCCTTTTAAGTTTCAGTTCTCATTAACTTCCAAAAGGCTTTAAAAATCTGTTGGATGTCCTAAACTGAGTACAACAGGAACAGATAAAGAAAAATAATAATATTAGTCAGTTTTCAAATCTCATGTTGTCTAGTTCCTTTTTATTCTCAAATTTGTGCTTGTGTGATTATGCTGATTTGATTCAGCCATCTTTGAACTTGGCTTCTCAATGTGTGTCTGACTATTTTTATCTTCAATTTGTTTCATAAAAATTAAATGTGGACTACTGAACAGTGGGGTAACATGAGAAAAAGGAAGATTCAGTATTTTTCTTGCATATATTCTACACATGCAAGAAGCCACCACAATCATGTAAGGAAAAGTTCTGCAAGTGATTTACAGAAGGGTTATTGAAGGATTGTCTTTTTATATTTTAATTAGGATTTAAAAGCATTCCCTTCTCCCTTTGGGCTGTTCTTGTTCCTGGACCTCTTGCTAGAGTGGCTGTGCTCAGTGACAGCTGAGTTAGTTGCTAAGAGGCACATTTTCAAAGTGACATGTGGAACTGCAGTCTCTGGAGTCCCACTTACACTCCAGTGGCCCAAACACAATGCTTTGAAAATCCAGCCCTAAGAGGAGGGAGGAGGAGCAACTCTTCAGAAGGAGCATGCTTCAAGGGGAAGAACGTGAATTTAGATATTGACATTACTCTGAAGTTAATTCTAGATTTCATTCTCCAGGAGGATTTTACCCACTCTTCTATGGGCAGTGAGGAGTTATGCTGTTGTTGGGACCTTGTAAGGATTTTTCTTTTTGTAGGTTCATCTTTAGGTAGCTGATAGTAAAATCACAAGGTTCTCTTAAATTGTAGCACATGTGCTGATGTGAACATTTTTAAAAGGAAGAGGAAATAAAATCTCCAAAAATCCAAATGTTTCATTTGTTGGGATTGTCTCAAAATGGGGCATCTTGGAGATATCTTGCTGAGATAAAAAAGGGAAATCATGAAAGAGAGTAATAATATTCATCTGGATGTGTTAGAGCAGCCAAAAATTTCTCATTCTAGTTCTGTTCTTTAGGAAACTTAATAAATTTTAATAATGCAGTACATAGTTTAGTACAATTTATTTGGAGAAACCTCTGCTACATATTTGTCTAGCCTTCATTTCATTAAGAAAAGTGCATGATTCCAGAGCTTAGAGGGTGGTTCTGTGGAATGAGAATGGATAAAAGAGGTTTATGTCAGGGTTGTTTGGGGTATTTTTGTAGATACATCTCCATAAAACATAATTTTGTTTCTAGTAGGAATTAAAGTGCCACAAATAACTGTAATCATCTTATGCAGTATTAGGTAAAAACTAATCTCCATAGGTTTTTCTAAAATTCGGATAAACCCAATCTGCACTCAGTGACGTATATCCTGTGGACTTTGAAACCACGTCTCATGTTTTTTCTCATGCTTGTGTAACTTTGCCTGAATTTTAAAATGCCATATTTCTAATTAAAATATGCATCACCTTTTGTTTTAAATGTTATTGTACCATTTTTTTCAAAATAGGGCAGATATTCTGAAACTGCTCATCTTAAAAATTGCTGTAGCAAGCATTACTGTTACAGAATTTACTCATCCTCTGTGTCACAGCCGGCACTTGGAGACTTAGGATACAGTGTTACATTTCCAGTAGGCTGGCTTTTTACTCTGTTCCTCATCCCGCTCACTTTTAAATAAACCTTGTTATAACAATCCTTTTTAAGAGTGATCATGTCTTAAACCAAGTCAAAAAGGAACTCAGATGATTTTTCTGCGATCTCATATTGCTCTTCTGTTAAAAGATTGTGTAAATGGAAGTGGAAGTATAATTCAATAGTATTACATTAGTCTCCAAAATTCCAGGGATCTAGTTAAATCTTGCATTCTTCCACGTTACTGGAAGGTGCCTAGGACAGATTGAATATGTAAAGAGGACATTTCAGAGATCCAAAGCAAGTTTCCCTTTAGTTTAATTATTTTAGGATATATGTATCTATTAAAAATAGTGTATTCCTTGAGAAATGCAAGTATTTATTATAGCTAGCATGAAGCAAGCTAAGAGCTTGATTTCCTATGAATTTGTCTTGCTTTGATTGACCTCAGTGTCTACAAAGTTGTGACCTGGGATTGACATTTCTTTTGTACTTAGGGCCATGGTTAAATTTCTGGATAGTTTAGATATGAAAAAAACTGGCGAGGAACCTATCATAGGGGTAATGATGGAATGTTGGAACATGTCACTGTCATAAAAAGAAAACTAAGAATAAAAAATGAGGAAGATTTAGATAGGCATAGCCAGGTATGTCAACTAAGAATAATGATGAAAAATGGCCCCACATTGCATAGGCTTTAATGCTGAGAAGAATAATTATACTGTTGGCCATATCGTGGGGAGAAGAAAATATAGGAGTTTAGTGTTAAGGCAAGGGCAAGGAATTTGTTTAGACATGTTGTGTTTAAGGAGAAAGTTTTTAATGAAATTTGAGAAGAGGGGGAAGGAGATGGGTCGGGACTGGGGAATATAGATGTATGAAAAGCAGGGCACAAGATAAGAATAGCAGACCTGCATCACAATCCTGGGCTGGAGATGGGGCCTGTACCAAGTAGTGTGAACAAGAGTTTGAGAGGCCAGAAAATGCAAAAAATAGAGTGCTGGTCATACATGGTAGTGCTGAGATTTGCACAAAACGCATAGGAATAAGCTATTAAATAATGAAGGTTATTACTGTCTGGTCCTGTGATCTGTCTTTAAGAAACACTGCTATCATATTTTCAGGCTTTTCTTCACAACCACCAAGACCTCTTTTGTACTTTTTTTCTTTGAGCAGACATTTAACATTCATGGCACCACAGAAAACAAGGCAATGTCTAATTCCACAGGGTTCCTGATAAAGCTGCTAGTATTGAGGAAATGCAAGTGGAGAATTTGTTTGACAGTCACCTTTCTGAGGTGAGGCAATGGTGACTGTCACCACTACCTATCTTTCTCAGTCCCTAGGAAGAAGCATGTATCAATACTCAGTGCTGTCTCAGTGTTTTAAGGACCAGAAGGACATGAAATGAATTGCTGTGCTGGGAGACTTTTCAACAGGAAAGCACAACTGGGTGTTGCCTATTCATACTTGCCAGGCTTGCTCTCAGTAGATGGTTTTTATCCCACTCGTGTGTTCTGTGTGCTCAACTACTTGCAGTGCTCCTGGATGTAAGGTTGCTTGTCTCCTATGTCATTTCTCTCTAGACTTACTCTCAGTGAGCTGGTCTCTGATCATGTCAGGCTGTTTCACCCACAGTAACAGCACTGGATTCCTCAGGTGTTAACCCAGTGTAGCCAAGCCTGTGTCCAGCCCAGGGACGTAAGGCAATCCTCTTGCTGAGGGCCTGCACCCATGGTTCATGAAGTCAAAGAATAAAACCCCTGTTGATTTTGCTTGTTTGGCATCTTGTGTTGGGGTGATTCTCTGAGATTTATATTCAGACCTTCCCTGACTGAGAAATAGATTCTTCTATAGCTGTGTCTAAAAATATTGAAACCCTCCCTGACTATTAAAAATGTCGAGAAGCAAAAGAAATGTGCAAAACCTCTTCAGTGCTGTCACATTTGAGAGATGCTCAAATGACATCTCTGACAATGGGGAAGCCTGTTATTACTTTGCACAGAGTCCTACTTTCCCAAACTGGCATCTTTCTTTGTTGCAGCATAAATTACAGCAGAACTGAAATTTAAATTCAAGGGCAGCTTTTGTTTTGCCTGAAGACAGCTGCAGCTGCTTTTATTCTTGAAGTCCAATTCTCTTAGTAAGCAAATTCTGTGCTCTCTCTCAAAAGAGCTAAAGGTAGTGCTCGATCTTTGGGATGGTTTGAAGCTGTGTGATTTTTCTTTTCTATGAGCTGGGAGCTGGATTGCAGCCAGCTGGAGGAACTAACCCCTGCAATTCTCCAGTGAAAGTCTGGTCACAAGGAGTGGACCACTTGTTAAAAAGAAAGAAAAAAGGCAGATCTATTGTAAGTGGTTTCTAGTGGATTTTGGCCCACTGCTGCTTTTGCTTCCATGGCAATGCAATTTTTCCTGCGTTATTATAATTTCTCTCAATCTCTTACAATTCCTCCCAACCCATGGTGCCTGTAGATCCTTTAGAGGACATAAGGCCTCTTTGCTTCTCTCAGGTTGCACTGACAGTGGGCAGAGGGTCCAAATTTAACTGGTGAGAGCTGACAGGTGGATGCATGTGGAGAAAGAAGATGGACAGACATCATGTTGCTATAGAGGAATTGGAGTGAAGACACCCAGAGAGGGGAGTTTCACAGACTGACGGAATGGCTCAGGTTGGAATGGACCACTGGTATCCCGAGTGGAGAGCCCCTAGCCCAGCCTCCCTGCCTAAGCAGGGTTCCCTAGAGCACATCTCTCTGAGTTGTGCTCAGATGGCTTTTGCATATCTCCAGGGGAGGAGACCACAGCCTCTCTGGGCAGCCTTTGTGTTTCATTGAAGTCTGAAATGTTACCCAGGTTTTCTTAGTTGAGTCTGTGATGGGGTGTAGGGGGATAGAATATAAGAAAATAAAGATGGGGTAAGATTGCTTTCTACACTAAGGAGTTGCAGCTGGGCCAATTATCAAAGATTAGGAACAGGCCTGACTTTACCAAGCCACAGCTGTAAGCAATGAGAAGAAGAGTGCTATAAAAGAGTGGGGTGGCTGGGTGAGAGGGGAGTTGGAGTCAGTGGCTGCTTTGTGAAGAAGAAAAAGTCAGTCCTCTGAGAAGCTGCCCACGAGACACACCAAGAAGGTAGGAAACTTTTGTGATAAGGAGATAACAGTATGGAACCCCTGCAGTAAGATGACAACAGTGGGGGAACTGAAATATTTCTCCAAATTGCTTTAGTCTTTGGGACTTACTGGGTGTTAATGTGATATTCTTACTGGTTAGAGATAAGGAGCAAAGAGAGCCAGGCATGGTACTCCCTGTTCTTGCTGGCCAGCCTGGTGATGTGAGTAGCCAGTGTCTTAATATTAAAGCCATTTCTCACCTCGAGGAATGATGTGTGCCCAGAGGTGGGAATCTTGTATGCGTACCCTAAATCAGTTTTTATTTGAAAGAATTGAAATATTAAAAGCTTGTGAATTATCAGGAAAGACCTCAACCCAAAACCAAAGCTCTGCTACCTCTTGCATTTATGGGAGTGAATGCTGATGAGCTCTGATAAACAGAAGATGCCAGCCCAGGTCTGTGCCCAGATTCTCAGCCTAGCTGAGTACAAGAAGAAACCGATTACAGCACTGATACAACCTGGCTAATACATAATCAGTTGTAATCCTAATGCAACCCTCTGCTTCTGTTTTGCTGCCTTTTAACCCATGAATGATAACATTTACATCTCAGACAAGGAATTTGGAATGTTTGGGGACTTTTGTGATTAGAAATGCAAAAGCAATTAGCAATAAACCATTTTTAGTATGAGCTATGTGCTAAGTGTTGAGGTTGTTGGTTTTCAATATCCAGCAAGGAATAAAAGCTGGTTTTTGTTTCTGTAGGGTTTGGTTTTTTGGTGTTTTTATTTTATTTTTTAAGTGCCTCTTGGCCATGTGGATTCTGTGTATAATTACAATTATAAAATGCAGTTGCAGCAGCTGTAACTGTGTGGCTGCTGTCCCAATGTGAAGCTTTTATTTCTCTTTGCATTAAATAGGGATAGCCCTTTATTGTTGGTTTGTAATGAGAACTAGAGACTAATTATTAAGAGATTCATTTAGATAATTTGGTTTTATTTTGAATAATGCAGTTTCCTTTTTCAGGCTGACAGAATATAAAAGAACAATGGGATAGATGATTTTCTTTTGGTGCTGAAGAAAAAAAGACTAGATTTATATCTTGCTAATGTAGTTTGTACATCTACTAATAAAATGGAAGAAACTAATCTGGAGCAAGCTGTTCCATCACTAATCCCAATGTTTATTTTTGTCTCTAAAATAGCAGAGCTGTTCTCTCTTGCTAATGTTTTGGTCTGCAGAGTTATTTTAGGCTAGACTGTGATGTGACTTTTGTTTGGTGACTATAACTTTTTAAGAAATTGCATGATAATTTAAAAATCATTTAGCCTTGAAATTTTAGCCTTGAAGAGTGTTATACCTTGTGTTTCTCAAGCTGTTATAAATGAGCCAAGTTTATTGCCTAGTGCCACCACTGTGCATCTTTTGGAATCTCAGTACTCTTTTTACTTTACCCTGTGCTTCCAGTGTGTTGTGGGAGTCTGTGAAAAATACTGATGGGAGTGATTTAAGTGCAGTTGGGATTGAGCACTGAACAGTAAGATGCATCAAAGTAAACTGCTTAATCTTAGATACACATACCTGTATGTATCTGTGAATATCTATGTCTATATACAGAGTACTTACAGGAGTTCATCTATACATATTGTTGGCAGGTAACCATGGATATTGTATGTATCTCAAGCTTCTGCTGTAGTTTGTTCAGGTATTACTCTGTGCTTAGGAGCTCTGTTGAGTATTAAAGAGTGTCTTGACAAGAAATGCTGCAGACTGTGTTCCTCATTCCTGTTGCATGTTGATTCTGTCATGAGGTCTGTTTTCTGTGTTTATGTTCTGCCACCCTGATCTGCCTCTGAGAAAAATTGGGTGCTCTTTGCAAAGAAGACTGAATTTATGTCTTTAATGTGTTCTTTCCTATCTTCATTTTGAAATCACAGTTGTGTGGCTTTGAATATCTGTTGATACAGGTGATTAGGGCACAACTGCATAAGACCCCAGGCTATGGAAATAGAAAATAGTTTTTATAATAATTATCATTACATGTTGTTATGTTATTTTGTGTTAAGCAGAATGTTTGGAAATACCACATCTTATGTGAAGAGAATTAGGTAAGTGATCAGAGGGCAGTGTTGTAACTAAACCAGTTTTGGTGAACTGAGTTCAATTCCTGTGCCTACACATAGTGTGATAATTCTTATTTATTTGACCTCAGACTTGTTTTCTTCAAAAATCCTGCTTCATTCAGTGTGCAGAAGGGACAGGACTCAGCTCATGAACAAGTATTTAATTCATCGCTTTCCTATCATTATTTACTCTGTGAGAGGTGGTACTGAAGCCCTGAGAAATAAAAGTAAAAATATCTTCCTCTTTTCGAGGCTTGATTGGAGACATTTCTGACCTGATACATCACCACTTCTCCTGTCTGACCACAGCTCCAGCTGCAACAGGGAGTGTCACCATTCCAGCAAGACTGTCTCAGTGTCTCATTTTGGGTACTTAAAACATGAGGATCATCTGATGGGTGATCACTTTGGAAAACTACTGTGTATGTGACTTTCTGACCTCAGTGAGACTTATCAGTAGGAGTCAGGGGTAGGATTTAATTCCCAGGGTGTCATTTAATGCTCTTAAGCTAAAGAACCCTCAAGAAACCTTCTTATTGCTCTCAGCCTTTCAGCTCCTCAGATAAATGATGCAAAGTTGCTCAGGCAGCTTTCCCAGAGCAGGCCCACTCTGTATGCTAAATCAAGTGTCAGCAGAGGGACAAGTGATGTGTGTCCATACACCTAAAGTGTGACACTTTCTAACTTTGAAAGTACCTTGGCAACCTTTTCAGTGTTTTGGAGTTAATTTTTCATTGTGATTTCCTGGACTTTAAGGATAGCAAAGGCAGCTTCTTTTTCACAATTTCCATTGTGTGATGGTATTAACAACACATGTTTGAAAGCAAGGTCAAAACTGTTGGACACTTCCACATGAGCCTTTGCTGCCTGAGCTTTTAGAGATGCTGATGCTCCCAAAGTACTGCTTCCTTTCTCTTAGATCTGATTTTTATCCCAATAGTTAGATGGTTTAGATAAACTGGATGATTTCTACTGCAAAGCAAATGGAGTATCTTTCTAAACAGATAGTAATTAGACAGCAGGAGAAATCCAACCGAATTGCAGTGAGACAGAGGGATAGATACAGGATCAAAATGTGTAGTGGCTATTTTCTCCCAAATTTTGCATTTTCTTGACTTGTTTTTGATCTTCAGTGTTGAACTGAAATGTAACTTTATTCTTTTTCTTCTTTAACCCCTGAAACCAAAAGGCTGTTCTGTTTTTATTCTCATTATCATTTCATACCCAGCCTGCCTTTTGAGGATTTAAAAGTAAGTTTTGGTGTAGTAGACTGCCTTTCTCACACTCATTTAGTTGTGTTTAACATGTAACAATTAATTTTTGTTTTAAGTTTTGTAAATGCAATGTGGAAGACTAAAAATATAGTTTGAAAAAAGTATCTTTGAACTCTATTAAAAGTTGAAGTAGCCTAACCCTTCCTCTAAGTAAAGTTTAGAGTGACATCTTGTGGTTACACTGATTTCAAATGTGTATATCTGTTAGCATTATTTTATTTTGTCCACAGTAAGTGTGGTGTTTTCTGTTTCAAAATGTTCTGGATTGCTCACCAGAAGTTTGTCATGATTTCCATTAAAGCTTTTGTGTGATCAGAGAAAACATTTGCTATGTGTCAGGGCCTTGTAAGTATAGTTCATCTTTTACTACATAAAGTTCATCCCATGTGCCTGTGAGTTTCCAGTGTTTTGAACTCCAATTCAAGGTGTTTTAATGCTCTTGCAGCCATTTGGAATTTCTCAAGAAGTTTCAATTAGCCATAAAGCCAAAGCAAGTGGGAGCACAATGTCTCTCAGCAACATGTTTGTGCCAGTTCATTAGCTGTCCAAAGATTTCCTTAGGTTAGGGGAAGATGAACATGTCCAGGAAGCTGGCATGGAGGCCAAGCCCATTTCAGATCCATACTGCAGCAGTGTGTGTGTGTTTCCTATGGATCAGCCTCCAAGGTTTTGGGTGGTCTAAATGCACCACCACCAAACCATATCCAAGATCCTAGAAGGTGCTCAGACTAGTTTTGTGCAGTTTATCTTAATGAAATACAAACCTTTCACCAATACAATGCCAGGTGGAGATGCAGAGGAATTCTGTGCCAGAAGCTTAAAGGACTTGGGGAAATGTGAGATTTGTTTTCACTTTTGGGAAGCCCTCTGCAGAGATGCAGGAATGCCTCTGCAGAGGGTTTTGGTTGGAGTCAGCAATGTATTGCCTGGTTCAGTCTCTCAAATTAACCATACAAAGGTCTTTTCCCCTTCCTCAGCATTGAAGAGGAGAAAGATGGTGATAATCTGCTAGGTCAATTTTTAACTATATAAAATGTTCATGTTGCCATGGAGCCCATCTGGCAGATTGAATACCTGATTGTAAAATTAACTGTTCAATAAAAGGCACTTGATCTCTCTAAGAAATAAATTCTGCTTAGGAGAATGGATTCATTAATGCATCTCAAACAGTCCCTCTAGCACTGCTCCATGGCACATCACTGTTAACATGTGGCCCCAGGTCTGCTCTCAAGTCTTTTGATGTAAGAGGCTGGATTCAGGAAAGGATTCTGTCATTGTGGAACTCAGCTTTTTGTTGGAGGTACTTTGGTCACGTGGGGATGCCAGCACTGATTGATGTGATGTGCTGGCAATG
Organism: Ammospiza caudacuta; assembly: GCF_027887145.1. NCBI lineage: Eukaryota > Metazoa > Chordata > Aves > Passeriformes > Passerellidae > Ammospiza > Ammospiza caudacuta. Next base: position 37,782,431 of record NC_080594.1, read on the forward strand.
TTAAGGATTTTTAGTTGTGTAGTAAAGCACACATGGAGCATAAAATCCAAGAAGCCCAGCTCAATGATCCTAAAAGAGCATCTGGTGACCTCATTTATTAATTTGATGAAAAAACAAAGATGTGATGTTTTCAATTAAGATGAATGTTTGGCTGCTCTGCCAGAATTGGTTTTGGTGGATAAGTACAAGTTAAGCTGTTAATATAATCCTTATACTGAGGGTGGAAATGTTGATGTAGAGCAAGTCATTTGGAGGGCCTCTGAGAGGGCTAGCCTGTAAAAATTATGTTTGAAGTACACAAAAAATGTTTAAATGACATATTTACAGGAATAATTCCAGAGATTTCTTTGTCAAAGTGCCTCCATCCATTCTAACAGAGACTATTTAAATAGTAAAGAAATGTGTAGATGGTTAGGTATCAAAGTAATGCTGGTCTTATTTAAATGCCTTCTCCTTTTGTCACAAAAAGCAATGAGCGGTGATGATGTTTCACAGGAAAAGAAAGCTGTCTGCTCTTTGTTTCATTTCTGTTGCACAGTCAGGGATATCCTTGTTACCCTTTCTGAGTGGCTGCTTGGTAGATTTTGTCCTATTATGAATCATCATCTTTAATAATTTTTGTCTGCCCAAGAAATAATTTGGCTCTTCGTGTTGAGACAGCTGGATATTAAGTAGGTTTTGCAATGGAAGACTGTAAAGAGGTTTCCCCATAATGCAGGACATGAGGCTGAGATGACACTGTGCAAAACCAGGATTTTTTCCAAATTGTGACTTCCATGTGCTGAATTCCTTGCACTGGCAGCAGATAAGCCATTGATGCAGCCACCAATAGAAGTAGGGCAGAAACCCTGTGCCAGCTGATGACCCTTGCTGCTGAGTGTGGTACCCTCTACTGGGTGGGATGTGTTGAAAATAAGAACTCCTCAGTTAGACAGTGTTTGGTGGTGGAATAGCTCTTTGAGGGCTTAGTTATTGAATCCTCTGATGTCTAAACAGCTCCTCATAACCTCTTTCAGCACCATAAAGCCAAAATCTTATTGTGCTGTGATCACTTAAATCACTTCTTTCATTTTTTCTGAATAAAAAGAAATTCTAGCAATTCTGGCCCTGATTTTGTGCCAGAGTTCCCATTGCTACAGTTCAGAGCTGACCTGCTGCCTGCAAAGTCCTCCAGTATTATTAAAAGCCACATCAAATTTAAATTTAAAGTGAAGGTGACTGAAGAACAAAATTACCTGCAGAGTTTGGGGGCCGTTACTTTAAGTAATTGCTATTCACCTGTGTAATTCCCTATGGGCTGCCTTTTGGATTAAGTATTCCTTACTTCTTCTCTAAACTTCTTGTTTAATATTCATATGTGTCGTTCAGCTGCTGCTGCATCCTGTCCAAGCATAAAAAGAGGGGGATGCATTTCAGTAGCAAACCAAGTGATGCTTAAATATAGCCCTTGCTTATTTCAGAGTAGCAGTATGGGAGTTCATGAATATTTATCAGTGCACTAAAGTCCAAGAATGAGAAGCGCTATGGTTGTGCAAAAGCATAGTTTGTTTATTCCAAACTCTTACCTGGTCATTTTGACCATTTATTAAATGCACTTGAGAGCAAGCATACAAAACTTGCTATAATGCTGACTTGATTTCTTTTCTTTAAATGGGAGCAGAATCAGGACACACTTTCCAACCATACAATAATTGCAGAAATGTAGGTGCTCTACTTAACCTGAGAAAAAAGCTCTTCCCTTAATTAGCTGCCTGGCATTTTGCAATAGATGGTACTATAAAAAGGTTGTAATAACAGAGTGCAATATAGAAAGACCTTGTTAGATTTTATTACATTTTCTGCTTGGTAATTTATTGTGATTAGAAAGCCTAATTCTTTTGCTTATCTAGTAATTATAGCAAGGTGTTTATAAGCAGGAGTTCCAGCTGCTTTTCTGTTTAGTCTCATTAGATTTGAAGTTAGAAAGCTTTTTAGACTGTTAGTTTTTGCTCATTACACAGGGTGCATAAAGCATTCTGAAATGCATGTGTTATGTGAGGTGAACATATTTTGAGAGTTGCTACATGAATTTCCAGCAAGGATAATGAATCTCATAGATTTAGATGGTCTTCAGAGGAAGGCCTCTTTATTTTGAAAACCACCTTTTTAAAATCCTCCTCTGGAATAGGGAGGTAACTAATTTTCCCCATTCCATCAAAAAAGCAGTTTTAGGTGTCTGTGTGTACAGTGCTCCCTATTCCTGCATTTGGCTATGGTTCAGTATCTCCATTTGATACCTGGGAGTGTCTGGTGGCAATGTCCATGTCTACATAACACAAAAGCCTCCTGAGGAGTCCCATCCTTGTGTGTGGTGCCTGGCTGACCATGGCTCTTCTGGGACATTTTTATGGATTGCAAAACCCAGCTGATCTGAACAAAAGCTTTAGTGACTGACCCAAGACCTCACAGAACACTTGTGACTGAACACTGGGCTTAACTAAGGAATCCAAAAATTACATCATATCATGAGATCATCCTGATTTAGGCTGTCAGGCTCAAGTTATAATGGAAAGCATTGTCTGATTTCATAGCCTTGGAGCAAATTGAAGGCAGTCAAAGGCCTGTTCTTACTCAGTTTTGTTATCATTACTGTGAAAGATGGGATAGGATGTCTAGCTAGAGCAAAAGTGGGCCACAAAATGGCAGGCAGAACTTTTGCAAATAGGAGCGGACATTGAGCTATTACTGGTGTTAAAACTATTAATACTAACATGTCTCTGTATGTTGCAGTGTTCATGATAAATTATTAGTTTTACAAATCTGTTAATTATTGGAAATTATTTTTCTTAGAGTTTTGACAAATGCATGTGTGTTGGAGGGTGGAACTGCCATCTGTGAGACTTTTCACTGGCAGTCTTGCTTTAGGAGGTACTTGCTCATAACATGAAATGTGAGTGATTATGCTGGAACAAACCAGCTTAATGAACTCTGATGCAATAAGGATCAATATTTTCATGAGAATACAAAATGAACTCTGATGCAATAAGGATCAATATTTTCATGAGAATACAAAATCAAACCTGGGTATTTTATTTATGTTCTACTAAACCTGCTGTTATTCTGACCCTTTCAGTGACAGTCCACTGATTTTATTTTATTTATATAGTCCTTAGTGCCTTGCTGGAGAGGAGTTTTATAAGGGCATGGAGTAAGAGGACAAGGGCTTTTAACTGAAAGAGGGCATGTTGAACCACAGAATACACTGAGTTGGAATGGACCTGTCAGGATCATCAAGTCCATCTCCTGGCCCTGCATGGGGACTGTCCCCAAGAGTCACACCATGTGCCTGAGAGCATTGTCCAAATGCTCCTTGAACTCTGTCAGGCTGGTGCTGTGACCACTGCCCTGGGGAGCCTCCTCCAGTGCCCAACCACCCTCTGAGTGCTTGCATTTCCTAATATCCAGCCTGAACCTCTCCTGACACAACAGTAAGCCATGCCTTCTGGTCCTGTCACTGTCACCAGAGGGAAGAGATCAGTGCCTGCTCCTCCTCTTCCCCTCATGAGGAAGTCAGAGGCTGCAACGAGGTCTCCCCTCAGTCTCCTCCAGGCTGAACAGACCAAGTGTCCCCAGCCACTCCTCATAAGGCTTCCTCTCAAGGACCTTCAACATCTTTGTTGCCCTCCTTTGGATGCTCTCTAATAGTTTAATATCTTCCTTATATTGTGATGACCAAAACGGCACAAATTATTCAAGGTTAGATTATATATATGAAACAGATTATTTACTGTGAGGATAACTGTAACAGGTTACCCAGAGAAGTTTTGGGTGTTGCATCCCTGGAAGTATCCATGATTAGGCTGAATGGGGCTTTGAACACCTTGGTTTAATGAGAGGTGGTTTTGCCCATAGCAGTAGGGTTGAATTAGATGATCTTTAAAGTCCCTTCCAACCCAAACCAATCTGTGAGCTGAGCTAGGAGCAGGGAAATGCTTAGATAACTGTAACCAACACTTGTGTGTTATTCACAGGCCCAGAGAAATTGAGAGTGAGATTCAAGCCACATAATTTGTACCACAGATGGGTTGGCCGTTAGAATATGGCCCAACATATAAGGGTAGATCTCTTTAGGCAATAGAAAGAGATGGTGCCATTGAAAGCAGGAGATCCTGTTTGAGCTGAGATGACCTGGTTAGACCAGCTGAATTCTAAGAATTCAGTCAGAACAATAAAAAAGAGCAAATGTATAAGAATAATGAAAACAGTTGTTGCTTTGAAACATGTTTCTGGATTGAGCTAGCTTTGTTTCTGAGAGACCTTTGTTTTTCAGAACAGACAGTCCTGCAGGAGAAGCAACCTTTCATAGTCAGGACATTATATCCAGTTGTGCAATGCATTTTTTGATGCCAGTTTCAGTATCATTTACCTAAGGAGTCTGAGCTGGAGGCATATATAGCACCAAGCCAAGAAAACCTGTCCTGTGTGTGGTGCAAATGTGGCATGTCAGAGGGAAGGAGAAGATTGCTCAAAAGCTGTGTTGCTGATTAGGTGAGGTGTATGGGTGACAGCATAAGAATCCCAGTTGACACTCCACACAAATTAAAATACATACATCTTTCATAAACTGCTTGTCTGGGACTATAAGAGTTGCTAGAGTAACCTAAAGGCAGGACTGTAAATATTGGATAAGTACATCCAGTACTTTAATGAGATAAAGTAACTGCCAGGGCTCTTGGGAGGGTAAGGGACAAGCACTCTTTGTTCAGCTTTGCAAAACGTATTATTTATCATGTAGGGCTTTGTGGCTTGGGAATTACTACCAAGCCCCAGCTTCCCATTGGAGTGCATTTGTGTTATCTCTTGTGTCATTCAAGTCATTGTGACCTTTTCTGTCAAGATAATTTCTTCCTTTTAAGATTTTGGTTGGAGGAGAAAAATCAATCAAAAAGTTAGTAAATTTATACAAGAGATTGTGAATTAGCTGTCTTCTTTACTTCACTACATTTTCAGCTTTGGACTGTGCAGTTAAGATGAAGGGGTGATATTTGTGCCTTTTTGGGGGGCTTGCCTCTTTTTTGATGTATTTCTCCTTGGCAGGATGTACCAGAGTGCTGAGGGCTTTGCTTCAGCATTTGTTTACAGAGCTTGGTGTAGCATTAGGATATAAGATGAAGATTCCTGTAATAAGGCTGTGCTCTCTTTGTACCCTGTTTTTTTTTTGCAAGTTTTCTTTCCTTTCACTAAAGAAAGGCCTAAGAAATGAACTGTAATGGCTGTTTGTCAAACACCAGATTTGTGTTTGTGCTTGTAGCTTTGGGTGTACCCAATTTTGGGTATTGGTTGTTATTTGATGAGGAGATGGATCTCTGGAGAAATGGGACGGGGTCATGAGGTACAGTAATAATGCTGTAATAATGTTGTGCCAGGTGCATTTTGCATTTAATTGAGGAATTGGCATTAAATTGAGACAATCCTAAGATGCTGGAGGATGTCTGGGTAAAGGGCTGGTGCCTTGAACTTTTGCTAAGCAGTGTGGGTGATAAGTAAAGGATTAGAGAGGAAGACAAAGGATAGTTAGGGCATGTATACACAGTCCTCAATGGGATAAATGCATAAATCCTGATTGGATTACAAATTTGTATAGACAAATGCCTTCTAATAAGAATGGTGTTATATGGTTACACTAGGTTTGTGAGATAACCTGTGCTGGCAAAGTGATCTCATCCAGCACCTCTTTTAAGGATAAATACAAGAACTGCAGGGTTTCTCAGTGCAGATTTATATTCTGCAAGATTTGCACTCAAATCAGATGTGAAAGTTTTTGGAAGAACCTTCCTTGGAATGGGACTTGTTTTACCATGTAAGGGAAATACATGCTAAACTGTGCCAAAGGTTTGGAGATACGGATGTTCCTGAGTAGAAGTCTCTTCACAGAACTCAAAAGCATTTTTGTAGGATTGTGATTCATTCAAATTCAACTTCCTCCAGTGTCTTCAGTGCCAGTCCTCATCATGTGTTTGAAAAAACAGTAGTATAAAAATAGTCATGATAAATAGGAAACTATTATAGTTTGACATAGTTGCTCTGCCAGACATCATCTTTTTGCTGCAAGAAAGCCTCAGAGAATATTACAATCCCTCTTCATTGCTTTCTCTGGAAGTCAGTGGACATGAGAGGTATGGTAGTAGCATATCTCAAACCCACTGCTCATCATTTATTGCTGTATACCAAAACTGTGCCACAAACTGCAATGCTTTTTCCCAAACCAAAGGATATTTGACAAGTGTTTGGTGAAGAAGAAAATTTTGAGGAGTCCTTCATAAAACAATAAATTTACAATAATTCCCAGCTAATGTTTGTTTTGGTTTTTTTGACTTGGAAGTACAGTTTCCATAGTGCTGTGAAAAGACCTAGAGAGTTTGCTGTTTATAGGTTATATCTTTAAGGCTCTCAATGGCAACAGGAGTGAATTCCAAACCTCTTGGGTGTGACTGCACAGCTGAGGGTGACTCTGAACTGGATAATGCTCTCATAAAGCAGCATCGAGTAAAGTGTGCGGATCTCATGTGGAAGCAATATACACAAGTGCTGGGACTGAACAGATGGCTCACAAATGCAGAAGAAGCTGCAGTCAGCAAATTCTTAATAGTTTGCTCCAAGTGTGGTTACATGACAAAGTTACTGCAAGGCAAGCAGGAGTATGGATTTCCAGCAAGTTTATGAACTTCCCATGTGCACACTTACTGTCCAACAAAGCACTCTGAAAGAATGTACTGACAGCTGAAATCTAGTTGGAAGTGTCTTTATTAGTGAATTAACCTGAGAACTCGCATATTTCCACATGGGAAACTCAATCATCTGCATGTAAAATAGCTTGAATGGTTTCTGACAACGTTTTGGTCCATGTGACCAGCATTCTTTCTAATCATTCACAGCCCAGGGATCATCCCCATAAATCAGTGTACATGGCTGCTCTGTTCTGGAGGCTAAGAGAATTTTAAAGTATGAATTCAAGCTCAGCTCTAGAAGGTGATTCCAAGTGTGTGTGGTTGACATAGCAGAGCTTTTGCACTGTGGGTACTGGGTAACATCTCACAGGCGCTGTCAGAATGTGCCTTCAGACTCTTCTTCAGACATTGCAGGTTGTCCCCTTTAATCTTATGGAAGTGTATCATCTTTTGTCTAGCCTAAATAATATGCCTGATAGCAGTCACTCAACACCTTGTTCTTGTGGCTAAATTTGACTTTACCACATCCAGGGAGATCCAGTGGCTTCTATAGCCTCTGGGGACAAATATATTGTCTGTGAAGAGCCTTGGTTAGCTGCTAGTTAATGCATAAAAAATAAAGCTCATAGAGTTCATGAGGATGGAAACCTTTGCAAAGTTTTTAATCATCTTTCCGAAGCAATGATGGTTCCCAGTCTAGAGTGAAGCCTTCACATAGCCCAGGAAGGCAGCAGTGTTCTGGGATGCATCAAAAGCAGCATGACCAACAGGGCAAGAGAGGTTTTCTCCTGCTCTATTCTGCTTTGGTGAGAGCCCACCTGGAGTGTGGCATCCCTCTCTGGGATCCTCAGCACAGGAAAAACATGAACCTGTTACAGCAGGTCCAGAGGAGAGTCATGAAAACGATCACGAGGATGGAACACCTCTCCAGTTAAGGAAGACTGAGGGAGTTGGAGCTGTTTAACCTGGAGAAGAGAAAGCTCCAGGAAGACCATTGTGACTTTTTAATATTTGAAGGAGTTTATAAGAAGGATGGGGACAGACTTGTTAGTAAGACCTGTGGCAATAGGTCAAGGAGGAATGGTTTTCAGGTAAAGGGGGTCGATTTAGATAGATAAAAGGCAAATTATTTTTTATAATGAGGGTGGTGAGGCACTGGCACAGATTGCCCAGAGAGGTGGTAGCTGCCTCATCCCTGAAAACATTGAAGGTCAAGTTGAATGTGACTCTGAGCAAACTGATCTAGCAGAAGATAACCCTGATCATTGTGGGGAGGTTGGCCTAGATGGCCTCTCAAAATTCTTTCTAACCCAAGTGATTATGTGATATATTGGCCATATTCACCATGAGGAGAGCTCTTTGGATTTCTCTGGTTTAATCCCCTGAGCTTGTGCAAACCCCTCCATCCCTGTCAATCCAGTGGTGAATAATTTTAACAGCCACTGTTCTTTTCTGATCAAAGGCTGTAGGTCCTGGCAGCAGCAGCAGATCTTTACACATGGAACCTCATCTTGAGTAAAGCTTGTTCTACATCACCACTTCAATATCACAGAAATCTTCATTTGGCCTAGCAATCAAATCTCTCCTGACTGCATTATCTCCAGCTCATTTATCCAAGAAACATCAATTATTTCTATTAAACACAAATCTTTTCAATGGGGATTTTCTCCATACTGTGCTAAACTTCAGCATTTTACATATAATTTAAGTGCCCTGTAATATTTTGATGCTCTTTCCTCTGCTTATTTGCTCTGTTGAGACCAAGCATGAAAACCGCCTTTTTCACAGCATCTGCACCACTAGAAAACTCAAATTATTTGAAGGAAGTAAAATCTTCCCATCCCAAACAGCAGTAAAAGTCCACTTTGTCACAGCAATATCCAAATGATGAATGTTCAAGGGCAAAGCTTTGATTAATGACAGCTGCAGTTTGGATTTCACTAATGGTGATTTTGTATCTCCTTCCAGACAGCTGCACACTTACTGCAAGTATCTAACTAGACATATTTATTATGCTAGTTTGGTTAAATAGTTGTATAAATGAAGCATATGGATACTTGTATAATTTGCATCTGCAGTGTGTGACTCTTATGTGAAGTAGGCTTCTAGGAGAAGAGTATCCATCTTCCTGTTGAGATAGTCCTATTTTATTAAATTAAGGAGGTCTCTGATTAGGTTCCATAGAAAGGAAATACCAGTCTGTTAAAGGCCCTGGGGAGTGAAGGGATGCAGTTGTTTTCTATTCAAAAGCACATTAGTACACTGAAAGTTGCCCAGTAATTTCAGCTGCCCTGCCAATATCTTTAGTAAAAAATTAGCAAATTTGGGGTGAGCATAGTGAACTGTAAAGCAAGTATACTGCCTTCTTTTAAGTGTTCTCTTTTTTATAAATGTGAAAGACTAGTCAGCAGTTGTGCTGATGGAGTTGTTGTGCAGGATTGCAACTGTAAATAGGATATTGAGACAACTGGATGGGAGTAAAGCTGAGGTGAGACTGCTAAAATGACTGGTTTCACCTGTAAGTTGTTACTGTAATGCAATTAAAGTGGTGGTTGTGCAGTGATTGTTGGGAACTTATATTTTGCAAGCAAAGCTGTAGAGAAGCCATCAATATGATCCATAACACAAATTCTGGCTATTTTATTGTACTGATGTAATTTCAGCTTTAAGTTGTGTTACATGAAGTAAAGTGTGTCTTCCTCCACTTTATACCCAGGCATCTCCTACAAAATACCAACTTTCATCTCCATTTCTATTACTGTCCTCTACCAATTTCTTTAAATGTTAGGTTTTTGAAGCTATCCATTTGTAAACTATTTATTTTATACACAAGAAAGAAAGTAATATAATAAGGTTGATTATACACATTGGCAGATACCAAACAAACTTCAGGCCCTTGATGTGCTACATTGCCTGAGCAAGGATTCCAGCCTTTCTTGGCCTGTTCATGCTTGCTTCCTCCTTGCCCTAGGTGTTCCCTCCACCACGTACTGTTGCTGCAGCACAAATCTTGATTTACCTTGAGGAAACAGGACAAGAGTCTCACCACGCAGACGGAACCTCCCATCAGTTGTTTTGTGATTGTAATCAGCAGTGTTGCAATGCAGAGAGAGATGCACAGGCCAATTTATGGCTTCAGAATTAATTTCTCTAGTGAGTTGTTACTAGTAGGTAAGGCGCAAAAAGCACATGCTCAAAACACTCATTTTTTTTGTTTAGGGACTGCAGTCATGGGGATAGTAAAATCCTACAAGGTGGTGCTAGAGTTCTACACATGACTGCAGCAAACAGGATTTTGAGCTAGAAAAACCACTCTACTCCCACATCCCCAGCAGATTCCAAATTAGTGTTAATTCTCTCTTTTTCCTTCATGTACTATTAAGTGCATTCTCTTCACAAGCTAATAAACCATAGTGGGTGATAGTGTCTAAAATGAAAGTATATTAAGAAATATTTTACTTCCTATTGTTTATTATTCTTTGTCTACCAGACACTGTGCTCCTTAGGAAAGTAATTAATGCAGGTGATGTGGTTTTTCGGGGGGTTACTCTTGAAGGGATGGTTTGTACCATACAAATTTATTTTTTCTTGCTTGACAAGGGCTGGGAACAGCGAGTAAGAGTTGTCACCAGGTGGCACCATTAAACTAAGTTATGTTCCAGTGGGGTGAATGCAATGAAGTTTGTGTTCAGAAGGAATTTAGTAGAGAGATTGCTCTTTTCACCTTCCTTCAAAGTAAACACACAGTACAGAGAATAGGCCAAATACTTCTGTTCACTGGCACATTTTAGATTATTTCATGCATTTGCAATGCTTTAATGTGGTGAAGATTCTTCCCTGCTTTGTGGATGGTAAGTAAAATGCATACTTACATTTCTCCAGAAAACCCGTGCCTGCTTAAGAATTTTGCAATATAATTCATATCTGGCACATCCAAAAGCAAAATTTCCCCTATTGAAATCCCAGAACAAGACCAGGGAGTTCTCAAATGAATGAAATGAATGTACTCATGTCAAAATATTGCTTAAACGTTTTAAGACTATTATTCTATGAAGCCAAGCAATAGAGAATGGATTTTCCTTACTTACAGTGAGAGGCAGCATGGGCAGTGCCGGGGAGATGAGGAGCCCCATCCCTGGCTGCTGTTCACAAGTGGTGCTGCTGGTGCTGACCCTCTCTGCATCAGAGCTGCTGCAGCCTCCATCGCCTTGTGCTGCTTCTTGGCACTCACAGGGTGGTGTAGCTGTCCTCTGAAGCAAGGAACAAAACTTTTCCCCTTGCAGACATTTACATAGCTTGAATTGAAAAGTTAGAGTTTGTTTTGAAAGGGTCAGGTTGCTTTTTAAATGGCTTTCAGTGAATTTTATCAGCTTGATCCCAAGATGGTAAACATCATGGTGTTTTTTCTGAGCAGTGATATTAACCTAATGGCAGGAGAGTAGGCTGGCCCTTGGGAAACAGCAAATTCTTGTCGTCTGATCAGGTATTAAAGAAATGCAGACCATCAACCAGTTCTTTCTGAATATGCTGGAATATTTAAAGTCAGCCGTGTTTTAGCTAGCAACTGTGGGATCCTTCAAAGCGTAGTTGTAGGGTGCAGGTTGTAGTTCCTCCTTAGCTCATAAAAGTAAGCAGGAAACCAGAGATTTATACTTAAATAATCCTTTAAAGGATTATTTCATTAAATTTTTATTAGAGTGAAACCATGAAATGGGTATTGTCTATGTGAACTGTGAATTGTTAGGTCACATCAAAGCAATAGGTTGATTGTACTGGCCCATATGCTCCCATTTCAGTGATTCCAAGGGCGTTACTGGGTAGCATTTTCTTGTGCTAAACTGCAAGTCATGCTGTAATTTAAGCTACATATATTTTATGTGGTTTTTTTACCTTTACTTGCTTCTCTGGTCAGCTGTGAAGGTCACTGATTATGCAGTCTCTGTCAGTGTCCAGTCCTTGTGTTGAACAGAGGCAGTGGAGTCTGTCCTTGGGGATACTAAAACCCTGAGTGGACTCAGCTCTGAGGAACTCAATCTAGTTACCCCTGCTTGAGCAGGGAGGTTGGAGTAGGTGTTTTCCAGAACTGCCTTCCAATCCCTGCCACTCTGGCTCTGTGTCTAGCAGAAGAAAGATCTTGGCAAACAGAACTTTGGAATTTCTCTAATTAAGCCTGTGAAGTGTGCTGTGTGAAAACTGCAGAATTGTTCTCAGGTAGACTCCTTGCTTGTAAAGATAAGAGCAATATTCAGAGCATTTGGAAAGAACAATTCTTAATGAGATTTACATTTTGCTGCAGTTTTTTACTGTTTACCCATTACAATGCAATAGACACTTAAATTCCAATTTGTCTTTATCACATAGCAAAGCAGAAAATGTGCATGTGAATCTTTCTACCGGGTGCTGATCAGCCATGGATTTTTTTTTTTTGTGTTAGTTAATTAGTTGGTTAGGGTTAGAAGGTAGAATGATTCAGCAACACAATAGCTTAAAGAAAAGTGCCATTAAGGATCTGGCAAAAATATTGTCAGTTCTAAACCATCCTCTGTGTACACTCAAACCTTTTCAAGTTTCAGTGTGCTGACTCAGTGGGCATTTTACATAGCAGCAATAGCAGTATTATTGCAACCATGGTCTAAGGAAGAAAGGGATGCATGGCTTGTAGGGAAAACAAGAGCAGCCAAGTAGGGTAGTTTTTGACAAAAGAAGGTATTGCCTGGAAGAGTGTCTCCCTGATGTTGATTTCATTGTTGGTTTATGTAATAAAAGGCAAATGGAAACAGTGACATTATCAAATGCATCTGTGGTCCAAAAAATTTTATCTTTTTTCACTGTTTGAAGGATCCAAATGGAGTATCAGGACTGTTACTCCTGAGTCATGATAGGAGTTGTTTATTGTTTTCCTGTTTCTCTCACTTTTAAATGGGGACATGGATGTGGCAGCAAAAAGAAAATAAATCTGATGTATAGGTATGTTTATCTAGGATGCTGCTTTTAGTAGAATCCTCAGCACTACAAAGCCTGTTATCATGACACAACATAAATCCTAAATTCCTTGGTGTCATAAAACACTAGTAATACTTCAAACCATTTCTTTTCACTGTTTTCCTTGGGGATATAATTTTTGTATTTCTCCACATTATTTCACATTTCTGGTTAAAATTGCTTTGCCTTTTTTTTTTTTTTTTTTTTTCTTCATTTTTCATCTTCTGTGGTCAGTAGCAAGCCATTGATTTTGTACAGGCATCATCTGGATTTCCAGCAAGTACTGCAGGGACCCAAATGTTTTTTTGGGTGTGATACTGCAGGCAGCTGGCTGTGCTTATAACTGATTCTGTTCCTGACAGCTTTAAATAATTGCTGTTTGCTTGCCTGCAAGCCTTCACTGAAACTGAAATTCTTGCACAAGCCCAGATATATCAGGAAAAATGTGGGCAAAGCATAAGAAGAAAGCAATTTATCCATCACTGACAGTCTAGCAGCGCATAACAGTCTTTCAGTGGCTGGTCAATGGTGAACAGGGGCAGTTTCACAATGTGAGGTTTGGGGTCAGAATGTCTATAGGACCTGTAGACCTCCTATTTGCTTTTCAGAAGTACATCTGCACTCATATAGACAACTAATGAATAGTTTATATTTCTTTTTCTGTTAGAAGTTTGCATTCAGGTTATTATTTATACAATGCTCATCTAAAGTGTAGCAGAACTGACAGGTGAAACTTTTTGTGAGTGATTTTTCTTCCTAATTTCTTTTTTAAATGAAATGACAACAGCTAAAATTATTTATAAGTGATGTTCATATTTGGCAAGGACTGCTGACTGAAAAATAATCATGGAATATATCAGATTGGAAGGGACACATAAGGCTTGTATTCCAACACCCTGCTTCTCCAAGACTACCTAAAATAAACTGTTTGACTAGGGGCAGCA